>NC_138304.1:8799500-9406500 GCF_965601325.2 Salmo salar
CTCTGCACTGGCTTAAAAAGACTGTCATGTAAGGGGTTCAGGACATTAAGGAGATTGGCAGTGTTGTATGGTCCAAGGGTGGCATGGAGGTGGAGGACCCAATTGTGGCTCATAGCTGCGGATATGGTGACATTTCCCCTGCATTGGCCAGGTACCTCAATGATGGCGCGTTGACAAATTATGTTCCTTCCTCTCCTCCTCATCTTCGCTAAATCGAATCCAGCCTCATCTATGAATATGTGGTACCTGGCCAGCACAGAGTGAACTCCATGATTATCTGAAATTACAGTAAATGCTGTATAGTAAAGTTCACTGGCAACATCAATGAGTCTGTAATGTTTACCGTTTGTGCTTCACTCTTTGGGAATTCCTTTCAAATGGGACTGTAGATTTGCGTCCGGAGATGGTGTTTCTTAAGGATGCTATGGTTGATAAGCTCACTCTGATGTTATGGAAGATGGCATGGTTTTCAATAATCTGTTGTTGGATTTCCCACAGTCTTAATGGCATTATTTTCAACTAACATGTTCTAATACATTTACATTACATTTAAGTCATTTAGCAGACGCTCTTATCCAGATCGACTTACAAATTGGTGCATTCACCTTATGATATCCAGTGGAACAACCACTTTACAATAGTGCATCTAAATCTTTTAAGGGGGGGGTTAGAAGGATTACTTTATCCTATCCTAGGTATTCCTTAAAGAGGTGGGGTTTCAGGTGTCTCCGGAAGGTGGTGATTGACTCCGCTGTCCTGGCGTCGTGACGGAGCTTATTCCACCATTGGGGTGCCAGAGCAGCGAACAGTTTTGATTGGGCTGAGCGGGAACCGTGCTTCCTCAGAGGTAGGGGGGCCAGCAGGCCAGAGGTGGATGAACGCAGTGCCCTTGTTTGGGTGTAGGGCCTGATCAGAACCTGAAGGTATGGCGGTGCCGTTCCCTTCACAGCTCCGTAGGCAATCACCATGGTCTTGTAGCGGATGCGAGCTTCAACTGGAAGCCAGTGGAGAGAGCGGAGGAGCGGGGTGACGTGAGAGAACTTGGGAAGGTTGAACACCAGACGGGCTGCGGCGTTCTGGATGAGTTGTAGGGGTTTAATGGCACAGGCAGGGAGCCCAGCCAACAGCGAGTTGCAGTAATCCAGACGGGAGATGACAAGTGCCTGGATTAGGACCTGCGCCGCTTCCTGTGTGAGGCAGGGTCGTACTCTGCGAATGTTGTAGAGCATGAACCTACAGGATCGGGTCACCGTCTTGATGTTAGTGGAGAACGACAGGGTGTTGTCCACGTGGTGGTCATCTTTAAGTTGTACAAAAACAAAATAGTGTACAGTAAACACTACGGTAATATAGTATACAAGATAAACATGTTACAAAGTAGTACAACTCCCAATTTCGTACAGTAATGCATGAAACATTTACTTTGTTTCCCCTTACAGTATGTATTGGAATCTACAGTCTTTACTGTGCTTTATGTTGTACTACTTTTACTACTTAATAGTAGTAGATAGGTCCAATGTATGCAGTACATACCTATTCTCATTTTGGAATGGATGCTATGGTGAAGCGGCTCACTCACTTTGACCCTTGTTTCCAATGGTGGGAAACATTTTCCCAGGATGAGGACAGCAGGAGACTATTCCCATTGCAACCCAAAAGGGAGGGACTAGCTGTGTGGAGAGTGGACAGTGGCTGTGGCTAGAGAACAGCCAATGGAGAGTTGTTTTTAGAATACGGAGGAGGCGGCGTGGTTTATCCACGGCCTGCACTCTCTGCCCACCCTCTCTCAAGGTCAAACCATGGTTGGCCACATGGTCCACCACAGTTGCCCGAATTTCATCGGAGATTACTCTCCTTGTTCATGGTCTTCCTCCACCTCTACCCCCACCTCCACCTCTACCTCTCAGCCAAGTTTGCTTCCGTTGTTCTCCAAACACAGGAGTACTCACCTGTGGCGTTTTTATCCATACCAAAGGTCTGATTGCAAAGTAAACATTTATGCAATTAGTGTTTGTACATGTGAAAGTGATCAATTGGTAATTGAGCTTAGCTTGTTGAACAGTGTTGCTTTTCATATGTGTCACGTCCTGACCAGTAAAAGGGGTTATTTGTCATTGTAGTTTGGTCAGGGCATGGCAGGGGGTGTTTGTTTTGTGTGTTTCTGTGTTTTTGGTTTATGTTCTATATTTTCTATGTGTATATCTAATTTTCTATTTCTATGTTGGGTTTTTGGCAATGACCTCCAATTAGAGGAAGCTGGTTGTCTCTAATTGGAGGCCATATTTAGTTGGGTTTGTTTTCACTTGTGTTTTGTGGGTGGTTATTTTCTCTATAGCCTGGGAGCCTTATGGAACTGTTATCGTCATTTGTTTATTTTGTTTTGAGTGATCTTTAATAAATTAAGAAGATGAGCACTTTACCCGCTGCACCTTTGTCCAATCCTTACGACGCCCGTGACAGAACCACCCACCAAAAGAGGACCAAGCAGCAGAAGAAGGAGCAGAAGGAGAAATATTTGGAGTCATGGACATGGGAGGAAATCTTAAACGGAAAGGGACCCTGGAGGCAGGCTGGGGAGTACCGGCGACCGAGGGAGGAACTAGAGGCAGCAAAGGCAGAACGACGTTTCTGGGAGAAGGAATTAAGGGAGCTACATGAGGCCGAGAGGCATCCCCGCCCCAATTTTTTTTTTTGGGGGGGGCACAGTCAGGATGGAGACCTGAGGCAACTCCCCGTGCTTATTATGGGGAGCGACGGATCAAGCAAGCACCTTGTTATGCGGAGGTACGCACTGTGTTGCCCATACGCGTGCACAGTCCGGTGCGGTCAATAAGGGCTCTGCAGCGTTGCCAGGCGAGAGTTGGCCGGCAGCCAGGGAGAAGTGCGCCGGCGCAGAGCAATCTGGCCACCAGTGCATCTCCTCGGTCCAGTTTACCCTGTTCCTGCTCCTCGCACTAGCCCTGAGGTGCGTGTCACTAGTCTGGCGCCTCCAAAGCCAGCCCCACGCATCAGGCTTCTAGTGCGCCTGCCCAGACCAGTACGTCCTGTTCCTGCTCCCCGCACTAGCCCTGAGGTGCGTGTTACTAGTCTGGTGCCTCCTAAGCCAGCCCCATGCATCAGGCCTCTAGTGCGCCTGCCCAGTCCAGTACGTCCTGTACCTGCTCCCCGCACTAGCCATGAGGTGCGTGTTACTAGTCTGCCGCCTCCAAAGCCAGCCCCATGCATCAGGCTTCCAGTGCGCCTGCCCAGTCCAGTACGTCCTGTTCCTGCTCCGCGCACTCACCCTCCACTGCGCCTCCATAACCCGGTACAGCCAGTGCCTGCTGTGAGCACTCTGCCATTAGTACATCCTGTTCCTGTTCCCCGCACTCATCCTCCAGTGCGCCTCCATAACCCGTTACAGCCAGAGCGTCCAGCGACGCTCTCCAGTCTGCAGCCTCCAGCGACGCTCCCTCAGCCCGGAGTCTCCAGCGACGCTCCCTCAGCTCAGAGTTTTCTGAACGGGAGCTACGCCCAGAGCCACCTCCGTAGTGGGAGGATTGGGAAGGGGGGGTGTAGCACAGGGACCATCGTTGACCGTGGCCACCCTCCCTTCCCTCCCTTTAAGTTTGGGTTGTTTTTGTGGGGTTTTGTATTTGAGGTGCATTCGGGGTCTGCACCTTTCGGGGGGGGGGGGTACTGTCACGTCCTGACCAGTAAAAGGTGTTATTTGTCATTGTAGTTTGGTCAGGGCGTGGCAGGGGGTGTTTGTTTTGTGTGTTTATGTGTTTTTGGTTTATGTTCTATATTTTCTATTTCTATGTGTATATCTAGTTTTCTATTTCTTTTGGGTTTTTGGCAATGACCTCCAATTAGAGGAAGCTGGTTGTCGTTGTCTCTAATTGGAGGCCATATTTAGTTGGGTTTGTTTTCACTTGTGTTTTGTGGGTGGTTATTTTCTGTATAGCCTGGGAGCCTTATGGAACTGTTATCGTCAATTGTTTATTTTGTTTTGAGTGATCTTTAATAAATTAAGAAGATGAGCACTTTACCGCTGCGCCTTGGTCCAATCCTTACGACGCCCATGACAATATGCGCACAATAGATTTGTGGTTGTGCCAAAGGTAGAGAATTGTGTGTTGTGTTTTGCCAAATGTTTGTTATAGAATTGCAATCTGAGTGTAAAGCAAAACGTGTGCCAGTATTATTGCAGATTTGGTGTATGGTTCTGCTAAATGAGTTACAGGTTTGGGTTAATGTGCCTCATGGACCTGTTTTAGTGTGTAAACAATTGGGAAAAACGGTAACACTCTGATTTTTTAATTCTTATGGAAAAAGCCAGCCCCACAGAGTTAAACACAATACTTTGTGCAGACCATATTAAAAGGGTGGTCTTTCTTTGCCCGATTTGAGGATTTATTACTGGGCGTCGCAACTGAAGGCAATATATGGGTATGGTAGGACATCAGTTCTGATCCACTAGCTTGGAGGCAAATAGAAGAAAACTCTCTTCATTCCATGTCACCTGGCAACCGTGCCTTACATATCACCACCCAAAGCATTTAGTAGCTCCATAAATAATCCCTTTATAAAAGACTACCTTAACATATTGACAGAAGTTTGCAAGCTGACTGGAGGAAATAAATCAGTATATAAGCGAACTCCATTTCATGAAAATCCTATTTTACCAAAAGCATTAAGAGACGGTATCAATCTTTTCTGGTTCAAGAAAGGTATAAGGTAATTTGGTCAATTATGTGAGGTTGGGGTGATGCTCACTTTTCAAATATTGGCCTCAAGGTTCCAACTTCTCACTCTCACTTTTCAAGTATTTACAGGTCAGACACTACATAGCTTCTCAACTGGGAAGTAGATCACAACCTTTGCCCTCAACTGCAGCTGACAAGCTGTGGCAGGATAGAATGGAGGTGAAAGGCTTTATATCATGCATATACTCTGGTCTACAGACCTTGATAGAAAATGAAGCCCTGAATGTATGTTCTAAATGGCAAGACGACCTTGGCATCATTATTGAAGAGGAGACGTGGGAGACACTTTTCTTAGATGCCCAAGAGTTGTCTTTTAGCACTAGGCATAGAATGATGCAGTTTAATTTGCTGCGTAGGGTATACACCCTAGAGAGGCTTCATAAAATTAATGCAAAATACTGAAAATACTGCCCTCTGTGAGACAGAGGTGGGAACCCTCGTAAATATGTTTTTGGCATGTCCAAAACTTGATGTATATTGGGAGGTCATATCTCAAGTGACCTCTTTTGAATATTTCAATAATTCCCTCCCTAGTACTTTTAGGCGATGAGTCTCTATTGCCAACTAGAAGTCAATATCAAGCTAAATTAGTTAAATTAGCAATTATAGCAGCTAATAAATGTATTGCTCTTAAGTAATAAGTGATGTATCTAAAACCTTATCCATGTGTAAATACGATCTGATCACTGTGTTTATATAAATCTATTTTGTTTGGTTCTACATTTTTTCTCACTGCAATTTTTGTATGTTTGACTATCTGTCGAGCTAGTACTGGGGGAATAGGGAAGAGAGGGAACTAGGGAAGGGATGGGAGGGAGGGAGCCCTACGTGCAGTTAGGATACTAGGGACTCGGGGAGGGGGATATAGGAACTAGTTGTTCTTGTTGTATGTCTATGGATGTTTATATTGGAACATTTTCAATAAACAGAATGTAAAGAAACAAGACAGAAATATAAGAATTAGGGTTACAAGTTAGGATTAGTTTTAGGGGTTAGGGTGTTCCGGGGTTAAGGTTAGTGTTAGTGTTAAGGTTAGGTTAAGCGTCAGGTTTAGGATTAGGGTTTAGGGAAAATAGGATTTTGAATCGGAATTAATTGTTTGGTCCCCAACGTGTGTGTGTGTGTGATGTGTTGCAGCTCAATTCAGTAGTGGGGTCAGACTTGCTGTTCAGGCTTGCGTGGCATTGCCCTGGCTATATGATGTATTATAAATGCAGTGTAATGGATTGCAGCAAGAACACTGAATTATTGACCATGCTCTTTGTCTGTGTGCTCCCCCTTCTAGGCTTCTCCCCTCTTATGGGAGTTCCACTGAAGGAACATTCCAAGATTCCATGTATACCACTAACCTGTCAGGATGTGTTCTATTGTTCCACTTTTAACCTTCTAGAGTCTAACAGGGGGAGGGGTGTCTGTCTCATATCTAAGAGGTATAAGAAAGATCAGGAATTGTTGTTTTATACACCTATTTTTACACCTATTTATTTTAGGCACTAAACTATAGTACTTTCATATATACTTCCATGTATTTTTAAAACTTGTACCGGGGTACCTTCAGACGAGTCCTGTGAGGCTTGTGTTCATCCTAGACAACAATCAAAACAACCTTTCCATAGAGGGGTCATATTAGTGTGTAGCCCAAACTGTTTGGACGCTACAGACAGAAGTTGGCAAATCTGCAGTATCGACTTCAGACGAGTCCTGTGACGCTTGTTGGGGCCGTAGAGGCTAAACCGTTCGGACGCTACAGACGTTTTTGTGAGAAGATAGATTTTCGGGATGTTTCATGGTATGAACAACACCGCTGTATCTCTGCCACCTTTCACTGCAGATGCAGAAGTGTGACATCGGTGGATGCGATGGATGCGTGCTCAGCCCCCTCACCCATGACTGCGTGGCCAAGCACGGCTCCAACTCAATCATCAACTTTGCAGACTACACAATAGTAGTAGGCTTGACTACTAACAATGACGAGACAGCCTCCAGGGAGGAGGTAAGGGCTCTGGGAGTGTGGTACCTGGAAAGCAACCTCTCACTCAACCTCAACAAAACAAAGGAGATGATCGTGGACTTCAGGAAACAGCTGAGGGTGCACCCCCTATCTACATCGACGGGACCGCAGTGGAGAAGGTGGAAAGCTTCAAGTTCCTTGGCGTACACATCACTGACAAGCTGAAATGGACCACGCACACAGACAATGTGGTGAAGAAGGCGCAACAGAACCTCTTAAACCTCAGTAGGCTGAAGAACTTTGGCTTGTCACCTAAAACACTCACAAACTTTTCCAGATGCACAATTGAAAGCATCCTGTTGGGCTGTATCACTGCCTGATACGGCAATTGCACCGCCCGCTATTGCACCGCCCGATGTCTAGCTATCACTAGCACATTAGAGGCTGATGCCTGTAGGCATAGACTATAAATCACTGGCCACTTTAAGGAATGGAACACTATTAATAATGTTTACATATCTGGCATTACTCATCTCATATATACTGTCATCTATACTATTCTACGGTATCTTGGTCACTTAATGTTTACATTTCTTGCATTACTCATCTCCTATGTATATACTGTATTCTATACTATTCTACTGTATCTGATTCCGTTCCGCTCTCTCATTAAAATGCAAATCAATTTATAACATTTTTGACATGTGTTTTTCTTGATTATTTTGTTGTTATTCTGTCTCTCACTGTTCAAATATACCTACCATTAAAATTATAGACGATCATTTCTTTGTCAGTGGGCGAATGTACAAAATCAGCAGGGGATCAAATACTTTTTTCCCTCACTGTAGTCTTAATTCATTCCTACCATAAGTAGAGATGATGAAGTCCTCCATCGGGGTCCTGAGAGGCAGTAGGGCAGATTTGAATAGGTTTATTTTATAACTTGAGATATAGCTGAATTTGTCTATGATCTTCAAAGATTTTGGGAGGGATTGAGATACATCGTCAAGATAAAGAAAGACATTGTCAGCTTATAATGAGCTGACATGATCCGTAGAATTGAGAGATATTGTCGAATTGCCTCGGCCAGGGGCTCTTTTGACAAAAAATAGCAGAGGTGAGATGGGATCACCTTGCCTGCTACTTCTAATTATCCTGAACGGAACAGAATAACTAGAAGTTATTACTATGGCTGAGAGATTGGCATGTAGTATCTTAATCATATTAATGAAATTGGAGCCAAGTCCCATATGTTCCAAAACCAATATAACCATTCTAGTCTATCAAAAGCTCTTTCTGCGTCGAGAGATAGAACTGGTATTTTATAAGGATACCCATTAGCTGTTGCAAATGCAGAAGCTACTCTTCCTGGGATCCACACAAAACGTGAAACATGACATAATACAGTACGTTAATAGACAAGAACAGCTCAAGGACATAACTGCATACATTTCTGATGAAGCATATAAGATATGTAAAAGACGGCAGAGGATATCTGAGGATAAGCATTTTTTAACAAACACGCTTTGGTCTAGATATACCAATTTGGGTAAGTAAGTTTCGAGACGGGATGACAGAATTTAAGAAATAGTTTAATATCTGTGTTTATCAAGATAGAGGGCGATAGTGAGTGTACTGAGTGGCGGCCTTCCCTTTTTTAATAAAAGCGAAATTAGTACTGTATTTACATCCCTTCCAAATGTACCTTTGTGAATGTCTGTGTTAATCATTTCAAGTAACAGTATACCTAATTGGTTCCAAAATGATAAATAGACCTCAGGCGGAATACCGTCACATGGAGAGAGATTTGGGCTTCCTCAGTTGAGAGAAGAGGACTTCTTATATCTTTTAAAAAGGACTCAATCTGTCTTGGTGTGAATTTACAATCTGAGGTGTACAATTCTTTATAAAAACAGTTGATGTGCTTCAACAAAGTACTGAGTAAAGGGTCTGAATACTTATTTAAATGTGATATTTCAGTCTTTATTTATTTTTTGCAAAAATGTCTAAAAACATGTTTTTGCTTTGTCATTATGGGGTATTGTGTGTAGATAGATGAGGGGAAAAAAACAATTTAATCAATTTTAGAATATGACTGTAACGTAACAAAATGTGGAAAAAGTCAAGGGGTCTGAATACTTTCCGAATGCACTGTAAATGTATTACAAAGCATCAATAACTTTGTTTCAGGCTTTATAAATCACCAATGTCAATTGTGTCAAATATGATATAAACATGTGCTTAATGAAGGGTCACATGCTGAAGGATGGCACATGCTCTAAAGTGAAGTGAAGTTATTCTCTTTACACCTAATCTCATTCGGATAGTGCTATCCCATAATCCTTGGGATGTCCCTCCAGTGGTGGAAAAAGTACCCAATTGTCATGCTTGAGTAAAAGTAAAGGTAACTTAATAGAAAATGACTCAAGTAACAGTGAAAGTCACCCGGTAAAATACTACTTGAGTAAAAGTCTAAAACTATTTGGTTTTGCATATACTTAAGTATGAAAAGTAAATGTAATTGCTAAAATATACTTACATATCAAAAGTAAAAGTTTAAATCGTTTCAAATTCCTTATTAAGCAAACCAGATGGCCTGATTTTTTTTCTTTTTTTTAATTATTTACTGATAGCCAGGGAGACAGTCCAACACAGACATCATTTACAAACTTAGCATTTGTGTTTAGTGAGTCCACCAGATCAGAGGCAGTAGGATGACCAGTTATGTTCCCTTGATAAGTGTGTGAATTGGACCATTTTCATCTCCTGCTTTCAAAATGTAACAAGTACTTTTGGGTGTCTGTAAAAATGTATGGAGTAAAAAGTACGTAATTTTCTTTCAGAATGTAGTGAAGTAAAACTAGTCAAAAATGTAAATAGTGAAGTAAAGTACAGATATCCAAAAAAACTACTTGGGTAGTACTTTAAAGTATTTTTGCTTGAGTACTTTACACCATTGCGTCCCACCACTAAATCCTAACCTTAACTACTACCCTAACCTTAACCATAACTCTTACCTAATCCTAACCTTAATCGTAACCATTTATAATGTCAACTTCAATGGGGCAGGGACCTCCCAAATACTCGGAAGATCTGGTGCACCAACACAACAAACATGGCCTTCGTTAGCCAATACAGAGTGCCGGGAGAATCTCCTGGCGCCTTACTCATTGGCTTAATCTACCAACCAATCATCTCCCACAAGGACCTTCCCCATAGGTCCGACGTCTTGGTAATAAAGAGATTGTGTTTGTAACTCTTATATAGTTTTCCCCACAAGCGCGACACATATCAACCACAGATTTTAAGGGTGTAGTCTTTCTTCTTCTTCTTCTCTGTGAGGCCATTAGCTAGCTAGCTATGTCTTTGCTAATTAGCTAGTTTTCTTCTCCCTTGAGGCCAGGGGGAATGTTTTCCAATAGATAGCACAGCCATAAAGTCAAGTGGCTACATCATAAATATTAATTAGATTTTTTACATAAAGGCTAAGGGAATTATCACTAACAGTAAAAATAAATAAATATTAAAGACAAGTTTAAACCATACATTTTCTTTTAGGTTTACATTTTTAAAACAATTTAAATATATAAAGTTTCAAAAAGTCCTGCAATGCAATAACATTGAACATTACACAGGGCTGTGAATAGTGTAGCTTGTTCCTGAGGTGGTGGACAAATGGTTCTTGCGCATCTGCCTGATGGAGGTATTGAATGTTGATTTCAACCTTTAAAAGTAACAACAAAGAAAGTTAGCAGGTCTGTTAGGAAATGCATTTGTCACACCATCTGGATAAGGGCATTTCTGTTCTGCACCAGAAATACTCTAATAAATGGGGAGATGGGGAAACTCCATTTTATTCATACAATTATATTCCTCTTTAGTTTACCAATCTCATGACTTGACCTATGACACGTGGCTCTATCTAATTAGCTAGCTAACAATTGCTGTGAAGTCACCAAAATGATTTGCAACAACGATTGAGGTAGCTATGTAATCTAACTCAACACTTAACTCCTACAGACTCATTTAAATGTACAATAAATAAAGGTTAACTTACTCAGTTTTCTCTGTCCAGTGGCACCACAAGTCAGCATTTGATTTGCAAACTCCATCACCCGTGCGCTTACTGCACTACAGAAACACATGCTTGTGCACTGAATTAAAGATTTTTACCAGACCCCAAAAGTGGTCCGTTGGTGTGGTTGTAGCATTGCTGTGAACACACCAAAAAAATATTCTTGTTGTTGTTCTGTTAAAGTGGGGGAAAAATGGGTGGGGAAGGGGGAGGCGGATAAATAAGGAAAATCTGAAACCTGGAAAAACAAAACCGAGAAAGCTGAGAAAAAACGGAATTAGGCCAATTTTTTAAAACTGATTTAAAAGACCCTAACAACGTTTTTTTTTTTGCTGTACATGAGCGGGTGTCATCCTGCAGCACAGCATTTTGGGGAAAGTTGAGGTCAGGTCCAATATGCACCCAAGAGGGAAAGAGGTTGGGTCATCCTAGAAATGTTAAAGAGTAATATAATATAAAAATAATATATGCCATTTAGCAGACGATTTTATCCAAAGCGACTTACAGTTATGCGTGCATACATCATAGTAAATTGGCACCCGCAAACCATTTCTCAAGCATAGACTTTCACTTTGTGGAGCACTGAAAAATACCCATAGCTATTCTGAATGCTCTGTGTCCTTCTCTTTGAAGTAAATTGATTAGTCACCACAGCGCTTGGCTCCAGTAGACTGGAATCCATGGTTACGGAGCTCCAGGTGATTGTAATCTCACAGCGAGTCAAGTCTTAATCATGCCTGGCGATCTCTTATGAGCTCATTTGAAAGAGGGAAACAGTTATTACAGTAGGGATCAATATGGAACCGTATACATCTATCAGTCAGGTACTTGTAAGTGATTTTAAATCACATTAGTGTTTCACTTAGCATTGTTTAGGCGGGGCACCCTACGAAAGGGTTAGCTGTTGATTTTGGGGTTTTGTGCTCTAGCTGGATAATAATTAAGGAGAAACACGATCACGTAGGTGATATTAGTAAGCCTATGTCGAGGCCAAAACCTGAGCTGGTTTAATTGTATCTGTTTTCGAAGCTCCCTGTCCTCTTCTCTTGTTGTATCATCATCTCTACTTACCCCCATTCAGTATCTCAAAGTGCTTCTACCTATTCATGACTCATTGGCCCAATTCCCCCCTATTATCTCTATTATCTAACATTTGCAACATGGTTATCTGGTTGCAATCTGCCTTTTTGGTTGAGAAGACATAATAGAACCAGATTACAGCCAATTGGTCTCTGTATCAACCAGGTAAAGACATATTTGTCATGGCAAGATCAAGACATCATGGGAAAGACGTCATAAAAAACGTTAACAAAACTTCCCTTTACAGCCCGACAATGTTGCAACCAGTTTTGCCCAATGGGGTATTATTATTTTACATTTACATTTTAGTCATTTAGCAGACCAACATGTTCGTTGAATAGCTATAGAAATCGTATGCAGGGCTCATCAAGTCCCCAAAGACTACAACGTACAACTTTGTGGCAACTATTTTACGTGGTTATCTGGTTGTAACAGAGAGCAGTTGGTTATTCTGGTTGTATGACGCCTTCTCAACCAGACAGCCAGTTTACAACCAGAAAACGATGGCATTACATTACATGGTATGCCAAAGGTTCCACATGGGTTCAGTATCTATGTGTGCCACAACCTGACTCGCTATCATCTGGACATTTTGTGTATGAACTTTTACTTGTGGTTCCATCCACACATCTACTACTTCATGCAGAGGAACTGCTGTTGCCCTTTTCTCATTTGCCCTGAATCAGGGAGCATGCATAGGAAGTGCCTGTGTTAAAAAAACAAACACAAGCCCTCATGCATTATGGATCCTCTGTTGTAGGGAAGTATGTTACAAAAGGACTGTAGCATATGTAATTAGTGAGAGTTAAGAATGTTTTGAGTCTGTATTAGGTGTGTGTGTTTTTCCTGCAAATCCTCTGAAACCTGGCGATAGAGATAAACAGCTTCAAAGGGGTCGCTTTGCTTATGAGCATGAGCTGCTGTGACAGCTAAGGAGGGTAGTCCGCCTTCGACTCTCCTCCGTTCCTCCCTTCCTCTATTCATCTGCAGTTCCTTCTCTCTCTCTCTCGCTCCATCTTCATGGAGGCACTTAACACTTCAGAGAAGCCCAGAGATGGAATCTTCAAGTCATTTCCTTACCCGTTAATACCTCATTCTCTTTGTTTCTCTCTCCCTTCATTTTGCATCATCATGGTGATGTGGCAAATGACATTTTTTTGTCTTGAAAGTCCAATATCTTGAAAACTTGACTGCTGACATGAAAAATGTTTTCAGACGGTATCAACAGTGGACTAATGATTAAAAAAAACAAAAGATAGTTTTTGAGTGGATTTTTCTTTGGGCATCTTCCAGTTAACACTCCAAACACACACTATCTCTGTAAGTACATGTATATGCATACAGTACTTTATAATCAGCAATATACAGAGCAAATGGAATGGGCAAAACATACAGAACAATACTCGCACAATGTAGAGGGCATTGCCTATATACTGAAATGTGTTATGTGGGCTGGCATCAGTTAATTTAGGCTTAAACCCAATAGTGTGGCAGTGACACATACACTTTAATGTTCAGGCTTTTCCCTCACATCTGAAAAATGTATCACTAAGACACGTTTGCATCTGCCCTGCAAAAAAAAAAAATGGTTTGCTCAACCTTGTCTCAGCGCAACAACAGGAGAAGGCGCAACGTAAATATTTATGTTTCTACCTCACTGCCTCTTTCACTTCCCTTATTATTCCTCGCTCAGGATGAGAGGAGAGTAGTGGATATTGACAAAAAATATTGTGGCAAAGAAATAAACAAAACCTTTCTCGCTGTGATGTGCGTGCCTGCAATGTACCATCACTAAAATACTCATGTTTTGTCATGTCATTGACATGAGAACAGCTTCGGTTCCCCCACAATCAAAAGAAGTGCATCACTGACCCTGTCTGTGGTTTTTTGTTGTTGTACTTTTCACTTTGGTGACTCATCATTTTGACTTCTTTCAAATTGAAATGTCAGATTCTACGAGTCATCCTATTATGTGCTGGAGAATAAAATAAGAATCGGCTGCCTTGCTGTGAATATTCACAAACCATAGGCTCAATGTTGCATTATTCTATCAAAGTTGTCATAAGGATTACTTCAAATCTTTCTGTCAAAATCATCTTAATGCACAATGTTGTCACTCAGAATTCAAGTTGAGGTCATTTTCGATTACATAAAGCACAAAGGTTGTACTCTATACTGTTGGGGCCTTTGAATCTGAGGACCACATGGGTTGTGTTTTATTTATCACCACAGCAGAACGGTCCAGTGAATGCAGTTCTAAAGCTGAACAGTCTTTGGATGTGTGTGCTGGCTCCAACAGAGTAGCATAGTTCCAGGCAGGCACGCACATCCATCCCCATTTTATCTCCAACAGATAAAAAAAACTGGCAAGTGGAGGAAAAAGCAAAGAGACAAAAATAGAGTTCTGTCAGAGTCCCCTCGTATCTCATCTTTCCAGAGGGAGTTTCAAACCATTATTTGGGAATGAGGGAATTTGTATTTTTCCCTGTTAAAGTAAACCAACAAAAAGACCTCCATAGCCTATTCTGGCTGAAGCCACTGAAGTCTCAAGCTGCCTGTTAATCAACCGTAATGAAGATGGTACATTCACAGATGCTCATTATGAAATGCCAAATTGCATTTCCGGTTGACTGTGACAGAATTTAACAGCTCGATGATAGGAAGCCCCAGCTATAGCCGTGGCTATAAGAACCCTTATGAACACATGGAGCTACCCTAACAGACTGGGAGAGTGAATTGAGTGAATTAACAGACCTGCCTCATCAAAGCTTCATAGCTTTGTTGTTTATTAATTCCACTCATCCTCACACTACACATTCTCAGACGTCTTGAACACACCTTAAGGGACCCGAGCAGGATGTGACAAGATGGCTGCTGACAGGATGGAATGTCTCAATTAGCGAATAAGGCAAGACTGCTCAAGGAGATGGCGGGAATTAATAGGCTCAAGACTTAAGTTTCAAATGACTCTCGGCTATTGGACCTAGGCTACTTGCTTACATGCTGACTAGACCGGGCACGCGCATGCATCTGCAAGCGCCATCACTCGCATGTTGATTTTGTCCATTCACACCAGATGTGATCAGGACACGCAGGTTGAAATGTCAAAACGAACTCTGAACCACTTATATTAATTTAGGGACAGGTCGAAACGCATGAAACATTCATGGCCATTTAGCTAGCTAGCTTGCTGTTGCTAGCTAATTTGTCCTGGGATATAAACATTGGGTTGTTATTTTACCTAAAATGCACAAGCTCCACTACTCCGACAATTAATCCACAGATAAAAGAGTAAACCTAGTTAGTTTCTAGTAATCTCTCCTCCTTCAACCAACTGGACTGGAGTGTGGACCTCAGCTCATCTTTCAATCACCCACGTGGGTATATGCTCCTAAAAACCAATGAGGAGATTGGAGAGGCAGGACTTGCAGCACATCAAGTGTCAAAAATAGAACCATGTTTTATTTTAATGTTTGGCTACGTAGATGCTAGTTGCATCTGCCCAAGCAGTTTGGATGAAATGATGGAATAACATGTATGTGTACATTTATTTTGCAACACGCAGCGCAGTGTGGTCAACATGTTAGAAGCTAAAAACGAGTAAAAACTAAAGGGAGCATAAACGACTTTGAGTGACTTTGTGTTACTGATGTTTTACGGTGTTAAACAGAATGAAACTGGTGGATTAAGAACTGCTTTCTGGCAGGACTGGGATAATGGTGTTATAATTGGTCCTTTGACATTTAGCCGGTGTGCTCCTCTGACAATGGGCTTTTGGGTGATGATAAATTGGCAGAGAAATGCGTGCAACTCCCAGTTACTTACCCTGAGATGAGAAGCCACTATTGATCTGTATGAGTGTTACCACTGTGCAGGCGAAGAACGATCTGTTGCCAGCAGGAACAACTGAACACATTTTAGAGTGTATAAAAGACTTGACATTACCTACAAAGGTCCAAGCTTATTACAGTTTAATTAATGGCAAAACATTTTTTACAACAGCAGTCTTCACTCACATTTCATTATAGCCTATTTTGTCAATTCACTTTGCAATTGGAAATTTTTACTTCCGGCAAATTGCATTCAATTCTTCTACAATCCTATTATGCCATATTGTAAAAGCAAATGTGTTCTCAATTACCTACTTGGATGAATAGTTAGTAAGAATAAAAAATACCTGATGCCTGAATTTTAGGGGAAGGTCTGTAATTGTTGAGCCTTAGATACATATTGCCTCTCTCCACTTTCCTATTCTTTGGCTGTTACTCCCCTGACAACAGACATGCTGGCAGGATAAGAGGGATTCAGCCTCAAGGAAACATAATTTACTCCTAATCTAGTGTCTGCAGCTCTGCGGCTGCCACAGCAATATTAAAGAGGCTGTCAACAGAACACCAGCTTATCCTAATTGTCTTGGGCCTCCTGGACCTGACTGTGTGGGGCTCAGTGACCACCCACCGGTGCCAATGGTGGATAACAGAGGCTCGTCTTCCTTATAAAACACAAATGTCAACTTCTGTTTTCCTCTCTGTGTCCGCTTTATAACCTCTTCCATTGCCATTCTATTATGTCCTCTTCTGTTTGAAGTGATTTGCATGTGATGGGAAAGGACTCTTTTCCAGATGTACAGTTCTCTCAGTGGTTGAGGAGTTTATCATTGCATGTATAATCAAACCAAATCAAATTTATTTGTCACATACACATGGTTAGCAGATGTTAATGCGAGTGTAGCGAAATGCTTGTGCTTCTAGTTCCGACCATGCAGTAATATCTAACAAGTAATATAACCTAACATTTTCACAACAACACCTTATACACACAAGTGTAAAGGAATTAATACGAATATGTACATAAAAATATAAGAATGAGTGATGCCCGAACGGCATAGGCAAGATGCAGTAGATGGTATAGAGTACAGGATATACATATGAGATGAGTAATGTAGGGTATGTAAACATTATATAAAGTGGCATTGTTTAAAGTGGCTAGTGATACATTACATCAAGATGGCAAGATGCAGTAGATGGTATAGAGTACAGGATATACATATGAGATGAGTAATGTAGGGTATGTAAGCATTATATAAAGTGGCTAGTGATAAATTGATTACATACATTTTTCCATTATTTAGTGGCTAGAGTTGAGTCAGTATGTTGGCAGCAGCCACTCAATGTTAGTGATGGCTGTTTAACAGTCTGATGGCCTTGAGATAGAAGCTGTTTTTCAGGGTTAGGGTTAGGGTTATGATGCACCTGTACTAGGAATTGATGTGCTGCTTTGATGCACCTGTACTGACCTCGCCTTCTGGATGATAGCGGGGTGAACAGGCAGTGGCTCGGTTGGTTGTTGTCCTTGATGATCTTTTTGGCCTTCCTGTGACATCGTGTGGTGTAGGTGTCCTGGAGGGCAGGTAGTTTGCACCCGGTGATGGGTTGTGCAGACCTTACTACCCTCTGGAGAGCCTTACGGTTATGGGCGGAGCAGCTGCCGTACCGGGCGGTGATACGGCCCGACAGGATGCTCTCGATTGTGCATCTGTAAAAGTTTGGGAGTGATATATATAGCTAAAACACCACCAAATGAGACCCTTAATTAGCCATTTAATTAAGCACAGGTTATGAGGAAGAATGGCTATGTACTCCCTTCAGGAAGTTTTCAGTTCACCACCTTCTTATCTGCTCCCAGAAAACCAACATCGAGTCCTATTTACCGCACACTGTGTGGTTTGCAGTAGGTGACCATCTAATAGTGGCTAAATTCTCCCTGTCTCATACATTGATAGAGAGTTTCCAGACAGTCTAGAGACCAAGGCCTTTCTTCTCAGACATATTTCAGTGTGAGGCTGCAGTCTGCAGACCCCTGGGGAAAGAGTGATTGTAATGCTTTCACGGTTTAATGATCTCAGGGATATTTTCAGATTTTGGAGGAACAGCGTGTTCTCTCTCCCCTAGCGTCCTGTTTTCCCGCTTTCTTGCCCAAAGTTGCATTCAGAGAAAACTAAAATTGGACAGAGAGACTAGCGATTCTTTCCCAGGAAGCCCACAAACCACACTGAACAACCTATTAAATTTGATCTCAAGAAACACAAAACCTTTCAGAGAAACTCCATCTGCGATGTGGGGATTTTATTTTCATTATCATGGAGCTTGACCTCCAAAAAATGTCTTACTTGGTCCTCATCTCGCATTGGGGTAACTAAAGCCACCACGAGGTTGTCCATTTCAAACTGTCATTTTAGTCTTGTACTGAACCTCAGGTTATGTACATCACTACCACATCATTACCACACTTCTTTCTTGTCCAATTAGGATTCAATACAAAGATAATGTGGAGGTATGGTTCCGATGTATTCTGAGGGCATGTCCCAGCCAACTGATACATGATCTCTTGACGAAAGATACGAATATTGAATCCTCCACTCTAAAATGTTCTAAACCTATAGCTCAGCGCTTCCCAAACTCGGTGCTTGACACCCCAAGCGGTACATGTTTTAGTTTTCGCCCTAACACTACAGTACACAGCTGATTCAAATGATCAAAGCTTGATGATTAGTTGATTATTTGAATCAGCTGTGTAATGCTAGGGAAAAAACAAAATGTGGGTGTCTGAGTTTGGAAACCCTGCTATAGCTGAAGCTGAAATGATTGCAACATGCGACTTTCACCCTATTAATGTCTATGTTACATGCTGCAACTCTGACTCACTTCTCACCCTGCCTTCCCTTTCCCCCAGGGAGTGTTAGCACAATCTATTTCAGTGCAATGATACTCATTTTTGAAGACACAAGCTCAAGTACATAGTACAAATATTATGAAAATACGAAGTAGTGGGGCAATGGGTCTTGAAATTACTGAAATGCTTTCTAAATATATTAACAATCAAATTATAAATTACTTACTATAAGAGTTCATATTTCTTATCACTGTAAAATAACTATGATCATACTTAGTGACAGTACAATATTGGCACTATTTTAAAACTGTCAACAGAGGTACCATTCAAATGTGTGCAGACTCATTAAACTGTACTTCAGCTTTAAGCACACAGTGATTTCGTCCATCTGTGTCCAAGATAAAGTGGTCTTCTTTCAATTCTATGAAATGTAGTATTTTTTTCATGTTGAGACCTCTAAATCGGTTTGAGAATATCACAGCGAGATGAATGGCTGGACTCACTAGACTGCTATCGTTCATTTGCTGTCTCGCAAGCTGGGCTCACTCACTTAGAGGAAGAGAATCTATTTTTGCTAGGATAGGCTAGAAAATGTGACACATCACTTCCTATGCAAATATGGGGTCTGAAACCTGACACTTCAAGTCAGCTCCTTAGAGAGTGGAAACGGAGAGCAGACAGATGGGTCTTTTTGGCATTATAAGGCATGAGAATGTACACCAAAATGTTAGACGGAACCGGTCCAGAACCGCTCAAAGTCCCCGATATGGAGGACTTTAATGTGCACGTCTGAAATGTAGACTTTCTTGCTGCACTTTGCAAGACCTTGCCCATTAACGAGCCACCACCAGTCTATTAAAGACCAGGGATAAATATAAGAAAGTGCCTAAGAAGATGAGGGGCATAATGCAGATTCCGAAATCTATTTTGAGCCAAGGTTAGACAGTTTTGGAGTAAAGGTCAGAGTAAATACCTGGCTACACATTATTCAAAGGGGAATTCCAATCGGCGTAACACAAAAGGGAATCCCCCTCTAATTTGCATATTGCCTGATTAGAGCATTTGGTAGACAGCACGCCGCAGGAACATAGACTCAAGTTCTTTAAAGTCATTGTAAGATCCTAGTCTGATTCCAACCATTTTGACCACGAGGTGCATACACCAAGATGAATGTTAACCTTTCTGTTCTCCCTTGAAGTATTCTCATGGTTGAATTAAGATGTAATGGGTCGCTCTTTTCTTGACTGTTTCACAATAGCGTCTGCTAGCCCTGTCACATGTACGTGGTAATATGTGAAATAACATGTTACCAAAATAGCATGGGCACAATCACATATTATTACACTCTCCCTTTACAAGATGAAGGTGATATAATAAACTGTGACATATCTAAAGACTAATTCGCACATTTTCATAACTCCAGAAGAACAAGGAGAGACCCTGGCACCATTTAATTCCAGCCTGGAGCCAAGTCAGTATAAAAGACTGATTAGTGATGTATGGAGAGGTACTGATACTCACTGTTAAAGGAAAACTCTACTCAAAAACTATACGTTGGTATTTTTTTAATTAGTCCACTGTCAGCAGTCAAGTTTTCAAGAAAGCAAAGTGTCACTTGGCACATTATCATGATGATGCAAAAAACTTGACAGCTGACAGACCAAACATTTTGGGGCTGTATCAACAGTGGACTAATGAAAAATTTTCTTTTTTTTTATAGTTTTTGAGTAGGTTTTTTTCTTTATGAGCCTTGAGGCGCACTTTCAAACTCCCATGTCAATCTACTGTATGACACACATGGCACAACCAAGAACCACATCAACCCTTGTCACGTGTGTATCGTTTAAATACACTGCAGGTGGCTAAAGAGATGAATTTGTGCTCTAGATGCACCCTGAACTTGAGATACAGCGACAGATGTCATGTCACTGAGCACATATCAACACAAGCTGTTATTTCAAGTTGATATAAATGCAAGTTGATATAAATTCTTCCATTGACTTCGATAATCCCACACAATAAGCATACTTCCATGCGCTCCATGGCCCTTGGTGGGTGTTATCTTAATGAGTTTCTCCTTCAGAGCTAACGTAAGCACAAAATAAATCCATAATAAAGCTGGAGGGTTTATTTACCCACACTCCCCTGCTGGGTGGTAGATGATATTAACATGCTTGTGCGCTCTCTGCAGATGTTGGAAGTTTGTGCAGTCTGACTCTCTGAACCTCTTGGGAGACCAGTTCTTTGCCGCCTGCTCCAATCGTAGTAGCAGCTTGCCCATGAACTAGTTTCGCTTTGTTTTCAATACACCTGGAAGATAATCAATAAATTCAGGCCCAGTTATTCAAATCAGTGCCCTTTTCAAATCAACCGTTCCTCATTTTCTGGATCCCATTTCTGACACGAATATACAACGAATACAGTTGTAAACTATTATCCCAGTAAATGTACAGTATTTTTCCGAGAATGTAACAATGGCGTGTTCAGGGGGTGGCCCAGGCCTTGCAAAATAAATATCAGCCCCTGCAGAGAAGCATAAGATTGAACTTCACTCAACTTTCTGGAGTTTTCCCCGTCAGTTGACAGTCTCAACGTATCCCTTTGCTGTGGCAATTGTGATGGAATCAATACAATATTAGACACTTTCAATGCAACATACCGAACAAATCAAACTATGCAAGACTTGGTATGCAAAACTAACTATGCAAGAGATTTTATTGTACGCAGAACGCATCGGAGTAGGATTCTACTGCGCTGACAGGCACGACTCGGGCCTGTACTCGACACAGACCGGTGCGCAATAACCAATCAGAGCTGCAGTAGGCCTATATGCAAATAGGCCATTGCCATGTATAGATCTGTGCCATTCACTTTGAACTGGAATGTTTTTACAGTCTGAGCGGTAGTGAGTAGATGGGCTTGTTTTGAGATCAAAGTGAGAGCTACATGTAGCGACGTGTGCACATTTGTATATTTGTTCATATTCTTTGCTAGTTAGTGAGTTATTAGCCTAGTTATAGATCATTTGTAGTCAGCAATGGGGGAGTGATTGATTCTTATAAGAGCACAAAACATTCGCATTTCACAGGTAAAGAGCTTTTTTTCTTTTTTTCTTAAAGCAGCAGTGTTGCATTTTGAGACAGTCTTGAATAAGCTAAGTAGCCAATAGGCAGAGGGTAGCATAATTCGTCTAATTCCATGTAATAATGGTGTGGGAATAAGGATGCATTTTATTTTGTAAAGTGGTTTCTTGCATCAAACAACACAACATTTTCAGTCACCTCCTTGTCTGAAGGACAAGTGGATAAACAGGTTAATGTCAAACCCTGCATGTTTTTTTCAAGTCTCATGCAATGTAGGCCTAGAGTACATTGAACACCACACATTGGCTGTTACTGTAGGCTGAACGATAGAACAGCTATTTCCCTGTTAAAATGTTATTGTCACGGTTGTCGTCTGGAATGGAGGACCAAAACGCAGCAGGAATGTGGATGCTCATCTTGTATATTTATTTAAATAACAAGAACACCAAAAAACAACAAAACGAAACGAACTCACGAACAACGAAACAGTCTTGTCGGGCACACTCAGCAAAACAAGAAACAATCTCCCACAAACACTACACCAAACAATTACCCATATATAGGACTCTCAATCAGAGGCAACGAGAAAGCACCTGCCTCCAATTCAGAGTCCAACCCCCCATAACCTAAACATAGAAATACAACAAACCAGAAAGAACATAGAAATACCAAAACATAGAACATAGACCAAAAACCTGGAAATAATCAATCAAACGCCCTACTAAATAAGCCACCACCCCGAACCACATAAAACAAATACCCTCTGCCACATCCTGACCAAACTACCACAACAAATAACCCTTTATACTGGTCAGGACGTGACAGTTATGGGACGCATTTTCCATTTTCTTCATGTTAGGTCCTACATTGTGATGAAATAGCCACAGTAGCCTACTTGACCACTGTTAAAACTAATTTAAAGATGTTACAGCGTCAGTGTTCACAGTAAACGCGTGCCAGAAGTTTCAAAAAGCTTAAACAAATTTGACGGAACATTGGCCATGACCCCCCCGAAATCTGATTGGCCACCACAGTTGCCCCCCCGCCAACCCCCCCCCCCCCCCAGAAAGAACATGTCATATTATTTCGGACAGACAGGATCAGATATATGGGCTACATATACTAAGACAGAGGGGAGCTGTTTTGCTTGCTCGGATGCTTTCTCCGGTGAGATTTATGAGTCTTGCTATCAGTATGCATCTTGGTCAAAATTATCAATATATTCAGCAACGACCTATCAGATCTCAGACTTTCTGGGAGGGCCTCGCTCGGACTCTTTCTTTGGTTAAATAGATTTAGCCTCTTCCGAATTCAAGTAAAATTATGAAACGTGGATAGACACGAATGAGAAATAATTGTATACGTTAGTTTATTTTTGTATTGTTCAAATTTTGGGGGAAGCCTCGTTTTCCTTGGCATCAATCAATACACACCACTTTGTAGGCTGAATGTCATTACACATGGTGTTTGTAATGTCCCTTTCCATTCAAATGGCAGGTACACATTGCGCTGTTCGGATGTAGATGAATTTTGGAGTAGACGAACGTGCGCAGGTAACCTATTTAACCTTGTTTTTTAAGTGATTTGTTTGACAATCAGATGAAAACGTCATGACTGGTTGTGTTCATGACACATTAAAAGGTAATACATTTTTACAGTTAAATTATGTCTTTACTATAAAGCCCATTGTCACGTCCTGACCATTGTGTGCTCTTATTTTCTATGGTAGAGTAGGTCAGGGCGTGACTGGGGGGTTTATTCTAGTTAAATTTTTCTATGTTGTTTGGGTCTAGTTTCTGTTTTTCGATGTTGGGGTTTTTGGATGATCCCCAATTAGAGGCAGCTGGTCATCGTTGTCTCTAATTGGGGATCATATTTAAGTAGTTGTTTTTCCCACCTTTGTTTTGTGGGAGATTATTTTGAGTTAGTGCATGTTGCACCTCTTCATCACAGTTTGTTGCTTTGTTTATGGTTTATTGTATGTTTTGCATAGTTTCACATTATAATACAAATATGTGGAACGATATTTACGCTGCGCCTTGGTCCATTCCTACACACAAACGTGACACCCATAAATTAGGAGGTCCCCTTAAAACATTTTAGACCCCCCAAATTTCACAGGATAATTCTCACTCTGGGTGGCACTTTCAAATGTTATGTGCCCCAACATGGCCACCCCATTCATAATGTTCTGGACACGCCACTGGAATGTAAGAAACAAAGTGTTGATCAACTTGCCAAGGGATATCTCACACTGCTTCCTCAAAATATTGGTGATAAAACATTCATTATATTTTCCCCTAAACACAGAGCTTAATAACAGCAAGATTTTATCTGTTTGTTTTTGCCAGGCTTTCACACTTCAAATCAGACATTACAAAACCTTCTCCTCCCAGTAGAATATGATTAGTGGTGAAGGGGAGCTAGTTCTCTAGGCTCAAAGACAATTGATCTAAACCACTACAGTTTATGCTTCAAAGTAACAAGTAGGTTTGACTGCCCTTCCTTCAAGGCCTACCCCAGTTTCTCTACATCACCACTGAAATACAATGTCTCAACCCCTACATAATGCCATCACACACACACAGTATAATCCACTATTCATGAGCATTCATGTCATTGCAAATCTATTTCGGACGGAGCTCAAAACTGCACATTTTTAAGGAAAGTGTTTCCTCCCAGTCGATCCAGATGGTCCAGGAGCTCATAGCCAGCCATCACTCAGTCTCCAAGCTGGAATTATGCAGCAAATTTAAATTCTGCAAACAGGTTTTAATTCTTAATTTAGGTATTAATTATATTCCTGCAACTTGGCATGGGTGTGTTATTTCCCCTGACGCTGTTCTCAGGATCATTATTGGGGCTTTTGCTCGGGATCTGCCCATCAGAAGAAAATACGCTTAATTTAATAACAGGGTTGAGACGAGTTCATTTAGACAAATCGCTCCCAGTGTCTGATTAATGATGTTATGTGCAATGCAGAAATCAAGTGCTAAAATTTGCATGGGAAAATGGCACCCTGTAATATGGTTTACATTGTTTTTGGTAGTGGGCCCCCTCTGATGATAAATACATCTGACAGAATGTGGCTTTCACAATTTTCTAATAAAAACATTAACATTTGCCAGTTGTCTTTATGGAAAGTTGATCGAACTGTATGGAATTCTACATCAGTGTTATGTGACAGTGTTGTAGAGGCATTTTATCAGGATGCTTTAAGTTTGACCTAATACCCTTTCTGTGTTGTCATGATTAATGTCTACATCCGCTGTAGTATTTGTCTGTGATTATATGACTACACAATGTAAACGTTAACATATAGCTGAGAAAGGTAAACTAGGTTCTGTTTAAATAACTGAATTCCAAGGCTGTTAGTAAAGGCCTGTCAGTGAGTTTAATTTGAATTGAGTTGAGAATTGAATAGGAAATGAGAGTGCCTTTTCAAAGAGCACAGACCAGAATAGGGAAAAAAAGGAAGAGCTAGGGACTGTTCTGTCATAGAGACATTTTCCAACCTTACATAACCAACCCAAATATTTCAGTTTTTGACAGAATTTCCCATAACAGCGCCACAGGGTATTTCATATCATTTTAGAAATACACAAAACATGTTTTTTTGTGACTTTCAAGAAACACAAACAGAAGGCTGAGTCACATTCCCTTCATTCTTCCCTCCATCCTGTTTACCTGGCTTTCATATAAACACTCTTTCTTTCTTTCTCTCTTGCTCTCTCTCTCGCTCTCTTTTTCTCTCTTATCTCTCCCTAGTGCACTCCCATTGTCGGCCATGGATTCGTGCTGGACAAGTACAAGTGCCAATGCCGGAGAGGCTTCTACCACCCTAGGAAAGTGGCACTCAACGGTTTCACAAGTAGGTTTGCGGTTTCCCTACCCAGCAACATGTGGCATCTGTTCCCTCCACTCTGATTTCAATCACTTTATTTTAGCATTAGCAGCAGATGTGAGTGACGGACCAACATGGAAATCAAGGGGCACCTGGGCATTCGTTTTCATTGATATTGGTTTGGCATCATGATCATTTTTTTTCATGTAGGTTAAATAATAATTTAATAAGTGATTATAATATCCATGTATTTTTTGTTGTTGATATTGTTCATTTGTAGTTTGTAGGATACTAGTCTGCTAGGTTGGTTGGAGGGATGAAAGAATGGATGGAATGGTGATGGATGGAACGATGGAAGAAATATTTTATTTTTGATTCCTCTGTACAAATACCTTGGATGACTTTGCAAGCACAGACTTAGGTTACCACCAGGGCATATGGAGTAAAGTATTAGTATGTATACAGTCCTTTTCATAAAATCTCCTAGACAGCACGCCTTGAGGATGTGACAGCCTTATTGGAATGCAATGGGAGACTTGAAAGTAGCATCGAGGGGTAAAAGTCATCTTCAAAAGCCCACAAACACGTCATTAAAAAAATATTTCAAATGCGCCTCTCCGGCTTGTAGGAGAGATACTCATTTCCACTTCTGAATTGACCTGCCACTGTTATTCTTCACAACCCGATTTCACGTATTGTTGTTTCCCAGCAACTATCAAGACAATAAAGAAATAAAGCATTAATTAAAAACTGGCGGGGAGAGGGTCTCATCTTCCAAGGCATGGCAAACCCCATGAATTTAGATGCTGACAAAAAGTGAAAAGATTTCCTTAATATTTCTTTGATTAGTCAATGTTTTTTCTTAATTTTACACAATTAAGAGAGTTCATATAAGAGGTTGTCTATGCATAAATATGTTCAGCAACTCTCCGACAGAACTCTAAGATTCCAAAAGGGTTCTTTGGCTGTCCCTCTAGGGTTCTACCTGGAACCAACAGTGTTCTACCTTCTACCTGTGGAAGGCTACCCGAAACGTTTGACCCAAGTTAAACAATTTAAAGGCAATGCTACCAAATACTAATTGAGTGTATGTAAACTTCTGACCCACTGGGAATGTGATGAAAGAAATAAAAGCTGAAATAAATCATTCTCTCTGCTATTATTCTGACATTTCACATTCTTAAAATAAAGTGGTGATCCTAACTGTCCTAAGAGGGAATTTTTACTCTGATTAAATATCAGGAATTGTGAAAAACTGAGTTTAAATGTATTTGGCTAAGGTGTATGTAAACTTCCGACTTCAACTGGCTACATGGCTAGCTAGCCACTGTAGCAGGGCAAATTGTCTGCAATTTGTGTAGTGCTTCTTTGGGCTGATTGTGCATTCATGATTAGCTGGCTCACTTAGCTAGCAAGCATGCTGAATCAATGGCCAGGCAGCAGCCTATTGCTATGAAGTTACAGAAAACTAAACCAACAACATCCTAACAAACCAAAATTAGATACATTCTAAATGCAGGACCAATGAGGGGAAACTAGGCTAGCTAGCATTCATTTGTTTATGCAAGATCTTATGATAAGGGAAATGCATACTAGGTCCTTATTTACAAAACGTGATGCAGTCATGACGTGCTATCAAATACTCCTACGTTCAAATACTCCTACGTTTCTTGTTTTACCGCTTGTTTTTCAGCTACATTTCAGTCAGTTATCCTCCTAAATTCGGTGGTCAGTGGATAAAGTATCTATGACGAACAAATTATTCTGAAAATGAACTAGTCACGGGTTGTCACGGGATTATTTCAGCTGAATTCTCTATCAGTTCTTTTTCTCGTTTAGTTTTTTATTGTCGATCCAAAGTGTGCATATCTTTAATTGGGGACTACATTGTCATCTCAGCCTGCGCTTGTTAACTGTGTTCTTAAGTGTCTTAACAGACAGTATGCCTTGGGGGATGTATTATGTGTGTGTGTGTGTGTGTGTGTGTGTGTGTGTGTGTGTGTGTGTGTGTGTGTTGGCTATAATGCATTATTATGCCGTTATAATGCATTGTAAGACTTGTCATGTATGACCCCCTTATAATGTCTTGTAATCATTACTAAAGACATAGCATACAGTATTTTAAGCTTTATTATATAACATATAACATGTTATAACTAATAGTACCTGCAGGGTAGGCTTTAAGTAAAGTGTTACCCAACAGGTTTTTCTTCAGTGTCCCCCACTCAACACAACCCTGGTCTTTCTTCACACATGAATCACAACAACAAATTGCGAGAAGATACACAACCCACTGCCCCTGTTCTCTTTAGTGATATAACCATAACCAGAGAACACACACACACACACACACACACACACACACACACACACACACACACACACACACACACACACACACACACACACACACACACACACACACACACACACACACACACACACACTGTTGTTCTAAATGTTTTGACTTGAATGTTTCACTGTAGATCAAATGGAAGGCTTGTTATTGCCAGCTATTTTCCATCTGTAGTACTTTTGTACTCATTGGCAGTTTGTTTATTTCAATCCCAAACAGCTACTCTTACTGGGGTCAGTATAAAATTATACACAGAAAGAACGACATTGAGAACACACTTTTTTTTTTAACGTAACTCAAATACGCAATGTTATTGCCTCCACAAGGCTTCCACAACACATCATCCTCTACTGTATCTCCTCGATGTTTTGTCTATCTGCCCTTTCCAGGGAAAGAGAGCAGTGGTCACGCTCACAGTGAGGACCTCTCGGAGGTGTCCAGTAAGTGCCTGCCGTGCCGTGAGGGCTGCCCCTACTGCCGGGACGACACGCCCTGCCTGGCTCAGGAAGACGGGGCCCTCCGGCTTTCTGTAGCCTCCTTCCAGGGCCTTTGCATGCTGCTGGACTTAGTGGCCATGGTGCTGGTCTACCACTTCCGCAGGAACAAGGTAAGGGCTCATTGGGAGGAAGCATGGGTTAGGGGTCAAGCAGGTAATTATAGGGGAACTCCATCCAGAAAACATAAGACTGGTATTATGTTTTTCACCAAAGGTATTACTGGTATAGGTTGGTGTTTCTATTTCATACACTTGTGATTTCTATAATAACTTTATTTAAATGTTGTATTATTTGTTATAAGAATGTATGAGCCCTTATAATGTTTTTCTATGCTACAACGTAATGAAAATGGCTTTTATTGAATTAGTCAAGATCATTATGAGATGATTTCAAGACATTTTAAGTGAAAGGATACATACAATTTTGTAGTAGCATCCACCTGGGTGATGCATGGTAGCCATTTTGTGCCAGAATGTTCATCACACGGAATCCTGTTGGATTTCAGTAAACTGTTACTGGATTGACATTTTTGAATGGTAAGAAAGAGAGACCAAAATATGTACTGATTCATACCCTCCAGGACCTGCATTGAGGAACACAGCTGCGGGGAGGTTGTTACCCAAATGGCACCCTTTTCCATATATAGTGTACTACTTTTGACCAAGGCCCATATGGCTGTGGTCAAAAGTAGTGCACTATGTAGGGAATTAGGAAGCAACTGAAGTGTTGTGCCAGAACTCCTTTGTTTGTTTGACTACCAAATGACTACCACAGTCGTGTCGTCAGCAAACTTGATGATGGAGTTGGAGTCGTGCGTGGCCACACAGTCGTTGGTAAACAGGGAGTACAGGAGGGGGCTAAGCACACACCCCTGGGGGCCCCTGTGTTGAGGGTCAGCGTGGGCGGAGGTCAAATCCAATTTTATTTGTCACATGCGCCGAATACAACAAGTGAAATGTGTACTTACAAGCCCTGAACAAATAATGCAGTTTTAAGAAAAATATGTTAAAGAAAATACAAATAAAAGTAACAAATAATTAAAGAGCAGCAATAAAATAACAATAGCGAGGCTAAATACAGAGGGTACCGGTACAGAGCCAACGTGCGGCGGCACCAATTAATCAAGGTAATTTAGGTAATATGTACATGTAGGTAGAGTTATTAAAGTGACTATGCATAGATAATAACACAGAGTAGCAGCAGCGTAAAGGGGGGGGGGGCAATGCAAATGGTCTGGGTAGCCATTTAATTACCTGTTCAGGAGTCTTATGGCTTGGGGGTAGAAGCTGTTTAGAAGCCTCTTGGACCTAGACTTGGCGATCCGGTACAGCTTGCCGTGCGGTAGCAGAGAGAACATTCTATGACTAGGGTGGTTGGAGTCTTTGACACCGCCTGGTATAGAGGTCCTGGATGGCAGGAGGCTTGGCCCCAGTGATGTACTGGGGTGTACGCACTACCCTCTGTAATCCTTTGTGGTCAGAGGCCGAGCAGTTGCCATACCAGGCAGTGATTCAACCCGTCAGGATGCTCTTGATGGTGCAGCTGTAGAACCTTTTGAGGATCTGAGGACCCATGCCATATCTTTTCAGTCTCCTGAGGGGGAATAGGTTTTGTCGTGCCCTCTTCACGACTGCCTTGGTGTGCTTGGACCATGTTAGTATGTTGGTGATGTGGACACCAAGGAACTTGAAGCTCTCAACCTGCTCCACTACAGCCCCGTTGATGACAATAGTGGCGTGCTTGGTCCTCCTTTTACTGTAGTCCACAATCATCTCGTTTGTATTGATCATATTGAGGGAGAGGTTGTTGTCCTGGCACCACACGGCCAGGTCTCTGACCTCCTCCCTATAGGCTGTCTCGTTGTTGTCGGTGATCAAGCCTACCACTGTCGTTTTCGGCAAACTTAATGATGGTGTTGGAGTCATGCCTGGCCGTGCAGTCAGGAGTGAACAGGGAGTACAGGATGGCACTGAGCACGCACCTCTGAGGGGCCCTCGTGTTGAGGATCGTCGTGGCTTATGTGTTATTACTTAACCTTACCATCTGGGGGCTGCCCGTCAGGAAGTCCAGGATCCAGTTGCAGAGGGAGGTGTTTAGTCCCAGGGTCTATGGTGTTGAACGCTGAGCTGTAGTCAATTAATAGCATTCTCACATACGTGTTCCTTTTGTCCAGGTGTGAAAGGGCAGTGTGGAGTGCAATAGAGATTGCATCATCTGTGGATTTGTTGGGGCAGTATGCACATTGGAGTGGGTCTAGGGTGTCTGGGATAATGGTGTCGATGTGAGCCATGACCAGCCTTTCAAAGCACTTCATGGCTACAGACGTGAGTGCTATGGGTCTGTAGTCATGTAGGCAGTTTATCTTAGTGTTCTTGGGAACAGGGACTATGGTGGTCTGCTTGAAATATGTTGGTATTGAAAATGTCAGTGAAGATACTTGCCAGTTGGTCAGTGCATGCTCGGAGTACACATCCTGGTAATCCGTCTGGCCCTGCGGCCTTGTGAATGTTAACCTGTTTAAAGGTCTTACTCACATCGGCTGCGGAGAGTGTGATCACACAGTCGTCCAGAACAGCTGATGCTCTCATGCATGTTTCAGTGTCACTTGCCTCGAAGCGAGCATAGAAGTCATTTAGCTCATGTCACTGGGAAGCTCTCGGCTTTGTTTCCCTTTGTGGTCAGTAATTGTTTCCAAGCCCTGCCACATTAGACGAGCATTGGAGCCGGTGTAGTATGATTCGATCTTAGTCCTGTATTGGTGCTTTGCCTGTTTGATGGTTCTTCGGAGGGCATAGCAGGATTTCTTATAAGCTTCCGGGTTAGAGTCCTGCTCCTTGAAAGTGGCAACTCTACCCTTAGCTCAGTGCGGATGTTACCTGTAATCCATGGCTTCTGGTTGGGGTATGTACGTACAGTCACTGTGGGGACGACGTCATCGATACACTTATTGATGAGGCCAGTGACTGATGTGGTGTACTCCTCAATGCCATCGGAAGAATCCCGGAACATATTCCAGTCTGTGTTAGCAAAACAGTCCTGTAGCTTAGCATCTGTGTCATCTGACCACTTTTTTATTGACCGAGTCAGTGGTGCGTCCTGCTTTAATTTTTGCTTGTAAGCAGGAATGAGGAGGATAGAATTATGGTCAGATTTACCAAATGGTGGGTGAGGGAGAGCTTTGTATGCATCTCTGTGTGTGGAGTAAAGGTGGTCTAGAGTTTTTTTCCCTCTGGTTGCACATTTAACATGCTGGTAGAAATGAGGTAAAACGGATTCAAGCTTCCCTGCATTAAAGTCCCCGGCCACTAGGAGCGCCGCCTCTGATTGAGCGTTTTCCTGTTTGCTTATGGCTGTATGCAGCTCATTGAGTGCGGTCTTAATGCCAGCATCGGTTTGTGGTGATAAATAGACAGCTACAAAGAATAAAGATGAAAACTCTCTAGGTAGATAGTGTGGTCTACAGCTTATCTTGAGATACTCTACTTCAGGCGAGCCAAACCTCGAGACTTCCTTAGATATCGTGCACCTGCTGTTATTTACAAATATACATAGACCGCCACCCCTTGTCTTATCAGAGGCTGCTGTTCTATCCTGCCGATACAGTGTATAACCCGCCAGCGGTATGTTATTCATGTCGTCGTTCAGCCACGACTCAGTGAAACATAAGATATTACAGTTTTTAATGTCCCGTTGGTCGGATATACGTGCTTGTAGTTTGTCCACTTTATTATCCAGTGATTGTATGTTGGCCAATCGTACTGATTGCAAAGGCAGATTAACCACTCGTCTCACCGGATCCTCACAAGGCACCCTAATCTCCTTCCGCGATACCTCTGTCACTTTCTCCTGCGAATGACGCGGATGAGGGCCTGTTCGGGTGTCTGGAGTAAACCCCTCTCGTCCGACTCATTTAAAGAAAAATTCTTTGCCCAGTTCAAGGTGAGTAATCGCTGTCCTAATGTCCAGAAGTAGTTTTTGGTCATAAGAGACAGTAGCAGCAACATTATGTACAACATAAGTTACAAACAATGCGAAAAGAAAAAAAAATAGCACGGTTGGTTAAGAGCCCATAAAACGGCAGCCATCCCTTCCGGCACCATCTTCAAACTAGTGTTGTTACCCACTCTCACCACCTGGGGTCAGCCCGTCACTAAATCCAGGATCCAGTTACAGAGGGAGGTGTTCAGTCACTAAGCTTGGTGACGAGCTTGGAGGGCACTATGGTGTTGAACGCTGAGCTGTAGTTGATGAACAGCATTCTTACATAGGTATTCCTCTCATCCAGGTGGGAGAGGGCAATGTGGAGTGCAGTTGAGATTGCATCATCTGTAGATCTGTTGGGGCGGTATTCAAATTGGATTGTGTCTAGGGTGTCTGGGATGATGGAGTTGTGTGCCATGACCAGCCTTTCAAAGCCCTTCATGATTCCAGATGTGAGTGCTACAGGGTGGTAGTCATTGTGACAGCCTTAGAGTTCTTGGGAACATTTGACGGTCTTCTGTTGTAGTAATGGATTCCATTGACATAGTGCTTTTCATCTGCTCTCGAAGCACTTTACCTTGATCTGGAGTAACTCATTATTCCATCCAACACCAATTTGTAGTAGCATCCACCCGGGTGATGCATGGTAGCCATTTTGTGCCAGAATGTTCATCACACAGAATCCATTTTCCCTATGGAGAGGTGATGAGTGATTGGGCCAATTTGAAACTGGGGAGGGCCCAGGGTGAGTATAGCCAGAACTCTGGGGTTAACAGCCATAATCAAGCATTAAGTGTCATGGGATTTTTAGCGACCACAGAGTCAAGAACTCTATTTCATGTCTCATCCTAAGAAGGGCACCTTTTGCAGTACGTATTCCACAGCAGTGATGGTTATTGACACACTATAGGTCAGGGTTAAACAAACCTGTATATGATATTCCAATATGGTTGTCTCTTAGAGACATTACACAGATGTTTTCCGATCTCATAAGCAGTCTGTCAAGATGAGTCCACACATCCCAGGCCGTTTGTTTTGTATATCCAGCAATATGCCACGATCCGATGCTTCCATATAAGAATCTTTCAGAAATGCAGTTCAGATGAGATGTCCCTTGAGGTGTGTGAATTTACATATTTACATAGAATACATTGCCTTCTAGGATATAATGAGTAATTAAATTAAGCCCATAGTTGTCCCGTGGCCCTCGCTCATTTTCACTAACATGATTGGTAGCAGAGCAGTTCAACAAAGGGACTATCTTGATAATTCATATCCATTGTGTTGTGCCATTGAGTCAAATTCTTTATTTATTTTCAGCCGAGTAGATTCAGAATGAGTGAATGGATGACAATTTCTCTCATATAATATGATTGTGTAGATCATCCTAGTAACTCTATGGTTGATGGATGTTACACTACATGGCCAAATGTATGTGGGCACCTGCTCATCAAACATCTCATTCGAAAAATAATGGGCATTAGTATGGAGTTGGTCCCCCCCTGCTGCTATAACAGCCTCCACTCTTCTGGGAAAGCTTTCCTCTAGATGTTGGAACATTGCTACGGGGACTTGCTTCTATTGAGCCACACAAGCATTAGATAGGTTGGGCAGTGATGTTGGGCGATTAGGCCTGGCTCACACTCGTCCGTTCCAATTCATCCCAAAGGTGTTAGATGGGGTTGAGCTCAAGGCTCTGTGCAGGCCAGTAAAGTACTTCCACACCGATCTTGACAAACCATTTCTGTATGGACCTCGCTTTGTGCACGGGGGCATTGTCATGCTGAAACAGTAAAGGGCCTTCTCCAAACTGTTGCCACAAAGTTGGAAGTACAGAATCGTCTAGAATGTCTACGCGCTCCAGCACTCAGCGGTCCCGTTCTCTGAGCTTGTGTGGCCTACCACTTCGTGGTTGAGCAGTTGTTGTTCCTAGATGTTTCCAATTCACAGTAACAGCACTTACAGTTGACCGGGGCAGCTTTAGCAAGGCAGAAATTTGGCAGAAAGGTGGCATCCTATGACGGTTCCACATTGAAAGTCACTGAGCTCTTCAGTACGGGCCATTCTATTGCCAATGTTTGACTATGGAGATTGCATGGCTGAGTTCTCTCTATTGTTCTCTACTGTTGAGTCTCTCTCTCTCTCGCTCTCTTTTTTGTAGAGGATCCGAGCATCTGGTCTTATTCTCCTGGAAGCCATCTTGTTTGGAGCCTTGCTTCTCTACTCTACCGTAAGTCTCCAGTTTAGACGTGTGTTTGTGTTTGTGTTCGTGACTTTGTGTGTGTGTGTGCATTTCTGTGTCTTTGTCCGTCTGCATGCCTGTCCATTGTCCACAGTCCCTCTAAATTGATATATCACAGCTATATTTTAAAATGACACAAAAAAACAAGCCACAGACATCCTGGACGACAACACAGCTGGTGTGTGTGAGTAATGCTTTAAAGTGTGTCGTACAGTCCAACCTGGAGCGCCACACAGAGTTTTAACAGACGGGGGAGCTTACAGCCAACGTTGCATGGCGTTTTTATGGAGCTACAGGGATTTCAAATTCTCTCACTTCAAATACCTTCAATGGCTGCCAACAGCAAAACACAGCTGTCTAGAGAACACATTTGGAAAATTATAAAAGAAAAAGGGAAAACAAAGCCAGAGAAGTAAACCACACAGGAGGGACTATTAAAAGTCTGTTGACAAGAATGAGGTTCGGTGTTGTTGGCTAAAGTCAGCATTAGAGACTGGGCTTTTCCTCTCAGGCTAGAGTTGGAGCAATGTCCCTGTAGCAATGTAGTATTTACATAACTTAGTAATAACGTAACTTAGTAATAACGTAACCTAGTAATAATGCAACTTAGTAATAACGCAACTTTATAATAACGTGATGTAGTAACAACGTAACTAGGAACAATGTAACATAGTGACAACATAGTAACAGCGTTATATTGTAACAATGTTACGTAGTAACCACGTTATGCACTGGGAGACCTCACCTCACCATATTTTTTTCCCCCTGAACATTATTTTGGTGCATTCCACACAAATGGGGAGATAAACCTAAGCTGATCAACATTACTACTATGGTTTGGTTGTCATCATTATCGTTGTGATATACTTTTAAACCAGGGGTGCACCACTCCAGTCCTCAAATTGTCTGCACCTCAGGCTATTCCTGAACCAAAGTGGAGTGATTCCATCCCCCCAAAATATACTTTCCCCTTTTCATCCCTTCTGCCACAGGACCCAGGAACTCCTCACTCCAATGTGCTCATGCAACCCTGGTGATCTCTCTCTATTCTTTCTCTCACTCTCTCTCGCCCCGTCTCTCTCTTCCACAGTGATGTGATCTCCTCCTGCTGCTGCTGTTGCCACAGCCGCAGCTTAGTGCAGCTGCTCTGCCGTGGCGCTCAATTTTTAAAGAGTCCGTCAAGTTCTAGCGCAACTTGTATTAAAAATACATCTGCTGGTTAATTTATTGGGAGGAGTTGGGGGTATGGAGAGGGGAAAGAGGAGGAAGCCACCTTAGCAGCTTGATGCTGGGAAACAAACATGTAGCTCCCTTCTCGTTTGAGGGTCCCATGCGAGTTATACTCTGCTGGGTATTGCGTGTGTGTGCTATTGCACGTGTGTGCTTGCGTATATTTGGCCTAGTTGTACGTCTTGTTTGGGACGTGATGTATTTTGACTTGTCATGGAGGAATGTGGGACTTGCTGTTCTACATGGACAGGGCTTGGTTACTACAGAAGCCTGGATACAACTAATACTAGCCGGAGGTTATCAGTACAGTGAGTTTATGAAGAACATGATCAAATGCAGTTAATGAGTATGTAACTGGTGACTATGTTTGGGAGGGGTATACAATATGAATCCCATTGTTGTCATTGGAGTGTTGTTATGATGTTGCTGTTGGGTGTGCTGTGTGTGTGTGTGTGTGTGTGTGTGTGTGTGTGTGTGTGTGTGTGTGTGTGTGTGTGTGTGTGTGTGTGTGTGTGTGTGTGTGTGTGTGTGTGTGTGTGTCCGTGTGTGTGTCCGTGTGTGTGTGTGCATGCTCTGTACACTGTTACATTTCGCTCCTCAATCAAACTCATAACATTCCCGTTTCTAGCCTCAGATACTACTGTACATTAAGAAAATATAAGTAACTTTGAAGGAAACCAACTTGGCAATACATGGATGATATACAGCAGTCTGTCTCCTGCCTGTGTACCAACCAGTTAATGTGTCTCATAAGTGACTGACCTCATTTACTTTACCAATAGCGTCACCACTATAAGCCCTCCACCGGGTAATATGGACGTGGCTTTATATACATTTTTCATGACTCGCATGCAAATGTAAGCTTTGGAACTTTAAAAGCCAGCTTACAGCCAGGGATGCATGTCAGCTGACTGCAGCAATTCCTTGATGCCCTCGATCACATTTACAGTCATGATGCATGATGAGCGAGAGCCCATGCTGAAAAGATATTGACAGTATTTCTTCTTAATGTATAGGATATAAATGCATCTTGGACAATTAGGGTATACTCACTTACTTGCTTTTTTATTCCTGGAGGAACATAAACTTACGAAAGATCTCCAGTGCTGCCAGTCTTGTGTTGCCTTCATTGCTTCTGGCCATGACAAGTGGATGCAATTAGGGTATACTAGTAGTAATTGTGGATCTTTCCTACATTACGCACATGTATTTAAATCCATAGACTGTAGGTGTACCTATTCCGCTAACACCGAGATGAGAGATGCGTGCGTAAATCAAAGCTGTACAAATGTTCTGTTGACAGTGCTTGATATAGGCAAAACTTTGGGTAAAGGATTAATAATGCAGGCAACTTGTTGACATAAGCATCTATGAAGTGCCTAGATGTACTGCTTATGAATGGCCTATGGATGGTTGATAATGTGTTATGGAGTCCTTATGCAGGTACCCTTCAAGAAAAGTGCAGCTAAAGCTTCTCATATCATTATGAACGTGTCCTTATGTATTGCTTATGAATGTGGTATGTGTTATGTGTTATGAAGTCCTTACCTAGGTACCTTTCAGGTAAAGTTTTACCAACATTTTCTTCCAGTGAATTCTGCAACTAAATGAGGCCTCCTCTCATATCATGGAAGTGTGATATGTGCTTCACGAGTTGTGTGTGGCACTGTGCCATTGTTTCATCCCATATCCACGAGAACATTTCCCCTGTTTGCGAGTTAAGCAAGCTGGTTGCCGATGTTCTGCCATCTCGCCGCAGGGGACAGGTGCTGTCGCTCTGCTTAATTATAGAGGATACCTGCCATCTCTCAAACAGCCACACTGCATACCTCGAATTGTGGAATATACCATAGAGACGAGATAAAACTGTATCTCTGGGAGTTATATTGTAAAGCTGTGGAAATGTGAAGGATGTACTAAACCTGGATTAGAAATGGTATTTGTTGCCTCTCAAATGCTTTGAGTGTTTTGATTTAGCCGACCTGGAGGGCCAGATGGCTGGGGCTTTCACTTTTTGGGACTATTCCATTGGTTCCATTGTGTCATGCAAGTTCAATCAAGCGCACCTTTAGAATTTAAATGAAAAAATAATACTATTTGAACACAGGTCTGATTTGTATGGATTATCACTGGAGGCTTCGTGCCATGGTTCATCACTGCAGGCTCCGGGCCATGGATCATCACTGGAGGCTTCGTGCCATGGATCATCACTGGAGGCTTCAGACCATGGATCATCACTGGAGGCTTCGTGCCATGGATCATCACTGGAGGCTTCGGACCATGGATCATAACTGGAGGCTTCTGTACGTGGAGCCGGAACGGGTCTCACCGGACTGAGGAGACGTACTGACAGCCTGGTACGTGGAGCTGCCACAGGGCGTACCAGGCTGGAGAGACGCACTGGAGACTGGGTGCGTGGAGCAGGCACAGGGCGTACCAGGCTGGAGAGTCTCGCTGGAAGCCGGGTGCGTGGGGCAGGTACAGGATATACTGGGCCGTGGAGGCGCACCGGAGGTCTCGAGCGTAGAGCTGGCACAACCCGTCCTGGCTGGATGCTTACTTTCGCACGGCAAATGCGGGGCGCTGGCACAGGACGCACTGGGCTGTGAATGCGCACTGGCGACACAGTGTGCGGAGCCAGCGCAGGATATCCTGGACCGAGGAGGTGTACTGGAGACCAGGAGCGCTGATCTGGCACCACCCTTCCTGGCTGAATGCTCACTCTAGCCCGGCAAATGCGGGTGGCCGGTAACGAGCGCACCGGGCTGTGAATGCGCACTGGAGATACATCGCGCATCACCGCATAACACGGTGCCTGACCAGTCACATGCTCCCCACGGTAAGCACGGAGAGTTGGCTCAGGTCTCAACCCTGATTTCCCCCCCACAAAAAAAAATATTTTGGGGCTGCCTCTCGGGCTTCCATCGTTGCCGTGACTCCCGATCTCGTCGCTGTTCCTCCCTTGCTGCTTCCACCTGTTTCCATGGGAGGCATCCACTCTGGCCTGTATCTCCTCCCACATCCAGGATCCTTTGCCGTCCAGGATGTCCTCCCATGTCCACCTCGTCTTCCCCGTAGGCATACGCTGCTTGGTCTTCTTGTGGTGGGTAATTCTGTCACGTTCGCTATCTTCAAACTCCCTGTCGTAAATCAACCAAGGCGCAGCGTGCTGGTAATTTCACATCTTTTATTGAGGTGAAACCGAACAAAACAATAAACAGGTAAACAGAAAAGAACGTGACGCAACTGAGGCGCACACAAAACACACAGGAATAATAATTACCCACAAACACAGGTGGGGAAAAGGCTGCCTAAGTATGATTCCCAATCAGAGACAACAATAGACAGCTGCCTCTGATTAGGAACCATACTCGGCCAAAACAAAGAAATACACAACATAGAATGCCCACCCCACATCACACCCTGACCTAACCAAAATAGAGGAAATAAAACGTCTCTCTAACGTCAGGGCGTGACAGAGAATGATTTATTTCAGCTTTTATTTATTTCATCACATTCCCAGTGGGTCAGAAGTTTACATACACTCAATTAGTATTTGGTAGCATTGCCTTTAAATTGTTTAACTTGGGTCAAATGTTTTGGGTAGTCTTCCACAAGCTTCCCACAATAAGTTTGGTGAATTTTGGCCCATTCGTCCTGACAGAGCTGGTGTAACTGAGTCAGGTTTGTAGGCATCCTTGCTCGCACACGCTTTTTCAGTTCTGCCCACACATTTTCTATAGGATTGAGATCAGGGTTTTGTGATGGCCACTCCAATTCCTTGACTTTGTTATCCTTAAGCCATTTTGCCACAACTTTGGAAGTTTGCTTGGGGTCATTGTCCATTTGGAAGACCTATTTGCGACCAAGCTTTAACATCCTGACTAATATCTTGAGAGGTTGCTTCAATATATCGACATAATTTTCTTTCCTCGTGATGCCATCTATTTTGTGAAGTGCACCAGTACCTCCTGCAGCAAAGCACCCCCACAACATGATGCTGCCACCCCCATGCTTCACGGTTGGGATGGTGTTCTTCGGCTTGCAAGCCAAACAGTTCGATTTTTGTCTCATCAGACCAGAGGACATTTCTCCAAAAATTACAATCTTTGTCCCCATGTGCAGTTGCAAACCGTAGACTGGCTTTTTTATGGCGGTTTTGGAGCAGTGGCTTCTTCCTTGCTGAGCGGCCTTTCAGGTTATGTCGATATAGGACTTGTTTTACTGTGGATATAGATACTTTTGTAACTGTTTCCTCCAGCATCTTCACAAGGTCCATTGCTGTTGTTCTGGGATTGATTTGCACTTTTCGCACCAAAGTGCGTTCATCTCTAGGAGACAGAACGCGTCTCCTTCCTGAGCGGTATGATGGCTGCGTGGTCCCATGGTGTTTATACTTGCATACTATTGTTTGTACAGATGAACGTGGTAACTTCAGGCATTTTAAAATTGCTCCCAAGGATGAACCAGACTTGTGGAGGTCTGCAATTTTTCTTCTGAGGTCTTGGCTGATTTCTTTTGAATTTTCCTATGATGTCAAGCAAAGAGGCACTGAGTTTGAAGGCAGGCCTTGAAATACATCCACAGGTACACCTCCAATTGACTCAAATGATGTCTATTAACCTATCAGAAGCTTCTAAAGCCATGACATAATTTTCTGGAATTTCCCAAGCTGTTTAAAGGCACAGTCAACTTAGTGTATGTAAACTTCTGACCTGCTGGAATTGTGATAAGGTGAATTATAAGTGAAATAATCTGTCTGTAAACAATTGTTGGAAAAATGACTTGTGTCATGCACAAAGTAGATGTTCTAACCGACTTGCTAAAACTATAGTTGAGGCTCGGGGGCAGTATTGAGAAATTTTGAAAAAAATATGTGCCCATTTTTAACTGCCTCCTACACCAACTCAGAAGCTAGGATATGCATATTATTAACACATTCGGATAGAAAACACTCTGAATTTTCTAAAACAGTTTGAATGGTGTCTGTAAGTATAACAAAACTCATATTGCAGGCAAAAACCTGTGAAAAATAGATAAAAAAAAATGTGAATTTTGTGACTGTACTATTTAGTGTCATTGTTTTATAGATACCATAGTGAGAAAGGATTCATTTCGCAACTCCTACGGCTTCCACTAGATGTCAACGATCTTTATAAAGTTGTTTGAAGCGTCTATGATGAACAGAGACCGGATGGCAATGAAGAGAAGTTGACCTCCCTGGGATGTCGTCACTTCATTATTGGCTGCACCTGCGCAATCATGTGATGCGATACATTTTTCAAAGACGTTTTTCAAGACACAGGAGAGGTCGGGTTGAAACATTACTGATGTTTCACGTTAAAAATGGCTCTAAAGATTGATGCTAAACAACGTTTGACATGTTTGAACAATGTAAATAGATTATTTTTTTTACTTTTCGCCGTGACTCCCCCCCCCCCCGCGCTACTTTTTAGTAGCCTACCGAAGCGCTAACAACATGGAACAACTTGGAGTTATTTGGACATCAATTATGAACTTTGTCAAAAGAAACCACATTTGTAGTGGACCTGGGATTTCTAGAAGTGCCAATGGATGAAGATAATCAAAGGTAAGGGAATATTGACAATAGTAATTTTGATATTACATGGTTACAGATGGTGCTAACCTGTATAGCCTAGCCTATTGTTCTTAGCACAGCACCCGGTTTATTGCAAATTGTGATTTCCCAGTAAAGTTATTTTGAAATCTGGCATTGCAGTAGCATTTACGAAATGTTAAACTATGAATATTTGAATGACAATAATATAATTTACCAATGTTATCGAATAGTAATTTTGTGATTTGTAACGTTGTTCACCGGAAGCATTTGAGAGAAAAAAAAATCTGATTTTCACCGCTTCGGTAAAATGCTGTTTTTGGATATAAATATCAACTTGATGGAACAAAAAATGCATGTATTGTGTAACATAATGTCTTAGGAGTGTCATCTGAGGAAGATTGTCAAAGGTTGGTGCATAATTCTAGCTGGTTATCCGCTTATGGTGACGCATGTCTTTGAATTGACAAAACATTACACACAGCTATTTTCAATGTACTCTCCTAACATAACCTAACTTTATGCTTTCGCCGTAAAGCCTCTTTGAAATCGGACAATGTGGTTGGATTTAGGAGATGTTTATCTTTCAAATTGTGAGAAATAGTTGATTGTTTGAGAAATTGAAATTATTAGATTCTTGCAGTTTTTGAATTTCCCGCCGTGGTCTCTTGACAATGAATCCCGATATCGGGATAAGATCCCCAACAGGTTCTTGGGGCTATGTGGGACGCTAGCGTGCCACTCGTGGTGCACCCTATCAACAGCAGGTGCATTTCAAGAGCGGCAAATTTGAAACCAAATAAATGTCAAAATTCAAATTTTTCAAACACACAACTATCTTACACCCTTTGAAAGATAAACATCTCCTTAATCTGACCACGTTGTCCGATTTCAAAAAGGTTTTACGGCGAAAGCATAAAGTTAGATTATGTTAGGAGAGTACATTGACAATAGCTGTGTGTAATGTTTTGTCAATTCAAAGACGGGCGTCACCAAAACCATAAAACCAGCTAAAATGATGCACTAACCTTTTACAATCTCCATCAGATGACACTCCTAGGACATTATGTTAGACAATGCATGCATTTTTAGTTCTATCAAGTTCATATTTATATCCAAAAACAGCGTTTTACTATGGCATTGATGTTGAGGAAATCGTTTCCCTCCAATAACCGGCAGTCAAGTCAGCACCACAAATTAAATAATTAAAATTAGAAAACATTGGTAAAATATTATATTGTCATTTAAAGAATTATAGATTTACATCTCTTGAACGCAATCAACTTGCCAGATTTAAAAATAACCTTACTGGGAAATCACACTTTGCAATAATCTGAGCACTGCGCCCAGAAAAATATGCTTTGCTATACAGACAAACGGCCATGTTGGAGAGATCGAAAATACTATGTAAATAATCCATTACCTTTGATTCTCTTCATCAGATGTCACTTCCAGGAATCCCAGGTCCATAACGAATGTAGTTTTGTTCAAAAAAGCTCATCATTTATATCCAAAAAGCTCCGTGTTGTTAGCACATGATCTAAGCCAGCCGGACTTCTCGTCATGAACGAGGGGAAAAAATATATTTACGTTCGTTCAAACATGTCAAACGTTGTATAGCATAAATCATTAGTGCCTTTTTTAACCAGAACATGAATAATATTCAAGGTGGACGAATGCATTCTCTTTTAGAACGTATTGGAACGAGGGTACCCAACATGAACTCGCGCGCCAGAGTCTAATCGGCCATCACCGTTACATGGCTCTTGTTCGGTCAGATCTCACAGTAAAAGACTCAAAACACTTTGTAAAGGCTGGTAACATCTAGTGGAAGCAATAGGAAAACATTAATCAACCCCTGTGTGTTTCAATGGCATAGGCTTAAAGGTAATTCAACACATCAGGTATCCACTTCCTGTCAGAAAATGTCTCAGGGTTTTGCCTGCCAAATGAGTTCTGTTATACTCACAGACACCATTCAAACAGTTTTAGAAACTTTAGGGTGTTTTCTATCCATATATAATAAGTATATGCATATTCTAGTTACTGGGTAGGATTAGTAACCAGATGAAATCAGGTACGTTTTTTTATCCAGCCGTGAAAATACTGCCCCCTAGCCCCAACAGGTTAACAAGAAATTTGTGGAGTGGTTGAAAAACGAGTTTTAATGACTCCAACCTAAGTCTATGTAAACTTCCGATTTGAACTGTATATTGTGTATTCAGTATAGGTTTTATAACTCAACTCCATTTTAGTCGCTTGAGATGTGACATTTGCGATTCTGCATCTGCTGGAATATATAATGAAATAAGTGAGTTAGCATACAGAAACCTTGCAAAAAAGCATTGCCCTTTGTTCAGTTTACAATGCATGACCTCGTGTCTCCATCCCCAGTTGCCCCCTTGCCTTTTTCAATAATGAGCAAGAATGAACTTCACAAGGAGCTAACGGCATGACAATATTTTCCAAACAGATGCCTGTGACTCACCTTTTAGACGTCATCCAGAAAATGAGACAACAACGTGAAGGTTGAGAGGCAGCCAGACTGGCCCCGCGGTCAGACATGTGTCCAATGTTCTCCTGCTACTGGGTTTGACTATTAACAAAAGATGAAGTTGTGTCAGCAATGCAGAAAGAGAAATGTAGGAGCTCAATGTGTAGCCTATGTTAATGTGGATCTTCATCCCTTTAGGTTATAATGCTGTACATAGATCAGATATTTTCCCAATGTTTTCCGGCAACTGCGTGTTTGACTATGAAGTTGTCAGCAATGCAGAAAGACAAATGGGAGTGCCTGATTCCTCATTGATGTGTAGTCGTTTTACCTGCCTAGGGACTAAAGTTGAAAATTAGCTATCTGGCTCAAAATCTGTCATCTTTACAAAAAAGCTGATTAATGTGCATTTCCCTGTCAAATTAACCTACAGTTATAAATTACATTTGAGTTGTTGCCTGGGGTGGTCCAGCATGTCTATGCCGCTGCTACAGTTGAAGTCAGAAGTTTACATACACCTTAGCCAAATACATTTAAACTCAGTTTTCACAATTCATGAAATTTAATCCTGGTAAAAAATCCCTGTCTTAGGTCAGTTAGGATCACCACTTTATTTTAAGAATGTGAAATGTCAGAATAATAGTAGAGAGAATTATTATATTATTTCTTTCATCACATTCCCAGTGGGTCAAAAGTTTACATATACTCAATTAGTATTTGGTAGCATTGCCTTTAAATTGTTTAACTTGGGTCAAATGTTTCAGGTAGCCTTCCACAAGCTTCCCACAATAAGTTTGGTGAATTTTGGCCCATTCCTCCTGACAGAGCTGGTGTAACTGAGTCAGGTTTGTAGGCCTCCTTGCTCGCACACACTTTTTCAGTTCTGCAACACAAATCTTCTATAGGATTGAGGTCAGGGGGCTTTGTGATGGCAACTCCAATACCTTGACTTTTTCCACAACTTTGGAAGTATGCTTGGGGTCATTGTCCATTTGGAAGACCCATTTGCGACCAAGCTTTAACTTCCTGACTGATGTCTTGAGATGTTGCTTCAATATATCGACATAATTTTCTTTCCTCATGATGCCATCTATTTTGTGAAGTGCACCAGTCCCTCCTGCAGCAAAGCACCCCCTCAACATGATGCTGCCACCCCGTGCTTCACGGTTGGGATGGTGTTCTTCGGCTTGCAAGGCTTCCCCTTTTCCTCCAAACATAACGATGGTTATTATGGCCAAACAGTTATACCACTGTAGGCATGGGTTTGAATCCAATCCGCTCTAACACACTCTCCTTGCTTTTTCACTACCCTGTTTTTTAAACAGGGAAAATACTAAAGGAGTGGGACTGCCCCACTCTTTTTTTAAATAAAAAATACATAATGTAAAATATAGTCAAAGTAATGTGCATCTCCACTTGTCTTTAGGTGATGATACTGTACTTCAACCCCAGCATGTTCCGCTGTATCCTCCTGAGATGGGTGCGTCTCCTGGGCTTTGCCACAGCCTACGGAACAGTGATCCTAAAGATTTATAGGTATGTGTTAATTCATTCCATTTTTTATTAGAAGTCTTTCACAGGGGTGTATTCATAAGTACACACAGTAACAAAATGTTTTCCACCGTTGCAAACGTTTTGCAACTGCATAATCAGGTAGGTCCCTCTCCGTTACGCCCGTTCCTAGTGAATACACCCCAGATGTATCACGCAGAGAAACCAATGCCATATGGCTAAATTGGATAACTTCTGCAGTATTCAGCCCAGAACTTTGAGTCCTTTCTCCCCCCAATTTTCCCAATGATGCTCCTTGATGAGTTTGCCCTGTGGAGCGCTCTCTCATATCCAGGTTTCTCTCAGAATTGGTCCTGGTTTGCAGTCGTTCTATTTTGCTTCTTAGTAGTCGAAGCGAGAGGCATAGGTAGCACTTTACATTCTCAATCACACAGAACTACTTACCGTAGCATAGAGTTTTCTCCACTCTCCTCTTCTGGAAATGAGTTGCCCTCATGTTGACCTTTTTACATTTCACTATACTGAGACAGTAGAGAAGCAACTCAATCTGTGTGTGTGTGTGTGTGTGTGTGTGTGTTTGGAGGGGTACACCCCCACTTCAGCCAGTATAGTTTTGAGAGCAGTGCAGAAAAGAGGGGCCAAAGGGCAGACTGCTACTTCACCTGACAAAATTACCAATTAAATTCCTCCTGGTGTAGAAAGCTCGAACCATGACCTCAGTGTCAGTAGCCTCTAGGGGAATCCCACACACAGATGTCAAATCTGAGACAGGATCAATCATGGTTGTTCCCTCAGAGAACCCAAAGGTCAAAATATCTCCTTGTTATATATCTATGCTAATCTAGCCCACACGTCTCAGTGAGACACTAGTGTTTGCAAGGGCTTGCAGCAGTACAGGTAGTATAGAACAAGTAATAACCAAAACGATAGAATTTGCAGTGGTGGAAGGAGTAATGTTGGGATGGTAGTGGTGGTAGTACAGTAGTTGCAGTGAAAGGAGTGTTAGTTGTGTCAGTTACATAATTTGTAAAATACATAATGATGATAGTGATGAAAAGCAATAATGAAAAGGATATCTTTACCTGTTTATTACAGAGACCTGTTGGTTATAATCTAGTTATGTGTTTTTCTCAACAAGAATTATAAAACCATAAAATTATGCCATTAGAAGGCAAATTTTGCCTGTTGGGATTTGGGAACTACAACAACCCTTCTCTCTCTTCTCTCCTCCAGGGTGCTGAAAGTGTTCCTGTCCCGTACGGCCCAAAGGACCCCATACATGACCAGCTGGCGGGTGCTGCGTCTGCTGGGGGTCATTCTGCTGGTGGTGCTGTGGTTCCTGGTGGCCTGGACCTCAGCCGTGTGTCAGACACCTGACCGGACGTTGGCCCTTATCAACATAGGCCTCACCCCCAATGGGCTGCAGTTCAGCATGTGCCTGCTGGACCGCTGGGACTACATGATGGCAGTCGGTGAGTCGTGACGGAAGTGTGGACCCCTAGTCAATACCCAGTGGGAAACTAGTTGAAATGACATCATTAAAGCTAAAAACTGGTTGGAATTATGTCATTGTGACGTTCCGTTTTATGTTTGTAGCGGGTTACGCCAATTGTCGTTTTCATTATCTTGGTTTTATAACATTACCCAGTACCCTGCCCTGAACATTAGTCACTGTTACTAGCCGGCTACCACCCCGTACTCTGCCTGTAACGGCTGTCGTCGGGAATAGAGGACCAAAACGTAGCAGGAATGTGGATGCTCATCTTGTCATTTATTTTAAATAAAGAGAACACCAAAATAACAAAACGAAGAACTCACAAGCAGTCTTGTCATGCTCACACAGGCAAAACAAGTAACAATCTCCCACAACACTACACCAAACAATTACCCATATATAGGACTCTCAATCAGAGGCAACGAGAAAGCACCTGCCTCCAATTGAGAGGAGTATTTCTGTCTGTAATAAAGCCCTTTTGTGGGGAAAAACTCATTCTTATTGGCTGGACCTGGCTGCCAAGTTGGTCGGCCTATGGTTGCACCCCTGCCAAATCATGTGAAATTCATAGATTAGGGCCTAATTAGGGCCTGACTGATTTCCTTATATGAACTATAACACTGTAAAATCTTCGAAATTGTTGCATGTTGCCTTTATATTTTTGTTCAGTATACATTTATATTCCGGACTCTGGTATTGCTCGTTCTAATATTTCTATATTTATAAATATTTATTTATTATTTTGGGGGGAGGGGGATTTGTGTGTATTGTTTTGTATTGTTAGGTATTACTACACTGTTGGAGCTAGGAACACAAGCATTTCGCTACACCCGCAATAACATCTTCAAATATGTGTACCTGACCAGTAAAATTGTATTTTATTTGATACTAGGCCCTACTCCTATTATCATCGCCACTGGGGCTGATGCTGTTGTTGTTGTTTGTTTCATCATTCCTAAAGCCAAACTGTAGGTGGGAACACAAATGGACTCCTCCAGTCTCCGAATAACAAGTTCAAATAGGAGAATTGCCAAGCCCCCTTCTAGAGGGGAATGTGACACGCAGCTGAGACACAGGACCTGTCATCCAATCCTTTTTAAAGAGGATGGATCCCTGAGAAGCGGTGTGCTCTGCTCTGTCTGAGGACCTTGAGAGAGATATGGACAGCGATGCGGAGAGTGTTTTCACCAACGGGTTTGAAATAAGGCATGTGAGCATTGTGCAGCTTCGCAGGGGAGGCAGAGACAGCTAGAGTGCCTGTAAATAGAAATGGTGAAGAGGAGAGACTGGTCTGCGGTCGGGGGTAGGGGGTCAGCCGCCCCGCTGATTGTTCTGACAGCTTGTGGAAACGCGTGGGCGATATCCACCCGTCTAGGTGCTATCAGGTTTAAGGCGCTGTACAGGAAAATCATTTCAAAAGAGAACATACAATTATTATTTGTATTGTTTTGTGGTTCTACAATAATGCTAAAAATGATTTATCAGTTAATGAAAAAAAAGTGTTTATCTAATAAGAAATTACTTATTCCTCCCACCAGCATTTACGAACAGCTCACCGTGCATACTGATTACATATTAAATAGCTTATAATTAGTCATCATGATTCACAAAATATGAATAATAATACACTCTAATCACTATTTACAGATGACAATCCGCAATCCGACATGATCCCTGTTGTCTTTGGTGTTAATTATTGAATGAATGTAAATTAGGGCTGTTTTTATGGGCAGACAATAGAGAGCAGTTCTGAGAATGTAGAACAAAGGAAAGATGAGAGACTCGGACTGCTTTACAGTTCTGATAACAGTTCTTGGAAATGGAATATAAATTAGCATCACCGTTATGGGCTCCCGAATAACAGTGAATCAGTCCTGAAACAGTTCTGAAAAGTGGGTCGTATTCATTTGGGCATGTAACGGAAAATGTTTTAAACAGTTTTGAGCAGTTCTGAGAACAGTTCTAAAAACATAGAATAAAGGAGAGACGAGAGACTGTCTTACAGTTCTGAGACCAGTTCAGAGAACTTAGGATAATGCCAGTTCTGAGTACAGTTCTTAGAATGTAGAATAAACCAAGATGAGAGACTCAGACTTCCTTTCAGTTTGCTAACCACCAGCGACCTTTGGACAATAGAGAGGATCTCTATCCAGCAGGAGATCTGTCAGCAAGGCAGTGGGCTGGCTGTCAAGCAGTGGGAAATCACTGTTGGCAGAAAGGGGAACTCTCACGGGCACAGCAAAATTAGTAACTGTCAGTGGCTAGTGACTACATGATGTGCAGCCATCAACACTTGACAGGCTGAGGTCCTTGAATTTTGCCAATTCTTTCCTGCTGAATTGTGGCCTTTTCAAAACGGACTAGGATCTTTTTTTGTATTCTTTGAACGGGACATGAGAATAGGGCTGTGACGATTATGGAATTTTGGATAACGATTGATTGTCATGCAAATGGCCACGGTTATGGTCATAATTGTCATTTTTGTAGAACTTTTTTTTTCAGCTTGTAATGTATCATAATGCATCTTTCAACATTTGTTTAGACATACCTAATGAATACAACACAGCTTTCAGCAAGGGTTTCTCCTTGTGACCGTGCCGTTTGACTCATAAAAGTATTACAAATTTTACCCACTTCGTGTCAAAATGAAAAACTGCTATTGAGTAAACTATATCTACTTCAATATAAAGTTGAATCCCTCCATCTCCTAAAATGTATGTATTATGACAATTCTTTTTTTTTGTTGTTCATGGTTATTGTCCATAATTGTCAGTTACACAATCATATGTTAATTGTGCCAACCCTACATGAGGAGACCCTTGAATTGTATTGCTAAATAACAAGTTACATGTATGCCATTTTGTGCAAACCGAAGCAAACAATGGTTGTCGTAAACAACGCAGAACTTCCAGAATATCATTTTAATTTGCAGTCATTGTATGTTGTGTGTATCTCTGCTATTTGTGTGTTAGAGTTAAGGACAATGGTCTAACCCACCTGTATTGTTGACCTCTCCTTATCTAGCTGAGTTCCTGTTTCTTCTGTGGGGAGTGTACCTCTGCTATGCTGTCCGGACCGTACCGTCAGCCTTCCATGAACCACGCTACATGACTGTTGCCATATACAATGAACTCCTTATATCGGCAATATTCCACACCCTTAAGTAAGTAATAAGAGAGAGAAAGAGAGAGTCTATACTGTGTATGCCCTTACAAATGTGTGGCCCTATAGTTTCTAATCATAATCAAGAAGAGATATAGGCCTCTAAGCAGGAGAATAACAGGAGCAGAACATTCCCAGTTAAAAGGCAGAATAGAGCGCTCCCTCCCATCAAGCAAATGAATAGTCAGCAGGACAGCTTGGATAAGCCACTTGAACAGAGGTGAATAAAATATGCCTGCACCAGGCAGACAGTGCATAAATCTGCCAAGGCTTAAAATAAACTCCTTATGCCCTGTAACTGTTCCTCTTCTTGAATCTGCTGGAGGACCTGACACTGGTTGGTGGCACTGGCTTGATGAGCCACCTCCTCATTTGACCCCCAGGAGAACTACAAGTGTGTGTGTGTGTGTGTGTGTGTGTTCGTAGTAGCCATTGCCTCAATGTACAAGTTATCAATCGACATACAATATATCTAAAGTGGCACCTAAAACATTCATCACGAAGCTGCATGTAGAACTTGTCTGTAATATTTAAGATCATCACGAACAGCTGGGTCCAATGAATACCTTTTAAAAATCCCATTGAAAGTGAGGTTGGCGTACGTACAGTATGAGGATAAACAAGTGTATTGTTATGCTTATCTCTGCCGGAACAAACCAGCAAGGTTATGGCATAACCATCAATCTAACTCGGGGGTTGTATCTGAAAAGGTTTCATTACAACATGTTGGCATGCCTCACCCAATAACAAACCAGCTGTGATTGAATATGCCTACATTGAATATTACAACAGTGACGGGAGGGGGAAAAAAATGGAATACTTTAAATCTGTCCCCTAAATGTAAAATTCTAAACAGCACCCTCATGAATGTCTCAGATGAACCGAACCACAAAAAGAAACTCGTCGCCGTCTCTGAGGGATCGGAGAGAGCAGCCAGGTTGCTGGAGCCCAGAGATAAGGGCTGGCAGACTGAGGGAGGGGTGGAGGGAGTCGTGATGTTGCTTTTCAACCCATGCCAAAAACACCCTTTGGGATGACTAAGACTGCTGAACTCTTATTTCTTGAACTGCATTGTTGGTTAAGGGCTTGTAGGTAAGCATTTCACGGTAAGGTCTGTTGTATTCGGCGCACATGACAAATACGATTTGATTTGACTAACGTGATTAATGAGGTTGAATCTTATTATCGGAGGAGCAGTTGATAGAGGAATGGAGGGACGGAGGGACAGAGACTTTTGTGGCACCTTGACCGCCGTCCCTCGGCGCCATGATCCCCATTGAATTAGTCAAGGATATGAAAGAGCCCAACTCTTGTAAATTCACTTGCCTCATTTAAAGTTTGACGCTTAGCCCTTATCCTAACCTTAAACTTAATCCTTACCTTAGCCCTAACGCTAACCTTAATCCACAGAATCATCTAGAATGTAATTTTATGCTGTAGCGTTAAGATTTCCCTTCAATGGAACTAAGGGGCCTAGCCCGAACCATGAAAGGAAAGCCGCAGACCATTATTCCTTTTCCACCAAACTTTATAGTTGGCACTATGCATTGGGGCAGGTAGCATTCTCCTGGCATCGACCTAACCCAGATTCGTCCATCGGACTGCCAGATGGTGAAGCGTGATTCGTCACTCCAGAGAATGCGTTTCCAATGCTTTCCAATGGCGGTGAGCTTTACACCACTGCAGCTGACGCTTGGCATTGCGCATGATGTACTTAGGCTTGTGTGCGGCTGCTCGGCCATGGAAACGCATTTCATGAAGCTCCCGATGAACAGTTCTTGTGCTGACGTTGCTTCCAGAGTCAGTTTAGAACTCGGTAGTGAGTGTTGCAACTGAGGACAAACGACTGCTACGCGCTTCAGCACTTGGCGGTCCCGTTCTGTGAGCTTGTGTGGCTTACCACTCCGCAGCTGAGCAGTTGTTGCTCCTAGACGTTTCCACTTCACAATAACAGCACTTACAGTTGACCGAGGAAGTTTGATGAACTGAAAGGTGGCATCCTATGACGGTGCCACGTTGAAAGTCACTGAGCTCTTCAGTACGGGTCATTCTAATGCCCATGTTTGTCTATGAAGATTGCATGGCTGTGTGCTTGATTTTATACACCTGTCAGCAACGGGTGTGGCTGAAATAACCGAATCCACTAATTTGAAGGGGTGTCCAGATACTTTTGTATATATAGTGTATATGCAGAGTACGATAGAATGGAATATGGGATAAAACAACAAGGACTGTACCTAATAATGACCTAATAACCATGTATTCCATAGTAACACCAGATTAATGACTAGCATGGCAATAGCATAGTAAGAATAATGGCAAGGACTGTATATTATACAAATAGTAGTCTATTGCACAGCAGCACACAAGAGCAAGGACTGTATTTACATTTTATTTTATTTATTTTATTTCACCATTATTTAACCAGGTAGGCTAGTTGAGAACAAGTTCTCATTTGCAACTGTGACCTGGCCAAGATAAAGCGTAGCAATTCGACACATACAACAACACAGAGTTACACATGGAATAAACAAAACATACAGTCAATAATACAGTAGAACAAAAGAAAACAAAAAGTCTATATACAGTGAGTGCAAATGAGGTAAGTTAAGGCAATAAATAGGTCATGGTGGCGAAGTAATTACAATATAGCAATTACACACTGGAATTGTAGATGTGCAGAAGATGAATGTGCAAGTAGAGATACTGGGGTGCAAAGGAGCAAGATAAATAAATAAATACAGTATGGGGATGAGTTGGTAGATAGATGGGCTGTTCACAGATGGGCTATGTACAGGTGCAGTGATCTGTGAGCTGCTCTGACAGCTGGTGCTTAAACCTAGTGAGGGAGATATGAGTCTCCAGCTTCAGAGATTTTTGCAGTTCGTTCCAGTCATTGGCAGCAGAGAACTGGAATGTGCAGTATAGGAAATAGGAAGCAGTAAACAATATCAGTAGTAACATGATAATAACAGGAATGAGAACTACATAGAATACTGCAACTGTAGCATATACTACAAGGATAACAACAGCAACAACAGCGATAACTTTGTTTATGCATCCCATGCACACATGTCCACCCACGTTCTGAGACTGGTAAAACACAGTACAGGCCTGGCTAATACTTATACACTTGAGGGAGCATGCAACAGACCCGACTTTCCAGTGCTGGGCTGGCTAGGAGCATCTGACCAATCAATCACAGGATGCGTGATCAGTGCATGGGCAGAGTGTGGGGTGCATTGGGACAGTCTGATTGGCTGAAGCCACAAGCTGGAGGTAATCGATATCTCGTGTGAAGCTAGACTATGCAGTGCCAGCCAGACATAAACAACAACACACATGCTGTAAATTAGTCCCACAGTGCCCTCGGCAGGGGGATTCTGTAACACTTTTCTCTTTTCTGATTTTTTTGTTCCGGACTAGGCTTAATCTGTGTCTGGGAATGCCACCGTGCAAAAGCTGGGTCCAGATTCTACTACTTGTCAGAGGTGCTGCAGATAAAGTTGAGCTCCTGGGTCTCAGGCAGACTAACCCACTGGTGACATCCATCTCTTTTTACTGCCCTGGTTCTCCCCGCTCCGGTTCTCCCACAGTCCTCCATGGCAGTCCCGTTTCCTGGAGCCCAGTTGTGGTAGCCGGTGGGCTCTTTACTGACCCTGAACCACTGCAGCCAGAGTGCAGCGCCCAGTGAGCATTTAGTTAAGTTCCTTGCTCAAGGGAATATTGACATTAGGTGACACCTGAAATATACAGTACCAGTCAAAAGTCTGGACACACCTACTCATTCAAGGGTTTTTATTTATTTTTACTATTTTCTACTTTGTAGAATAATAATGAAGACATCAAAACGATGAAATAACACATATGGAATCATGTAGTAACCAAAAAGTGTGAAACAAATCAAAATATATTTGAGATTTGAGATTCTTCAAAGTAGCCACCCTTTGCCTTGATGACAGCTTTGCACACTCTTGGCATTCTCTCAACCAGCTTCATAAGGTTGTCACCTGGAATGCATTTCAATTAACAGGTGTGCCTTATTAAAAGTTCATTTGTGGAATTTCTTTCCTTCTTAATGCAATGGAACCAATCAGTTGTAGGGTTGATACACAGAAGACAGCCCTATTTTGTAAAAGTCCATATTATGGCAAGAACAGCTCAAATAAGCTAAGAGAAATGACAGTCCATCATTACTTTAACACATGAAGGTCAGTCCATCCAGAACATTTCAAGAACCTAGAATGTTTCTTCAAGTGCAGTCGCAAAAACCATCAAGCGCTATGACGAAACTGGCTCTCATGAGGACCGCCACAGGAAAGGAAGACCCAGAGTTACCTCTGCTGCAGAGGAAAAGTTCATTAGAGTTACCAGCCTCAGAAATTGCAGCCCAAATAAATGCTTCACAGAGTTCAAGTAACAGACACTTCTCAACATCAACTATTCAGAAGAGACTGCGTGAATCAAGCCTTCATGGTCGAATTTCTGCAAAGGAACCACTATTAATGGACACAAATAAGAAGAAGAGATTTGACCAAGAAGGATGGAGGGCTGCATCAGATGACCTGGCCTCCACAATCACCCAACCTCAACCCAATTGTGATGGTTTAGGATGAGTTGGACCACAGAGTGAAGGAAAAGTAGCCAACAGGTGTTGAGCATATGTGGGAACTCCTTCAAGAGTTGGGAGAATGCCAAGAATGTGCAAAGCTGTCATCAAGGCAAAGGGTGGCTACTTTGAAGAATCTCAAATATAAAATATTTTGATTTGTTTCACACTTTTTTGGTAGTGTTATTTCATAGTTTTAATGTCTTCACTATTAATCTACAATGTAGAAAATAGTACAAATAAAGGAAAACCCTAGAATGAGCAGGTGTGTCCAAACTTTTGACTGGTACTGTAGGTGCCAGCAACCCTCTAGTTGCCAGCTCACTCCCTCCTGATTTGTCATCCTGTCAGTGCTTTGAATTTGAACCGGCCGCAAGGCTATGACATATACTACTACAGTATCATATCAACAGAGATTTGTAGAATATTTTATGATGGATTGTGTGATTGGGATTGCTTACCGTTGTAGCAGATAAACCAAATATGTGGACCGTTGCATCAGTGATCATTCCAACAAATACTGTTTCTCATAAACACACATTCCTCCTTCCCTATTTGAAATATCCTTCACTGCAAGTGTTATCTGACCCCTACCACTTTCTTAACACTGTGCCCTTCTCCAGCCTGCTTCAGTATAGCCACTGTCCACAGTTTTAGTCAGTCTGTCCATGTCCTCCGTGTTGTCTATGGTGGCCCAGTCACTGTACTTATCTCTGCAGTAACGCTGTGCTTCAGTCCACGGCTTGTTTTCGTTCAGAAAGTGATACTCTTCATGAAGGGAAATGGAAGGGAAAGACTTGTTGTTGGGGGTTAACTGCCTTGTTCAAGGGCAGAACGGCAGATTTTCCCACTTTTCCGGCTCAGGGATTCAAACCAGCAACCAAAAGTTACTGACCCAACGTTCTTAACCACTAGGCTAAACATACATCTGAGCCAGGGGTTCCATAGCGCTCAAACAGAGAATCCAACAGCCTTTTGCACTGTCTATCAGATTTGAAAGAACACATCAAATGTCAAGAAATGTTTAATGCAAAGGGTATGTTGAAGAAGAGTGGTAAAGAAACGAGAAGGTAACTCTTTACACTGGAAGGTGTGGGTCTCTCCTGCTGAGGTGTGGAAGATGACAGCACATCTGGGGTTGTTGCCGTTGTTCCAGTGAGTTACCGATGAGGATCTCAGCACCGTCGAGCTTCTCAGGAAGTGGTATCCTCTGTTGGTGACGAAAACAGCAGTCACTCTGTACATATCCAGCAGGTCATCTCTCCACCAGGGGTTGGTGTCCTTCTTAGTGAAGCTGCATATCCCGTAATACTCTGGGTTTCCATTCCGATTAATGGCATAAGAAGCTTCATATTCACCAAACTGTGATGACTGAGTGGCCACTCATTTCAAAGTCACGTTTACTATTGGGGTACTTCCTAATAACACAACTCCCATTAAAGAGCAGAGAGACTCCACTGCATAGGTAGTGGTGGAGCAAAGTTTTGAGTTTGCGTGCATCCTGGTACTTTTGTTTTCACACACTGTTTTTTTTTCTCCATGCAAATCATGCTTATTTTAGTTTTTTCTGGTATTTGGTATTAATTAGGATCAGCAGCTACTCTTCCTGGGGTCCACATGAAATATGACATTCTGTAATAGATAGTACAGAACATTATTAGTCAAGGACTGAACTACATGGCATGTTGTGGTGCAGGAGGTTCCCTAGTCCAAAAATCTTATAGGATTGCAATAAATAAAAAATCATGTTAGAATCCAAAATAAAATTGTATCAGATTTTGGAACCTATCCAATAGGGTTTGTTTTATTCTTTTAGATTCTAGTAGGATTTTTTTATTGGAATACTGTAGGATTTTTTTGACTAGGGTAAAAATGTGTTCTTTTTTTAGGAGATCGGATATATTATTATTACATTTTTTTTAGGGACAGATGTAAGTACAGATAGGGAGACAGATATAGAGAGGGGTACAGAAAGTGGTTTAGGGAAGACAGTCGGCCAAGCCGGGGCTCGAACCCCCGTTGAAGAGGGAGCATATAAACACGTTGTTTCCATGTGGTTGATACCACTCCATTGACTCCATTGACTCCACTCCACTGCACCCTTGCAGTGGAGGCTGCAAGGGTGCAGCCTCCACTGCACCCTTGCCACTTGAGATGGTGACCCTATAGTGGGAAACCACATGTCCCCTCTACCCAGTACCTACCTTATATAAACAAAGGTTTGTGGACACCCCTTCAAATGAGTGGATATGGCTATTTTAGCCACACCCGTTGCTGACAGGTGTATAAAATCGAGCACACAGCCATGCAATCGCCATAGACAAACATTGGCAGTAGAATGGCCTTACCGAAGAGCTCAGTGACTTTCAAGGTGGCTCTGTCATAGGATGCCCCCTTTCCAGCCGCGAAGTGGTAGAAAACAAGCAGAACGGGACCGCCGAGTTCTGAAGCGCGTCAGCACAAGAACGTCAGCACAATACTTGTTTGTCGGGAGCTTCATGAAATGGGTTTCCATGGTCGAGCAGCAGCACACAAGCCTAAGATTACCATGCGCAATGCCAAGTGTCGGCTGGAGTGGTGTAAAGCTTGCCACCATTGGACTCTGGAGCAGTGGAAACGCGTTTTCTGGAGTGATGAATTACGCTTCACCATCTGGCAGTTCGATGGACAGATCTGGGTTTGGCAGATGCCAGGAGAACGCTACCTGCCCCAATGCATAGAGCCAACTGTAAAGTTTGGTGGAGGAGAAATAATGGTTTTCATGGATAGGGCTAGGCCCGTTAGTTCCAGTGAAGGGAAATCTTAACGCTACAAAGAACAATGACATTCTAGACGATTCTGTGCTTCCAACTTTGTGGTAACAGTTTGGGGAAGGTCCTTATAAGTTATGGTGCCAACTGCGACAACAATTGCTGTAAAACCTTCTGAGATTGTCCGCAAGGATGTTTACATTTGTGTCAAAAAGGTGTGCTATTTGGCATTACATCCATAAAGCATAGAGCTACGGTAGATGAACAATTTGATGTAATCTTAATCATGTTTTTGGTTTTTACAATACCTGGATCAGGTGTGCCAAGAGGTCACTAGATAGTAACATAGTAACATCCAGGAGGGAGATAGGGGAGATGGGGAGGGAGCACCTTCTGGGGATGGAGAGAGGGTGGGGAGGGTCAGCTCCGGGGGGAGGGGGGCAGGCAGGCAGGTTCGGGGAGGGAGAGGGGGTGGTAGAACCCTGGGAGTAAGGGAGTGGGGGGGGGGGTCTCATTATCTTTAGAGTTTTCTTTTCCTCTCCTTATCCCAACATAAAGAGAATAAAGGGGACATTCTCTTTTTTGTATGCATAGCTGACTATTATACAGTATATGAAATGAAAGAAATGCTCATATCTTTGTGTTACTGTACCTAAATATGAATTTTCGTTCAACTTTTTATTTCTATTTAAGATGTGCATTCTAAGGGGAAACCCCAAACAACCTTGTGTTATTGTAGCATTGAATATAATATTGTATTTCATATTGTATTGTCTTCTAACTCAAAGACAAGAAGTTGCATGAATAAGACTCAAGTCAAATAACTCAAGTGAGAGTTTTGTTTAAAAAGGTGTACTGGACTGGTGGTCATACTGCAAATAAACTTGCAGCCATGAATAAAAAAACGAAATAATATAGAATAGTTTTATCCGATCAACACAAATGTTGTAATTAATGTTGTTGTATTGTACTGGAAAAAATGACAACAAACTATAAATGAATGAGTTCAATTGAGATAACAAGTTATAGGATTCAGATTGGGGTGGCAAAATCCTACATGATTTATCAAAAACCTATAGGATTGATTTCCAATAGGGGGAAAAAACATTCCAATAGGATTCCAATAGATTTCTGATAGTGACATAACATTTTATAGGATTGTGAGAATCCTATAGGATTCTATTGGGGAAAAAAATCACAAATCATATAGGTTCTTTGACTAGGGTTGTGTTCCAACCCTGCTCAGGGCAGAATAGAATGCACTCTGTTACACTTAAATAAAAGTGTCCTCAAAAAAATCTGTTGCTATCTATTTGCAGGTTCACTCTGGCCCCTCTGTGGCACCCTGACTGGATGCTCATGCTGGTCTTCGCTCACACACACCTCACCGTGACTGTGACTTTGGGGCTTCTGCTTGTTCCAAAGGTAACCCTGCTCTCTCTCCTCTCCCTTTCCCCTGAATACATAAGCATTACATTTAACAGCTTCTTACTGCAATAATAATTATCGTATTGTAATTTAAGTGCGCATCTGGGTATTTTTAAGTCTTCTGGAGAACATTTAAACACTCGATGAGTGGAGAATAAACCGATCATTTCTCAAGATTTAATTAGATGACAATTGGGAACAATGGGATGATGTCAATCTTGTCTGTTGGTGACATTTTCCTCCTGAAAATACAAGCACGCCGTGAACAAATGCACTATTACATTTTAAATAATGTCACCCCAAGAAGGTTTTTTTCCCCTCTCGTTAGTTTCTGTCCACAGTGACTCAGGCAAGGGATGACATTGCCACTGAAGCCTATGAGGAGGAGCTGGACATGGGCCGGTCTGGGTCCTACCTCAACAGCAGTATCACCTCAGCCTGGAGTGAGCACAGCCTGGACCCTGGGGACATACGGGTGAGCAGGGTCCCTCTCTGTCTTTTTTTGTTCCGTAAACAAATCAAATGTTATTTGTCACATGCACTGTAAGGTCTACACAACAGGTGTACAGTGAAATGCTTACTTACAAGCCCTTAACCAACAATGCAGTTTTATGACAAAAAAGTGTTAAGAACATATTTACTAAAATAAACTGAAGTGAACAATAAGAAAATAGAAAAATAAATAATTAAAGAGCAACAATAAAATAACAGTAGGATGGCTATATACAAGGGGTACTGGTACAGAGTCAATGTGCGAGGGCACAGGTTAGCCGAGGTAATTGAGGTAATATGTACATGTAGGTAGAGGTAAAGTGACTATGCATAGATAATGAAGAGAGAGTAGCAGCAGCGTAAATGAATGTAGTCCTGGTAGCCATTTGATTATCTGTTCAGGAGTCTTACGGCTAAGGGATAGAAGCTGTTAACCTCTATGGGCTAGGTGGGACGCTTGCGTCCCACCTACTCAACAGCCAGTGTAATCCCGTGGCGCGTTATTCAAATACCTCAAAAATTTCAAACATATGACTATTTTACACCATTTTAAAGACAAGACTCTCGTTAATCTAACCACACTGTCCGATTTCAAAAAGGCTTTACAACGAAAGCAAAACATTAGATTATGTCAGCAGAGTACCCAGCCAGAAATAATCAGACACCCATTTTTCAAGCTAGCATATAATGTCACATAAACCCAAACCACAGCTAAATGCAGCACTAACCTTTGATGATCTTCATCAGATGACAACCCTAAGACATTATGTTATACAATACATGCATGTTTTGTTCAATCAAGTTCATATTTATATCAAAAACCAGCTTTTTACATTAGCATGTGACTAGCATGTGACTAGCATTCCCACCGAACACTGCCGGTGAATTTACTAAATTTAAATTACTCACGATAAACGTTCACAAAAAACATAACAATTATTTTAAGAATTATAGATACAGAACTCCTCTATGCACTCGATATGTCCGATTTTAAAATAGCTTTTCGGTGAAAGCACATTTTGCAATATTCTCAGTAGATAGCCCGGCATCACAGGGCTAGCTATTTAGACACCCAGCAAGTTTAGCACTCACCAAAGTCAGATTTACTATAAGAAAAATGTTATTACCCTAGCCCTAACAGGTTAAGAAGCCTTTTGGACCTCGACTTGGCGCTCTGTTACAGCTTGCCAATCGGTAGCAAAGAGAACAGTCTATGACTAGGGTGGCTGGAGTCTTTGGCAATTTTTAGGGCCTTCCTCTGACACACCTGGTTTAACCTCTCTGGGACATGTGGGACGCTAGCCAGTGAAATAGTAGGGCGGCAAATTCAAAACAACAGAAATCTCATAATTCAAATTTCTCAAACATACAACTATTATATCCCATTTTAAAGATACACTTCTCGTTAATCCAACCACATTGTCCGATATCAAAAAGGCTTTACGGCGAAAATATAACTTTAGATTATGTTAGGACAGCGCCTAAACAAGAAAAACCACAGCCATTTTCCAAGCAAGGAGAGGCGTCACAAAAACCAGAAATACAGCTCAAATTAATCACTAACCTTTGATGATCTTCATCAGATGACACTCCCAGGACTCAGTGTTACACAATACATGTATGTTTTGTTCGATAAAGTTCATATTTATATCCAAAAACTCCATTTTACATTGGCGCGTGATGTTCAGAAAATATAATGCCTCCAAAACTTCTGGTGAATAAGCACATCAATTTACAAAAATACTCATCATAAACGTTGATAAAAATTACAACAGTTATTGAAAGAATTATAGATACACTTCTCCTTAATGCAACCGCTGTGTCAGATTTCAAAATAGCTTTACGGCAAAAGCACATTGTTCAATATTCTGAGTACAGAGCTCAGCCATCAAAGCAAGCTATACAGTTACCCGCCAAGTTCTGGAGTCAACTAAACTCAGAAATAGTATTATAAATCTTCACTTACCTTTGCTGATCTTCGTCGGAATGCACTCCCAGGACTCCCACTTCCACAAGAAATGTTCGTTTTGTTCGATAAACTCCATATTTATGTCCAAATACCTCCGTTTTGTTCGCGCGTTCAGATCACTAATCCAAAGGCATAATGCGCGAGCGCAAAACCCGAGACGAAAAGTCAAATAGTTCCATTACCGTTCGTAGAAACATGTCAAACGATGTTTACAATCACTCCTTAGGGTCTTTTTATGATAAATCTTCGATAATATTCCAACCGGACAATAGCATATTCATTACAGAGGAAAAAGAAGGAACGCAGTAAACAACTCGTTGGTCCCAGACTTGAGACAGCTCTTATTCTCTCCCCAGTAACAGTAGAAGCATGAATCAAGGTTCTAAAGACGGTTGACATCTAGTGGAAGCCTTAGGAAGTGCAATACGACCCAGTGACACTGTAGTTTGGAAAGGCAATCAATTGAAAAACTACAAACCACTTCCTGGTTGGATTTTTTCTCAGGTTTTTGCCTGCCAAATGACTTATGTTATACTCACAGACATCATTCAAACAGTTTTAGAAACTTCAGAGTGTTTTCTATCCAAATCGACTAATAATATACATATCCTACCTTCTGGGCCCGAGTAGCAGGCAGTTTAATTTGGGCACGTTATTCATCTGAATTTCCGAATACTGCCCCCTGTCACCAAGAAGATAAAGGTCCTGGATGGCAGGAAGCTTGGCCCCAGTGATATACTGGGCCGTACGCACTATCCTCTGTAGTGCCTGAGCACGCACCCCTGAGGAGCCCCTGTGTTGAGGATCACCGTGGCAGATGTGTTGTTACCTACCCTTACCACCTGGGAGCGGCCCATGCGGAAGTCCAGGATCCCGTTGCAGAGGGAGGTGTTTAGTCCCAGGGTCCTTAGCTTAGTGATGAGCTTTGAGGGCATTATGGTGTTGGATGCTGAGCTGTAGTCAATGAATAGCATTCTCACATAGGTGTTCCTTTTGTCCAGGTTGGAAAGGCCAGTGTGGATTGCAATAGAGATTGCGTCATCTGTGGATCTGTTGGGGCGGTATGCAAATTGGAGTGGGTCTAGGGTTTCTGGGATAATGGTGTTGATGTGAGCCATGACCAGCCTTTCAAAGCACTTCATGGCTACAGACGTGAGTGCTACGGGTCGGTAGTCATTTAGTCAGGTTACCTTGGTGTTCTTGGGCACAGGGACTATGCTGGTCTGCTTGAAACATGTTGGTGTTACAGACTCGGTCAGGGACAGGTTGAAAATGTCAGTGAAGACACTTGCTAGTTGGTCCGCGCATGCTCGGAGTACATGTCCTGGTAATCCATCTGGCCCTGCGGCCTTGTGAATGTTGACCTGTTTAAAGGTCTTACTCACATTGGCTACGAAGAGCGTGTTCACACAGTTGTCCAGAACAGCTGGTGTTCTAATGCATGCTTCGGTGTTGCTTGCCTCGAAGCGAGCATAGAAGTCATTTAGCTCATCTGGTAAGCTTGTGTCACTGGGCAGCTCGTGGCTGTGATTCCCTTTGTAGTCTGTAATAGTTTGCAGGCCCTGCCACATCCAACGTGTGTCAGAGCCGGTCTAGTATGATTCAATCTTAGTCCTGTATTGACGCTTTGCCTGATTTATGGTTTGTCGGAGGGCATAGCGGGATTTCTTATAAGCGTCCGGGTTAGAGTCCCGCACCTTGAAAGCGGTAGCTCTACACATTTGCTCAGTGCAGATGTTGCCTGTAATCCATGGCTTCTGGTTGGGGTATGTACGTACGATCACAGTGGGGACGACGTCATCGATGCACTTATTGATGAAACCAGTGACGGATGTGGTGTACTCCTCAATGCCATCAGAAGAATCCCTGGAACATATTCCAGTCTGTGCTAGCAAAACGGTCCTGTAGCTTAGCATCTGTGTCATCTGACCACTTCCGTATTGAGCAAGTCACTGGTACTACCTGCTTTAGTTGTTGCTTGTCAGCAGGAATCATGAGGATAAAGTTATGGCCAGAATTGCCAAATGGAGGCTCGAGGGAGAGCTTTGTACGCGTCTCTGTGTGTGGAGTAAAGGTGGTCTAGAGTTTTTTTCCCTCTTGTTGCACATGTAACATGCTGGTAGAAATGAGGTAAAATGGATTTAAGTTTCCCTAAAGTCCCCGGCCACTAGGAGCGTCGCCTCTGGATGAGAATTTTCTTGTTAGCTTATGGCCTTATTCAGCTTGTTGAGTGTGGTCTTAGTGCCAGCATCGGTTTGTGGTGGTAAATAGACAGCTACAAAAAAATATAGATGAAAAGTCTCTTGGTAAATTGTGTGTTCTACAGCTTATCATGAGATACTTTACCTCAGCCGCGCATAACTAGAGACTTCCTTTATATTAGATTTTCTACACCAGCTGTTATTTATAAATAGACACAGACCGCCACCCCTTGTCTTACCGGAGGCAGCTGTTCTATCTTGCCGATGCATGGAAAACCCAGCCAGCTGTATGCTATCCATGTCATTGTTCAGCCACGACACTGTGAAACATAAGATATTACCGTTTTTAATGTCTCTTGGTAGGATACTCTTGATCGGAGCTCATCCATTTTATTATCCAATGATTGCACTTTGGCTAATAGGACTGATGGTAGAGGCGGATTACCCACTCGCCGTCGGAATCTTACAAGGCACCTCGACCTACGTCCCCGATAGCTCTGTCTCTTCTTCATGTGAATGACAAGGATTTGGGTCTGAAGTAAATCCTTCACGTCCGACTCGTTAAAGAAAAAATCTTTGTCCAGTACGATGTGCATAATCGCTGTCCTGATATCCAGAAGCTCTTTTCCGTCATAAGAGACGGTGGCAGAAACATTAGGTACAAAATAAGTTACAAATAAAGCAAAAAAACACACACAATAGCACAATTGGGTAGAAGCCTGTGAAACGGCAGCCATCTCCTCTGGCGCCATTCAGCTTATTTTACAGAGAAGAGACTGGTTAGATTAAGCACCCATTTGCTCTGTCTTAACAAAGGAAAATACATTTTGTTTGGGAACATGCCCAATCAATGAAGGCGTATCACTGACAGCAGCACATTTTTGTAATTAATGATCAAGTTTAATTTGTATAGCGCTTTTCATTAGAGCAGATGCCAAAGTTTTATAAGGTAGAGATGTTGTGTCCCTTTTGTTTTCATGTATACTTAGGTATTTGGTTTAGAAAGAGCATGTAGATATAAAAACAGGATTGGCCCCAACACTGACCCCTGTGGGAAGTCACTACCTTGTGGCAAAGTTCTGGTCTGTCAAGGAAATGGACCATGGTTAGTTTGTGTCTGTGATGTCAGAAAATGTCTGTAGCACAAACACTTAGAGAAATCATTTTCCTCTTATGATTTCTCATCCACTTTTCTCTCTCTCAACACCTCTCTCTGTGTTGCTATTTTAGGACGAGCTAAAGAAGCTCTACGTCCAACTGGAGGTCTACAAGCGCAAGAAGATGTTGGCCAACAACCCCCATCTCCAGAAGAAGCGCAGCTCCAAGAAGGGCCTGGGCCGCTCCCTCATGAGGCGCATCACTGAGATCCCAGAGACTATGCACCGGCACAGCAGCCATGGCAGTCGTGAGGATCGTGACTGTAGTGAGCATGGGAGCAACCGGAGCAACCTTCGACAGAACCCCTTTGACCCATCCCACTCTGGTCACAAGTCCAGGGAAGACTCTCTGAAAAACAAGGTCCTGGGCCTGAAGAAATCACACAGCTACGACCACGTATGTGACCAAGGGGAGCAAACTGCTGGCGGAGAGAGCTCGTGTGGGGACAAAATGGCTGCCGGTGAGGGTTCCTTGCTTGGATCCCTCATGAGGAGACAGGTGAAGAAGTCACCAGAGCATGCCCCAAGAGTTGAACCTTCCGAGTCCACGGAGTCAGTGCCCTTGGTCTGCAAGTCGGCCAGCGCGCACAACTTTACAGTGGATAAAAAGCCTATCCACCTGAGGACGTCCATCATGCAGAAGTCACTGAGTGTCATAACCAGTGCCAAAGAGAAGATGCCCGGGCTCACCAGCAAGACACATTGCGTGGAGGAAGCAAGCAAGAAGGGACTCAAGGGCTGCGATGGGAGGATGCTATCTGAGGTGGACGAGGCGGAAGAGAAGGAGTGTTATCCCAAGATGATCATCAGCCAGTCGGTGGAGTACTCCAAGACGCCCATGGGCAAGATGGGCATCATGAAGCAACAGGTGAGTGGCAGCCAGCCGTCCATCAATACAGAGCCAGGGAGAAACCTGTATGACCTCTCCGAGGTGTGCCCTTGGGATGTAGAGGACCCCCCAACCCCCTCGGAAGGAAGGTCACAGAAGCATGTGTCCATTGCTCTGGGAGAGACCACCACAGTCCACAGGGGGGGTGGTGGTGGTGGCGTGGTTAGCACGAAGGGCAGTCGCTCCCAACAGAAGCAACAGGGAGCCGCAGGGCAATCACCTGCAGGCCGACGTCGCTCCAAAGGTAAGGGGAGTGAACCAGACGAGGCCAGAGAAACAAGGAAGCCCAGATCTCCACTCCCCCTCAAACTAGAGGTGTGCCCCTGGGCCTTTGAGGAGCAGCCGGTGTTGGGAGGTGATTCAGACTCCATCTCCCCAGAGAGGATCAGAAGTAAGAAGAGTGTTACACCCACCGATGGGAAGCCCAAGATCCTCCACTCAGACTACTCCAAATCCACTGGGAGTCTGCTGCAGCCGCCCACCCTGATGGTGGACATCTGTCCCTGGGACTACAATGAAGCCCCTGCCCCGCCCTCCCCCAGCCAGGAGAAAAACTGCTCCAGCCCCACGACTCACTCCAAGCGGAAACGAAAAGGCTCATGCTCCTACAAAGAGAGGGGAGAGCGGGGTGAGAGAGAGAAAGGAGGGAGGGACAGGGAGGAAGAGAAGCAGCACAGGTCAAAGAGCAAGGAGAGGAGGAGCTCCTCCAGCAAGCCCTCGGAAAGACGACGTGTCAGCCAATCCTCGGAGGGCGGTTCGGTCGCCGTGCCCGCGTCTGGGAGACGGAAAAGCTCGACAAGAGACCCGGAGGTGTTGGAGAACAAGAGAGCGGAGGCATGCTCGTGGGAGGTAGAGAACGCACCAACCAACATGGCACAGACAAAAACTTCTCCAGCAAAAGAAAACTCTTTGAGTTCTAATTATAAACAACCAATGAGCACTGCCAAAAAGGTTGACGTTTGTCCGTGTGATTTTGAAGACAATGGGTCAGAGAAAAGTGCATGATATTTGCAATAATAGACTTTATATGTTTTGTATTCACAGCACAAAAGCCCTGCAAACTGGGTTTTAAAAATAGGGGAAGTGTGGGGAAAAAAACAATGCACAATTTGCCTTGTGGTTATGTCAAAATCATATTGTGAAGAAAAACATGACACTACCGTCTCTTAAAGCATTCCAAACAAAGTATTTGTTGTTTTGTTAGTTGTGCAATTATGTAACTTAAAGTCACTTTTCTGAAATGTAGAGGAATGTGTTGTCGGTACAATTTCCTTGTGGATTTTCTCAGTTTGCATTTGTGCACCTTTTTTCACATTCTTCAATACATTAAATTATGTCCTAGGAGTTCTCTTTGGCCTGTATCCTGCATCTGTGCCATTTTTGTGAAGTAATGGTTGGAGTATGAGTTCAGAATGTTGGTCATTGGGAAGTACATCATGTAATTTCCATATTAAGCACAGTGCACAGATAATTATGCCTTCATTTTGGGCCTTGTAGATTATACAAAGGATATGCATTTTGAGTGTTGAGCAGGAGAAATAGGTACATAGATAAACCGTACATAGTTAACATTTAGTACATAGGTAGCGACATGATGATACATGCCCTGAAGGAAAAGTATCTCACCTGGTCTCCATTTAGTCAAACATGCTTTATGTCTGTAAAAAAAAAACGGAAGTTTATCTTTGATGTATTCATTTCTCAAAAAAACTGCTGTAGCATGTGGCAAAGCACTTTCAAAAGTGTCTTTATGTCCATTCGTCAACTTACATCCAAAACATTTGGTAATGAAGATGTAATACTTGATGTTGCCTATTATAATTCAATGTTCAAAGTTAAAATACAACTTAAAACATAAAGCTTTCAAGAATGTTTCTATGTGCATTAATCTGAAAATATGATATGGAAAAAATATTGAAGCAGTATTGTAATCCCAATTTCCCCCCCTCTTATACAATGTTGACATTAATTTACATATGTTAATTTTAGGTGAATCATTAACCAGTTTTGTCTTGTACTTTTCCCAAACATCAATATATCAAACTTTTTATTTTAAGGATTATGTATAATCACTTCAGTGCTCTCTTATGGACCAAAAGCAAAGAAAAGTCAGATGGATTATACAGCATATTTTACTTTTGCTTGCTTTCCAAATCCATGTAATTGCTTGATAGCACCTTATAGTTGTTCACCTAAAATCAAATGCTATGACATTGATTGTCAAAATAGTGTCACCATAGATTCCACACAGGTAGGTGTGTGTGTGTGCATTATTGCATGTGTGTGTGGGTGTGTACAGTGTGTGTGTGCATTATTGCGTGGGTGTGTACAGTGTGTGTGCATTATTGCATGTGTGTGTGGGTGTGTACAGCGTGTGTGTGTCTGCATCATTGCATTGCATGAAAAAAACGTTTGCCACTTTAGCATTATTACCGATTCCCTCTTCCTTTATATGGCCTTTGTAAAATTTTAGTGGTGGTGATTTGATCTACTGCACCAGTAACTAGTAACTCTTGTTGTTGAATGTTGTCAAAGACATAAGGATCATATTCATTATTGCAATGGAAAACTTTCGCAATGGAAAGAAACATTTGTTATTAGACAAGTTCGGTTTATTTCCTCCCTGTTTGTCTGTTTTCCTCCATTTGGTATCCTGGTGAATAAGATCTAGGTAATCCGGAACACGATTATGCTGTATGAATGCTACAGTGGCTTCTGCATGACACTAAACATATTGACCCAACATCTCACTGCTCTTCGCAAACCCTGCTCCATCAGACTGTTATGACTTGTTTGCTTGTACCACTATTGTATGCTTGCAATAAATATTCATATAAAACTCAAATCTTATTTTCTGTTGTTATTTGACGGGTATTGTCGAACAGTGCTGACTAACCATGGTCTGGAGAGAATAGCTACTACTTCATCACATAGAACAACACTAACCCCTGGTGGAGATAAGCATACATAACCGTAGACATAATATTTTCTGCCAGGCTTGTATTTCATGCCCAAATCATTTCAAAGTCTCTGGAAGGGATTGTGTCGCTACTTAATTTGTTTGAATTTTGGAAAACATTGATTTTGGTTAGAAAATACAAATATTATTGGCATTGACATGGTAAGCAAAACCAAAGGGTAGATTGCAGTTTTCTCCTTGTCCATAGACTGCTTTCAATAAGCAAGAAAATATGTACATTAGCAATTTGGCTGGTCTATCCATTTAAGGGGTTCATACATGCTTATGACAATTCTTAAAATGTTACTTCCTCATCCTTGAATTGTTTTTACAGACTAGAATTTCACCAGGAGCCTAATATCAGACTAATGAAGTCCCAACAATATAATTTATAGTTGAACCAAACCGATTGCTCATTTGTAATGACCCTTAAGTTTTTAGACACTTAACCAAAGCATTAAATAAAATAAGTGATTGAATATTGAATATACTGAAAATATACTAAATATGTATTGATATTGCATATCAGAGAAGGAGAAGCTTCTGGTCAGTGCTGGGTCAAGCTGAATACACAGAGGGACTGTGGGCTGTAGTTATTTTGTGTTCTGACAATGAACAAGAGAGGCTTTGTCTTCAGAGAAAAGTGTGTATGGAGTACCTTGGGAAACCGAACCATCCGATGATGGGATTTATAAATAGAGTATCTGGGCTCCCGAAATAACTGATCTCTATAGATGGGTTTGTCGTTTAGCAACAAAACCAACTCGTGCACAACTATGGGGCAAAACTGACAGGTTGGCTTAGATTGGTAACATGTAAACTATAATTCGTCTCCAATGTTTATTGAAAACATACAGTGCATTCTGAAAGTATTCAGACCCCTTTACTTTTTCCACATTGCGTTACGTTACAGCCTTATTATATAATGGATTAAAATGTTGTTTTTTCCCTCATCAATATACACACACAATACCCCATAATGACAAAGCAAAAACAGGTTTTTAGACATTTTTGCTCATTTATTAAAAGTAGTTCTTAGCCGTGGTATATTGGCCATATACCACAACCCCTCGTTGCCTTATTGCTTAATTATAAACCGGATAGTTTGGGTCCTGGATCCTGATTGGTGGAAACATTTCAGAGTGTGTATATCAGACAATATACCACAGGTGTGATGGAAAAACACTTGTTTACTGTTCTATTTATGTTGGTAACCAGTTTATAATAGCAATAAGGCACCTCTGGGGTTTCTGGTGTATGGCCAAAATAACACGGCTAAGGGCTGTACCCAGGAACATTGTTGCTTAAATATATAACAAACTTTCAACCACAATTAAAATATGTAGCCTACAGTCTTGTTAAAGCAGAGTTTAATGGCCTTGATCAGCATGAGGTTTGGTGTCATAATGTTTACAAAGCATGTATTACGGCAGTAAAGACTGGCACTTTGGCTGGTGGCATAATTGCTATTCTTAGAACTTTAATTAGTGGTTATAGTAAGCCTACTATCTACTGGACTTAGCCCCACATGTCTCTAAATGTCATGCTAAACGTGTGCTAATGCGAAGAGACACTACAGCAGCAGCATTGCACATCTGGTATTACAAATGCATTTTATTGGAATCACTGTAAAAAACAAATAAACATTTTATTACAGCTCATTTGGGGTAAACAATATGTTTATATTACTTACATACTGTGTCCATGTTAAAATAATATGATTGTTTGTGGATGTCTAACACATGTGGATCTCCACACAACAGTGTACAACCCCATTCTGGTAGCCTAGGGTCTCCTGAAAATTGTCATTATATATACAGTATTCATATTTTGTTATTTATTTAACCTTTATTTAACTAGGCTAGTCAGTTAAGAACAAATTATTATTTGCAATGACGGCCTACCAGAAGGCAAAAGGCCTCCTGCGTGGACTGTGGCTGGGATTAAAAATAAAATAAAATATATGACAAAAACACACATCACGACAAGAGACACCATAACACTGCATAAAGAGAGACCTAAGACAACAACACAGCATGGCAGCAACACATGAAAACACAGCATGGTAGAAACACAACATGACAACAACATGGTAGTAACACAACATGGCAGCAGCACAAAATGGTAGCAGCACAAAACATGGTACAAACATTATTGGGCACAGAAAACAGCATAAATGGCAAGAAGGTAGGGACAAAAATACATCACACAAAGCAGACATTATATAAGGCATGCAGAGGATACTCACAATAGAATATGGTGGCTAACACGAAACACACAGTGCCTTCAGAAAGTGCCTTCATACCCCTTTACTTTTCCTACATTTTGTTGTGTTACAGCCTGAATTTAAAATAAGTATTCAACCCCTTTGTTATGGCAAACCTAAATAAGTTTAGAAGTTACAAATGTCCTTAACAAATGTCATAAGTTGCATGGACTCATTCCATGTTCAATAATAGTGGTTGACATGATTTTTGAATGACTACACCATCTCTGTACCCTACGCACACCTGTAAGGGACCTGTAAGGTCCCTCAAGTACATATTCAGCCACAAAGACCAGGGAGGTTTTTTGATGCCACGCAAAGAAGGGCACCGATTGGTGAAAATAAAAAAAGCATATGCTGAATATTCCTTTGAGCATGCTGAAATTATTATTTAAGATTTGGATGGTGTATCAATACACCCAGTGACTACAAAGATACAGGCATCCTTCCTAACTAAGTTGCCGGAGAGGTAGGAAACTGCTCAGGGGTTTCACCATGAGGCTAATTGGGATTAAAAAATGTTTTACCTTTATTTAACTAGGCAAGTCAGTTAAGAACAAATTTTTATTTATAATGACGGCCTACCGGGGAACAGTGGGTTAACTGCTTTGTTCAGGGGCAGAACAACAGATTTTTACCATTTGGTTACTGGCCCAACGCCCTAACCACTAGGCTACCTGCTGCCCCATAGACAGTTTAAAACAGTTACATAGTTTAATGGTTGTGATATGAGAACTTAGGATGGATCAACAACATCGTAGTTACTCCACAATACTAACCTAAATGATAGGGTGAAAAGAAGGAAGCCTGTACAGAATTCCAAAACATGCATCCTGTTTACACAAAAATGTGGCAAAGAAATTAACTTTATGTCCTGAACTTTTTGTCCCGAACTTTTTGTCCCGAATACAAAGCGTAATGTTTGGGGCAAAACCAGCACATCACTGTGTACCACTCTTCGTATTTTCAAGCCTGGTGGAGGCTGCATCATGTTATGGGTATGCTTGTCATCAGCAAGGACTTGGGAGTTTTCTGGGATAAAAATAAATAGAATGGAGCTAAGCATAGGCAAAATCTTAGAGGAAAACCTGGTTCAATCTGCTTCCAACAGACACTGGGAGACAAATTCACCTTTCTGCAGGACAATAACCTAAAACACAAGGTCAAATCTACACTGTAATTGCTTACCAAGATGAGTTTTGACTTAAATCGGCTTGGAAATCAATGGAAAGACTTGAAAATGGCTGTCTAGCAATGATCAACAACCAACTTGACAGAGCTTAAAGCTTCAATATGTAACTTTTTGGGCGAGTTATAGATCTTTCATTCCCATTGAAAGAAAGTCTAAGAGGCAGTAGATCTGTTCAATGTGGGCTGATTCTATGCTTCCTGTTCTGAAGTTTAGTTTTTGCATCTTTTACATTTGGTTTTGTACACCAGCTTCAAACAGCTGAATATACAAAAACGTTGGTTATAGAAAACATATTTCACTGTGGTTTACATGGTACAATGATTCTCCACACAAGAGATTGCTTGTTTTGTCACATAAACTGAAATTAGTAGAACTATGTGAATTTTAGCTACCAGGAAATGTCAGAGTGATTTCTGCATAGTGCAACTTTAACATCTTTAAATAATAAATAAAAAATTATGTGCAAATATTGTACAATCCAGGTGTGCAAAGCTCTTAGAGACTTACCCAGAAACACTCACAATTCATTTACTTACGTAAATGAGATATTTCTGTATTTCATTTTCAGAAAATGTGCAAAAATGTCTAAAAACATATTTTCCATTTGTCATTATGGAGTATTGTTTGTAGATGGGTGAGAAAAAATATATTTAATCCATTTTGAATTCAGACTGTAACACAGCAAAATATGGATTAAGTCAAAGGGTATGAATAATTTCTGAACACTGCATCCTCTTAACACACAAATCATCCTTGATGAATGCAGATAATTTAAATGTCACAACAAGTATATTCAATAAAACTCTGGCATCAATATAGTAACTCAATTGTATAAATACAACAATGACAAAAAATAAGCGCACAACGGATTTCTACATGGACAAAGGTTCTTACCAAGAATTGTTGAATATCAATGCTAATTCTAGCATCAATGTAGTATCAAAATACAGTATGAAATATGGATAGAAGATGATAAAACTTAAATATGCAATTTTTTGGTTTGTTTATTTGCGTTGTTTGTAACTTTTTTTACAACTTATTTTGTACATACTGTTGCCACTACCGTCTCTTATGACTGAAAATAACTTATGGACATCAGGACTGCGATTACTCACCACGGACTGACAGAATCCTTTTTTTCCTTTAACAAGTATGATGAGCCCGACGCGGATGACATACTGCTTTCTCTGGAACAGGCCCAGATCCCTGTGATTTACGTGAAGAGAAGGTGGAGAAAAAAGGGGCCAGAGGGCGGGCTGCCTTCTGAGAATTCGTAGGCGATCGAATAAACCTCCACTTCCTTCTATTCTGCTAGCAAACGTGCAATCTTTGGCGAATAAAATAGATGACCCACGCGGAAGATTAAACTACCAACGGGACATTCAAAACTGTAATATCTTATGCTTCATAGAGTCGTGGCTGAACGAAGATGCTGTACCGGCAGGATAGAACAGCGGCGTGTGGTAAGAAAGGGGCGGCGGACTATGTATTTTTGTAAATAACAGCTGGTGTATGATATCTAAAAAAGTCTCGAGCTATTGCTCGCCTGAGGTAGAGTATCTCATGATAAGCTATAGACCACACTATCTATCTAGAGAGTTTTCATATGTATTTTTCGTAGCTGTTTACATACCACCACAGACTGAGGCTGGCACTAAGACAGCATTGAATGAGCTGTATTCCGCCATGAGCAAACAAGAAAACGCTCACCCAGAGGCGGCGCTCCTAGTAGCCGGGGACTTTAATGCAGACTTTAATGCATGTCAAATGCGCAACCAGAGGGGGAAAAAACTTTGGACCACCTTTACTCCACACACAGAGATGCATAAAGCTCTCCCTCGAGCCTCCATTTGGCAAATCTGACCATAATTCTATTCTCCTGATTCCTGCTTACAAGCAAAAATGAAAGCTGGAAGCACCAGTGACTAGATCAATAAAAAAGTGGTCAGATGAAGCAGATGCTAAGCTACAGGACTGTTTTGCTAGCACAGACTGGAATATGTTCCAGAGATTCCTCCGATGGCATTGAGGAGTACACCACATCAGTAATTGGCTTCATCAATATGTGCATTGATGACGTTGTCCCCACAGTGATCGTATGTACATACCCCAACCAGAAGCCATGGATTACAGGCAAAATCTGCGCTAGGCTAGAGCTGCCGCTTTCAAGGAGTGGGACTCTAACCCTGAAGCCTATAAGCAATCCCGCTATTCCCTCCGACGAACCATCAAACAGGCAAAGCGTCAATACAGGACTAAGATTGAATCATACTACACCAGCTCTGATGCTCGTCGGATGTGGCAGGGCTTGCAAACCATTACAGACTACAAAGGGAAGCACAGCCATGAGCTGCCTAGTGACACGAACCTACCAGACGAGCTAAATTACTTCTATGCTTGCTTCGAGGCAAGTAACACTGAAACATGCATGAGAGCACCAGCTGTTCCGGACAACTGTGTGATCCCGTTCTCCGTAGCCGATGTGAGTAAGACCTTTAAACAGGTCAACATTCACAAGGCCGCAGGGCCAGACGGATGACCAGGACGTGTACTACGAGCAGGCGCTGACCAACTAGCAAGTGTCTTCACTGACATTTTCAACCTATCCCTGACTGAGTCTGTAATACCAACATGTTTCAAGCAGACCAGCATAGTCCCTGTGCCCAAGAACACTAAGGTAACCTGCCTAAATGACTACCGATCCATAGCACTCACGTCTGTAGCCATGAAGTGCTTTGAAAAGCTGGTCATGGCTCACTTCAACACCATTATCCCAGAAAGCCTAGACCCATTCCAATTTGCATACCGCCCAAACAGATCCACTGCAATCTCTACTGCACTCAACACTGCCTTTTCCCACCTGGACAAAAGGAACACCTATGTGAGAATGTTGTTCATTGACTACAGCTCAGCGTTCAACACCATAGTGCCTTCCAAGCTCATCACTAAGCTAAGGACCCTGGGATTAAACACCTCCCTGGATTTCCTATTGAGAAAGGGAAACCTAGTCAGTTGCACAACTAACCACTAGGCTATCTACTGCCTCCAGGTGGTGAGGGTAGGCAACAACACATCCACCACGCTGACCCTCAATACAGGGGACCCTCAGGGGTGTGTGCTTAGTCCCCTCCTGTACTCACTTTTCATCCACAGCTGCGTGGCCGCGCACAACTCCAACACCACCACGACGGTGGTAGGCCTGATCACCGACGACAATGAGACAGCCTACAGGGATAGATCCCTGCCATCCAGGACCTCTATACAAGGCCCTAAAAATGTAAAAGACTCCAGCCACCCAAGTCATAGACTGTTCTCTCTGCTACCGCATGGCAAGCAGTACTGGAGTGCCAAGTCTGGGACCGAAAGTCTCTGAACAGCTTCTACCCCCAAGCCATAAGTCTGCTGAACAGTTAATCAAATGGCTACCCAGACTATTTGCATGACCCCCTTTTTTTGCACTGACATTCTTGCACTGGCTCTATGCACAATCACTGGACTCTACCCACACACTCACACATACTACACTGACACACCAACACACATACACACACACAAAACACACATACATATATATGCATATTAACGCCACACACGCACACACTCACACATAGACACACTTTCACACTCTTCACATACGCTGCTGCTACTCTGTTTATTATCTACCCTGATTGCCTAGTCATTTTTACCCCTGCCTAGATTTACCTCAATTACCTCAACTACCTCGTACACCTGCACATTGATTCGGTACCGGTACTCCTTGTATAGCCTCGTTATTGTTTTTTGTGCGCTATTTTTATTTGATTTCTATACTCCAGCATTTTAGATTTGAAATCAAATATTTCATATGTGTCCAGGTTTTTCTATTGAGGCTAATATCAAATGTAAGTTACTTGCTAATTTTACATTTTATGAAAGTACAGACTTTCATACACTGTAACTGGAGGAAACATGGGAAAGTAGGAGAAAATGCCCTTTGAAAGATTTTGATGAGATTTTCACACTTCCTAGAGAGCTCTTTGTTTACGCCCATTCAACATCGTTCACACCTTCTTAAGCCTTAGCCCCACCCCACCCACAGATGTAAACACATGCAGTGCCTTCAGAAAGTCTTCATACCCATTGACTTATTCCACATTTTGTTGTGTTACAGCCTGAATTAAAAATGTATTAAATATATTTTTGTCTCTCACCTATCTACACACAATACCCCATAATGACAAAGTAAAAACATATTTTTTGACATTTTTGCAAATGTATAAAAGATTAAATACAGAAATATCTCATTAATTTAAGTATTCACACCCCTGTTAGTATCACCTTTGGCAGCGATTATAGCAGTGAGTATTTCTGGGTAAGTCTCTGAGCGCTTCGCACACCTGGATTGTACAATATTTGCACATTATTCTTTTAAAAATTCTTTAAGCTCTGTCAAGTTGGTTGTTGATCATTGCTAGACAGCCATTTTCAAGTCTTTCCATAGATTTCCAAGCAGATTTAAGTCAAAACTGTAACTAGGAAACTCCAGTGTATATTTGACCTTGTGCTTTAGGTTACTGTCCTGCTGAAAGGTGAATTTGTCTCCCAGTGTCTGTTGGAAAGCAGACTGAACCAGGTTTTCCGCTAGGATTTTGCCTGTGCTTAGCTCCATTCCGTATCTTTTTATCATAAAAAACTCCCTTGCCTTGCCGATGACAAGCATACCCATAACATGATGCAGCCACCACCATGCTTGAAAATGCTCATCTATCTATTTTACCCATCACCCAATAGGTTCCCTTCATTGTGAGACATTGGAAACCTCCCTGGTCTTTGTGGTTGAATCTGTGTTCGAAATTCACTGCTCGACTAATACAGATAATTGTATGTGTGGGGTACAGGAATGAGGTAGTCATTATAAAATCACGTTAAACACTATTATTGCACACAGAGTGAGTCCATGCAACTTATTATGTGACTTGTTAAGCACATTTTTACTTGTACTTATTTAGGCTTGCCATAACAAAGGGGTTGAATACTTATTGACTCAAGACATTTCAGCATTATATATTTAATTAATTTGCAACAAGATATAAAACCATAATTCTGCTTTGACATTATGGGGTATTGTGTGTTAGCTGGTGACCAAAAAATCTAAATTGAATATTTTTTTTAATTCAGGCTGTAACACAACAAAATGTGGAACAAGTCAAGCACGGGGTGTGAATACTTTCTGAATGCACTGTATGTAAATTATATTTATGTATTTCATTTCAATTTCAATAAATTTGCTAATATTAAAAAAAAACATGTTTTCACTTTGTTATTATGGAGTATATAGATGGTTGAGAAAACAAATCAATTTAATCAATTTTGAATTCAGGCTGTAACATAACAAAATGTGGAATAAGTCAAGCGGTATGAATAACTTCTGAGTACCTCACTAGATCAAATGTTTTACTTCAATTAATGTTAAGTACCCATTGATTCTTGAAGAATGTAACAAAAAAATGCCTCATGAGCTTAATTCAACCTTCCTACCCCATCAGAACCCCAAATACAACATTGTTTTAAACCATGTTTGTAAACAAATTAAATATAAACAAAACTTGTATAGCCTCAAAACTTGGGTAAAACTATAATTTTGATATCATGGATGGTCAGTCCTTGCATTCATAGCTCTATGTCCATGAATTTGAGAGTGGTTTTCTCCAGCCCATCCCTCATCTTTTTAACGAAACAGTGGTGGGGTGTCGCTTTGTTATTGTTTGAACTGCTGATTGCCACTTTAAGACAACCTATAGTAAAATTAAACAACACCTTTGATTTTCAGACTGAATATTAAATCCTCCATCAAATCTGGACAGGCGCAAGCAAATTCACAGTAAGCGTCAACCATTTTGTTGGCACCTATCCTGCGTCTTCAGACCAGTGCAGATTAAGGAGACAAGAAGAGGAAGCCACCTCATTGTTACACACAAAACAAGCCTCTTCCTGAGTCATGTGACAGTAAGAAGGTCAACTTTCGACATAGAACAGGAAATAGAGCCCCTATCGTTCAGTCTCAGTATTCATACCATTTCCAATTCAACCCCACATGTGCAAGGTGCACATGTACTTAACGATACAATATCTTATATCTAATCTATTACCGAAGAGTAATCCAGGAGATTCATTAGACTAGAAAGGTAAGCTCTCTGGTGATTTTTGACAGGATGCTGTTTATCTTTGACATTTGTGTCTTTTGACTTTTATTACATGACTTTGCTTCTTTAATATGTCTGTGAATAGATGCTAAGCTCTACTTGTAGTGTCATTGTATGTTATGTTATCTTACTGTCTAGATTTTGAAGGTTTGAGCTTTAATGCTTCTTCATAGTACTACCAAAGACAATTATGTGATTGTTACATTCAACTTTCTCATATTGGGCATTGTATTACTTTCATGTTATGATGCAATATGATTAAAAAGTTATACAGTTTTGTACAATACTCACAAATACAAATTGGCCAGTTAGGAAATACTTCAACAGCCATCTTTGGTTAAAGGGGAAATCTGGGATTGGTACATCCACTCTGGACATTTAAATGAATAAGATTGCCCCTTTAAAGTGAACACATCTTTCTACAGTAGCAACCAGTAATTGCTTATGTACTCAATTATAAAACAGTTATAAAACAATTATAAAACAGAGGGACCATTTGACCACAAGAACATTCAACATATGTAGCCAGCCTATCGAGAACCACTGTACCTCTTTCTATGCACACTAAATCATTGTTGATGATTAGGCATTGGCCATTCTCTCTGTCTAAACTTTAGTGAGTCACTTTATGTGTCAGTGCAGAAGTAGCATGCCCACAGACCACGTGGCATTCTTACGCTATTTTAAAAATCAAATATAATTTTATTGGCCACATGCGCCGAATACAACAGGTGGAGAATTGACTGTGAAATGCTTACTTAAGAACCCATTCCCAACAATGCAAAGTTAAAAAGTAAGAAAAATATTTGCTAAATAAAAAATCGAAATAGTAACACAATAAAATAATAATAATGAGGCTATATACAAGGAGTACCTATATGAATATGTGTGTGTGTGTGTGTGTGCGTGTGTGCGTGCATGCGTGTGTGTGGCATCAATATGCATGTTTGTGTGAGCGTATGTAGTGTAGTGCACATTTACAGTACATACAGTACTGAGGTAATATGAATAAATACAAACTGTTGTTGCCATTTATGTACAGTGAGTGGCTTTGACCATATTACACTGTGTGTGTGTGTGTGTGTGTGTGTGTGTGTGTGTGTGTGTGTGTGTGTGTGTGTGTGTGTGTGTGTTGGAGTGTCAGTGTAGTACTGTATGCGTGAGTGTGTGGGTAGAGTCTATAGAGGGTGCATAGAGCCAGTGCAAAAAATAAAGATACCAACAAAAAAAACGAGTAATGGTCGTTGAAGGCCACTCAAATTTGGTGAGACGGTGCTCGTATCTAAACTGCATACTTGGAGAGATGATCCATTTGGCCAGAGCTGCCTGCTACACATGTACTGGTGTTTGTTTCCCTTAACGTTGACTAAATCATTAGCTAACCTGAACAGGCCTCGCTCAAAGAGCAGCAGACTGCTTATGGGATCATTTATTGTTCAGCGTAGCCCTCTGTGTCAATGCAGCTCTACTTTGGTGGCCTCTAATGAAAACGTGTTTGTCTCTCACAGTCCAAGCAACATGGAAGCAATTTTAGATGTCACATAACACATTGTCACATTGCAGACTCCCCGTGGTAATATGGGCATGATATTCAAAACATGCTCACTGGGGCACATTGGTTTTTGGTTAGAAATAGGTCAAATTAGCGGTTGTTGGCATTGGCTAGTATAACAAAAGCAAAGGATGGATTACTGCCTCTCTTTGTCCATAGACTGCTTTCCCAGTTAGAAAACAAATATGGACATTTGTAATTAGGCTGAACTATCCCTTTAATCATGATTTTACAAGTTTAAGTGGCATTGGTTGTGTAGACCTATTCTCTGTCTGCCACAATAATGGTCCTTAGTGTTTATGTCAACATCAATGATATCATGTTTAGGTATATAGGGCTCATTGATGGCCTTCTAGTGTGCAGACGTTTGTCTAAAATATGTCTGCTTGTTGTCTGTAACAGATGGATGATATAGACTCCATGTTCACTGACCTGCTGGGAGAGATGGACCTCCTAACACAGGTGAGTTCTCACTGGGACCACTCTTATAAACTACACTTCCCCTGATTCATCAGAAGTGTTTTACCAGAAATGGATAAACCAGACATACGTCAGCAGCCGTGTAAAAGTAGTTTTTGTTGAGACTCAGCAGTGTAGAGGTGTAACCCAGAGCCTACAGATGGAAATGAACCTTTGGGCTAAATCTGGAACATTTACAGAAGGTGTTGATTATTGTGCATTATCCCTGTCAAATAAATAAAATAAAGTAAAATGAATGATGAGAAACATTATCTGGGTTGAGTAATGGACACAAGCCACTTAAGGTCATGGCACCAAGGTGTCCTCAAGCACTTTGGCCCTCCATGACACAAGTATGTACAGTATGTGGCTTGCCAGATGAAACATTAGATGACATTAATAGAATCCTGGCTAATACCTATGTGCATTGTACATTGTACTCAGCAGTAAACTCCTCTTAAAGGGGAAGTTCAGTATTTTACAACTTAATATTAGATGGTTCCTCACCCAGACAAACTGTAATCGATGGCTAGGTTTTCATTAAACAGCCACTACAAACTAAAGCTAACTTTAGCCACCGCTAGCTAACAATAAATGGAAGTGATAGGGGCAACCGAGCAAATCAAACAACTCAATATCTGGTTTGGTGCTGCCATATCACTTAAATAGATTTTTAGCTGCTAGCGGTAGATAATGTTAGCTGTAGTTTGTAGTGGATGGAAAGAAAACCAAACTATGGATTACAGTTTCTCCTGGCCCATAGACTTCTTTCAGGGTGAGGAACCATAAAATACAGAACATCCCCTTTAATGAATGTAGCTCTAAGAACAGGAGTAGTAATTAGACCAAATAACATTACATTTAAATCGAACTCTACGGAATGGGTATTTATGCCAATTCAAACTTATTGGCAGTCATCCTTTTGGAGAGCCACAAATATTGTGTCACTGTCTACAGTCTTATGCAAATTAGGAACTGTGGCTCAGTTGGTAGAGCATGGTGTGTGCAAAGCCAGGGTTGTGGGTTCGATTCCCACGGGGGGCCAGTACAACAAAAAAAAGGGAAATGAAATGAAATGGATGTATTCACTACTGTAAGTCACTCTGGATAAGAGCGTCTGCTAAAATGACTAAAATGTAGGAAGATAACCATTTGATTAGAATAATCATGCATCCTGAACATAAGAGGATCAAATGTTTTCAAATTTGACCATGATTGGATTGATATATAATTTGGATTACTTTCTGGGACCATGGAGACCAACAGACCTCAGAATACATCCAGGGTTTCCTACCCCATGACACGAAGGGCTAAACGTTTCATTGAGCATGGCTTCGAACATGAAAACATATGTTTCTCTCTATATTCATCAGAGTTAGGTTATGTGCCAGGGGAGATCATATGCAGGTCAGCAGGTCACCCAGTTCTATAGACTGTTAACCATAGAGTGCATTAGGAAAGACTTTTACCACATTTGTTACGTTACAGACCTATTCTAAAATTGATTAAATAAAACATTTTCCTCATCAATCTACACACAAGACCCCATAATGAGAAAGTGAGAACAGGTTTTTAAACATTTTTTCAAATGTATTAAAAATAAAGAACAGAAACAGAAATAAGTATTCAAACCCTTTGTTATGAGACTCAAAATTGAGCTCAAGTGCATCCTGTTTCCATTGATTATTCTTGAGATGTTTCTACAATTTCATTGGATTCCACCTCTGGTAAATTCAATTGACTGGACATGATTTGGAAAGGCACACAACTGTCTATATAAGGTCCCACAGTTGACAGTGCATGTCAGAGCAAAAACCAAGCCATGTGGTCAAAGGAATTGTCCATAGAGCTCAGAGACAGGATTGTGTCAAGTCACAGATCTGGGGAATGGTACCACAATATTTCTGCAGCATTGAAGATCCCAAAGACCACAGTGGCCTCGATCACTCTTAAATGGAAGAAGTTTGGAACCACCAAGACACTTCTTAGAGCTGGCCACCCGGCCAAACTGAGCAATTGGGGGAGAAGGGCCTTGGTCAGGGAGGTGACCAAGAAACCGATGGTCACTCTGACAGAGCTCCAGAGTTCCTCTGTTGTGATGAGCAACCATCTCTGCAGCACTCCACTAATCAGGCCTTTATGATAGAGTGGCCAGACAGAAGCCACTCCTCAGTAAAAGGCACATGACAGCCCGCTTGGAGTTTGCCAAAAGGCACTTAAAGGACTTTTCGACCATGAGAAACAAGATTCTCTGGTCTGATGAAACCTAGATTGAACACTTTGGCCTGAATGCCAAGAGTCACGTCTCGAGGAAACCTGGCACCATCCCTACGGTGAAGCATGGTGGTGTCAGCATCATGCTGTGGGGATGTTTTTCAGCGGCACGGACTGGGAGACTAGTCAGGATCGAGGCTAAGATAAATGGAGCAAAGTACAGAGAGATCCTTGATGAAAACCTGCTCCAGAGTTCTCAGGGCCTCAGACTGGGGCGAAGGATCTCCTTCCAACAGGACAACAACCCTAAGCACACGGCCAAGACAATGCAGGATTAGCTTCAGGACAAGTCTCTGAATGTCCTTGAGTGACCCAGCCAGATCCCGGACTTGAACCCAATCGAACATCTCTGGAGAGACCTGAAAATAGCTGTGCAGCGACGGTCCCCATCCAACCTGACAGAGCTTGAGAGGATCTGCAGAGAAGAATGGGAGAAACTCCCCAAATACAGGTGTGCCAAGCTTGTAGCATCATGCCCAAGACTCGAGGCTGACTCGCTGCCAAAGGTGCTTCAACAAGTACTGAGTAAAGGATCTGAATACTTATGTTAATGTGATATTTCAGTTTTTAATACATTTGCAAAGAAATTACAAACTGTTTTTGCTTTGTCATTATGGGGTATTGTGTGTAGAGTGATGAGGAAAAATGTTATGTAATCAATTTTAGAATAAGGCTGTAACGTCACAAAATGTGGAAAAAGTGAAGTGGTCTGAATACTTTCTAAATCCACTGTGTATGATTCGCCTGGAATTGCCTGCTGGGGACGTTTATGAAAACATGACATATCAGATGAAATAATCACTTTCATATGATATCACATCATCACCATAGTGCAGGTTTTTATTTGTTTTGCATTCGAAGTATAAGGTTTGAATTTTGACTGTCTTCTGCACAGCTTAGAAATGTGGCTTCTGAGATGGTCCTTAAAGAGGGTTTTCTTAGAATGAATGTAAAAATGTTGCAGATATTGTTGTAGTGCTCTCTATCTGTATTAGTGTTATGTAAAACATACAGTTTCTATCTGGTTCTGTACTAAAATCTCTGTATGCCAACACTTCATCTGAAACCATTTTTTTGACAGAGTCTTGGGTATGAAATGGAGCCCTCAGAAATGTTATCCAGCTCGCAGAGAGAAAACAACTTTTCCATTGGGTTCACAGATTTGAATGGTGAGAAACATAACACAACACTACATTAGCAAACAGTGGAAATTTTATCTTGACGCAATAAGACCCAAGGGGGTGCGGAATGTTGGCCATATACCACAAACCCAGAGGTCCCTTAATGCTATTATAAACTGGTTACCAACAAAAATAGTACAGTAAACAAAGTATTTTTGCATCGTACCTGTGGTATACAGTACAATACAAGTCTAAAGTTTACATACACAGGTTGGAGTCATTAAAACTTGTTTTTCAACCACTCCACAAATTTCTTGTTAACAAACTATAGTTTTGGCAAGTCGGTTAAGACATCTACTTTGTGCATGACACAAGTAATTTTTCCAACAATTGTTTACAGACAGATTATTTCACTTATAATTCACTGTATCACAATTCCAGTGGGTCAGAAGTTTACATACACTAAGTTGACTGTGCCTTTAAACAGCTTGGAAATTTCCAGAAAATTATGTCATGGCTTTAGAAGCTTCTGATAGGCTAAGTGACATAATTTGAGACAATTGGGGGTGTACCTGTGGATGTATTTCAAGGCCTACCTTCAAAACTCAGTGCCCCTTTGCTTGACATCATGGGAAAATCTAAAGAAATCAGCCAAGACCTCAGAATTTTTTTTCGACCTCCACAAGTCTGGTTCATCCTTGGGAGCAATTTCCAAACACCTAAAGGTACCATGTTAATCTGTACAAACAATAGTATGCAAGTAAAAACACCATGGGACCACGCAGCCGTCATACTGCTCAGGAAGGAGACGTGTTCTGTCTCCTAGAGATGAGCATACTTTGGTGCGAAAAGTGCAAATCAATCCCAGAACAACAATAAAGGACCTTGTGAAGATGCTGGAGGAAACCGGTACAAAAGTATCTATATCCACCTTAAAACGAGTCCTATATCGACCTAACCTTAAAGGCCGCTCAGCAAGGAAGAAGCCACTGCTCCAGAACCGCCATAAAAAAGCCAGACTACGATTTGCAACTGCACATGGGGACAAAGATCGTACTTTTTAGAGAAATGTCCTCTGGTCTGATGAAACAAAAATAGACCTGTTTGGCCATAATGACCATCGTTATGTTTGGAGGAAAAAGGGGGAGGCTTGCAAGCTGAAGAACACCATCCTAACCGTGAAGCATGGGGGTGGCAGCCTCATGTTGTGGGGGTGCTTTGCTGCAGGAGGGACTGGTGCACTTCACAAAGTAGATGGCATCAAGAGGAAAGAAAATGATGTGGATATATTGAAGACACATCTCAAGACATCAGTCAGGAAGTTAAAGCTTGATCGCAAATGAGTCTTCCAAATGGACAATGACCCCAAGCATACTTCCAAAGTTATGGCAAAATGGCTTAAGGACAACAAAGTCAAGGTATTGGAGTGGCCATCACAAGCCCTGACCTTAATCCTATAGACAATTTGTGGGCAGAACTGAAAAAGCGTGTGCGAGCAAGGAGGCCTACAAACCTGACTCAGTTACACCAGCTCTGTCAGGAGGAATGAGCCAAAATTCACCCAACTTATTGTGGGAAGCTTGTGGAAGGCTACCCGAAACGTTAGACCCAAGTTAAACAATTTAAAGGCAATGCTACCAAATACTAATTGAGTGTATGTAAACTTCTGTCCCACTAGGAATGTAATGAAAGACATAAAAGCTGAAATAAATCCTTCTCTCTACTATTATTCTGACATTTCAAATTCTTAAAATAAAGTGGTGATCCTAACTGACCTAAGACAGAGAATTTTTACAAGGATTAAATGTCAGGAATTGTGAAAAACTGAGTTTAAATGTATTTGGCTAAGGTGTATGTAAACTTCCGACTTCAACTTTAAGCAATAAGGCCTGAGGGGGTGTGGTCCATGGCTAATATATCACGGCTAAGGGCTGTTCTTAGGCACGACGCAAGCCAATCAGCATTCAGCCATTAGCCGTGGTATATTGGCCATATACCACAAATTCCGAGGTGCCTTATTGCTATTGTAAATTGTTTCCAAACGTAATTAGAGCAGTAAAAATGTATGTTTTGTCATACCCGTGGTATACGGTCTGATATCAGCCAATCAGCATTCAGGGCTCAAACCACTTTTCTAGCTATGCCAGGCAAAAAACTTGCATCATCAGCTCCTTATGGATGTATCCAAATGAATGTCAATAGAAATCAGCTTAAACAAATGCAAATGCAGCTCCTTTGCTGTTGTTTAATATTTAATATCAATGAAAATGTTTTATTTCTACCAGTAATTGTTTGCTTTAGTATTGTTTTCTTTGGCAAATGTGGTATTAGCGGATAAACGCCTTCGTTCTGTACATTACCTTGGAAAAACGAACTACGCAAAGGGACTCAGCTCCGCCTCATCATGCTTCGTCGTCCATTATTTCCAAGGTACACTCTTAGGAGCACACTTTGAAGAACCTTTTTTGGTTCCATGTAGAACCCTTTCCACAGAGGGTTCTAACTGGAACCCAAAAGGGTTCTCCTATCGGGACTGCCGAAGAACCCTTTTGGAACCCTTTTTTCTAAGAGTGTAATGTACAGAACATCTGCATTTATCCCTTACATATACAGATGGCTGAAATACTATTCAGCCAATTAGCATCGAGTACCCAAACTACCTGGTTTACAATTAGAGTTGATGCATATGACAAATATTTTAAGTCCTGCTTGCCAATAGCAACCATATTAAGCACAGTTCACTAGTACATGCGTTAGAAAGGTAAAAGTATTCATAAGAAGGGAAGTGGTTGTGTTATCACGTCTTATCACGGGTTGATAAGATAAACCCCTCATTTCCCATCTTCCTCTCTGGCAGAATCTCTAAATGAGCTAGAGGATCATGACCTGGACGCTCTGATGGCTGATCTGGGGTCAGATTTGGCAGAGACAGAGGAGAGACTGAGCGCAACCAAGACGGGACATGTCCACACACAGCAACACAAGTCTGGCTATTCCACCCAACAACAAAATGTCCGAGCACCTATCTCCTTGTCCCAAATGTCAACGCTGGCGTCCTCCTCATCCTCTCCATCTCCTGAACCCACCAAACCACTTCCACCGGTAACTGTGACTGTGTAACCCTAGGCGTTAGTCAGGGGAGCTAATGCAAGTCTTCAGGTCTCAACCAAGATTACAGAACTATTTCTGTTTCAAATGCAGGGGTGCACAATGTCAGGCCCTTGAGTTCTGCAGTTCTATTGATTTGCATATCAAGGCATCTTACCTTTCTGTTTTTGTAGCTAATTACTGCCAAAATACAGTAAACTGCCACATAAAAAATATACTATGGTATAATGACTATAGTATTCACTGTAGATTTTTTGCACAAAACACAACAGTAAATAGACTGTATTATACTATCTGCAAAAACCGTACATTCATTACTTTAGTATATACTACAGTTTTACAGTATTTTTATACTAAGGTGTATTAAAATAATGTAAAATAGTAGTATATACTAAAGTAATGAATGTAGGGTTTTTGCAGATTGTATTATACTGTATATTTACTGTAGTGTTTTTAGGGACTGTAGTACACTGAAGTATTTACTGTAGTGTTATTGCGGACATCAGTGTAGTATTTACTATGGTGTATTTGTTTTATTATCTTTGACATAGAAGTGGAGGCTTTCTCCTTCAGGAAACCTACTGGAGAAATGCTAAAAGAGCACATTTTCCATAACCTGTAGCTAGGTATGACTGAGGTCTGAACGGATAGTTATATGAACGGATAGTTCAGAGCCTTTGCTTTTTTCTAGAAACTGTACGGAACAGAATATATGTTCTATACTCTGCATGTAGGTTTCTCAGTTATGGGTGCCACAAATTACGAATGAGCGAAGTATATGCAAATAAGATACAGTAGTATTTACTATAGTAAAAAAAAATGTTTTTGCAGACTAGTGTTTTTGCTGACATTACTGTAGTATTTACTACAGTGTTATTTTGGTTAATACTGTAGTATTTACTATAGTATTTTACAGTATACTACAGCATTCTATAGTAAGTACTACACATGATCAAGGGATACCACAAAAAAAAAACATTTACAGCAAGAAATAGAACCCTTGTAATGAAACGGAAATTTAACCATTTTGAATGCAGTTTACTATAGAATTCTACTGTAAGTACTGTAGTTTTCTATAGTAAAATGTAGTATTTTTTCATGTAGGTGTAGCACTTTTTCACATTCCTGCTCTTTTAATCAAACAGTATACCAAATTTTTCCAGGGAGAGGCCGAAGCACAAGCCAAAACTGACAAAATCAAGCTGGCTCTGGAGAAGCTAAAAGAAGCCAAAGTTAAGAAGGTACATTGGGTTCATTTCACTAAACCCGCTATAACAGCTTCACATTGTGAGGATTAGAGCTACCCCTATATCATGCAAAGCACTTTGAGTTGGATAAAAATGCTATATGCAAATGTTTCTAGTAATCATTGTTAATTACTAGAATGGCAATCCCCATGTAAGTCAACATTCTGTGATGGGTGGGCCAGCAGTCATATTGAGTGTACTCAATAAGTACTTATATTTCAATGGCTATTTGTATGTACCTCCTGGTAGTTGGTAGTGAAGGTGATGATGAGTGATGGCAGCTCCAAGACACTGATGGTGGACGAGAGACAGACGGTCAGGGACGTGCTGGATAATCTGTTTGAGAAGACCCACTGTGACTACAGCATGGACTGGAGCCTGTGTGAGATCAACCCCGAGCTGCAGACTGGTGAGAATCATACACACCAGACCTTGGTTCAGGTGGTATTTGTTTTCTGTCAAACACTTTGAGCATTTGATTGAGCCAGTTGGGTCAGGTTTGCACTTTTTGGGCTCTTCCATTGGTTCCATTGCACCAAGCAAGCTCAATCAAGTGCAGTCAAGGTACACTATATATACAAGAGTATGTGGACACCCCTTTAAATGAGTGGATTCGGCTATTTCAGCCACACCCGTTGCTGACAGTTGTATAAATCGAGTACATAGCCATGCAATCTCCATAGGAAATCATTGGCAGTAGAATGGCCTGACTGAAGAGCTCAGTGACTTTCAACGTGGCACCGTCACAGGATGCCGCCTTACCAACAAGTCAGTTTGTCAAATATCTGTCCTGCTAGAGCTGATGTTATTGTGAAGTGGAAATATCTAGGAGCAACAACGTCTCACAAAATAGGACTGCCGAGTGCTGAAGCGCGTAGCGCGTAAAAATCATCTGTCCTCGGTTACAACACTCACTAGCGAGTTCCAAACTGCCTCTGGAAGCAACGTCAGCACAAGAACTATTCGTCAGCAGCTTCGTGAAATGGGTTTCCATGGCCGGGCAGCCACACACAAGCCAAGATCACCATGCGCAATGCCAAGCGTCGGCTGGAGTGGTATAAAGCTCGCCACCACTGGACTTTGGAGCAGTGTAAACACGTTCTCTGGAATGATGAATCACGCTTCACCATCTGGCAGTCCGACAAATGAATCTGGGTTTGGCGGATGCCAGGAGAACGCTACCTGTCGAAATGCATAGTGCCAACTGTAAAGTTTGGTGGAGGAGGAATAATGGTCTGTGGGTGTTTTTATGGTTCGGGCTAGGCCCCTTAGTTCCAGTGAAGGGAAATCTTAACGCTACAGCATGCAATGACATTCTAGGCGAAGAGGACTGGCCACCCCTCAGAGACTGGTTCCTCTCTAGGTTTCTTCCTAGGTTCCTGCCTTTCTAGGGAGTTTTTCCTAACCACTGTGCTTCTACATCTGCATTCCTTGCTGTTTGGGGTTTTAAGCTAGGTTTCTGTATAAGCATTTTTTGACTGATCTGCTGATGTAAAAAGGTTGATTTGATTTGTGCTTCCAACTTCGTGGCAACAGTTTGTGGAAAACCCTTTCCTGTTTCAGCATGGCAATGCCCCTGTGAAAAAAGTGAGGCCCATACAGAAATGGTTTGTCGATATCGGTTGTGGAAGAACGAGCAGGTGTCCACATTATGTTGGTAATTTAGTGTACTTTAGGTATGATTTAAGATATTTTTTATTTTAATTTCACCTTTATTTAACCAGGTAAGCTAGTTGAGAACAAGTTCTCATTTACAACTGTGACCTGGCCAAGATAAAGCAAAGCAGTGCGACACAAACAACAACACAGAGTTACACATGGAATAAACAAGCGTACAGTCAATAACACAATAGAAAAAAAGAAAGTCTATATACAGTGTGTGCAAATGGCGTGAAGAGGTAGGCAATAAATAGGCCATAGTAGTGAAGTAATTACAATTTAGCAGATTAACACTGGAGTGACAAATGAGCATATGATGATGTGCAAGTAGAGATACTGGTGTGAAAAAGAGCAGAAAAGTAAATAAAAACAATATGAGGATGAGGTAGGTAGATTGAGTGGGCTATTTACAGATGGACTATGTACAGATGCAGCGATCGGTTAGCTGCTCTGACAGCTGATGCTTAAATTTAGTGAGGGAGATATAAGTTTCCAGCTTCAGCGATTTTTGCAATTCGTTCCAGTCACTGGCAGCAGAGAACTGGAAGGAAAGGCGGCCAAAGGAGGTGTTGGCTTTGGGGATGACCAGTGAGATATATGACATTGTATGATTTATGTATATCATTTTCATAAAGAAATTAGGCTCCTCTTTTGTTCTCAATGCAGAAAGGGGGTTTGAAGACCATGAATATCTAGTGGAGCCTCTTTCTGCATGGACACGTGACAGTAAAAACAAAATCATTTTCCTTCTGAGACCCAACAAATATCTCTTCTTCAAGGACCCCCAGGTGAGTACAGTAGACAACAGGGCACCAAACATTAAGCACCAAACAGAAGAAAATAGACTGAATCAGGGAGAAATTACCTGGACTTTTCCACCCCCCAAAAATATATATTTTTTCTGTTGCAAAGCTCTTTAAAACGTTTTCCGTTGTGTGCCCATATGAACATGACCCAGAGTTCACACAAAATAGTGAAGTTAACTGTGCTTTCTAATTTAAGCCAATGATCTGTCTCTACTTCTCCCAACTTTTACCAAACAAAATAATGGTTTAAGTAGAGACAAACTGGAAACCAAGCTTTTTGTTTTAGTTCCATTATTTATATCCTTGTGCTGACATTGTCTTTTCACTTTCTTTTCACGTCAACTTCAAGATATTCTACCTATGGAAGAAAGACCAAAAACATATTAATGAGATAAAAGAAAGGCATAAGGAACTTCTGATAAAGGTGAGTTATCACAAACACACCTGTAGTCTTCTCTGTAGCCTATACAGTACACACATTTACTGTACCAATATTTTGTTGTTCCTCTTGAGAAAATCAGGCTTATCCAAACCCTCAAACACTTCTTCACACCTTATTTTTTATTTCTGAATCCAGGAAAATTTTGATGGGCCTTCTCTCATCGTCCCAGACCTGGAGGGGCTGCTGTATCTGAGAGAGGACGGCAAGAAATCGTGGAAACGTCGCTACTTCCTGCTCAGGGCATCTGGGATATATTATGTGCCTAAAGGAAAGACAAAGGTACAGGAAGTGAAAGGAGTACCAAGGCACTCTAAATATAATTTATAAAATGCCTTTATTTGTATGGCATGTTCAATGGAAACAAAGATTATAAACCCAGATGCGTTTTGGCTGCATGTCCTTCGTCACAGCAAGTTGAGTAAACAGCTTGTCAATAAATAGTCTTGCACATACAGTATATTGTATAGGCAGTTTATGAACTAATATAAAAACGTATAGTATTCAGACCCCTTGACTCTTTCCACATTTTGCTACATTACAGACTTATTCTAAAATTGATTACATTTTAAAAAAATCCTCATCAATCTACACACACTACCCCACAATGGCAAAAACTTTCTACAAATATATTAAAAATAAAAAACAGGAATACCTTATTTACATAAGTATTCAGACCCTTTGCTATGAGACTCAAAATTGAGCAAAATTAAGGTGCATCCTGGGGATGTGAGCAAGATGTGAGCAAGATGTGACCAAGAACCCGATGGTCACTCTGACAGAGCTCCAGAGTTCCTATGTGGAGATGGGAGAACCTTCCAGAAGGACAACCATCTCTGCAGCACTCCACCAATCAGGTATTTATTGTAGAGTGGCCAGACGGAAGCCACTCCTCAATAAAAGGCACATAACAGCCCGCTTGGAGTTTGCCAAAAGGCACCTAAAGGACTTTTAGACCATGAGAAACAAGGTTCTCTGGTCTGATGAAACCAAGATTGAACCGTTTGGCTTGAATGCAAAGCGTCACGTCGAGAGGAAACCTGGCACCATCCCTATGGTGAAGCATTGTGGTGGCAGCATCATGATGTGGGGATGTTTTTCAGTGGCAGGGACAGAGAGACTAGTCAGGATCGAGGCAAAGGTGAATGGAGCAAAGTAACTCTGCAGCACCCAACCAATCAGGCATTTATGGTACAAACAGTGTAGTTATTCCCTCCACAAGGCAATCAAACAAGCCAAATTTCAGTGTGGAGACAAAGTGGAGTCGCAATTCAACGGCTCAGACACGAGATGTATATGGCAGGGTCTACAGACAACCACGGACTACAAAAGGAAAACCAGCCACGTCACGTACACTGACGTCTTGCTTCCAGACAAACTAAACACCTTCTTTGCCCGCTTTGAGGATAATACAGTGCCACCGACGCGGCCCGCTACCAAGGACTGTGTTCACTCCTTCTTCGTGGCCTACATGAGTAAGACATTTAAACGTGCTAACCCTCGCAAGGTTGCCAGCCCAGACAGCATCCCTAGCTGCGTCCTCTAGCATGTGCAGACCAGCTGGCTGGTGTGTTTACGGACATATTCAATCTCTCCCTATCCCAGTCTGCTGTCCCCACATGCTTCAAGATGGCCACCATTGTTCCTGTACCCAAGAAGGCAAAGGTAACTGAACTAAATGACTATCGCCCCGTAGCACTCACTTCTGTCATCATGAAGTGCTTCGAGAGACCGGTCAAGGATCATATCACCTCCACCTTACCTGTCCTCCTAGACCCACTTCAATTTGCTTACCGCCCCAATAGATCCACAGACGATGCAATCGCCATCACACTGCACACTGCCCTATCCCATCTGGACAAGAGGAAAACCTATGTAAGAATGCTGTTCATTGACTACAGCTCAGCATTCAACACCATATCACCCTCCAAGCTCATCATTAAGCTTGAAGCCCTGGGTCTCAACCCCGCCCTGTGCAATTGGGTCCTGGACTTCCTGACAGGCTGCCCCCAGGTGGTGAAGGTAAGAAACAACATCTCCACTTCGCTGATCCTCAACACTGGGGCCCCACAAGAGTGCGTGCTCAGCCCCCTCCTGTACTCCCTCTTCACCCATGACTGCATGGCCATGCAGGCCCCAACTCAATCATCAAGTTTGCAGACAACACAATAGTAGTGGGCTTGATTACCAACAATGACGAGACAGCCTATAGGGAGGAGGTGAGGGCACTCAGAATGTGGTGTCAGGAAAACAACCTCTCACTCAACATCAACAAAACAAAGGAGATGATCATGGATTTCAGAAAACACCAGAGGGAGCACCCCCCTATCCACGTCGATGGGACAGCAGTGGAGAAGGTGCAGAGCCTCAAGTTCCTCGGCGTACACATCAAGGACAAACTGAAATGGTCCACCCACACAGACAGTGTGGTGAAGAAGGCGCAACACCGCCTCTTCAACCTCAGGAGGCTGAAGAAATAGGTCACCTAAAACCCTCACAAACTTTTACAGATGCACAATTGAGAGCATCCTGTCGGGCTGTATCACCGCCTGGTACGGCAACTCCACAGCCCACGACCGCATGGGTCTCCAGAGGGTGGTGCGGTCTGCACAACGCATCACTGGGGGTAAACTACCTGCCCTCCAGGATTCCTACAGCACCCGATGTCACAGGAAGGCCAAAAATATATATTTTTTTCCTTTATTTAACTAGGCAAGTCAGTTAAGAACAAATTCTTATTTACAATGACAGCCTAGGAACTGTGGGTTAACTGCCTTGTTCAGGAACAGAATGACATATTTTTACCTTGTCAGCTCGGGGATTTGATCTAGCAACCTTTCGGTTACTGGTCCAACACTCTAACCACTAGGCTACCTGCCACCCCCAGAAAGATCATCAAGGACAACAACCATCCGAGCCACTGCCTGTTCACCCCGCTACCATCCAGAAGGCGAGATCAGTACAGGTGCATCAAAGCTTGGACGGAGAGACTGAAAAACAGCTTCAGTCTCAAGGCCATCAAACTGTTAAAATAATTGGCCACTTTAATAAATGGATCACTAGTCACTTTAATAATGGCACTTTAATAATGTTTACAAATCTTGCATTACTCATCTCAAATGTATATACTGTATTTTATACCATCTATTGCATCTTGCCTATGCCGCTCTGTCATTGCTCATCCATATATTTATATGTATATATTCTTATTCCATTCCTAAACTTAGATTTGTGTGTATTAGGTAGTTGTTGTGGATTTGTTAGATATTGCTGTACTGTCGGAACTAGAAGCACAAGCATTTCGCTACACTCGTGCTAACATCTGCTAACCATGTGCATGTGACCAATAAAATTTGATTTGAAGTAAAGAGAGATCCTTGATGAAAACCTGCTCTGGAGCGCTCAGGACCTCAGACTTGGGACGAAGGTTTGCCTTCCAACAGGATAACAACCCTAAGCACATAGCCAAGACAACGCAGGACTGGCTTCGGGACAAGTATCTGAATGTCCTTGAGTGGCCCAGCCTGAGCCTGGACTTGAACCCCATCGAACATCTCTGGAGAGACCTGAAAATAGCTGTGCAGCGACGCTCCCCATCCAACCTGACAGAGCTTGAGAGAATCTGCAGAGAAGAATGGGAGAAACTACCCAAATACAGGTGTGCCAAGCTTGTAGCGTCATACCCAAGAAGACTCGAGGCTGTAATCGCTGCAAAAGGTGCTTCAACAAAGTACTGAGTAAAGGGTCTGAATACTTATGTAAATGTGTTATATCAGTTTTTTATATATATATATATATATATATATATATATATATATATATATATATATATATATATATATATATATATACACACACACACATTTTCAAAAATGTATAAACAGTTTTTGCTTTGTCATTGTGTGTAGATTGATGGGGAAAAAACAATGTAATCCATTTTAGAACAAGCCTGTAACAACATAACAAAATGTGGAATAAGTCAAGGGGTCTGAATAGTTTCCGAATGCACTGTATATGTTGTGTCTGAAAAACGCTTAAAAACAATTGGCTCAGGAAGTCCACAGTGCACACATTCATTCAAGTTGGGACTTTTCAGACTAAAACACTGCTCTATGAAATCCTTACTAACTGGATCTCCAATGATATGATCCATATCGTCGTTGTCTGATGAAAACCTAGGAACTCCATTTGTTACCAATTTTCATTATTTAATTTTTTTCTTGAAAGCAGTAACAACCTTCAATGTACTCTGAACATTTCATGACTTTAGGATCAAGAAAATAGTTTCTGAATTTCATAATTGTGTGTTCGTTAATGGGAAAATATGTTAATTTTCACAATTTCCTGAAAAGTCTCTATTTTAGAGATAATATGTTTTCATCAGACAGCGACGATATAACCTGAATAAGTAGACTTTAGGTTTTCTCATGTTTTTCTTCCTTGGCAGACATCCAGGGACCTGGCGTGCTTCATTCAGTTTGACAAAGTTAATATCTACACCACCACTGATTACAAACAGAAATACAAAGCACCAACTGATTTCTGCTTCATCCTCAAGGTAGGCCATCCATCTTGGAGGAAAGATTAACAAATGTTATCAGTTTGTCACAGTGGACATTTGTCTTCTGCTCTTCTCCAATCGACTCGCTGAGGTAACAGACGGGGTAACACACACACACACACACACACACACATCTTTGACAGGCTGGCTGAAGTCACAGTGCAATGGTCCTGGAGCACTTTTGGGGGTTTAAACTAGGTTCAGGGTTTAGACTAACTGGGTGGAAAGTCAGTGTCCATGTTTGGCCCATTTAGTGTACTGAAGCGCAAATCGATTTGTTGAAAACTATTTGAAGACTGATAGTCAGATGTTATGGGAAAAATATATTTCCACCTCAATACTGTACATTTGCAACATTTAAAAATGCTACGTTTTGAGGGCCAGCAGGGAAGAAAATAAGCTGAACATAATTCTGAATATTTGCATGTTTAAATACAGGGGGGGAAAAAAGTATTTGATCCCCTGCTGATTTTGTACGTTTGCCCACTTACAAAGAAATGATCAGTCTATAATTTTAATGGTAGGTTTTTTGAACAGTGAGAGACAGAATAACAACAACAAAAAATCAAGAAAAACGCATGTCAAAAATGTTATAAAATGATTTGCATTTTAATGAGGGAAATAAGTATTTGACCCCTCTGCAAAACATGACTTAGTACTTGGTGGCAAAACCCTTGCTGGCAATCACAGAGGTCAGACGTTTCTTGTAGTTGGCCACCAGGTTTGCACACATCTCAGGAGGGATTTTGTCCCACTCCTCTTTGCAGATCTTCTCCAAGTCATTAAGGTTTCGAGGCTGACGTTTGGCAACTCGAACCTTCAGCTCCCTCCACAGATTTTCTATGGGATTAAGGTCTGGAGACTGGCTAGGCCACTCCAGGACCTTAATGTGCTTCTTCTTGAGCCACTCCTTTGTTGCCTTGGCCGTGTGTTTTGGGTCATTGTCATGCTGGAATACCCATCCACGACCCATTTTCAATGCCCTGGCTGAGGGAAGGATGTTCTCATCCAAGATTTGACGGTACATGGCCCCGTCCATCGTCCCTTTGATGCGGTGAAGTTGTCCTGTCCCCTTAGCAGAAAAAGACCCCCAAAGCATAATGTTTCCACCTCCATGTTTGACGGTGGAGATGGTGTTCTTGGGGTCATAGGCAGCATTCCTCCTCCTCCAAACACGGCAAGTTGAGTTGATGCCAAAGAGCTCCATTTTGGTCTCATCTGACCACAACACTTTCACCAGTTGTCCTCTGAATCATTCAGATGTTCATTGGCAAACTTAAGACGGGCATATATATGTATTCTTGAGCAGGGGGATCTTGCGGGTGCTGCAGGATTTCAGTCCTTCACGGCGTAGTGTGTTACCAATTGTTTTCTTGGTGACTATGGTCCCAGCTGCCTTGAGATCATTGACAAGATCCTCCCGTGTACTTCTGGGCTGATTCCTCACTGTTCTCATGATCATTGCCACCCCACGAGGTGAGATCTTGCATGGAGCCCCAGGCCGAGGGAGATTGAGAGTTCTTTTGTGTTTCTTCCATTTGCGAATAATCGCACCAAATGTTGTCACCTTCTCACCAAGCTGCTTGGCGATGGTCTTGTAGCCCATTCCAGCCTTGAGTAGGTCTACAATCTTGTCCCTGACATCCTTGGAGAGCTCTTTGGTCTTGGCCATGGTGGAGAGTTTGGAATCAGATTGATTGATTGCTTCTATGGACAGGTGTCTTTTTTACAGGTAACAAGCTGCGGTTAGGAGCACTCCCATTAAGAGTGTGCTCCTAATCTCAGCTCGTTACCTGTATAAAAGACACCAGGGAGCCAGAAATATTTCTGATTGAGAGGGGATGAAATACTTATTTCCCTTATTAAAATGCAAATAAATTTATAACATTTTTGACATGCGTTTTTCTGGATATTTTTGTTGTTATTCTGTCTCTCACTGTTCAAATAAACCTACCATTAAAATTATAGACTGATCCTTTCTTTGTCAGTGGGCAAACATACAAAATCATTTCCCCACCACTGTATAGGCTAGATGTGTTCGACAGGAAGTTGTGCACTGCACTACTTTAACATATTGGCATTGCACCACCCACACCACCACACACAGACAGACCCACATGTTTCCAACGGTGATCTCTAAAGGATCACACAAAACCAGCTGTTATGTGGAACGAGAGAGACTGAGAATACAAGACAGACAGAGAGACAGACAGGGGTCAACTTAAAATGACCTAATGTCAATCGTCAAGGAGGAGGCATTTTAATAAGGAATATTTTCCATACCCAGAATAGGACTTGCTCAGACAGAACGAAAGCAGGGGGAAGTGAGGTCTTAGTTGGTTGAAGTGCAAAGCAGCTCTGACATGCTGGGTTGTGGTTTCCCTTCAAAATAATGTTTGGGGTCAGTATTGAGAACCTTGCAACTTGGTTAAGCTGTGTATGATGGTCTTTACTACACCAACTACAATTTACCGCTCAGCCCCCATGTGCTCTCCAGAACTGGATTCAAATGCTATTTGAAATCTTTCTAATACTTTGAGTGTTTGCTTTAGCCTGCTTGGAGTGCCAGAAGGGCAGGATTTTCCCTTTTTGCTATTATTCTATTGGCTCCATTGTGCCCGGCAAGCTAAATCAAGCCCAGCTAAAATATTTGGAATAATTTGCCATAGTTCGTGAACCCAGATCTGCCCCCATGTTCTCTTTACAGTTACACCTCACATTTTCAGGAAATTAGTTAAGTTTATGATAGTGGTGGTTCTCATGGTAAGGTCACACCAGCAAGGAAATGAATGTAGGTTCATGAAGTTCGCAATAATTAATTTATATCAACGATGATCTATTATATTGACAAGATAGTCGACTGACTGCTCCAACAATGGAAATACATTTATTTAATCTTTATTTTATCAGGGAGTCATACTGAGACCAAGGTCTCTTTTACAGATGAGCCCTGAATAATGTAAATTACAGAAAATACACACATCAATATAAATACAAAATGCAAGCAGAAAGAACAAAATTCAAACACATTCATCAGTGATATGGTCCCCCAATCAGCCTTCTGAATTGCCCTAGAGGCACCAAAACATCAAATTTAAGAACATTTCGAAGATTGTTCCACAAATAAGGTGCAAGAAAACTAAAAGCTGATTTACCTAACTCAGTAGAGACCAAAGGAATTTCCAGAGCTAACTATCCCTGAGACCGGGTGTGGTAACTCGTATGTCTAAAGTTTAGTAAAGATATTAGGTACAGTGGGACTTTTGTAAAAGGGCTTTATAAAATTGTCGCCCGTAATAAAGTGCACTACGATAAACTGCATCTAACAGCTTTAAAAACCTCTCTGGGCCAGTGGGACGCTTGCGTCCCACCCTAATCAACAGCCAGTGGAATCGCGTCATGCTAAATGCAAAACCTCATAAATGCTATAACTTCAATTTCTCAAACATATGACTATTTTACACCGTTTTATAGATACACCTCTCCTGAATTGTCCGATTTCAAAAAGGCTTTACAGCAAAAGCAAAACATTAGATTATGTCAGCAGAGTACCCAGCCAGAAATAATCACACAGCCATTTTCAAAGCAACTAGCATGCATCACAAATACCCAAAACACAGCTAAATGCAGCACTAACCTTTGACAACCTTCATCAGATGACACTCCTAGGACATCATGTTACACAACACATGCATTTTTTGTTCGATAAAGTTCATATTTATATATAAAAACAGCATTTTACATCGGCGTGTGCCGTTCAGAAAATCTTTTGCCTCAAATGCTTCCGGTTTATTAGCGCTACAATTTACAAAATTACTATTCGAAAACATTGTTAAAATGTAATATTGTCAGTCAAAGACTTATAGATTAACATGTCTTGAATGCCATCTCTTTGCCAGATTTAAAAATAACTTTACTGGGAAATCACACTTTGCAATAAATGACGTGGTATGTCCAGAAAAATTGTCTAGGCTATACATGTTTTGAGCCATCTTGGAACGATCAACCATCAAAAATAATATTGTAAATAATCCCTTACCTTTGATTATCTTTATCAGAAGGCACTTCTAGGATTCCCAGGTCCATAACAAATGTAGTTTTGTTCAAAACAGTTAATAATTTATGTCCCAATAGCGTTAGCGCGCTCCGAAGGCTAGTGAAAATGTACCGTCTGCGTCTGACTTGTCGTCAGGAATGAGCAAAAAAAATATATTTAAGTTCGTTCAAACATGTCAAACATTGTATAACATAAATCTTTAGGGGCTTTTTCAACCAGGGCTTCAATAATATTCCATTGGGATGGTTGCATTGTCTTTCAAAACGTTTCGAAAAGGGAGAGTACCCATGGGCGCCGACGTCACAATGGTAATGGCCCATTTCCTGTGACCAAGGTAAACATCCTCTCTTTCAGTCAATTTTGATGGTAGGAGGCTAAATGAATCGCAAGCCACTGTGTGTTTCAATGGCAAATGTTTGAAGTGATATCCACACATCAGATTTCAGTTTCCTGTCAGGATTTGTCTCAGGGTTTTGACTGCCATATGAGTTCTGTTATACTCACAGACACCATTCAAACAGTTTTAGAAACTTTAGGGTGTTTTCTATCCAAAGCCAATAATTATATGCATATTCTAGTTTCTGGGCAGTAGTAATAACCAGATTAAATCGGGTACGTTTTTTTATCCGGCCGTGCAAATACTGCCCCCTAGCCCTAACAGGTTTTAATGAAGTGGCAGTTGCGTCCATATAGATGATGTCACCATAGTCTAGGACCGATGGGAACGTTGATTGAATAATCTGCTATCTACTATTTAGTGAGAGTCAGGTCCTATTTATATAGAAGAGCACATTTTTATTCTCAGCTTATTAACTAACTCCTCCATATGCTTTTTAAAAGACAGCTTTTCATCTATCCAGATGCCCAGATATTTATTAGCAGGGACACGATCAATATGGACACCATCCAAAGTACATAAGTTTAAATCAGAGTTATTTTTATGTGCTCTAGAGAACAACATATGCTTAGTTTTACCTGCATCCAATACTAATTTCAGGTCAATAAAGTGTTTCTGTAATACAATGAAGGCAGACTATAGTTCAGATAGAGCCTGGTCAACCGTGGGAGCAATAGCATACACAACAGTATTATCGGCATACAAGTGTAGGTTACAGTTTTTTTTACAGACAAGTCGATATTGCAAATGCAAACAGTAAAAAGTACAGGACCCAGAATCGACCCCTGCGAGACACCTTTTGTGATATCCAGGAAACCTGATTTAACACCATCAGTAGATAGAACTCAATGTCTATCTGTCAAGTCATTTTTTAACCAGTTACATGCAGCCTGGTCTAGGCCAATTGAGGAAAGCCTTGGAATTAGCAGTGAGTGATCAACAGTATTGAAAGCCTTTTACAGGTCAATTAAGAGGGCAGCACAATGTTGCCTTTTATCCATACAATTAACCGTATTATTTATTACTAGGGATGCAGCAGAGATAGTGCTATGACCTGGCGTAAAACCTTACTGATGTACAGTACCAGTCAAAAGTTTGGAAACACCTACTCATTCAAGGGGTTTTCCTTATTTATACTATTTTCAACATTATAGAATAATAGTGAAGACATCAAAACTAAGAAACAACACAAATGGAATCATGTAATAACCAGAAAGTGTTAAACAAATCAAAATACATTTTAGATTCTTCAGTAGCCACCCTTTGCCTTGATGATAGCTTTGCACACTCTTGGCATTCTCTCTACCAACTTCACCTGGAATGCTTTTCCAACAGTCTTGAAGGAGTTCCCACATATGCTGAGCACTTGTTGGCTGCTTTATCTTCACTCTGAGGTCCAACTCATCCCAAACCATCTCAATTGGGTTGAGGTTGGGTGATTGTGGAGGCCAGGTCATCTGATGCAGCACTCCATCCCTCTCCTTCTTGGTCAAATAGCCCTTACATAGCCTGGAGGTGTGTTGGGTCATTGTCCTGTTGAAAAACACATGGGATGGCGTACAGATGGGATGGCGTATCATTGCAGATTGCTGCGGTAGCCGTGCTGGTTAAGTGTGCCTTGAATTCTAAATAAATCACTGACAGTGTCATCAGAAAAGCACCCACACACCATCACACCACCTCCTACATGCTTCACGGTGGGAACTACACATGCAGAGATCATCCGTTCACCTACTTTGCATCTCACAAAGACACTGCGGTTGGAACCAAAAATCGAACATTTGGAGTCATCAGACCAAAGGACAGATTTCCCCCAGTCTAATGTCCAATGCTGGTGTTTCCTGGCCCAAGCAAGTCTCTTATTTTTATTAGTGTCCTTTAGTAGTGGTTTCTTTGCAGCAATTCGACCATGAAGGCCTGATTCATGCAGTCTCCTCTGAACAATTGATGTTGAGATGTGTCTGTTACTTGAACTCTGTGAAGCATTTGTTTGAGCTGCAATTTGCGGTGCAGTTAACTCTAATTAACTTTATCCTCTTCTGGGTCTTCCTTTCCTGTGGCGGTCCTCATGAGAGCCAGTTTCATCATAGCGCTTGATGGTTTTTGCGACTGCACTTGAAAAAACTTCCAAAGTTCTCGAAATTTTCCAGATTGACTGACCTTCATGTCTTAAAGTAATGATGGACTGTCATTTCTCTTTGCTTATTTGAGCTGTTCTTGCCATAATATGGACTTGGTCATTACCAAATAGGGCTATCTTCTGTATACCACCCTTACCTTGTCATAACAACTGATTGGCACAAACGCATTAAGAAGGGAAGAAATTCCACAAATTAACAAGGCACACCTGTTAATTAAATTGCATTCCATGAAACTGGTTGAGAGAATGCCAAGAGTGTGCAAAGGTGTCATCAAGGCAAAGGGTGGCTACTTTGAAGAATCTAAAATATATTTTGATTTGTTTAACACTTTTTTGGTTACTACATGATTCCATCTGTGTTATTTTATAGTTTTGATGTCTTCACTATTATTCTACAACGTAGAAAATAGTTAAACTAAAGAAAAAGTATTGAATGAGTAGGTGTGTCCAAACTTTTGACCGGTACTGTACATTTAGAATACATTTCTTAGATAAGAAAGGTCTTAGCTGAGAATTAATCAAGGATTGTAACATTTTACCTGGGCAAGAGATTTTAGAAATAGGGCAATAATTATTTAGGTCACAAGGGTCATCATCTTTATGAAGGTGGAGTACATTGCCCGCCTTCCAAACCTTGGGGATAGTACCAGATAATCGTCATGTTAAAAATATGGGTTAATGATTCAGCAATCAGCGGGGCAGAGAGCTGCAACAGATATGGATCAAGCATATCAGACCTAGATTTTCTTTTTTACATCAATCTTAATCAAGGCATCTAGCACATCACAGATAGTAAATTGTTGAAATGAAAACAAAGATTCACTAGAAATTGAAGGGTTAGCCATTGAGTCAGCTAGAGGCTGGCAGAGGGAAAAGCAGTTGATTGACGTCAATTAAACCACAGTTTCTCTTAGATAAAAAGCCTGCTGAGAGAAAATTAGGCAGGGAAGAAATGTTCTAGAGCCAACTCAGGGTCAGTAATACAGGAGAGTGGCTAAATCAGAAAAGAACATGTAATGTAAAATCACTTGAGGAGAATCTTAATTAAACAAGGATTAGTATTTTTCTGTACTATACTATAGGACAATGATCACTGAGATCATATGCAAATACTCTACTAGACAAATATTTATGGGGCTTATTAGTGAGAATTAAATCAATCAATGAGTTCACAGGGTTTCTCACATTTAGCCGTGTGCATTTTGAGATCAATTGAGTCAGACTAAAATCAATGCATATACTCTTAAATTGATCTGTGGCCGGTGATAGCCAATCCAGACTCAAATCCCCTCAAATGACCAACTCCAAGGACAAAAAAAGTGTTAAACACTCAGCTATACCACCAATAACGTCTGCCATGGCAGCAGGGGGGCGGTAAATCCCATTAACAAATAAATGTGTATTCTGGTTTATGGACACATCTACAACCAGGAGCTCAAATTTCTTGGGAAGAGAAATATCTGAAGATTGACACTCCATGAAATTAGATTTGACATATATGGCCACTCCTCCCCTTTCTGTAATCTGTCACACCTAAATACATTATAATCATTTACTTCAATGTCTTTATCAGTTACAGAACCATTTAACCATGTTTCCGAGAGAACCTGTTCCCAAATGTCAATTGTGTCCATTTTTTCAATCATACTTCGCACATTTAGGTGCATTAGCCCAAGCCCCCTACTAGATTTAAAGTCTGGGGGGTATTCAGCTCATTCCCATAAGAGCTGACAGACATAGGGTCATCTGCAGCTATTTGTTGAGTGAGCTGAGACTTTGCCAAGGTCCCTGGCCAACCACATGAGAGCAGAGTAGACTGAGCATTTGACAGACATCCCTCAAGTCACTGGATGCAGGGGCTGGAGTGGGAACTGGGAGAGCAGTGTTGGCAGAGCTCAGTCCACCCTGATGAAGCTCCCGCCAATGCTCCATTATGGGTGTGCACAGGAGGCTTTGGTGTGGCTAATTTTGCAGGGTTGGGGCTGCCATGGGGGGGAAGAAGTGTCCCAGGCCTGTCCTGGGAATGGGAGTAGGGAGGGTAACCAAAACTAGCTTGGGAGGGAGGTTGTAGGGGGAATTGAGGGTGGTGTGGAGGGCAGTGTGACTGGCAAAGCTCCAAACTCTCAGCACATGAGGGCTGATGATGTGAATGATACTTGGTGTGGACTGCATCAACACTACCATCCACAGTGTTTTGCCACACCCTAGGGTAGTGGTCGGTGCTGTGTAGAGCTGGGTAGTTGAGGTGGGCCTAGTCTGATAGAGCTGTGCTGTGATGGGCCGGGTCTGGTGGATCTGTGCTGTGATGGGTCAGGTCTGGTAGAGCTGTGCTGTGATGGGCCGGGTCTGGTAGAGCTGTGCTGTGATGGGCCGGGTCTGGTTGAGCTGTGCTGTGATGGGCCGGGTCTGGTAGAGCTGTGCTGAGGCGGACCTAGTCTGGTAGTATGAGAAGGAGGTTGTAGTGGGAATTGAAGAGGGTGGTGTGGAGGGCAGTGTGACCCCCGATGCTCCAAACTGTGCATGGGGCCACTGACTGTTTGCGGCTTGGGCATCGCTCAGTCTATCTGCATGCAATTCTTGGGAGAGAAGTGGTGTAGGGTGGTGTGGGGGGCAGGGTTGCTGGCTGTTCTTCTATCTCTATAAGGCGCCACCGGATTCAGGTCTAAAGGAGTGTCTTATTTGTCTCAGGGAGTTGGTGGGTGAGGTGGACTGGCCACGCAGAGCAACATCCTTTAAGACTGTCTCTTTGTACAGGTATACATTGTCATAAAGACAGTGCAGGCTGAGGGTGGAATAGTGAGCCATAGCACACAGTCCCGAGAGAGGCTGGCATTTACCCTCTGGATGGTGGCATTATTGAAATTCTCTCCTCTGGAGCAGGGTAGATATTACTATCTTTGCAAGGGGTAAGATGGTGGAGGCCCTGTCTATCAGTCCCCTTAGTGATGTGGCCACCCTCTCATGTTGGGCACGCAGGTCATTGGTCCCCAGGTGTGAGTGATGATATGGCTTGGTGAGCAAGCTGGGCCACAGTCATGAGCTCCATAGCTCTCAATTCAACTCAATTTCAATTCAAGGGGCTTTATTGGCATGGGAAAGATATGTTAACATTGCCAAAGCAAGTGAAGTAGATAATATACAAAGTGAAATAAACAATAAAAATGAACAGTAAACATTACACTCACAGAAGTTCCAAAATAATAAAAGGCATTACAAATACAGCGTTGTAACGATGTGCAAATAGTTAAAGTACAAAAGGGAAAATAAATAAAAATAAATCTGGGTTGTATTTACAATGGTGTTTGTTCTTCACTGGTTGCCCTTTTCTTGTGGCAAAAGGTCACAAATCTTGCTGCTGTGATGGCACACTGTGGTATTTCACCCAGTAGCTCTCTCTGTTGTGGGGCACCATAACTTTGACACCTTTTTATTTGGGAAAAGTTTATTCTCTATATAAACTTTCCATTTGAGTCCATCATTAATATAATATCTGGTTTTTCGTCAAGTCTATGGAGGATGGCAGGAGTGATGGGAGTAATTACAGGCCGTGAGATGGGCATGGAGATGGTCAGCTGGGTTGGTGCATTTGTTGGTTGGGTTGGTTGGTGGGTTCTGACTCAGCTGTTGGCCTGGTCCTGGGTTTTTGTGTGACTCTTTGTAGATGGATGGTGGTGGCTGAGAAATTCCTGCCTTAGCTCATGTACTGTAGCTCCTTCTGGAGGTCGTGCATGTGGCTGGTGTTGTCTGTGCTGGACAGTTCCTCTCTAAGAGTGCGCACTTCCATCCTGAGAGCCTGGTTGTTCTCCTCAACATTTTTCATTGCACACTGCAGCTCCTGGATCTCACCCCTATGCTGACGCACCAGGCTGATCTCCTCTATATGATGCAGGTGTCACGTGTGAGAGAGGCATGATCAGGGCTGTGTCTGCTGCAGGCGAGGGAGGGAGAGGGACACTGGGGACTACATACTGGGGAACAGAGGGAGTGGAGGCTGTTGTAGGTAGTGAGAGTGGAGCGGTTTTAAGTTCAGCAACAAGAGGTTTTATTTGGTCGAAGTAGTGGACAAATTGATCCAGACTGGCCTCCGAACCTTGATCCATCACAGTGCCGTTGTTATGAATATGAATGTTACATTTGGGGGTGGAATCAATGTACAGTTGCCTCATTGTTGTGTTTTCTGACATTTTAAGGTCTTATGGAGAGCTGTGTGCCAAGCATTAGGATCATCCATGTAGGACAAAAGGTCTCCTTTAATTTTCCTGTTCACTTTTAGGATGAAGTCTCTGGGGATTCTCTTCTCTTAGCAATTTCTTTTTGAATTTCTTTTTTCCTGACTCACTTGTAACATTTTCAGGATACGTGATGGCAAGGTCTCTGAAACAACGCTTAGAGAATGCATCCATATTCATCTCCATGGTGACCTGTTTTAACAATCCACTCTGCTCTAGAATGATGTGAAGTGCTTACTTGATGAAAGTGCTTATTTAAAAAAAGCACCTGTAGATAAATGCACTTTTAAAACAATGCACATTTTATTAATAATACAAATAAAGATATTGAATGTGTTTTTCAATGAAACAACACATTACACATAAATTAAGATACTCTCTCAATGTTCGGAATGTTTGTGCTATTTTGCTAGGTTTGTTCGTCTGAATGCTTGTTTCACTATCAAGGCCTGAACTATCCTCCAGAAATCCTCTCTTTCTCTCTCTGTTGGTTTTGTTTTCTTATATATGTCCTAATTCTTGTTGTTGTCCTTGTTGGGTTTATGGTCCTCCTATCCGATTCCTTCCTTGTGTTGCCTGATGATTCAGCAGGGGAGTCTAGCAAGAACCAAGTCGATAAATGTCTCAAAATCACTCCAAACTATTTACACAAAAGAAAAGTATCTTCCAGTTCTTCTAGATTGGCAGAAGACAGCAACGCAAAAAAATTATAATTCGTTTTTACAAAATTGCAATTTAAGTGCTGCTGCTCATGGAATTGGTTGCTAGGAGATGAATGTCCACAAAGGAGGACGGCAGGCAGGAGGAGGTGAGATCAGGTGGGAACGTTCTAGCTAATGAGAGGGCAGATACGTGTGTAAACAACAGACACAACTCTGATATAAAATATTTTTTCTCAAAGTTGTCACGAGCATCCACTTATCAGTTCATTTGTAAAAACCTAAACATTACGAAAGTTCTATTGGATCAAATAAGCTTCACGTAGCAAATTAGCAATAAATGTTGTGGACCAAATATGACAGTCTCTCATAGACGTCCATACAAAAAAATCCCCACTTGGTCTTATTCTAAACTAATGGATAAGGCAATGGCCTTCTAAGCCAGGGATTGTGGGTTCGAGTCCCATCTGGGGTGGATGAAGGCAGTTTGGGAAAGAAGAAGAGAGTTCATGTAACAAAGATGTTGAAGCTATTAGCCTTCCCTGTAGCTCAGTTGGTAGAGCATGGTGTTTGCAACGCCAGTGTTGTGGGTTCGATTCCCACGGGGGGCCAGCACAGGAAAAAAAAAAAAAAAAAAAAAATGTATGAAATGAAATGTATGCATTCACTACTGTAAGTTGCTCTGGATAAGAGCGTCTGCTAAATGACTAAAATGTAAAATGTTAACCCCATTCACCAGTGGTGGCTGCTGGCACTTTAAATCGGGGGACGGCTTATAGTAATGGCTCGAACGGAATTAATGGAATAGTATAAACACATAGTTTCCTTGTGTTTGGTACCATTCCATTCACTCCATGCCAACCATTATTCTGAGCCGTCCTCCCCTTACCAGTCTCCTTTGCCGAACCTACTACGTAAATTCACCTAAGCTTTGTCGTTTTAGTTCTCCTAACCTTTTTCCATAAATGAACCTAACCTTTATCGTTAGTTCCCCTAACCGCCAATGTAAATGCTCCCCATAATTCTAATTTGTTGTTACAGTGCAGTGTTACTATACCTGCTGATTCAAGATGTATGATAAGTTACATTATCCAAACCGTATGCTATTCCAATCAAATCAAATCGTATTAGTCACAAGCGCCGAATACAAAAGGTGGAGACCTTACAGTGAAATGCTTACTTACGAGCCGCTAACCAACAGTGCAGTTTAAAAATATACAGATAATAAAAGTAACAAGTAATTATGTAATGGCATTGCCGGGTGAGACATGATATTGTACGACCACTATTACATTCATAATGTAACCTAAGTAACTTAATATATCATACTAAATTGAGTGCCACAGATTTATGTACAGAATAATATGAATTGCCCTGAGACCACATTGGAAATATTTTATATTTATGTTAATTCATAAGTATATGGACAGTATGGTTTTCCCATGTTTGACAGGCACTTTGGTTGCTTTTCAATATTGGTTGCTTAATATTTTACATTACATTACATTTACATTTAAGTCATTTAGCAGACGCTCTTATCCAGAGCGACTTACAAAATGGTGCATTCACCTTATGATATCCAGTGGAACAACCACTTTACAATAGTGCATCTAAATCTTTTAAGGGGGGGGGGGGTTAGAAGGATTACTTTATCCTATCCTAGGTATTCCTTAAAGAGGTGGGGTTTCAGGTGTCTCCGGAAGGTGGTGATTGACTCCGCTGTCCTGGCGTCGTGAGGGAGCTTGGTCCACCATTGGGGTGCCAGAGCAGCGAACAGTTTTGACTGGGCTGAGCGGGAACTGTGCTTCCTCAGAGGTAGGGGGGCCAGCAGGCCAGTGGTGGATGAACGCAGTGCCCTTGTTTGGGTGTAGGGCCTGATCAGAGCCTGAAGGTATGGAGGTGCCATTCCCTTCACAGCTCCGTAGGCAATCACCATGGTCTTGTAGCGGATGCGAGCTTCAACTGGAAGCCAGTGGAGAGAGCGGAGGAGCGGGGTGACGTGAGAGAACTTGGGAAGGTTGAACACCAGACGGGCTGCGGCGTTCTGGATGAGTTGTAGGGGTTTAATGGCACAGGCAGGGAGCCCAGCCAACAGCGAGTTGCAGTAATCCAGATGGGAGATGACAAGTGCCTGGATTAGGACCTGCGCCGCTTCCTGTGTGAGGCAGGGTCGTACTCTGCGAATGTTGTAGAGCATGAACCTACAGGATCGGGTCACCGCCTTGATGTTAGTGGAGAACGACAGGGTGTTGTCCAGGATCACGCCAAGGTTCTTAGCACTCTGGGAGGAGGACACAAGGGAGTTGTCAACCGTGATGGCGAGATCATGGAAGGGGCAGTCCTTCCCCGGGAGGAAGAGCAGCTCCGTCTTGCCGAGGTTCAGCTTGAGCTGGTGATCCGTCATCCACACTGATATGTCTGACAGACATGCAGAGATGCGATTCGCCGCCTGGTTATCAGAAGGGGGAAAGGAGAAGATTAATTGTGTGTCGTCTGCATAGCAATGATAGGAGAGACCATGTGAGGATATGACAGAGCCAAGTGACTTGGTGTATAGCGAGAATAGGAGAGGGCCTAGAACAGAGCCCTGGGGGACACCAGTGGTGAGAGCGCATGGTGCGGAGACAGATTCTCGCCACGCCACCTGGTAGGAGCGACCTGTCAGGTAGGACGCAATCCAAGCGTGGGCCGCGCCGGAGATGCCCAACTCGGAGAGGGTGGAGAGGAGGATCTGATGGTTCACAGTATCAAAGGCAGCAGATAGGTCTAGAAGGATGAGAGCAGAGGAGAGAGAGTTAGCTTTAGCAGTGCGGAGAGCCTCCGTGACACAGAGAAGAGCAGTCTCAGTTGAATGCCCAGTCTTGAAACCTGACTGATTAGGATCAAGAAGGTCATTCTGAGAGAGATAGCAGGAGAGCTGGCCAAGGACGGCACGTTCAAGAGTTTTGGAGAGAAAAGAAAGAAGGGATACTGGTCTGTAGTTGTTGACATCGGAGGGATCGAGTGTAGGTTTTTTCAGAAGGGGTGCAACTCTCGCTCTCTTGAAGACGGAAGGGACGTAGCCAGCGGTCAAGGATGAGTTGATGAGCGAGGTGAGGAAGGGGAGAAGGTCTCCGGAAATGGTCTGTAATAATGTCTGTCTCTAATATTTATGTCAGTTACTTGCAGAACCACGTCTGACAATGATCTGTTTTTAAAGGTACATTATAGCAGTTAACTTAAGTTGCTGTTTACCTTGAATTTTAGCATATTTAAACTGTATGGTTGATAACAACAACATATGACCAGAATTCTTTTCTGTCCATTTTGGAGAAAAAATTATTCCTCACCAGTGTCCATAAACTCTTAGAAAAAAGTGTTCCAAAAGGATTCTTCAGCTGTCCCAATAGAAATAACCCTTTTTGGTTCCAGGGAGAACCCTTTTTGGTTCCACGTAGAACTCTCTGTGGAAAGGGGCCTACATGGAACCCTAAAGGGTCCTACCGGGAACCAAAAAAGATTATTCAAAGGGTTCTCCTATGGGGACAGCCAAAGAACCCTTCTAGTAAAAAAATAGTTTATCTTCAAATTTGATTTCAAACAGGCAACAAAGCTATGGTTCAAATTAGGGCCTTTATTTTTTACTCACCATTTATTTTGTGTGTATGATAATGTTCAGGCATTAACATGAACGAGAAAGGTTCTTAATGTGAGAGGGTTTGAGAACATGGTAGTGCAACCCACATGGATGTAAGCATTTCGTTGGACAGTGTATACAATGTGTATCCTGTACATACGACTAATCAAACTTGAAACATGGTAGTGCAATACAAATAGTGCTCCTCTAATGGCTTGACTCATGTGAGCATTGGCTGCCCCCTGTTGTCTATTTGATGAACTACAACAACAACAAAAATACTGGACTACTTGAACAAAGACGGCGCAGTGAATCAAGCATCAATACAGTATTTTGTGACATACATTGCATGCACAGGAGATGTTGCGCTAAGAGCAGAGATTACCATCAATACCATTTGTTCTGTTCTTTTCCCCAAAGCATCCTCAGATCCAGAAGGAGTCCCAACACATCAGATTCCTGTGTTGTGATGATGAGCACACTCTCTCCCTCTGGGTCAACTCCATCAGAGTAGCCAAGGTCAGGCTTTATTAATACTCTTTTCCTACTATCTTGCCAACCTGAGCTGTACTGTGCAGGCTCAGTTATATTCTTTTCACATTATTCTTTCCAGTATGGTCCTAGCAACTCCCACATGAAAAAAATACTATAGTATACTATGGTATAAATACTATAGTATTCACTGTAGTGTTTTTGCGGACTAAAGTCTGCAAAAACACTACAGTGAATACTGTAGAGAAGAGCACAAGCTCTTTTACAATGACAGTAAAGAGTTCAGAGCTTGTGCTCTTCTCTATAACCTGTAGGAAACACAACATATTGTCTTTACTTGGAATGTAGGTTTCTCAGGTTCCATTTATTTAATATTAGGTTTTGGTTGAATATCTGATAACATTCAGTATCAAAAATATGCAAAAGTAGGGAAAATTCAAAAAGGGGCAAATACTTTTTCACTGCACTGTATGTTGTGTGTACCTATTGTATCTATCTTTGTTTAGTATGGGGCCATCCTGTACAAGAACTACCAGATGGCAGTGAGGAGAGCATCAACCATCAGCTCCACTCTGCACCTGACTAGTCTGCCTGCCTCCAGCCCTTCCACACCTACTGTGCACAGAGGTGATACAATTACACACATACAGTTGAAGTCAGAAGTTTACATACACCTTAGCCAAATACATTTAAATTAATTTTTCACAATTCCTGACATTTAATCCTAGTAAAAATTCTCTGTCTTAGGTAAGTTAGGATCACCAATTTAATTTAATGTGAAATGTCAGTATAATAGTAGAGAGAATGATTTATTTCAGCTTTCACATTCCCAGTGGGTCAGAAGTTTACATACACTCAATTAGTATTTGGTAGCATTGCCTTTAAATTATTTCACCTGGGTCAAACGTTCCGTTTGTAGGCCTCCTTGCTCGCACACGCTTTTTCAGTTCTGCCCACAACTTTTGTATGGGATTGAGGTCAGGGCTTTGTGATGGCCACTCCAATACCTTGACTTTGTTGTCATTAAGCCATTTTGCCACAACTATGGAAGTATGCTTGGGGCCATTGTTCATTTGGAAGACCCATTTGCAACCAAGCTTTAACTTTCTGACTGATGTTGCTTCAAATGTTGCTTCAATACATCCACATCATTTTCCTTTCTCATGATGCCATCTATTTTGTGAAGTGCACCAGTCCCTCCTGCAGCAAAGCACCCCCACAACATGATGCTGCCACCCCCGTGCTGCCCGGTTGGGGTGGTGTTCTTCAGCTTGCAAACCTCCCCCTTTTCCCTCCAAACATAATGATGGTCATTATGACCAGAGGACATTTCTCTAAAAAGTATGATCTTTGTCCCCATGTGCAGTTGCAAACCGTAGTCTGGCTTTTTTATGGTGGTTTTGGAGCAGTGGCTTCTTCCTTGCTGAACGGCCTTTCAGGTTATGTCGATATAGGACTCGTTTTACTGTGGATATAGATACTTTTGTACCGGTTTCCTCGAGCATCTTCACAAGGTCCTTTGCTGTTGTTCTGGGATTGATTTGCACATTTTCGTACCAAAGTACGTTCATCTCTATGAGACAGAACACGTCTCCTTCTTGAGCGGTATGACGGCTGTGTGGTCCCATGGTGATTATACTTGCTATTCATCTGTACTATTGTATGTACAGATGAGCGAGGTACCTTCAGGCGTTTGGAAATTGCTCCCAAGGATGAAGCAGACTTGTGGAGGTCTACAATTTTATTTCTGAGGTCTTGGCTGATTTATTTTGATTTCCCATGATGTCAAGCAAAGAGGCACTGAGTTTGAAGGTAGGCCTTGAAATACATCCACAGGTACACCTCCAATTGACTCAAATGGTGTCAATTAGCCTATCAGAAGCTTCTAAAGCAATGACATCATTTTCTGCAATTTTCCACGCTGTTTAAAGGCACAGTCAACTTAGTGTATGTAAACTTCTGACCCACTGGAATTGTGATACAGTGAATTATAAGTGAAATAATCTGTCTGTAAACAATTGTTGGAAAAATTACTTGTGTCATGCACAAAGTAGATGTCCTAACTGACTTGTCAAAACTATTGTTTGTTAACAAGGAATTAGTGAAGTGGTTGAAAAATGAGTTTTAATGACTCCAACATAAAAGTGTATGTAAACTTCTGACAACTGTACGCACATCCTTATGGGGACCAAAAATGTATTCCCTTTCAAAATCCTATTTTCCCTAAACCTTAACCTTATCATAAGCCCTAACCCTAATTCTAAAATAGCAATTTTCCTCCTGTCTGAATTTTCCTTGTTTTACTATCCTTTTGAGGATTTCTGGTACCCACAAGGATAGTTAAACAAAAACCACACACAAATGGAATATAATATGGTCAAACCCAAAACATAATCTAAATAATAAATATTGTTTTCCTTTCCTCAGCAAATGGACACACCTCTCAGGAGGACCTCCCTGAACCTCCCCCAGACTTTATTCCCCCGCACCCTCCTGGTTGGGGCACTGGGGTCTAGGGAAGGAGCTCCACCCCCTCAATGCACAACCATGACTATCATAGGACATTCTCAATCTACCTACAGACAGGCCCAGTCTACATGGACAATGCTTGCTGAAATACAACCCTCTGGAGGTGAAGGGCCCTGCTCCAATAAAATGCACCCTTCCTTCTTTGAAGTAACTGATCTGAAAATACATGATTGGACAATGGAATGTAGTGAAGACATTTCCAAACCATTGACTGAGGGGGCAGGTACAGTAGCCTAGTGGTTAGAGTGTTGGCCCAGGAACCAAAAGGTTGCTGGACCGAATCCCTGAGCTAACAAGGTAAAACAATCTGTCATTCTGCCACTGAACAAGGCAGTTAACCCACTGTTCCCTGGTAGGCCATCATTGTAAATAAGAATTTGTTCTTAACTGACTTGCCTAGTTAAATAATATATTTATATTTTTAACTGATGATGCATGTTCTTGGGTTATTTATGTGTTGAATATAGCAGAATTAATAAGACCTAAAAGGCTAGATTCAATCAGATCAAGCGTTAACCGGGAAAGGCCGACACCCACATACAGATGTTTTGGCAGTGTCAGAGGTGGAACAGCATTGGAGGCATCAAATCGGTGAGCAGCTGCTCTTGCGATCACTGTCACGAAGCCACATCCACCCCACTCGGATTAAAGTTCAGAACGAGAAAATCTAGGCTATATAGAAATAATTATGCTCAAATTGAAAAATCATTAACCTAAATAATGAGGATTTCTATCATCCTAATCAAGGTGTAGATTACATCTCACATTCCAGTGTTTGAAAACAAGGCTTTCTGTTAAATGCTACTCCGTGCAGCCAATGGTAATGTCCTCTTTAGGTTTAATGCCGGCAGTGGATTTGACAGCTCTAACTCCGTTTTTTACATTTAAAAACACATTTCCTGCTAGTTTACACAGTTGGACATGAATTATTATGCCTCTCTTGCTTATGACGTGTTCATATGCTATCTGGGGGGATAACAGAAGTTGTTTTGTCAAGTACCACGCATTACAGAAAGCCCTTTTAACATATTCATATCATTTTTTATATTAATAATTTAAACAATTTATATCAATAATTTACATGTTTATATCAATAATGATATTTTTTTTATATAAAAAATACTATTATCAATCATTCCAATTTTTGATATACTTAGATTTTTTATACAAAAAAATCCATGATAATTACCTTCTTGGGAGTAAGATTGCATTTGTATGCTCCTACATCAAATCAAATTTTATTTGTCACATGCGCCAAATACAGATGTACCCTTACAGTGAAATGCTTACTTACAAGCCCTTAACCAACAATGCAGTCGCTACTGAAAGTCTACATATTGCACTGTCTTCATACTAAAATTAAATATAAAAAGGGATTACAACTTACTTCTCTTGTTCAAAGTGAAAGAACATTTACAGAAAATGTTAAGAAATGAAAATGTATTGATTGCGAATGTCTTCACACCCCAGTGTGAAAGCACCTTTGGCAGCCATTAGAGCTGTGAATCATTTTTAATAAGATTCTAATAACCTTGCACAACTCTTAGGGTTTTTGTCAAAATTACTCAAACTCAGTATATTTGGTTGGGAATCATTGATGGACAATAATATTTTCAAGCAGATTTAGGTCAGGACTGAGACTACTAGACTATTTAGGAACACTCAACACCTCTTAGGAAGCCATTCTGGTGTATCTTTAGCATTAGAATTTGTGCAATTGTTCCGCAAAAAAATAACTATCTAAGGGTTAGGTATTTAGAAGACTATGGCGGGTTTTCCTCTAACTTTTTACCTGTCCTTTGCTCTTTTCATATTTATTTTGATCCTAACAAACTCCCCAGCCCCTTCCAGCAACAAGCATACCCATAACATGATTCTGCCACCACAATACTAATCTTATTCAAAATGATTCACATCTGTAATGGCTGCCAACAGTGCTTCCATAAATCAAATCAAACTTTATTTCTCACATGCGCCGAATACAACAAGTGTAGACCTTACCGTGAAATGCTTACTTACAAGCCCTTAAACAACAGTGCAGTTCAAGAAGAGGCGCCTTATCCTCAAGGTCACCTCAAGGTCGCCTATCCTCTTCACGCTGTACACAAACTACTGCATCTGCTCTGCAAGCACCGCAACAACTACATAGTTAAGTTCTCGGACAAAACCGTTGTCCTCGGACTCTTAAACAAAGACTGACGCCAACGGCTACAGGGCGGCGATTGAAGGATTCATCAGATGGTGTGATGAACATCACCTACAACTGAATGTGAAAAAAACTAAGGAGATGATCCTTGACTCTAAGTCCATTGGAGACTACATCCCCATGGTGGTACACAGAAAGAACATTAAGCAGGTGAACTCATACAAGTACCTGGGGGTCCACATTGACAGTGGGCTTTGCTGGCGCACCCATGTTTTATTTTATTTATTTCACCTTTATTTAACCAGGTAGGTAAGTTGAGAACAAGTTCTCATTTACAATTGCGACCTGGCCAAGATAAAGCAAAGCAGTTCGACAACATACAACAGAGTTACACATGGAGTAAAACAAATATACAGTCAATAATACAGTAGAAAAATAAGTCTATGTACAATGTGAGCAAATGAGGTGAGATAAGGGAGGTAAAGGCAAAAAAAGTCCATGGTGGCAAAGTAAATACAATATAGCAAGTAAAACACTGGAATGGTAGATTTGTAGTAGAAGAAAGTGCAAAGTAAAAATAGATAATGGGGTGCAAAGGAGCAAAATAAAATAAATAAATACAATAGGAGAAGAGGTAGTTGTTTGGGCTAAATTATAGATGGGCTATGTACAGGTGCAGTGATCTGTGAGCTGCTCTGACAGCAGGTGCTTAAAGCTAGTGAGGGAGATAAGCGTTTCCAGTTTCAGAGATTTTTGTAGTTCGTTCCAGTCATTGGCAGCAGAGAACTGGAAAGAGAGACGGCCAAAGGAGGAATTGGCTTTGGGGGTGACCAGAGAGATATACCTGCTGGAGCGCGTGCTACAGGTGGGTGCTGCTATGGTGACCAGTGAGCAGAGATAAGGGGGGACTTTACCTAGCAGGGTCTTGTAGATGACCTGGAGCCAGTGGGTTTGGCGACGATTATGAAGCGAAGGCCAGCCAACGAGAGCGTACAGGTCGCAGTGGTGGGTAGTATATGGGGCTTTGGTGACAAAACGGATGGCACTGTGATAGACTGCATCCAGTTTGTTGAGTAGGGTATTGGAGGCTATTTTGTAAATGACATCGCCAAAGTCGAGAATCGGTAGGATGGTCAGTTTTACGAGGGTATGTTTGGCAGCATGAGTGAAGGATGCTTTGTTGTGAAATAGGAAGCCAATTCTTGATTTAACTTTGGATTGGAGATGTTTGATGTGAGTCTGGAAGGAGAGTTTACAGCCTAACCAGACACCTAGGTATTTGTAGTTGTCCACATATTCTAAGTCAGAACCGTCCAGAGTAGTGATGCAGGACAGGCAGGCAGGTGCAGGCAGCGATCGGTTGAAGAGCATGCATTTAGTTTTACTTGTATTTAGGAGCAGTTGGAGGCCACGGAAGGAGAGTTGTATGGCATTGAAGCTCGTCTGGAGGGTTGTTAACACAGTGTCCAAAGAAGGGCCAGAAGTATACAGAATGGTGTCGTCTGCGTAGAGGTGGATCAAAGACTCACCAGCAGCAAGAGCGACATCATTGATGTATACAGAGAAAAGAGTTGGCCCAAGAATTGAACCCTGTGGCACTCCCATAGAGACTGCCAGAGGTCCGGACAACAGGCACTCCGATTTGAGAGAGCGTGTGCTCACGCATCCAATAGCGCTTGCACTTCCTGCATTGACTTTAGGGTCTATGGAGGCTGGTGACTTGAACATTTTGAGGAGGATGGGAGACCCACATTATAGGCGCGTAACGCACGGAGACGACAAAGTGTGTTTCAAAAATCGGCAAAGACTAATTATTTTAACCTAAAGCATTTAAGATAGACATTTATAGTACAATATTATTGGGAATGAGAGGGCTGAGAGGGATCACAGCAGTGATTGAATGAGGGTATGATGCATGAGTTGAGGTGTTCAGAGGCTTGACCAGTATAGGACAGGATTTGACTGGGAATACAAAAAACAATAACACAACACACTACATAGATAGACAAAAGAGCTAAGAATGAGTTAGTCCAAGCAAGGAGTAAAATCATTGATGTGTAATAATGTGATTGTGTACGTGACTACCTCTAATGAGTTGAGTCTAATGACTGACAGGAATGAGAGAAAATGTATAGGGGTTCTCACAGTGCTTGGCGAGGAAACATTCAATGTGCCAGTGGATGAGTGGGCATGAGACGTGGCTTCAGTTCATGTCAGGAGAATGTTGACAAAGGTAGTGGAGTGGAGTAGTCATCACCTCTTAAAAATCAGGCAACAGGAGGGGACTTAGCTGTAAATACAAATAACAGATACATTCCATTACAGCTGCACCATCGTAGGTTTGGACAACGAGTTTCTCTATGAACTTAAACTCAGACATCTCAAAATTCATAAAGTCAAACCAGACTGCGTATTTCGCCCACATGACATATCAAAGAATTCCAAGAAACGTTCCTGAATAAAGCCCTGATCATCCACATACCTGACGATAACGGACAACTGCAAGCAGACTGGTGCCACCATAGGTTCCAGAGCTGTGGGGCAATTTTTACACCCTGGGGCCTGGAGTTTTTCCTTATATGTTAACCTAAGTAGGAAAACTCTGGACACTAAGGTATGACAGTGATTAATCAGTTGTAAAAAGGTTTTAATTGGGCTATGAAGGGACCAGTTTTTCATAATCAGGTCACATGATTTTTAAAAACTCCCGACTGCAAACTGCAGCTACCTTATATTTGTTCATATAAATTATAATTAGACTATATTAAGAGGGGGATTTCCTCTACCCAGACACAGACAACTGATACTACAATAGAACTCACAGGGCTGAGCTTGCTTTAGGCATGTTTGCATCATGCAGGTCTATGCAACTGTAGGCCTTACAAAACATTTACTCACATCCGTCATCACTATTATGTTGATTCCTTAATTCCAGTTAATCATTATGGATTAAACACGTATAGGCAGCCTAGCCAGCCCAATTATAAATATAAACTCAATTTCATCACATTCACATTTTCTCCTGACACACAAATGGACTATAAATACATAACGTTACCAATTAGTTTACCCTGACCAGATGGACAGGGCGCATAGGATGTATGCAGCTGCTCTTATTAGTAACCTACTGTTGATCAGACTGAAAAATAGTCTTGTTTTCATCCCATACAGCATGTCAGATTTCTAATGTTTAGGTGTAGCCTAGGCTGCTGCAACATTTATATCATGACTTTTTACTTGTGTCTGCCCGGAGTGATTATGTGTTATCATCTTTGCTAAATGTATACCGGATGAAAGTGGAAAGTCTACTTGAGCGCACGCGAAACAAATGCGCTGCGTCAAACTCTCTCTTTAATCTTTTAATGGATGATGAGATGGAAGCTATCAAATCATTCGGAATTGTTTTCGACATCCCAGAAAATACAGTCGAAAGTTCGATATGTTCAGCAAGTGAAGCATCGAAACGTGCAATTACCTCTGCAAGCTCCTTGTAGTTCCCCTTGTCGGTGGAACTTTCCATCTCAAAATATTGCATGCCCAAACACGCAGGCAAGGCTAGCAATTACAGTCGGCTTAATGAAAGGCCCCCTGTTAACCAGCTATACTTTTGATACCAGGTGCCATTGAACACCCTCACCTTTTCACCCTTCTTCGTGAAACTGATCTCAGGCAGAGGTCGACCCTCGATTTTAATTCGCAACTTTTCCGTAGCTAGCTAAGGTTAGCTAAATTATTGAAGTTAACAAGGCAAATGTAAATAAATTGCACAAACTGGACGCAAAAATAAAGTTAAGAAAACAATTGATAATATTTCACCTGTCTCCTGTAATTTGAAACAACGAATTTTAATTGAATAATTTCAAAAAAATGCTCAACTATCACTTTTCACTCTTAATCTCTATCCAACAATTTCCCCAAACTTCTAACACATAGGACCGCTGCACCATGGTGCTACCACAGACAGTGCTGTTGAAGTTACTGTAGACCATTGCAAAAAAGGGTTATTTAATCAATTATTTGGTGATATATGAATACATTTAATAAAGTTTTAAAAGGATCACTTTTTTAATGTTTCACTATTTGTATTATTTTTATGAAATTTTACTGAGGAGGATGGTCCTCCCCTTCCTCCTCTAAGGAGCCTCCAATGATGGAGTCAACCAGAAGATTATTATCCTCTTTTATACATCCACCATTGAATCAGTCCTATGCTACAGCACTGTTCTATTGGTTTGGTAACCTGACAGTGCAGCTCAAAGCCCAAATCTTGAAACTGACCAAGACAGCACGGAAGATGCCTGAAACCCCACCTCTTTAAGGAATACCTGGGATAGGATAAAGTAATCCTTCTAACCCCCCCTTAAAAGACTTAGATGCACTATTGTAAAGTGGTTGTTCCACTGGATATTATAAGGTGAATGCACCAATTTGTAAGTCGCTCTGGATAAGAGCGTCTGCTAAATGACTTAAATGTAAATGTAAGATTATAAACATGACACTTCCCTCCTCTCTCCAGGACATTTTCGAGGAGACCATCAGACAGGCCAGAAAGGTCCTATCGGACCCCACACATGCACTGAACACAGAGTTCCAGCTGATGCCATCTAGGAGGCGTGACAGTGTGCCAATAGAGCCCCACAGTGGAGGTGTCATAATACCCATAAAACCTAGCGGTCAGACAGGAAAATGGTTCCAATAATTTTTCCACCATTCATTTTTCCCATAGGGGATTTTAAAAACACTGAAAATAAGGGCTGTGTTTTGTGTAGGCTTACTCTGGCATGACGTTTTGATAACCATGTAAATCTCTCAGACAACGTGACTTTTATCAATGTATTCGGCTCTATTTACTCTCAGATTCGAAAATGCTAATTAGCATCAAAGTAAACATCATGCAAAAATACAAATCCCTGCAAGCTCCTGCATGTTATCTGTAGCTGAAACCTTTGCTAACAGGTATTGTGTCAATTTAAAACTTGCACAAGACAGTTCACAGAACTGTCAATTTAAAGAACTTTTGCCAATTTATTCATTACTAAATTTAGCTAACATTAAATAGTTAATCCAAAGATTCTTATCCTTGCCATGATTTGGCAGTTTTGTCCAGATCATCATGGTGTTTGTAGTTCTTTACGATAGCCACATTCGCAGCTAAATACCATTTAATTTTTGGGGGGTAAATACAGGCAAATATATTGGTAGAAGTCACCTTGTCCTAGAAAGAGTTACACAGTTATCAAAACGCCACACCAGGGTAAGTCTACTGTTGTGGAATTATTGTAATCAAAAGGAGAGATTTTTACATTTCTTCAAAACTGTATTATTTAATTACTGAAGTAATGGAGCTTGTCAACGAGCCCCCATAGGTGATTCGTTGAGAGCCCAACGAGTGGATTTGAGCCACAGAATTTTATAGCAAAGTCCATCATCCTGGATGTTCATGACAAACAACAGATGTATGGAATGGGTCACAAGGTTACAGTATCTGCTGTAAATGGGTCACAGTATCTGCTGTAAAGACAGTTCTCATTGTGTAGAAACCAGGGTCTGGCCCCAAGCCATCTCTCCCTGGTACCTAGTAGAACAGAAACACCAACTCATGCTATGGAATGCGGTCTTGTTAGGTTTATCACCCAAAGCATCGTAAAACTTCTGTCAGCATTAAATCTCCCAGAGGCCTACTTTCAATCCACACACACAGATGAGAGTGTTCTTAAAAAAAAACGATTCTGTTGCATAAAACAAACTCAATAACAGTATTTATTTATACAGTTTGGAAAAAGTCAAGGGGTCTGAATACTTTCCGAATGCACTGTATAAACATTTGTTTGTACCCCTGTCAACAAATATGCTTAACATCAGGGGAGATAGCAATGATGAACTGGAGCCTGGCCTGTAGGCCTTCATCACATGGAACTGCCATCTAGTCACAGCCTTGCCTGACATGCTTTACATTAACATTTTAGTTATGTAGTACAGTCATGGCCAAAAGTTGAGAATGACACAAATATTCATTTTCACAAAGTCTGCTGCCTCAGTTTATATGATGGCAATTTGCATATACTCCTGAATGTTATGAAGAGTGATCAGATGAATTGCAATTCATTGCCATGCAAATGAACTGAATCCCCAAAAAACATTTCCACTGCATTTCAGCCCTGCCACAAAAGGACCAGCTGACATCATGTCTTCCCTGTGGCTCAGTTGGTAGAGCATGGTGTTTGCAATGCCAGCATGGTGTGTGCAACGCCAGGGTTGTGGGTTTGATTCCCACGGGGGGCCAGTACAAAAAATAATAAATAAAAAAATGCATGAAATGAAATGTATGCATTCACTACTGTAAGTCGCTCTGGATAAGAGCGTCTGCTAAATGACTAAAATGTTGTTTTTTTTAAAGTAAAATGTGATTCTCTCGTTAACACAGATGTGAGTGTTGACTTGGACAAGGCTGGAGATCACTCTGTCATGCTGATTGAGTTCGAAAAACAGACTGGAAGCTTCAAAAGGAGGTTGGTGCTTGGAATCATTGTTCTTCATCTGTCAACCATGGTTACCTGGAAGGAAACACGTGCCGTCATCATTGCTTTGCACAAAAAGATCTTCACAGGTAAGGAGATTGCTGCCAGTAAGATTGCACCATTTATCGGGTCATCAAGAACTTCAAGGAGAGCAGTTCAAAGGCTTCAGGGCGCCCAAGAAAGTCCAGCAAGCGCCAGGACCATCTCCTAAAGTTGATTCAGCTGCGGGATCGGAGCACCACCAGTACAGAGCTTGCTCAGGAATGGCAGCAGGCAGGTGTGAGTGCATCTGCACGCACAGTGAGGCAAAGACTTTTGGAGGATGGCCTGGTGTCAAGAAGGGCAGCAAAGAAGCCACTTCTCTCCAGGAAAAACATCAGGGACAGACTGATATTCTGCAAAAGGTACAGGAATTGGACTGCTGAGGACTGGGGTAAAGTCATTGTCTCTGATGAATCATCTTTCCGATTGTTTGGGGCTTCCGGAAAAAAGCTTGTACGGAGAAGACAAGGTGAGTGCTACCATCAGTCCTGTGTCATGCCAACAGTAAAGCATCCTGAGACCATTCATGTGTGGGGTTGCTTCTCAGCTAATTGAGTGGGCTAACTCACAATTTTGCCGAAGAACACAGCCATGAATAAAGAGTGGTACCAACACATCCTCCAAGAGCAACTTCTCCCAACCATCTAGGAACAGTTTGGTGACGAACAATGCCTTTCTCAGCATGATGGAGTACCTTGCAAATAAGGCAAAAGTGATACCTAAGTGGCCCGGGGAACAAAACATCGATATTTTGGGTCCATGGCCAGGAAACTCCCCAGACCTTAATCCCATTGAGAACTTGTGGTCAATCCTCAAGAGGCGGGTGGACAAACAAAAACCCACAAATTCTGACAAACTCCAAGCATTGATAATGCAGGAATGGGCTGCCATCAGTCAGGATGTTGCCCAGAAGTTAATTGACAGCATGCCAGGGCGGATTGCAGAGGTCTTGAAAAAGAAGGGTCAACACTGCAAATATTGACTCTATGCATCAACTTCATGTAATTGTCAATAAAAGCCTTTGACACTTACGAAATGCTTGTAATTGTACTTCAGTATTCCATAGTAACATCTGACAAAAATATCTAAAGACACTGAAGCAGCAAACTTTGTGGAAATAAATATTTGTGTCATTCTCAAAACTTTTGGCCACGACTGAAGACACTTTTATCCAGAGTTACTTACAGGAGGAATTAGGGTTAAGTGCCTTGTGCAAGGGTACATTGACAGATTGTTCACCTAGTCGGCTGTGGGATTCTAACCAGCGACTTTGCGCTTACTGGCCCAACACTCTTAACCTCTAGGCTGCCTGACATTAATTTATTTACCTTTTGTGTTGGTGGGGAGGGGGGTATATGATGGGGTATTATTCTCAATCGATTCCATGTATTTATATGGAAGCAGCAGCACTCTATTGTCCAAGTCAAATTTCTCCTCTGAGACAATAAAGTATCAAATCATATTAACTATGGGTTGTGAAGACATACAGTACGAAATCAAAATTATTACTTAGGAAAATGTTGTATCATTTAGAAATGTGGAGTAGCTTGTATACATAAATATATATCATACATTTTTAACATTTTATTTTAAGGCAACAAAATGTGAAGTTTCTTGGCGCTCTCGCCACCCTCATCACTGACATGCAAAGCACCAGAAGCTGGTTTGTCTTAATGCTAAATATATGCTAATATATGCAGAATTCAATATCAATAATTTGAAGTTTGTATATAAAATCATTATTTAATGATATAAAACTTTTGATACCAAAAATGTAATTATCAATATATATACACTACAGGTCAAATGTTTTAGAACATATACTCATTCGAGGGGTTTTTATGTATTTTTACTATTTTCTACATTGTAGAATAATAGTGAAGACATCAAAACTATGAAATAACACATATGGAATCACTTAGTAACCAAAAAAGTGTTAAACAAAATTCTAAAAATAAAGAAAATCCCTTGAATGAGTAGGTGTTCTAAAACTTTTGACCGGTAGAGTATATATATATATAAAAATAATAATAATAATAATAATAATTATTAAAACATTGAATTATCAATATAAAAAAATTGGTTCCTGCATTGAATCCTATGGGGAATAATGGATATTTTTACATTTTTTATAATCGATAAATTAAAATAAATGATTAACAATAAAATTTCATGTAAATAATGTCATGAATCAAATAAAATTGTATTGGTCACATACAATTGAAGTCGGAAGTTTACATACACCTTAGCCAAATACATTTAAAGTCAGTTTTTCACAATTCCTGAAATGTAATCCTAGTAAAAATTACCTGTTTTAGGTCAGTTAGGATCACCACTTCATTTTAAGAATGTGAAATGTCAGATTAATTGTAGAGAAGGATTTATTTCAGCTTTCATTTCTTTCATCACATTCCCAGTGGGTCAGAAGTTTACATACACTCAATTAGTATTTTGTAGTATTGCCTTTAAATTGTTTAACCTGGGTCAAACGTTTCAGGTAGCCTTCCACAAGCTTCCCACAATAAGTTGGGTGAATTTTGACCCGTTCCTCCTAACAGAGCTGGTGTAACGGAGTCAGGTTTGTAGGCCTCCTTGCTCGCACACACTTTTTCAGTTCTGCCCACAAATTGTCTATAGGATTGAGGTCAGGGCTTTGTGATGGCCACTCCAATAGCTTGACTTTGTTGTCCTTAAGCCATTTTGCCACCACTTTGGAAGTATGCTTGGGGTCATTGTCCATTTGAAAGACCCACTTGCGACCAAGCTTTAACTTCCTGACTGATGTCTTGAGATGTTGCTTCAACATATCCACAATTTTCTACCTCATGATGCTGATCTATTTTGTGAAGTGCACCAGTTCCCCCTGCAGCAAAGCACCCCCACAACATGATGCTGCCACCCCCATGCTTCACGGTTGGGATGGTGTTCTTCGGCTTGCAAGCATCCCCCTTTTTCCTCCAAACATAACGATGGTCATTATAACCAAAATGTTCAATTTTTGTTTCATCAGACCAGAGGACATTTCTCCGAAAAGTACGATCTTTGTACCCATGTGCAGTTTCAAACCGTAGTCTGGCTTTTTTATGGGTTTTTTATGGGTTTTGGATCAGTGGCTTCTTCCATGCTGAGTGGCCTTTCAGGTTATATCGATATATGACTCGTTTTATTGTGGATATAGATACTTTTGTACCTGTTTTTTAAGCATCTTCACAAGGTCTTTTGCTGTTGTTCTGGGATTGATTTGCACTTTTCGCACCAAAGTACGTTCATCTCTAGGAGACAGAACACGTCTCCTTCCTGAGCGGTATGACGGCTGCGTGGTCCCATGGTGTTTATACTTGCGTACTATTGTTTGTACAGATGAACGTGGTACCTTAAGGTGTTTGGAAATTGCTACCAAGGATGAACCCGACTTGTGAACGTCTACAATTTTTTTTCTGGGGTAGGTCTTGGCTGATTTCTTTTGATTTTCCCATGATTTCAAGCAAAGAGGCACTGAGTTTGAAGGTAGGCCTTGAAATACATCCACAGGTACACCTCCAATTGACTCAAATGATATCAATTAGCCTATCAGAAGCTTCTAAAGCAATGACATCATTTTCTGGAATTTTCCAAGCTGTTTGAAGGCACAGTCAACTTAGTGAATGTAAACTTCTGACCCACTGGAATTGTGATTAAGTGAATTTTAAGTGAAATAATGTCTTTAAACAATTGTTGGAAAAATTACTTGTGTCATGCACAAAGTAGATGTCCTAACCGACTTGCCAAAGCTATAGCTTGTTAACAAGAAATGTGTGGAGTGGTTGAAAAACTAGTTTTAATGACTCCAACATAAGTGTATGTGAACTTCCGACTTCAACTGTATTTAGAAGATGAAATTGCGGGTGTAGCGAAATGCTTGTAAGTTAAAATATGTAGATGTGTTAAATATATGTTAAAACAGCTTTCCATACTTGCATTATCCATTCATTTGTTCAGATGCAGAATAACTACATTACATTTACATTTACATTTAAGTCATTTAGCAGACGCTCTTATCCAGAGCGACTTACAAAATGGTGCATTCACCTTATGATATCCAGTGGAACAACCACTTTACAATAGTGCATCTAAATCTTTTAAGGGGGGGGGGGGGGTTAGAAGGATTACTTTATCCTATCCTAGGTATTCCTTAAAGAGGTGGGGTTTCAGGTGTCTCCGGAAGGTGGTGATTGACTCCGCTGTCCTGGCGTCGTGAGGGAGCTTGTTCCACCATTGGGGTGCCAGAGCAGTGAACAGTTTTGACTGGGCTGAGCGGGAACTGTGCTTCCTCAGAGGTAGGGGGGCCAGCAGGCCAGTGGTGGATGAACGCAGTGCCCTTGTTTGGGTGTAGGGCCTGATCAGAGCCTGAAGGTATGGAGGTGCCGTTCCCTTCACAGCTCCGTAGGCAATCACCATGGTCTTGTAGCGGATGCGAGCTTCAACTGGAAGCCAGTGGAGAGAGCGGAGGAGCGGGGTGACGTGAGAGAACTTGGGAAGGTTGAACACCAGACGGGCTGCGGCATTCTGGATGAGTTGTAGGGGTTTAATGGCACAGGCAGGGAGCCCAGCCAACAGCGAGTTGCAGTAATCCAGACGGGAGATGACAAGTGCCTGGATTAGGACCTGCGCCGCTTCCTGTGTGAGGCAGGGTCGTACTCTGCGAATGTTGTAGAGCATGAACCTACAGGATCGGGTCACTGCCTTGATGTTAGTGGAGAACGACAGGGTGTTGTCCAGGATCACGCCAAGGTTCTTAGCACTCTGGGAGGAGGACACATGGGAGTTGTCAACCGTGATGGCGAGATCACGGAACGGGCAGTCCTTCCCCGGGAGGAAGAGCAGCTCCGTCTTGCCGAGGTTCAGCTTGAGCTGGTGATCCGTCATCCACACTGATATGTCTGACAGACATGCAGAAATGCGATTCGCCGCCTGGTTATCAGAAGGGGGAAAGGAGAAGATTAATTGTGTGTCGTCTGCATAGCAATGATAGGAGAGACCATGTGAGGATATGACAGAGCCAAGTGACTTGGTGTATAGCGAGAATAGGAGAGGGCCTAGAACAGAGCCCTGGGGGACACCAGTGGTGAGAGCGCATGGTGCGGAGACAGATTCTCGCCACGCCACCTGGTAGGAGCGACCTGTCAGGTAGGACGCAATCCAAGCATGGGCCGCGCCGGAGATGCCCAACTCGGAGAGGGTGGAGAGGAGGATCTGATGGTTCACAGTATCAAAGGCAGCAGATAGGTCTAGAAGGATGAGAGCAGAGGAGAGAGAGTTAGCTTTAGCAGTGCGGAGAGCCTCCGTGACACAGAGAAGAGCAGTCTCAGTTGAATGCCCAGTCTTGAAACCTGACTGATTAGGATCAAGAAGGTCATTCTGAGAGAGATAGCAGGAGAGCTGGCCAAGGACGGCACGTTCAAGAGTTTTGGAGAGAAAAGAAAGAAGGGATACTGGTCTGTAGTTGTTGACATCGGAGGGATCGAGTGTAGGTCTTTTCAGAAGGGGTGCAACTCTCGCTCTCTTGAAGACGGAAGGGACGTAGCCAGCGGTCAAGGATGAGTTGATGAGCGAGGTGAGGAAGGGGAGAAGGTCTCCGGAAATGGTCTGGAGAAGAGAGGAGGGGATAGGGTCAAGTGGGCAGGTTGTTGGGCGGCCGGCCGTCACAAGACGCGAGATTTCATCTGGAGAGAGAGGGGAGAAAGAGGTCAAAGCACAGGGTAGGGCAGTGTGAGCAGGACCAGCGGTGTCGTTTGACTTAGCAAACGAGGATCGGATATCGTCAACCTTCTTTTCAAAATGGTTGACGAAGTCATCCGCAGAGAGGGAGGAGGGGGGGGGGGGGGGGGAGGAGGATTCAGGAGGGAGGAGAAGGTAGCAAAGAGCTTCCTAGGGTTAGAGGCAGATGCTTGGAATTTAGAGTGGTAGAAAGTGGCTTTAGCAGCAGAGACAGAAGAGGAGAATGTAGAGAGGAGTGAGTGAAAGGATGCCAGGTCCGCAGGGAGGCGAGTTTTCCTCCATTTCCGCTCGGCTGCCCGGAGCCTTGTTCTGTGAGCTCGTAGTGAGTCGTCGAGCCACGGAGCAGGAGGGGAGGACCGAGCCGGCCTGGAGGATAGGGGACAGAGAAAATCAAAGGATGCAGAAAGGGAGGAGAGGAGGGTTGAGGAGGCAGAATCAGGAGATAGGTTGGAGAAGGTTTGAGCAGAGGGAAGAGATGATAGGATGGAAGAGGAGAGAGTAGCGGGAGAGAGAGAGCGAAGGTTGGGACGGCGCAATACCATCCGAGTAGGGGCAGAGTGAGAAGTGTTGGATGAGAGCAAGAGGGAAAAGGATACAAGGTAGTGGTCGGAGATTTGGAGGGGAGTTGCAATGAGATTAGTGGAAGAACAGCATCTAGTAAAGATGAGGTCAAGCGTATTGCCTGCCTTGTGAGTAGGGGGGGAAGGTGAGAGGGTGAGGTCAAAAGAGGAGAGGAGTGGAAAGAAGGAGGCAGAGAGGAATGAGTCAAAGGTAGACGTGGGGAGGTTAAAGTCACCCAGAACTGTGAGAGGTGAGCCATCCTCAGGAAAGGAACTTATCAAGGCGTCAAGCTCATTGATGAACTCTCCAAGGGAACCTGGAGGGCGATAAATGATAAGGATGTTAAGCTTGAAAGGGCTGGTAACTGTGACAGCATGGAATTCAAATGAGGAGATAGACAGATGGGTCAGGGGAGAAAGAGAGAATGTCCACTTGGGAGAGATGAGGATTCCAGTGCCACCACCCCGCTGGCTCGATGCTCTAGGGGTATGCGAGAACACGTGGGCAGACGAAGAGAGAGCAGTAGGAGTAGCAGTGTTATCTGTGGTAATCCATGTTTTAGTCAGCGCCAGGAAGTCTAGGGACTGGAGGGTAGCATAGGCTGAGATGAACTCAGCCTTGTTGGCTGCAGACCGGCAGTTCCAGAGGCTGCCGGAGACCTGGAACTCCACGTGGGTCGTGCGCGCTGGGACCACCAGGTTAGAGTGGCAGCGGCCACGCGGTGTGAAGCGTTTGTATGGCCTGTGCAGAGAGGAGAGAACAGGGATAGACAGACACATAGTTGACAAGCTACAGAAGTGTTGTTTCTTGTATTATTGTCTCCTGTGTCTTTAGAGAACTGTTTCACTTTGATATCCTTTTTCTTCTGTCCTGATTTTCTCTTTCTTTTCTTCTGTTAACTAGATATTCTTTGTTGTTCTTCGTTAGCTAGCTAGCTTCTTCCAAAAAGAGTCCCTAGCAACACCCTACATCATCAAGGAGTCCTGTGGCTGCATTGATTGATATGTGCTCGTGGGGCGTTTAAGCCCTGAACGATACCTGATAGGCAGCTATGTCTACCAGGCTGCGTGTTGCCCCCAAGACCACAGCCAATTGCATGCAGCTAACTTGGCTAGTCTTGTAACATGGCTAGTCAGCTAGGTAGTCTTGTTATCTAACTAGCAAACTAGCTTGTTATCTGTGTGTAACAGTGTAGGTTCCGTCCCTCTCTTCGCCCCAACCTGGGCTCGAACCAAGGACCATTGCACACATCAACAACTGACACCCACGAAGCATCGTTACCCATCGCGCCACAAAGCCGCGGCACTTGCAACGCAAGGGGAAACCCTACTTCAAGTCTCAGAGCGAGTGACGTCACAGATTGAAATGCTATTAGCGCGCCCCACCGCTAACTAACTAGCCATTTCACATCGGTTACATGGGCTGGTTGTTATCTTGCTTACCTGATGTGTATAATTATAAGGGACACTTCATGTTTTGTGGATAATATTACACTTTACAGTGGGTGAGCTGACAGGCTGATCAGATTCAGTTTCAGCCTCAGATGCTGATAAGTCAGGATGCTGCCTTATAGGCTGTTTCATAGGTCAAATTTCTTTATAGGCAGATGCATATCTGTTATGCAAGCTAACAACCAGAATAGAAAATAACCTAGCTAGCTAGATTGCTAACAATACTACCTAGCTAACAACACTAGCCAAATTAGCTGTGTTGTTGCTTGCATGCGGGTGGCTATGGTCATGGGGGTGACACAGACTGGGAGACAGGGCTGCCTAGCCGACGTGAGTAAGACCTTTAAACAGGTCAACACACACAAGGCTGCGGGGCCAGACAGATTACCAGAACGTGTGCTCCAGGCATGTGCTGACCAACTGGCAGGTGTCTTCACTGACATTTTCAACATGTCCCTGATTGAGTCTGTAACACCAACATGTTTCAAGCAGACCACCATAGTCCCTGTGCCCAAGAACACAAAGGCAACCTGCCTAAATGACTACAGACCCATAGCACTCACGTCCGTAGCCATGAAGTGCTTTGAAAGGTTGGTAATGGCTCACATCAACACCATCATCTCAGAAACCCTAGACCCACTCAAATTTGTATACCGCCCAAACAGATCCACAGATGATGCATTCTCTATTGCACTCCACACACTGCCCATTCCCACCTGGACAAAAGGAACACTTATGTGAGAATGCTATTCATTGACTACAGCTCAGTGTTCAACACCATAGTACCCTCAAAGCTCATCACTAAGTTAAGGATCCTGGGGCTAAACACCTCCAAGTGGTGAGGGTAGGTTGCAACACACCTGCCATGCTGATCCTCAACACTGGAGGCCCCCAGGGGTGCGTGCTCAGTCCCCTCCTGTACTCCCTGTTCACCCACGACTGCATGGCCAGGCACGACTCCAACACCATCATTAAGTTTGCAGACTACACAACATTGGTAGGCCTGATCACCGACAACGACGAGACAGCCTATAGGGAGGAGGTCAGAGACTTGGCCGGGTGGTGCCAGAATAACAACCTCTCCCTCAACGTAACCAAGACTAAGGAGATGATCATGGACTACAGGAAAAGGAGGACCGAGCACGCCCCCATTCTCATCAACGGGCTGTAGTGGAGCAGGTTCAGAGCTTCAAGTTCCTTGGTGTCCACATCACCCACAAACTAGAATGGTCCACTACAGAGGTTTACGGCCTAGAACATCACTGGGGCTAAGCTGCCTGCCATCCAGGACCTCTACACCAGGCGATGTCAGAGGAAGGCCCTAAAAATGGTCAAAGGCCCCAGCCACCCCAGTCATAGAAAGTTCTCTCTACTTCCGCAAGGCAAGCGGTATCGGAGTGCTAAGTCTAGGACAAAAAGGCTTCTCAAAAGTTTTTACCCCCAAGCCATATGACTCCTGAACAGGTAATCAAATGGATATCCGGACTATTTGCTTTGTGTGCCCCCCCCATCCCCTCTTTTACGCTGCTGCTTCTCTCTGTTTATCATATATGCATAGCCACTTTAACTGCATTGTGTCCCGCCATCCACCATCCACCACCCGCCAACCCCTCTTTACGCTACTGCTACTCTCTGTTCATCATATATGCATAGTCACTTTAACCATATCTACATCTCAATCAGCCTGACTAACCGGTGTCTGTATGTAGCCTCGCTACTTTTATAGCCTCGCTACTGTATATAGCCTCGCTACTGTATATAGCCTCGCTACTGTTTTTCAATGTTTTTCTACTGTTGTTGTTATTTCTTTACTTACCCATTGTTCACCTAATACCCTTTTTGCGTTATTGGTTAGAGCCTGTAAGTAAGCATTTCACTGTAAGGTCTACACCTGTTGTATTCCGTACACGTGACAAATAAACTTTGATTTGATTTGAAAACAACTTTTGTGTTGTAGTGATCATCAGATAAATAAGTTGTGATCTCTCTGGACTTCTGTACAGTTCCACCTCCAAAACTGTCTAAACAACCGCTATGCCACTGGAAAGGCAATCTTTGTAACCAAACAAAGATGTGCATTATGTTGGTATTAAGCTTTTCGTCATAGGTCATGCAGCCACTCCCTTTTCAAAAATGGAGATAAACTGGGCTAAGATAGATCAATCCCTATAGTATTATTACATGTTGACTGGCAGATAAACATGCCTTTGGCATAGTGCTTAATATACAGTATGTGTATCGTTAAAACTCCTGTTACTATCTGATAGTTGACAATGAACCTTATTGTTGGTCATTGATCTTACTTCAATGAAACATTGATGTAGAGTTGCTATGGTTAGTGTTTGCAATAAAGTGGTTAAGTTGTGTGTGTGTGTGTGTGTGTGTGTGTGTGTGTGTGTCAGTGGCGGTCGGTGCCGTTTAAGAATTATGAGCATGGCCTTAATTCTATTACAGCATATTGGATGACTGATGACTGTCATTCATATTCCATTCACCTAGTTTAATGTAACATTGATAGGTTTAGACTACTACATGATACTCAAATTTTCCCTGTACCCATGAGGTTGCTCCAACCTAGCCTATGAATGAAAGTTTACAATGTAGGTGCACAGGTTGAGAGAATTTTGAGTAATCAATATCGCCTTTCACACTCTTGGCTGCATCTAGCTGATCTAGGGTATAATCATCAGTCCAACAGTTGCATAATAGAGTTTCTATTGGACAAATCCAGGTATGTCAATCCCCGTTTCGTCCGTTTGCTTCTGTTCAACAGAATCGGTGGAATGAATACACCCCTGATCACATGCAATCCGTTCACTTTCATAGTAGTCACATAACAACAGCATGATCACTTTGCTCGTTGTATATATAATTATTTCTCGCAACCATCTACGTGCTCTCCTCCTGTCACCTTTTCCCTTCACTTGTAGACTTCAGTGCACATCATATCAACTGTCTGTGACCAGGCAAAAACAAACAAAAAAACTTTCCATGCCAAACCTTCCTATCATGACTGCTAACTGCTACACATAGCCTACATCGTTGTCACATCATAGTCAACTAGAACTACTAGAACTAAGGCTTTAGTAAACCCGCTACAATCATGCAGTACAGTGTACAGCCCGAAAGCACTTTAGCAGTTACACCGGCAGGCACCGGAGGCAATAAATTAATAAAACCAAAAGCTTACCTTGACTTGGAAGAGTTCCAGTGTTGGATGCCCATAGCCAGCTAGCTAACATAGCATCCCTCTCTGTTTGAGCCAGGTGTTTGAGTATGTTCAACTAGCTAGCTGCATTTGCTAGCTAAGTGAAAGCAAAAGTAAAAAAATAAAAAATACAACCAAATATAGCTAGCTTGCGCTCTCTCTCGCTCCTCCTTAATTTTGGAAGAAATTAATTTGTTCAAAACCGTTCAACTATTTCTCTCTCTGAGTCAACTCCTCACCACGCTTTATGCACTGCAGTGCTAGCTAGCTGTAGCGTATGATTTCAGTAGTAGATTCATTCTATGATCCTTGATTGGATGGACAACATTTCAGTTCATTCTGCAAGAGCTCTGATAGTTTGGAGGACGTCCTCCGGAAGTTGTCAAAATTACTGTGTAAGTCAGGGCTGCCCAACCCTCTTCCTGGAGATCTACTGTCCTCTAGGTTTTCAGTCCAACCCTAATTTAGCATATCTGATTCAGCTAGCTGTAGTCTTGTTGAGCAGCTAATAAGTAGAATCAGGTGTGTTAAATTAGGGTTGGACTGAAAACCCACAGGATGTTAGATCTCCAGGAAGAGGGTTGGGCAGCCCTGGTGGAAGTCTATGGAACGGGGTGAGAACCATGAGCCGCCTAGGTTTTGTATTGAAGTCAATGTACCCAGAGGACAGAAGCTAGCTGTCCTCCGGCTACACCATGGTGCTACCCTGCAGAGTGCTGCTGCGGCTACTGTAGACCTTCATTGCAAAACCTTGTGTGTTTTAATCAATTATTTGGTGACGTGAATATTGTATATTTTGTATAGTTTTATCTAAAAAGGGTAACTTTTTTAATGTTTCACTATTTTTATGAAATTCACTGAGCATGGTCCTCACCGTCCTCCTCTGAGGAGCCTCCACTGATGTGTGTGTGTGTGTGTGTGTGTGTGTGTGTGTGTGTGGCTTTATGGGCAGTATTATTGGGTGTTCATTTGTTTGGCAAAAAGCCAAAGAAAGTCATTGGATTTCCAATGCTGTTCTTTAACTGTCCCAAGGAGAAATCCCCCACCAAAGACCAGCTTCAATTGCTGTTTCGGCGAGCTGTTTATTACAAAAGGACTGTACATACATTTCAATTAACACATTATATATACAAACCAAGAGGAAAGAAGACAAATCAGATTCTGTTCCCATGAACATTTAAGTTACAGATCATCACTTTTTCGACGTTTCATATAAGAAAACAGACATAAAATCAAGATGCCTTGAGCCCTGGTGCCCTGAAATGTTTTACGTTTTAGTGGTAAACATACATGCAATGTTCTGCTGCATGAGAGTGGTTGTCTCATTATATTTTTCTAGGAAAATATAAATAAATAAAAATACACACCACTACTTAACCATGTACAGCAGTCTCAGACAAACTATTTCAAAACAACAAATGGAATGCTAAAAATGCTTAGGTAGGAAAAGTAGTTTTTTCTCTCTCACAAAAATGACCAAAAATGATGGAAGAGTTAAAAGTACAGTCAATAACTGGATGTAGTGGCAAATTATTATTCTCAGTAAAAAATGTAATGTTTTTTATGTATGCATACATTGAGGTTGAATACTGTTTGTGTTGAATATGTTGGCATTACATGGTCTTCCACACAAGTGCACGTGGCAAGCTTCTTAATTTAATTAAAAACATTTTCTCCCCAATTTCATGGTATCCAATTGGTAATTACAGTCTTGTCTCATCGAGACAAAAAGCCAAACAAACATCTGTACAAAGCAATGCTCTGAACGAAAACGGATTGTGTCATGTTTGCGTCTTTAATGAATTAAAAAAAGCCACAATAACAGAGTATACTATTTTTGAAACCAGGGGATGACAGGTCTCTCTCTCTCTTTCTCTGCTTTCTCTTTCTCTCTTACTTACTTTCTCTCTCTCTCTTTCTTTCTCTCTCCTCCACAGTTCTTTTTCGTTCTTTCTCTCACACTTTCCCTCTCTTTCTCTCTCTCTCTAGGCCTCCGAAAAAACCCAACCCAGCTGCACCGCTTCTTGACACAATGTCCACTTAACCCGGAAGCCAGCCACACTAATGTGTCAGAGGAAACACCGTGCACCTGGTGACCGTGTTCTGCACCCGGCCCCCAACAGGAGTTGCAAGTGCGCGATGGGACAAAGACATCCCTGCCGGCCAAACTCTCCCCTAACCTGGACGACACTGGGCCAATAGTGCGCCGCCCCATGGGTCTCTCTGTCGTGGCCGGCTGCGACAGACCCTGGACTCGAACCCAGAATCTCTAGTGGCACAGCTAGCACTGCAATGCAGTGCCTTAGACCACTGCGCCACTCGGGAGGCCGCACGTGGCCAGTTTTAACTTAACTTTGTCTGTGCGTCATAATGCCTACTCCATGTGGTCACAACCTATTGTTAACCGTAACCTATTCGTAATATCACTGATGGCTCATGAAAAAGAAACCTCAAATGACAGGATGTAAGCGGTAAGGCCATCCAACTACAAGCAACCTACATATTTGCATGGAAGTATTTAGTTATAATGTCATCATGTCATGTTTACAATAAAGTTGTGTAGGCATTACTATGCACTGAAAATGTGTGTGGAATATTACTTCATCATAAATGTGTGGCACAAATGTGTCTGAATCTTTTAATTACAATCAATGTAGTACATTTGAGTCCACAATGCACTGCTGAATTGCCTACATTCGTTGTGATAGAAATGATAGAGCAAGGTTACATTCAAGATTGAACGTTTACCACTGTTACAAATCACTCTCTTCTGCTCAATAAGTAGGCTAGTAGCCTACACCATTTTTTGACAGTCTTGCGTCCTTGTTTTGAGGTTGTGTTGATGATGGTAGGTGATAATGGTTATCAAGTACCAAAGATAAGCACCTAACCAGAGCCCACTGTCAAAGCCAGGTTGATATAACAAACAACGATAATGCAACGTTTGGATAGCCAGAACGCAATTAAACGTGTGTTGCAATCAAAGCCATGTGATTGATGTCATATAAAAAGCCATTGAGAACTAATCAGTGCAGACATTCCAACACAATGGAACCATGATGGAGTAGAACGTACAATAATAAGCTTCTTCACGTTTTGCTACAGTAGCCTGACAGCATAAAATAAGAAGTAAGATATAATTAATTTTTTACATTAAAAAAAACGTAATATCAAGTGACAATTGGCTAAACTGAAGGTAGAAATGGCACTAAAAGTGAAAAATCAAAGAAAACACGAAAAATGACTAAATAAGAGCGAGTAACATCATCCCTACCTGGCACAACTTTGCATGCCATTGACCACTCAAAAGACGTAGATGGAAAATCACAGGTAAAACACTACTGACACACAAACTGGCAGCTTCTCACATTACAGTATATATATACATATATAGTGCATTTGGAAAGTATTCAGACCCTTTGACATTTTCCATATTTTGTTACGCTACACCCTTATTCTAAAATGGATTAAAAAAAGAATCATCTGATCAATCTACACACAATACCACATAACGACAAACTGAAAACAGTTGTTATTTTTTTTTGCAAATGTATTACAAATAAAAAACAGAAATACCTTATTTACATAAGTACTCAGACCCTTTGCTATGACACTCGAAATTGAGCTCAGGTGCATCCTGTTTCCATTGATCATCCTTGAGATGTTTCCACAACTTGATTGGAGTCCACCTGTGTTAACTTCAATTGATTGGACATGATTTGGAAAGGCACACACCTGTCTATATAAAGATCCCACAGTTGACAGTGCATGTCAGAGCAAAAACAAGGCCATGAGGAATTGTCCGTAGAGCTCAGATACATGATTGTGTCCAGGCACAGATCTGGTGAAGGGTACCAAAACATTTCTGCAGCATTGAAGGTCCCCAAGAACACAGTGGCCTCCATCATTCTTAAATGGAAGAAGTTTGGAAACACCAAGACTCTTCCTAGAGCTGGCCGCCCGGCCAAACTGAGCAAATCGGGGGAGAAGGGCCTTGGTCAGGGAGGTCCCGTATGGACTCCGGAGAGGCGAAGGTCAAGAGCTATGCGTCCTCCGAAACACGACCCTGCCAAGCCACACTGCTTCTTAAAACACTGCTCGCTTAATCCGGAAGCCAGCCACACCAATGAGTCGGAGGAAACCCTGTCCAACTGGCGACCGAGTCAGCTTGCATGTGCCTGGCCCGCCACAGGAGTTGCTAGAGCGCGATGGGACAAGGACAACCCGGATGGCCAAACCCTCCCCTAACCCAGATGATGCTGGGCCAATTGTGCACCGCCTCATGGATCTCCCGGTCGTGGTCGGATTCGACACAAATCAAATCAAATTTTATTAGTCACATGCGCCGAATACAACCTTACAGTGAAATGCTTACTTATAACCGACAGTGCAGTTTAAAAAAATACGGATAAGAATAAGAGATAAAAGTGAAGTAATTAAAGAGGAGCAGTAAAAAAGAACAATATATACAGGGGGGTGCCAGAACAGAGTCAATGTGCGGGGCACCGGTTGAGGTAGTATGTACGTGTAGGTAAAGTTAATTAAAGTGACTATGCATAGATGACAACAGAGAGTGGCAGTGGTGTGGAGAGGGGAGGGGGGCAATGTGAATAGTCAGGGTAGCCATTTGACTAGATGTTCAGGATTCTTATGGCTTGGGGGCAGAAGCTGTTTAGAAGCCTCTTTAACCTAGACTTGGCGCTCCGGTACCGCTTGCCGTGTGGTAGCAGAGAGAACAGTCTATGACTAGGGTGGCTGGAGTCTTTGACAATTTTCAGGGCCTTACTCTGACACCGCCTGGTATAGAGGTCCTGGATGGCAGGAAGCTTAGCCCCAGTGATGTACTGGGCCGATCACACTACTCTCTGTAGTGCCTTGCGGTCGGAGGCCGAGCAGTTGCCATACCAGGCAGTAATGCAACCAGTTGTGCCCGCTTCACAACTGTCATGGTGTGCTTGGACCATGTTAGTTTGTTGGTGATGTGGACACTAAGGAACTTGAAGCTCTCAACCTGCTCCACTGCAGCCCCGTCAATGAGAATGGGGGCGTGCTCGGTCCTCTTTTTCTAGTGGTCCACAATCATCTCCTTTGTCTTGATCACATTGAGGGAGAGGTTGTTGTCCTGGCACCACACGGCCAGGTCTCTAATCTCATCCCTATAGGCTGTCTCGTTGTTGTCGGTGATCAGGCCTACCACTGTTGTGTCAACGGCAAATGTAATGATGGTGTTGGAGTCGTGCCTGGCCGTGCAGTCATGAGTGAACAGGCAGTACACGAGGGGGCTGAGCACGCACCCCTGAGGGGCCCCTGTGTTGAGGATCAGCGTGGTGGATGTGTTGTTACATACCCTTACCACCTGGGGGCGGTCCGTCAGGAAGTCCAGGATCCAGTTGCAGAGGGAGGTGTTTAGTCCCAGGGTCCTTAGCTTAGTGATGAGCTTTGAGGGCATTATGGTGTTGAATGCTAAGCTGTAGTCAATAAATAGCATTCTTACATAGGTGTTCCTTTTGTCCAGGTGGGAATGGGCAGTGTGGAATGCAATAGAGACGGCATCATCTGTGGATCTGTTTGGGTGGTATACAAATTGGAGTGGGTCTAGGGCTTCTGGGATGATGGTGTTGATGTGAGCCATGACCAGCCTTTCAAAGCACTTCATGGCTACAGACGTGAGTGATGGGTCGGTAGTCATTTAGGCAGGTTACCTTAATGTTCTTGGGCACAGGCACTATGCTGGTCTGCTTAAAACATGTTGGTGTTACAGACGTGGACAGGGAGAGGTTGAAAATGTCAGTGAAGACACTTGCTAGTTGGTCAGCACATGCTCGCAGTACACGTCCTGGCAATCCGTCTGGCCCTGCGGCCTTGTCAATGTTGACCTGTCTAAAGGTCTTGCTCACATCAGCTGCAGAGAGTGTGATCACATAGTCTTCCGGTACAGCTGGTGTTCTCATGCATGTGAGTATATAAGTAGTTAAGCTCGTCCGGTAGGCTCGTGTTTCTGGGCAGCTCTCGGATGTGCTTCCCTTTGTAGTCTGTAATGGTTTGCAGGCCCTGCCACATCCGACGAGCGTCAGAGCCGGTGTAGTACGACTCGATCTTAGTCCTGTATTGATGCTTTGCCTGTTTGATGGTTCGTCGGAGAGTATAGCGGGATTTCTTATAAGCTTCCGGGTTAGAGTCCCGCGCCTTTAAAGCGGCAGCTCTAGCCTTTAGCTCAGTGCGGATGCAGCCTGTAATCCATGGTTTCTGGTTGGGGTATGTACGTACGGTCACTGTGGGGACGACGTCATCGATGAACTTATTGATGAAGCCAATGACAGATGTGGTGTACAATGCCATTGGAGGAATCCTGGAACATATTCCAGTCTGTGCTAGCAAAACAGTCCTGTAGCTTAGCATCTGCTTCATCTGACCACTTTTTTTTATTGATCTAGTCACTGGTGCTTCCTGCTTAAATTTTTGCTTGAAAGGAGGAATCAGGAGGATAGAATTATGGTCAGATTTTCCAAATGGAGGGAGAGGGAGAGCTTTGTATGCATCTCTGTGTATGGAGTATAGGTGGTCCAGAGTTCTTTTCCCTCTGGTTGCACATTTAACATGTTGATAGAAATGAGGTAAAAGTGTAGGAGCGCCGCCTCTGGGTGAGCGTTTTCTTGTTTGCTTATGGCGGAATACAGCTCATTCAATGCTATCTTGGCGCCAGTCTCTGACTGTGGTGGTATGTAAACAGCTACAAAGAATATAGATGAAAACTCTCTCGGTAGGTAATGTGGTCTGCAGCTTATCATGAGAAACAAAGATAGCATGTTTGCAAGCAGAATTGAGGGGAGTGGGGGTTTATTCGATCGACCTCCTACTCCTCAGAAGGTAGCCCGCTCTCCGGCCTCTCTTTCTCCGCCTCCTCTTCACACAGATCACTGGGGTCGGGGCCTGTTCCCGAGGGAGCCGTATATCCTCCGCCTCGGGCTTGTCAGTCGTGAAAGAAGAAAAAGGAGTCTGCTAGTCCGTGGTGAGTAATCGCAGTCCTGATGTCTAGAAGTTATTTTCGGTTATAAGAGACGGTAGCGGCAACATTATGTAGAAAAATAGTAAAAAAACTAAGTCACAAACAACGCAGATAAACGAACAAAAAACACAATCGGTTGGGGGCGTGTAAAACGTCTGCCTTCTGCTCTGGCGCCATTTTATAAAGACACGGCCCGGGATCAAACTCGGATCTGTAGTGACGCCTCTTGCACTGCGATGCACTCCCCATCCAACCTGACAGAGCTTGAGAGGATCTGCAGAGAAGAATGGGAGAACTCCCCAAAAACAGGTGTGCCAAGCTTTTAGCGTCATACCCAAGAAGACTCGAGGCTGTAATCGCTGCAAAAGGTACATCAACAAAGTCTTGAGTAATGGGTCTGAATACTTATGTAAATGTGACATTTAAGTTTTTTTTTTCTAAATGAGCAAAAAATTTTAAAAACTTGTTTTTGCTTTGTCATTATGGAGGGTGTAGATTGATGAGGAAAAAATCTATTAATCAATTTTAGAAAATGGCTGTAACCTTACAAAATGTGTGAAAAGTCAAGGGGTCTGAATACTTTCCGAATGCACTGTATATATACAGTACAAGTCAACATTTTGGACACACCTACTCATTCAAGGTTTTTTCTTTATTTGTACTATTTTCTACATTGTAGAACAATAGTGAAGACATCAAAACTATGAAATAACACATATGGAATCATGTAGCAACCAAAAAAGTGTTGAAAATATCAAACATATTTTGTATTTGAGATTCTTCAAAGTAGAGATTCTTCAAGGTGTGTCCAAACCTTTGCCTTGATGACAGCTTTGCACACTCTTGGCATTCTCTCAACCAGCTTCACCTGGAACTTTATTTTTTTGGTTACTGCATGATTCAATATGTGTTATTTCATAGTTTTGATGTCTTCACTATTATTCTACAATGTAGAACCCTTGAAAACCCTTGAATGAGTAGGTGTGTACAAACTTTGGACTGGTACTGTAAACAAAACTAAATAACTTCACCAGAAATAAGCAAATTAACATTCATATCTTTTTGAATTCAAAACTCCTATTCCCTATCCCTTGGCCCACCTCCCCAACCCACCCCTCCCTCCAACATGTAGCATAGTAAATTGAATATTTAGCTTGTTTTGTAACATTGCAATTTGGACACTGACAAAAACAAACATTCGGTCACTCATGTCGCAATGCACTTCTTCACGTTTGTTTGTTTGTTTATTCTTTCTTATTTTTTTCTGTAAAAGTAAGATTGACGTTTTTCTGTGTGGATAAGAGACGGGGGGCCTTCAGGACAATTTGACCGTGCAAAACAAATGCCAACATCTTACTAAAAGCTACCTTATCGTTTCAAATACTAAACTCAGCACATTTTTTTTGTAACATCCTGGCGTTTTTGCACTGTCAAAATGGCCGCCCTTAGTCTGCATAGTGCATGATGGACTCTACGTAGTTGCCGGGGAAGAGGCCAGTGACGCCGTTGCAGACGCCCTCGTACCAGCCGTCGTCGTTCTTCTTGATGATGAAGATGATGGAGCCCTCCATGAAGGAGAGTTCGTCCTCCTTGTCCTTGGAGTAGTCATAAATGGCCACCACTGTAAAAAACATTTGATTTATTTATTTTACCGGGTAAATTATTGAGAACAAATTCTCTTTTACAATAACGACCTGACCATAGACAGAACAGAGTGAGGGAGAACAGCTGGTGGGAATAGAGCTGTACGTGAAATAATTACTTAAGGAGATACAGCACTATAATATAGTATAGTATAGTATAGTAGGCCTACACCCAAGATTGACAATTTGTGGGTGTCCCTTAGTAGTATCTGTCCTATTCTACTTAATTGGTCCTTTGGATTTGGATAAGTTTGATACTTTGTCTCCACAGACATTTGTTTTGCACCATTTAAAACAAGCTTATAACAGCACGTAAATCATGTTCAAACTGGTGTCAGTGTATGACGTCACTAAAGTTCCGGGGGTTCAAGTCAAACTCACCCTTCTCTACGTAGGACTTGGGGGCCCAGTGGGGGTCTTCGTCAGCATAAGGGTCATTGTAGTGCACCACGGCCGCCTCCTCATCCCCCTGGTAGTCCACTGGTGGGGGCGGGGGAGGGGGCGAGGGCTCCTCAAACATGACAACATCCTCGGGAGGGGGCGGTGGAAGGGGGTCCGGGCTGTCTGTTACTGAACAGGAGGGGAGAGGAAAATAAATTGGACATTATGGAAGCACAATTTCATAGGGATGTCTGTTATAGCAATTATATTTATTTGTGTGATATCAATAGCGCTCGCTAGCTTGTAGTGCTAAAAAACGGAAATGAGTTACCTCTGATTCGTTCAGCCATTCCTATGGGGAAAGAATAGGATTTTGGGATAAGCGCTGAAAATAAGGTCTGAGGTTAACACAGCCTTAGCAGATCTTATACGTTTTGTTCTATGAGATAATACCAGTCAGTTAACATTACCTTTATGCTTTGTTTTGCTACATAAATGCTTAAAAATTCACAAAAAGTGACGTTAGCTGATGAAAATTATCTCATAGAGCAAAACGTATGAAATCTCCTAAGCTTGTGTTTATCAAACATACCTTATTTTTGGCGTATATCCAAAAACCCTATCAAAAACACCATTCATTTCCCCATAGGCTTTGTCCAACGAACCATGGCGGAGTTAGTCCATACAAAAAGATGCCATTCTAATTTCTCTATATTATGGCCTGGGGTTTCTCCTGACCATGTGACCTGACCAGGAAAAACTCCTAAATATATATACTGTAGTGTAAACAGGAACAACTGTTTACGTTTATTTCCAAAATGCTATATCCACACATTTTTCATGTGTTTTTTCATCAGAAATGATTTCTTATGGGTACCTTAATGTATGTGTAAAATATTACTGTTCTCAGATTTTTTATTAATTGAGTTTCAATGTTTTTTTGCTAAACGCTATATATCCATTGTTTAGCTGGAATGTAACCTTTGTATCCTGTATATTTTACTGTGATATGTGGTTGTCTCACCTAGCTATTTTAAGATGAACACACTTACCTTAAGTTACTGAATAAGAGCATCTGATAAACAACTAAAATGTCAAATGTAAATCTCATATTGCTGTATTGAATTATAATTCTTTACAAATAACTATATTGATGTCACAAATACAAAATGTGTAGCTTTCTTTATTAAAAATTAAGTTATTTGCTACATTTGACTGTGTAAAGCCTAGCAGTACTACTTATTTCTCTGACAGTGAGGGAGATATATAGCATTTTGCAAAAAAACAAGCTCATTTGTCTCTCTGAAATGAAACCATCAAGTGATAGATTTGAAACAAATGTCTGTCACAACCCCATGCCATGATGAAATAGTGAAAAAACACACCAATCTCTTTCATGATTTCTTTAAACAATAAAAGCTAATTAACATTTCTGAAATGGTCTTAGCTCCGCCACTCCAAACTGAACAAATAACTTAAATCTGCCCCTTCCAGTGTGTTGCTCCTTAACATCATACAAACAAAACATTCATTCATATACAGGGAGTGTACAAAACATTAGGAACACCTGCTCTTTCCATGACATAGACTGGCCAGGTGAAAGCTATGATCCCTTATTGATGTCAACTGTTAAATACCACTTCAATCAGTGTAGATGAAGGGGAAGAGACAGGTTAATGAAGGATTTTTAAGCCTTGAGACAATTGAGAAATTGATTGTGTATGTGTGCCATTCAGAGGGTGAATGGGCAAGACAAAAGATTTAAGTGCCTTTGAACGGGGTATGGTAGTAGGTGGCAGGCACAGTCAAGAACTGCAACACTGCTGTGTTTTTTACTCTTAACAGTTTCCAGTGAATCAAGAATGGTCCACCACCAGCACTGGAGTCAACATGGGCCAGCATCCCTGTGGAACGCTTTCGACACCTTGTAGAGTCCATGACCCGACGAATTGAGGCTTTTCTGAGGGCAAAAATGGGTGCAACTCAATATTAGGAAGGTATATATTAGATTCTATTCTACCAGTATTCTATTCGATTCCATTATATTCTACCTGTATTCTATTCTACCGCAATTGTATTCTATTATACCAATATTCTTGTCTATTCTATTCAATTATATTCTATGCCATGCATGAGCCTGATCTTTCAGATGTGTGATGACCTTTTCTGGCCAGCAGATAGCATGACAGAACATAGTGTCTTCTCTTATTATACCATGCACTCGGAAAGTATTCAGATCTCTTGACTTTTTCCACATATTGTTACGTTACAGCATTATTCTGAAATTGATTAAATCGTTTTTTCCCCCTCATCAATATACATACAATGCCCCATAATGACAAAGGAAAAAAAGGTTTTTGGAAATCTTTGCAAACGTTCTTCTCTGCAGATCCTCTCAAGCTCTGTCAGGCTGGATGGGGAGCGTTGCTGCACAGCTTTTCTCAGGTCTCTCCGGAGATGTTCGATCGGGTTCAAGCCAGGGCTCTGGCTGAGCCACTCAAGGACATTCAGAGACTTGTTCCGAAGCCACTCCAGCGTTGTCTTGGCTGTGTGCTTAGGGTCGTTGTCCTGTTGGAAGGTGAACCTTCGCCCCAGTCTGAGGTCCTGCGCGTTTTCATCAAGGATCTCTCTGTACTTTGCTCTGTTCATCTTTCCCTCAATCCTAACTAGTCTCCCAGTCCCTGCCGCTGAAAAACATCCTGACAGCATGATGCTGCCACCACCATGCTTCACCGTAGGGATGGTGCCAGGTTTCCTCCAGATGTGATGTAGCAAAGAGTTCAATCTTAGTTTCATCAGACCAGAGAATCTTGTTTCTCATGGTCTGAGAGTTCTTTGGGTGCTTTTTGGCAAACTCCAAGCAGGCTGTCATGTGCCTTTTACTGAAAGGCCTGATTGGTGGAGGGCTGCAGAGATGGTTGTCCTTCTGGAAGGTTCTCCGATCTTCAAAGAGGAACTCTAGAGCTCTGTCAGAGTGACTATCGAGTTCTTGGTCACCTCCCTGACCAAGGCCCTTCTCTCCCAATTTCTCAGTTTGGCCGAGCGGCCAGCTCTAGGAAGAGTCTTGGTGGTTCCAAACTTCTTCCATTTAAGAATAATGGAGGCCACTGTGTTCTTGGGGACCTTCAATGCGGCAGACATTTTTTGGTACCCTTCCCCAGATCTGTGCCTTGATACAATCCTGTATCTGAGCTCTACGGACAATTACTTCAACCTCAAGGCTTGGGTTTTGCTCTGACATTCACTGTCAACTGCAGGACCTTATATAGGCAGGTGTGTGCCTTTCCAAATCATGTCGAATCATGAATTTACCACAGGTGGACTCCAATCAAGTTGTAGAAACATCTCAAGGATGATCTATGGAAACAGCATGTACCTGAGCTCAATTTCGAATCTCATAGTAAAGGGTCAGAATACTTATGCAAATAAGGTATTTCTGCTTTTTATTTTTAATACATTTGCAAAAATGTCTAAAAACCTGTTTTCGTCATTATGGGGTATTGTGTGTAGATTGATGAGAATTGTTATTTAATCCATTTTAGAATAAGGCTGTAACGTAACAAAATGTGGAAAAAGTAAACGGTTCTGAATACTTTCCGAATGCACTGTATGTATAAAACAGACACAGTAGTTCAGATATGGCTAGTAGGGTTTCTCGAGGTGAAATGCAAATGCAACATAAGGAAAGTAAGGATCCAAGTTTCATTTGAAAGCTGGATTAACAACTAAAGTCACCTGGACAAGGACACAGCTGCTGTGTACAGTAGGGATTGGGAAGATCCCTGAGACGTGCCCTGTCTGATTAAAACTGTGTTTGACTTGGCTGGCACTATGCGGTTTTCCAAACGTTAAGTCACGTGTTTTCAGGGGACAAAGGTAGAACCATATAACTCTCGCCACTGTCACTCAGTGACCATGGCAACAGACAAAACATTGGAGGGGTGTGTCTAAAGGCAGTAGCCAGCGTACGAAAAAGGCATGACAGACGCAGCATAAAAGAGCACAAATAGGTGACAGTGTGAAATGTAAGGCTGAGGGAGAGGTGCTGTTACCTGTGTGTGCGTTGGTTCTTCTATCCTTTTGGGGAACTAAAATCGCCAAATGTCCCCACAAGGATAGAAAAACAAGGAAAATTCTCTCTCGTGGAGACATTTCTCACGTCCCCATGAGGACAAAGGCTATTTTAAACTCAGGAGTTAGGTTTCAGGTTACAATTAGGGTTAAAATGATGGTTAGGTTTAGTTTTCAGGTTTGGGTTAGGGGTATGGTAAGGGTTAGGTTTTGGGAAAATAGGATTTTAAATGGAAATACATTTTAGGTCCCAACGGGGATGGAAGAACATAACGTGTGTGTGTGTGTGTGCGTGTGTGTTACTTACTGGTCTCCTGCACTCTGGCCACAAAGCCCGTCAGAGGAATCTGAGGAGTCAGCTGGACCATAGGAGGGGGAGGAGGAGCCACAGACACTAAAAGCAGCAACACAGACAGGCAGACAGATGGACATACCAGAGAGAGAGAACGAAAGAGAGATAGGGAGATGGAAGGAGAAACACAGGAAAAATATGCTTGTCAGAGAGCAAAACAAAGCAGTAAGCGTGCATACCCACTTAGAGTATTTTATTCTCTCAATTCAACTTTACCCTTCAGGCAAAGCTGGTTGAAATTACGTTTTTACAACCACAAACTGGTTGAAATGATGTTATTACAACCACAAACTGGTTGAAATTATGTTATTACAACCATAAGCTGGTTGAAATGATGTTATTACAACCATAAGCTGGTTGAAATGATGTTATTACAACAACAAACTGGTTGAAATTAGGTTATTTTGGTGTTATTTCAACCAGTTTTGCCTACTGGCTATGTAAACAAACAACATTCAGCATGGCAGCATGATATTTCACAGTATACTATAGACAGTGTTTATTTGTGTTGTAACAATTTAGTTTGACCAATTATTATTACCAAATGTCCTCGGTTTCTTTGGGATTAATTGAAATGAACACAATGAGGTACCATTTCATACAGAGTAGTCCCCAATGTTATAGGAATGATTTTAAATTGTGTCAAAAATGTATTGTGTAATAATACCAACTTCTAGTTTACTGTGCAATAAAATGCAAACAGCTACACTGTGCATTTCTGTTCTTCAGTTGAAAAATTCACATATTTTTATGACATTCCTTTGTCTTCCGATAGGTTGCATAACTCATATCTGACGTAAGACAATGATTATGCCCTTCATTGAATGAACATCACCCTAACCCCAGTACAGTGTTGTAATGATTGTTCCCACCCAAAGGCATGATGTCATAAAGCGGTGGTTCCTAACATTTTTTTGATCAGTGGCACACCTTGATGGGCTAATAAATGATGTGGCACACCTAAACCTTTCCTAATCATTTATTAAGTGTTAATGACCTTCATCTCATCTGATCCATACTGCAAATCATTCATTTTCTGTGACAACCATTTTTTCATAGATTCAACTGGGTGTATTTCAACTATTTTCATAGTTCCTTAGGCCCACTCATGATGGTTCATTTGTGTGTACCCCTTTAAGAGCATCCTGCAACTCTCAGATAGAAAGGAAAACATGTAGCTCTGGTAAAATAGGTCTTACTTTGAACGGAAAGGTCTAGAAACGAGCCGTTTCCTGCATTGTAAAGGTGCATCAACAGACACAAAGCCAAGCTCCGTTTGCTTCTATGGCAGAGGCTATGATACTGCTAAGCCTCAGACTTGCCTGTGTTAATGGTTCTCACAGGCAAAGGAAAAGGATACTAATTACTTTGCTCATGATACGCGCCCCTCAAATGATCCAAATGTAAAAACAGCTGCAGCGCACCGGACTTGAAACAACGATACAGATTTGTAACCATGTGTGCCATTCAATCAATGTATTATCTGATTGATTTTCTTTCTAGCGGCACTGGTGCCCCCAAGTCAAAATCCCACGTTCATTCCACAGGTAATATTTATAAGCGAGTGTTATCAAGAATTGGAAAAGTTTTGCGGCACACTGGTTGAAAACCACTGTCATAGAGGGTGACACATCATCATGAGGGTGGTTTTCCTCTCTGACTCCCGGGGCATAAATCAGCAGTAATGAAATGGTTGTCTCACAACTAGTCACGTCTGATTTATTTCACCGCCATAGAGCTGCCTTCAGACACATAGATCAGTCACTGTCGCCCCTCTCCAGACTAGTCTACCTCTTATGGGTCAATGTTATGTGTGAGAGTTAACAGCGATACCGACAGTATGCCTTGGTTTTATGTTTGCGACGTTCGTCCTAAATCTCCTCTTGTCTGACAGCTAATGTCAGCGTGTGTATATGTGTGTCCTGGATTTCCCTTTGTCTGACTGCTAATGTGAGTGTGTGTGGATTTATGTCTTCCACTGCCTCTTCTCTTTTACCTGCAATTAAAGTGAGCTACCTCAAACTGACTCCTATCCAGGACACACACTGAGTTGACCGTCTATTGATGTTGCTCTTTGGTCGGTTACAAACATTCAACCATAATCCAACTACGGTCTATTAACTTTCTTCTTTGGTCAGACCTAACATTACTTCAACCATAATCCAACAAAAATTCTTCCCGTGGTCTTACCTGAGTTCTGGGGGTAGGCGGGTCCCCCATTGAGGTGGGGCTGCTGGGACATGGAGAAATGGGAGCTGCCGGAGGGCGCCCGGCGGTAGGTACCTGTGGCCGACACCATGGAAGCTGAGGTGGCGGTGGAGTTGTGGCGGGAGACCTGCCGCGAGATGGTGCCAAACTGGGACATGGGGATGGGACCCAGGCCTGGGCCCTGGGGGACTGCTGCTGTGGTTGTTGAGGTGGGGAGAGGGGTACGGAGAAAGAAGGTAGGGAAAGGAGAGTGAGAGAGTTAGTGAATTCACTGAAGTTGGCCCTGTCTTAACCGCACTTATTTAGTGTGTGGTTGGATGGAAGCGACTCAGCTGTGGCTGGTGTGCCTGAGTACAACAACCAACCAGACAGAAAAAAAGAGTTCCATGAGAAGATATACTGTGCTGCCAAAATATCACCAAAATATGCATATGAATCTAGATCTAAATGTACAGCTGAATTGTATGGAAAACTGATGCATAATATGAGGCTGAAACAAACAGACTAACACCATTGTATGCCAAAAGAGATGCCAAATTGACAGAACAAATAGGCAGCTAAGCGTATGTATATGAAAAGATTAGCTGACACAATAAACAGACACATGCTAAGTTGAAGACAGGAGAAGGCCTGATAGAAGCAGGAGATGCGATGCTAAAGGAATAAGACTGGTCAGACAGAAAGGACAGCTAAATGCTATGCTAAACAAAATGAGAAGCGAAGATAACAGAATGGAAAGCTAAATCCTAAGCTAAGAGAGAAGAAAAGGTACCAAAATGGAAGTCTACATTCTAAGCTTGGGTACCAGAGATCCTATACAGAATGGAAGGCTAAATGCTAAGCTAACAGAGAAGCTAGACAGAAAGGCTAATGCTAAGCTAACAGAATGAAACGGCTAAAATGCTACACTACCAATAGGTTAACAGAGAAGCTAATTAGACAGAACCGACAACAAAATGCTGAGCTAAACAATGCTAACAGAGAAACAAACAGAATGGAAGGCTGAATGCTAAACTAGGTTAAAAGAGAAGCTAATTCAATAGAATGGACACCTAAATACTAAGCTAGCAAAGAATCTACAATAATACAATGGCTAGTTAAATGCAAAGCTAAGCTAAAGGAGATGTATCGCTGGCCTCACCTGGTCCCAGGCTGGGAGGGGAGGGAGTGGGCACGGCCAGAGGAACACTTATGCTGCTGCCACCGCTGTTCTCTCGCCCGCCACTACCCCCACTGCTGCCACTGCACAGAGAGAGAGCGAGAGAGAGAGAGAGAGAAAGATGAGGGGAAGAAATTGGGATAGGGAAGAGGTAAAGAGAGAGTCATATATATATATATATATATATAGAGAGAGAGAGAATAAAAGAGAAGGATGACGAAAGAATAGAGTGTCAGACAATCTGTAATTATATTGTCAGCATGAGCTCCTATCACAATTCAGCTGTAGAGTATAATGGGCTCTATTTTTCAAACCTAACACAATGGTAAGTCTTAGACTGGCGGTAGCTCTATAGGTCCGAGGGTGTCTCAGAAATATTTTAGCTATTTTCCCTGCAGGAATTATGAGCGCAAGAGCTAACAGAGGAGTGAATAGGCTGGGTTTTGATGAATACATTTGTTGTAGGTGTGTCGAGGGTTGACTCTTCACTGGCCAATCAGAACATGCTCTGTCACTAAATACGTGGCTTCTTCAAGTTGTGTATTTACATTTTTTAATGTATTGCGTTGTCATCAACTCCAATTCTAATGTTAGTCCGTTATAACCTAGTTTGATAAATAGCCGACAAAAACAAAATAACAACATTTGGGGCTATCCCATCTTTGCTAAATATGTTGAAAATGTTAGCAGTCCACATTATTCTAAGTCATTTCATGGCTTGAATATGTAAATATACAGTTGATGTTGGAAGTTTACATACACATTCGCCAAATAATTCCCAATTCCTGACATATAATCCTCGTAAAAATTCCCTGTTTTAGGTCAATTAGGAGCATCACTTTATTTTAAGAATGTGAAATGTCAGAAAAATAGTAGAGAGAATGATTTATATCAGCTTTTATTTCTTTCATCACATTCCCAGTGGGTCAGAAGTTTACATACACTCAATTAGTATTTGGTATCATTGCCTTTAAATTGTTTAACTTGGGTCAAACGTTTCGGGTATTTTGTGAAGTGCACCAGTCCCTCCTGCAGCAAAGCACCCCCACAACATGATGCTGCCACCCCCGTGCTTCACGGTTGGGATGGTGTTCTTCGGCTTGCAAGCCTCCCCCTTTTTCCTCCAAACATAACGATGGTCAATATGGCCAAACAGTTCTATTTTTGTTTCATCAGACCAGAGGACATTTCTCCAAAAAGTATGATATTTGTCCCCATGTGCAGTTGCAAACCATAGTGACTTATTCCCTGCTGAGCGGCCTTTCAGGTTATGTCGATAGAGGACTCATTTTTACTGTGGACATAGATACTTTTGTACCAGTTTCCTCCAGCATCTTCACAAGGTCCTTTGCTGTTGTTCTGGGATTGATTTGCACTTTTCGCACCAAAGTACGTTCCTCTCTAGGAGACAGAACGCGTCTCCTTCCTGAGCGGTATGACGGCTGTGTGGTCCCATGGTGTTTATACTTGCGTACTATTGTTTGTACAGATGAACGTGGTACCTTCAGGCATTTGGAAATTGCTCCCAAAGTCGAACCAGACTTGTGGAGGTCTACAATTATTTTTCTGAGGTCTTGGCTGATATCTTTTGATTTTCCCATGATGTCAAGCAAAGAGGCACTGAGTTTGGAGGTGTATCTGTGAAATATATCCACAGATACACCTCCAATTGACTCACATGATGTCAATTAGCCTATCAGAAGCTTCTAAAGCCATGACATCATTTTCTGGAATATTCCAAACTGTTTAATGGCACAGTCAACTTAGCATATGTAAACTTCTGACCCACTGGAATTGTGATACAGTGAATTATAAGTGAAATAATCTGTCTGTAAACAATTGTTGGAAAAATTACTCGTGTCATGCACAAAGTTGATGTCCTAACCGACTTGCCAAAACTATAGTTTGTTAACAAGAAATTTGTGGAGTGGTTGAAAAACGAGTTTTAATGACTCCAACCTAAGTGTATGTAAACTTCCAAATTCAACTGTATACATAACATCCACACTGATATAGGGCTTTATTTTTTTATTTAACCTTTATTTAACTAGGCAAGTCAGTTAAGAACTAATTCTTATTTACAATGACGGCCTACCCCAGCCAAACCCGGACGACGCTGGGCCAATTGTACGCCGCACTACGGGACTCCCAATCACGACCGGATGTGATGCAGGCTGGATTCGAACCAGGGATTACAGTGACGCCTCGGGCTAAGCCATGGGTATGCCAAATGTTGTCAATAGGCAAGATTACATTTACTTTGATATGGCCTAAAAAGACAGTGAATAATTCCAATCCAATTCGAATAAAAACAAAACAACAACTTGTTTTAAATAGGCTATGTTTCAATACAGTTACAGGCACCGTAATACCCCTACCGTGGGCATATAATATTAAGGCAACAACGACTGGAGGGTTTTACGCACATTCAAAGTTTTCACAGAAGCTGGATAAATATCCGATATCAAGAGAAAGGGGGAATGTCCACTCAACGTTATACAGCTCCCAAATGTAATGTTTTATAAACTGTAAGGACCGACGCTGGAGATGAGAAGCAAGTACAGGGAGTGAACATTTAATGGAAAACGGACATCAAACAGAGGAAGGACAGCATCTGACATTACGACAATAATGCTGACACTGGGAACAAAACTGAGGAACAGACAGATATAGAGGGGGCAATCCACAACATGAAGGAGTCCAAGTTAGTCCAATGAGTGCAGATGCGTGTAGTAATGGTGACAGGTGTGCGTAATAAAGGGCAGCCGAGGGAGAGTGGGAGCAGGCGTGACAGTACCCCCTCCCCCTAGGGGCGCCACCCGGTGTCCCACCTGGGCGAGCCTGACGGGCCGGCTGAGTCATGGGCGCTGGACTAGCCGGTTGAGGAGTAGAAGCCCGACGAGCCGGCTGAAGCGTGGGAGCCTGACGGGCCGGCTGTGGCATGACGTGGGATGGGAGCCTGATGATCGGCTGAGGCATAGGAGCCCGACAAGCCGGCTGAGGCATGACGTGGCATGGGAGCCTGCCGAGCCAACCGAGGCAAGGAAACCTCTCGAGCCAGCTAAGGTGTGGAAGCCAGACGAGCCCGCTGAGGCACCCCCGGTTCCATCAGCGGCACCCAGACCCAACGTCACCACCAAAAACAAAAAACAAGAACTCCCTGATGCTTCAAATAGGGGTGTCAGTATTCTGTAAGGACCGACGCTGGAGATGAAAAGCAAGTACAGGGAGTGAACATTTAATGGAAAATGGACATCAAACAGAGGAAGGACAGCGTATGGTCAGGGGAAACAAAATGACATTACAACAATACTGGCACGGGAAACAAAACTGAGGAACAGACAGATCAATCAACAACGTGAAGGAGTCCAGGTGAGTCCAATGAGCACAGATGTGTGTAATGATGGTGACAGGTGTGCGTAATGAAGGGCAGCCTGTTGTTCGAGAGCGAGAGTGGGAGCAGGCGTGACATAAACATAATGGACTAATTTACCAATCTAAAACAAAATGCTGACATGGGCTAATTAAGTGACTGCTGATGCACAACCAAAATTTCGAAATTGCACCTTGTGTATTCTATTAATCTATCAGGTGGTTGAGACCCTGAAGTTGAGTCAACCCCCCCAAAATAAAATTGGGTCCAGGGGCCACCAGTGGCCAATTCCTGGCCTAGTGTAAGGGTAGCCTGAGGAAGGCTTGGTTCATAATCATATGAAATAAAAAGCAAGCAATTGTTAAAGGAAAAAAACAGGAGCTAGATAAAATAATGTAGGCCTACAGATAAAAAGGGGATGTCCGCTCACTATTTTGCTGCTCACAAACTTGATATTTTAATAAAGCTTTGCTAAATAAGATTTATTTCAAAGTAATCTCACGACCCTTTATTGATAAGCTTGGCTACTTGATGAACAAAAAAAGGACAAAAAAGGAACACTTATGAGGGACAAAAAAAATCCAGCCTTCATTGAGGGGAGGGGAGGCAATGCTTGGTTTTTAATCACATGCTCTTACAGACGAGCTGCCAGCGGCCCCCTTTGTTGTCAGCATGAATGTTGTCATTAAAACATTGTTTGATTGGATGACACGATGAACTCGGCTCATTGGTCAACCACGCAGGCTTTGTTGCTGGCACTACCTTTCAGATATAAAGAAAAGTCTGCAAAACGTTGGCGTCACCCCGTCTTGGTTTGAAAGGTGTAAAACACACCAACACACACACCTAGGCACACACACGCTCCAGTGGCCACATGCAAATTAGGGGTGGGCAGTGTGTGTTACCTGTGTGTTCTGGGTCTCTGGTTGAGGGAGGCCGTGCGTGCAGGGCTGTGCTGGCTGCCTAGTCGTGCTGGGCTGGTCATATAGTCGTTAGGCACCGTTGGAGGCTTGACTGGCTCCAGGGTCTTATAGGGGGTGTTTCGCCTGGAGAGGACACACACATTGAGAACATTAAGCGCATGTCAACACAACACACACCAATAACATTTTGCACGTTAAGAAAACACACACGTGCACATACACACCAATAACTCAAGTGCACATCAGCACAACACAAGCTCACACAGGCACACACACACTCATACACACGTTTTTGGGATACCATACCCAAGAGTCCCACGACCAGCCATGGGTGGGCTCGGGGGTTTCTGTGTCGGTGGATTGGTCCTCGATAATGTCCCCCCTCCTCCTCCCCTCGCTGGCTGGTTGTTGCCATGTTGCTATAAAAAAGAAAAACGTGGATTCTCAGTCATAGGTGGCCAACTGATGTTCAACCCTTTACAAAGGCAATTACTGTATGTTACATTGTGCAAGTATCCTATTACAGTACGGTGCAGTTTATAGTTAACATTTTGTTTTCACTTTTAGTGTTTTGTGATGGTATCTGTATTGTTTAACTGAGAGATAATTTCGATCATTTGGAGACATAACAAGGACTTTATATTAGGACTACATTCTCTCATAAAGTTTTAATATACATACAACATATACTGATGTTACGAAATGAGGCGACCCAGAGTAATGGGGGCTTAGAGGGTCAAAGCATCATGGGTAGGGGGAGAAACACAGCTCTTACCTTGGCTTTAAGCCACTGAGTGCAGGCAGTAAAAAGAGAAGAGACAAAATAACAACATACTCATTGGTTAAGAGTAGCAGGTGAGTAAGAACAAAGGGATTAACACGTGTGCTTATCGGTTAAGAGAAGAGACAGAGTGAGAACTACAGTAATAACAGCTGTGCTCATTGGTTAAGAGTAGCAGGGGAGTAAGAACAAAGGGATTAACACGTGTGCTTATCGGTTAAGAGAAGAGACAGAGTGAGAACTACAGTAATAACAGCTGTGCTCATTGGTTAAGAGTAGCAGGGGAGTAAGACCTAAGGAGTAACACTTGGGCTCACTGGAGGAGACATAGTAAGAACTCTTGTGCTTATTGGTTAAGACAAGAAAGATGACTAACACCTGTTTCATGTCATTATTATGTGTTGGGACAGCCTGTGGGGCATAAAATAGAATGAATATGAACACACAGCATTAACTAGGGAATATACCATTTTCCCAAGTGGTGTCCCCTGCAGTTTCTACTGTCAATTTTAAGTTGTGTGCAAAAAAAAAACATTTCGGACCACTGGATTAGAGAATATTATTTTGTAACTATTCTAGTTAGGAATACAGTGAAAATATAATTTAAAAAAGCGATAGAGGTAGCAGGGATAAAATACTTGAGTTCTCAATGATTACATTCCTGAATTAGCCTGACTAGTGAACTGTAACCTCTGACTGTCCTATTCTATTTATCCAACACCTAATATTGAACCTCATCATGGACAGCTAGCTCCCGCTAAAACCTGCCCCCTAACTGAGATGGCTCACAGTTCAGTCAGTCAAATGGCTGATTTGGATTCTACTGGAAGCTAGCTGTTGTAACCAGTCAAGTCAGTGTGGTCTAACACATGATTTGCGTTTACAGTAACTGGTGACAGTCGACTACCCTGTCTCTCTAAAATGTCTCCTGATTCGTAATTGTTGAAAAGCTCCCTTGGCTGTCACTATGGATGTGTCCTGTAGGGGGAAGACACACGCCTCCGTCTCCAGGGGCAACTGTCTGTCAGTAATGACTATTGGGAGGATACCACGGTAACCGGGAGGCGAGGAGAGTGATTTGGTATTCATTGTCCAAGGCGAGCCTCCGGGGACTTCTCCTGCCCCAACGAAGGGGAAATAGGCTGTGAGAATGAGCTGGGCTAATGAGGTGTTCACACGCGCATGCACACGTATACATACAGTACATGAGCCCCCCCACACACACACACACACACACAAAAACGCATGGCGCTCATACTACACAAGTCTGCTTAAACATACATCCAAAAACACACACACATCCAACCACTCGGGCCTCATCGGCATTAAAATGTGTATGTTTAATGGTATATGCATCAGCACACACACACACACACACACACACACACACACACACACACACACACACACACACACACACACACACACACACACACACACACGACTGGTGTGGCTATAGTGGCACTGGGCTGATATCAATGGCTCTGAATTATTATAACACACGTATGTTTCGGTGGAGAAAGGGGAAATCTGAGAGGGCTCCCTCTCTGTCTGACTGTCTGTCAACCATGAAGCAGACACAGTGAAACCCGAGGAATCAAAATGGAGGTGCACCAGACTCAGTACATTGCACTACTGAGTCCTGAGAAAATTGAATCTGACAGCTTTCTGTACCAGACACAGGAAACCTATCTTAAAGGTGCACTTCACCACTTTTTAACATCATATCCATTATGTTCGGCGACATACTAGTTTCTACATATGTGAAAATTGTGAAACTTTTGTGCGTTTTGTAGTCAAAAAGATGAGAAGAAAAGGTCAGAAGAAAAATACCCCATATGACGTCATCGGGGGTCATGACTGAAATGATGTTGACCTCTTTGTGCTCTTGAGTAGCTGGAATACGTTAACACTACAGTACCAAAGTGTAGACTGAGAAGTCATATTGTACATTTGGTCACTATAGGAAACCCCAATATAGTGGACAGACATATTACATACTATATGCATGTATCCATTCGCTAATTTTGTATTGCTGCAAATTCTCAAATCCATTTGTATCATGAGACTAAGACAAATGTGTGAATAGGGCCTCTTTTGGTTAGAATTGCTTTGCAGCGGATGTTAGAAGAATATCAACAAACAAACTCATTATCTAACATAAGAGACACAGTCACAGCAAGAGTAATATAGTGATTCATTCATGCATAGCACACCATGGCAAATAAAGGACTATCAATGACAGGCAGCAACCAATACACACAACAAACTCAAAGTGAGAGAAAGAGAGAGGGAGGGAGAGAGAGAGAGAGCAAGAGAGAGAGCGAGAGAGAGAGAGAGAGAGAGAGAGAGAGAGAGAGAGAGAGAGAGAGAGAGAGAGAGAGAGAGAGAGAGAGAGAGAGAGAGAGAGAGAGAGAGAGATCCGAGGGAGGGAGAATAACAAATGAAGTCGGAACCGGAAGATAGCTGAAAGATTATTTCCCCACAATTCATGGGGGATATGATGGCGTCAGACTTCCCAGCCAGTAACCTCCTAGAGTTCTTGGACACAGACAGAGGTTAGAGGAGCCAAGCTTGTAACCACTGATGGCTTCGCCTACTACACTGACAGCTACAGTGTTATGTTAAATCTTCACACCCCCTGCTGCACTTCATTAACTAAAAGGGCAGTTTATTGATTAGCATGATTTAATTAAGTGGAAGTAATTAAATGGTAATAAAATGGCTAGACAGACCACTTACATGACTGTTCCAGGCGTGAATCTGGTGCTAATTGTGTGTTTGCCTCTCAGGAAAATTGATTTATATAAGGACTAGCACACACCTGAGGGAATGATGACTAACTAATTAATGACTCCAGTTGATCAATTGCTATGAAGGGTGTAAGCCGAAACCAGCATGGATACTGGAGACGTCAATGCAGTATTACATATTGAGTAGTGTTTTTTTCTGAAAATGTCAGTATGAGGCACTGGGGCTGAGGATGACGTGACTCCAGTCTGTTGCTTTTACTTTAAGAAGGGGGGGGGGGGGGGGGGGGGGGGCTCTTACTTTGACACCGTGGCTTTTTCTTTGAAATATAGGGGACTCTTACTTTGACACCGTGGCCCACGTCGTCCAGCAGCGTGTAGTCGATGGGCTTCCTGATGTACCGGACTGGCCGCTCCATGTTGCCTGGGGCGATGATCTTGTGCGTGCGCGAGGTGTTCTTGTTGGTGGTCAGGATGCCAATCTCTCGCCGTGCCACCTTCTCCTTGTGGATGTCCACTGTCTGAATGGAGGGATGGGGAGAGAGAGAGAGGATTAGAAGCAAGGAAGAGGAAGGAGTGCTCTGCTAAATGTAATTACAGTGACTTTACACTGTCATATGTTTGGCGTGTCTGTCATAGATTTTTATTACAGTCTTAGATCATTACATTTTACTATGACTGTAACACCTCCAGTAAGTCATTTTTATGGCAGCATTAAGAAAGCATATAAACTATTCATACTGATGGACTACAACAACAGTGTTTCACATTTAGTGGCCCTTAGGGGTTGAAACAGGGAGGGACTGCCTGGACATGTCCAATAACTCCACTGGACGTGTCGTTTTTTGTTGCAAAACGTTTTCCTACTGTGTGCCCTAATGAACACGACCAAAGAACACTGCCTTTACCTTGGAGACCATTCGAAAGACAACTCCCATCTGGGTCAGTTGAAACCGCGAGTGACCCCCATATCCTTTTAAATTACAGTCATAAATGATATGATCTCACAGCAGGTGGCCTGTCTCCTGTTAGAGCCTCAGAGGGTTGATTCTTATGAACAATAGATGAAGGAATGAGGGTGGGTGGATGTGTATGTCTCTGGACATTTAGGTCACACTTCAGTCAGTAAGAGAGATGATGTGTGTGTGTGAGAGGGGAGGGGGGGTTGGATGGTGCGCACGCGTGTGTGTGTGTGTGTGTGTGTGTGTGTGTGTGGAGGTGTTTAACTACTCTTGTGGGGACCAGACATTTTGTTACAAGGTCAAATGCTATTTCTATGGGGTTTAGGGTTAAGGTTAGCATTAGTGTTAAGGTTAGGCTTTAGGGAAAATAGGATTTTGAATGGGACTGAATTGTGTCCCCCTACAAGGTTAGCTGTGTGTGTGTGTGTGTGTGTGTGTGTGTGTGTGTGTGTGTGTGTGTGTGTGTGTGTGTGTGTGTGTGTGTGTGTGTGTGTGTGTGTGTGTGTGTGTGTGTGTGTGAGAGAGACCCTAGGCAATGAGGTCACTGTTCATCCAACTGGGTTAAGTACTCTTTAGGGATTCCAATGCTGTAGGTGCTAGAGATGGAGAACAAGTGAGAGATAAAGGGGATATTTAATAGACAGGTAGTTCATTTGACCCTCTGGAACGACCTTAAAGAAGAGCTGCAGCCACACAAACCTCTCTGCGTTCAACGCTAGACATTTTATGTGCTGTGTGATAAAAATAGAAAACACGGTTGTAATTCTTTTTCTCGAGAGGAAACAACATGGTCACGCCCAGTTTCAGCTTGGAACCAGCACCAAACCCTTCATGCCCATTTCCTGTCTGAATCAGAGATAGGGGGCTCAAACAGTTCATACAGAAAGAGAGCAACAAAAAAAAATCACAAACAAAATGAGAATGAAAGGGCAGGAAAGAAAAGAAGAGAGAATGAAAGGTTTAGCTATGTGGTTAGAAATGTGTTGGTTCCTGTGTTACTGTTCAGGTCAACGTCAAACAGGTGCAATACATTCTCTGTAGATTGGATCTTCATATGATTGCCTACCACAAACAGATAAGATCTGCTGAATCAATAATAATAATAATACTAATAGCATAACATATGCCATTTAGCAGACACTTTTATACAAAGCAACTATCAGTCATGCATGCATACCATTTACGTACGGGTGGTCATCGAAACCTTCATCAGTGGTTAACACCACAACTCCTATCTTTATGTGCAAGTCTCACGTAATCCTGACAGAACATTTTCCCAACAGTAGAGAAAATACCTTTTTTTACCCAACAATAGCATGTGAAACTTGGAATGTCTTTGAAATGTACATCAGCATTGACAATGTTTTCAAGATATTTCTTTCTCCAAGAGAAAAAGGTTCATTTCAAGAGATAATAATAATTTCTCATTTTGATTGAAAACATTGTCATTCATGATTATGTACTGTTGTTTAAGCAGGTGGCCTAACTAAACGCATGACAAAAAAAAAACCCCAAAAACAAATGGTGACTTAATTTTTTTACTAATAGCCCTAATGTAGACAGTATTTAACTGAATTGTCATTGTACATTAGATAATTCAGTTACGAATAGTTAGATATGTTCATATGTTCATGAGTAAAAACCAGTCTCAAGTCAGCTGATGCTCAACTGTTAATAGAAGGATTCCTGGAATGACAGTTGAGAATAGAGGTCTGCCGATTATGATTTTTCAATGCCGATACCGATACTGATTATTGGTGGGCCAAAGGGCCGATACCGATTAATCGTCCGATTTAAAAAAATGTATTTATTTATTTGTAATAATGACAATTACAACAATACTAAATGAACACTTTTATTTTAACTTAATATAATACATCGATCAAATCAATTTAGCCTCAAATAAATAATTAAACGTTAAATTTGGTTGAAATAATGCAAAAACAAAGTGTTGGAGAAGAAAGTAAAAGTGCAATATGTGCCATGTAAAAAGGCTAACGTTTAAGTTCCTTGCTCAGAACATATGAAAGCTGGTGGCTCCTTTTACCTGGGAATACTGAAGATTCATGTTAAGAGGTTTTAGGTTCAGGTTATTATAGGAAATATAGGACTATTTCTCTCTATACGATTTGTATTTCATATACCTTTGACTATTGGATGTTCTTCTAGGCACTATAGTATTGCCATTCTAACAGTATAGCTTCCGTCCCTCTCCTCGCTCCTACCTGGGCTTGAACCAGGAACACATCGAAAACAGCCAGCCTCGAAGCATCGTTACCCATGTAGAGGAAGGGAAAAAACTACTCCAAGTCTCTCAGCGCGCACCCGGCTAACTAGCTAGCCATTTCACATCGGTTACACCAGCCTAATCTCGGGAGTTGATAGGCATGAAGTCATAAACAGCTGCTGGCAAACGCATGAAAGTGCTGTTTGAATGAATGCTTACGAGCCTGCTGCTGCCTACCACCACTCAGTCAGACTGCTCTATCAAATATCAAATCATAGACTTAATTATAACATAACAACACACAGAAATACGAGCCTTAGGTCATTAATATGGTCAAATCCGTAAACTATCATTTCAAAAATAAAACGTTTATTCTTTCAGTGAAATACGGAACCGTTCCGTATTTTATCTAACGGGTGGCATCCATAAGTCTAAATATTCCTGTTATATTGCACAACCTTCAATGTTATGTCATAATTACATCAAATTCTGGCAAATTTGTTCGCAACGAGCCAGGCGGCCCAAACTGTTGCATATACCCTGACTCTGCATAAAATGAATGCAAGAGAAGTGACACAATTTCCCTAGTTTAATATTGCCTGCTAACATGAATTTATTTTAACTAAATATGCAGGTTTAAAATATACTTCTGTGTATTGATTTTACGAAAGGCATTGATGTTTATGGTTACGTACATTCGTGCAACGATTGTGCTTTTTTCGCAAATGTGCTTTTGTTAAATCATCCCCCGTTTGGTGAAGTCGGCTGTCTTTGTTAGGAAGAAATAGTCTTCACAGTTCGCAACGAGCCAGGCAGCCCAAACTGCTGCATATACCCTGACTCTGTTGCACAGAACGCAAGAGAAGAGACGCAATTTCCCTTGTTAAAATAAATTCATGTTAGCAGGCAATATTAACTAAATATGCAGGTTTAAAAATATATACTTGTGTATTGATTTTAAGAAAGGCGCTTTTTTCGCGAATGCGCTTGTTAAATCACCCGTTTGGCAAAGTAGGCTATGATTCAATGATACATTAACAGGCACCGCATCGATTATATGCAACGCAGGACAAGCTAGATAAACTAGTAATATCATCAACCATGTGTAGTTAACTAGTGAATATGTTAAGATTGATTGTTTTTTATAAGATAAGTTTAATGCTAGCTAGCACCTTACCTTGGCTCCTTGCTGCACTGCATAACAGGTAGTCAGCCTGCCACGCAGTCTCCTCATGGAGTGCAATGTAATCGGCCATGATCGGTGTCCAAAAATGCCAATCACCGATTGTTATAAAAACTTGAAATCGGCCCTAATTAATCCAATTCCGATTCCGATTAGTTGGTCGACCTCTAGTTGAGAGATGGGCAACGCTGCCCCAACGCAGACCGTTTAGTTGGTCAAGACTGGTCCGCTTGGTCAAGACTGGGGGGATTTTGCTATAAACTGTTCATAGGAATTTTTGCTATAGGAATTAATCTCTCACCAAGTGTCCTATAACGTTTTGTACCCTAACCCCCTCAAAGCTAGGGTTGGAAATCCCAATCCCTGGAAATCCTCATTGGTTAGTATGCTCTAATAGTCCCAACCAGACTGTAAAACACCTGGATTGTCAACTCATCTCACCTCCTGCTCTAAAGGCATCAGCATGCTTCAGTTCAGCTGGCACCAAGCCGAAGTCGACTAGTCAAGCCGAACAAGTATGCTTGCATACTCCCTTAAAAGACCTTCGCATGGAAAACCAAAAAAAGCAGCAACAGTATTGTTTATCCATTTTAAGATGCGGTAGTGTAACGGCTGTCTTCTGAAATGAACCAAGGCGCAGCAGGTATGTGAATACTCATTTTTTAATTACCCAACAAAAGGAGTAAAGCATCCACAGGAAACAATAAACGTGACAGCAGCAACAGTTCGCAGGCTAAAAAACGCAGTGCAAAACAACCACCCACAACCCCAAAGAAAAACACACACACCTATATAGGACTTCCAATCAAAGGCAACTCAACACACCTGCCTTCAATTGGAAGTCCCAATCAACAATACAAACATAACCAACACAAACATGCCACGTCCTGACCAAAACTAAAACACTAGCTCCATCTGCTGGTCAGGACGTGACAGTACCCCCCCTCAAGGTGCAGACCCCGGAATGCACCTACCAACAGAAAAACACCAACAAAAAACCCATAAACAATAACCTTTAAACAATAAGGGAGGGAAGGGAGGGTGGCTGCCGTCACCAACGGCACTGTGCTACACCCTCCCTCCCCAACCCACCTATCCTGGAGGTGGCTCAGGTGCAGGCCGTGGACCTCGCTCCACCTTCGGCGTCGCCCACTTTGATGGCGCCGATAGCTGCGCCGGGCCGACGGGCCACTCGGGCTGACCCGGGCAGACGGACCACTCGGGCTGGGCCGGGGGACAGGAGGGCCCCTCGGGCTGGGCCGGAGAGCAGGAGGGCCCCTCGGGCTGGGCCGGAGGGCAGGCAGGCCCCTCTGGCAGTTCAGGGCAGTCTGGCCACTCTGGCAGTTCAGGGCAGTCTGGCCACTCTGGCAGTTCAGGGCAGTCTGGCCACTCTGGCAGTTCAGGGCAGTCTGGCCACTCTGGCAGTTCAGGGCAGTCTGGCCACTCTGGCAGTTCAGGGCAGTCTGGCCACTCTGGCAGTTCAGGGCAGTCTGGCCACTCCGGCAGTTCAGGGCAGTCTGGCCACTCCGGCAGTTCAGGGCAGTCTGGCCACTCCGGCAGTTCAGGGCAGTCTGGCCACTCCGGCAGTTCAGGGCAGTCTGGCCACTCCGGCAGTTCAGGGCAGTCTGGCCACTCCGGCAGTTCAGGGCAGTCTGGCCACTCCGGCAGTTCAGACGACTGTTGACTGGTGGGCAACTCTGGTGATGGTTGACTGGTGGGCAGCTCTGGTGACTGTTGACTGGCGGGCAGCTCTGGCGACTGTTGACTGGCGGGCAGCTCTGGCGACTGTTGACTGGCGAGGCTGGGTTGACACACTAGACTCCTGATGCGTGGGGCTGGTATAGGCCGTGCCAGCCTGGAGACACGCACCTCCATGCTAGTGCGTCTGGCGGGAAACACCGGACCGAAAGGGCGCGCTGGCGGTCTTGATTGTAGGGTTGGCATCACCCCTTCCGGCTCGATTTCCCCCTTGCCCTGGCACCTGCGGGGCGCTGGTACTGGGCGAACTGGGCTGTGCGTCCGTATCGGCGAGATGGTGCGTACCACAGCGTAACATGGCGCCCTCCACCTCATATGCACCTCCTTGTAGTCACGGGTAGCTGGCTTACGGCTCTTCCCTGGCCTGGCCAAGCTACCCGTGTGCCCCCCCCAAAAAAAATCTTGGGGCTGCCTCTCGGGTTTCCTAGCCAACCGTGTTCCAGCGTAACGTTCCCGATGGTTCCTCTGTCCAGCTGCCTCCGCTCTCCTGAGTGCCTCCACCTGTTCCCATGGGAGGCGATCCCTTCAGGCCAGGATCTCTTCCCAGGTGTAGGCTCCCTTGCCGTCCAGGACGTCCTCCCATGTCTATTCCTCCCTTTTTCTTTCCTGTGGCTTCCTCCTCTTCTGCTGCTTGGTCCTTTGGTGGGTGGTTCTGTAACGGCTGTCTTCTGAAATGAACCAAGGCGCAGCAGGTATGTGAATACTCATTTTTTAATTACCCAACAAAAGGAGTAAAGCATCCACAGGAAACAATAAACGTGACAGCAGCAACAGTTTGCAGGCTAAAAAAACGCAGTGCAAAACAACCACCCACAACACCAAAGAAAAACACACACACCTATATAGGACTTCCAATCAAAGGCAACTCAACACACCTGCCTTCAATTGGAAGTCCCAATCAACAATACAAACATACCCAACACAAACATGCCACGTCCTGACCAAAACTAAAACACTAGCTCCATCTGCTGGTCAGGACGTGACAGGTAGCCAGTATACAATTCCTGAAAATAGTCTGAATTAATCTAAAATAATTCAAGAAATCTGTCATTAATTTTGATGTTTTTGCAGAGGAGATCTTAGTCATGCAATTCTACATCTAACTATACTGAACTGAAATATAAATGCAACATGCAACAATTTCATTTATTTTACTGAATTACAGTTCATATGAGGAAATCAGTCAATTGAAAGAAATTCATTTGGCCCTAATCTACGCATTTCACATGACTGGGATTACAGATACAGTATGCATCCGTTAGTCAGAGACACCTTTAAAAAAAATGGGCCTCAAATGGGCATCAGGATCTCGTCACAGTATTTCTTTGCATTCAAATTGCCAACGATATAATGCAATTGTGCTTGTTGTCCATAGCTTATGGCTGCCTACACCATAACCCCACCGCCACCATAGGGCACTCTGGTCACAACGTGCTCGCCCACATGACGCCATACACGCGTCTGCAGTTGTGAGGCCGGTTGGACGTACTGCCAAATTCTCTAAAACGACGTTGGAGGTGACTTATGGTAGAGAAATGAACATTAGATTATCTGGCAACAGCTCTGGTGAACATTCCTGCAGTCAGCATGCCAGTTGCATGCTCCCTCAAAACTTGAGACATCTGTGGCATTGTCTTGTGTGACAAAACTGCACATTTTAGAGGGCCTTGTATTGTCCCCAGCACAAGGTGCACCTGTGTAATGATCATGCTGTTTAATCAGCTTCTTGATATGCCACACCTGTCAGGTGGATGGATTATCTTGGCAAAGGAGAAATGCTCAGTAACAGGGATGCAAATAAGCTTTTTGTGCGTATGGAAAATGTATTTCAGCTCATGAAACATGGAACCAACACTTTATATGTTAAGTATATATTTTTGTTCAGTGTAAGATATTTAGTGCAGTATTTCTCAATGAAAAAAGTGCATAAAAATGAGTCGTCTCTCGTTGAATGACAACAGACTATTTTGAAGAATCCCTACTGTTGACCTATCACCAACAAAGGGGTGTAGACTTCGGCTACCACCTTGGGCTTGCTTCCAGAAAATGTTTTGTGTGCACGAACAGCCTAAAAAAAACCTTACTGAAGTCCAAAACGAACAAAACGTCACAAAATAACATCATAATATATGCAAAAACTGCTTCGGCTACGAAGCATGCGGAGGCCTTAAAGGTTAGAGGCCGACCGATAAATCGGTTGACTGATATTATAGGCCGGTATTAGCCATTCACAGAAAAATGTATAATAGTATTTATTGCAAAGATAAAAAGCTGATTATACAGTGCATTCGGAAGGTATTCAGACCCCTTGACTTTTTCCACATTTTGTTACGTTACAGCATTATTCTAAAATGAATAAAATGTTTTTTTTTTGCAAATGTATCAAAAAGAAAACCTGAAATATCACATTTACATAAGTATTCAGACCCTTTACTCAGTACTTTGTTGGAGCACCTTTGGCATCAATTACAGCCTCGAGTCTTCTTGGGTATGATGCTACAAGCTTGGCACACCTGTATTTGGAAAGTTTCTCCCATTCTTCTCTGCAGATCCTCTCAAGCTCTGTCAGGTTGGAGGGGGAGATTCGCTGCACAGTTATTTTTAGGTCTCTTAAGAGATGTTCGACCGGGTTCAAGTCCAGGCTCTAGCTGGGCCACTCAAGGACATTGTCCTGAAGCCACTCCTGCGATGTCTTGGCTGTGTGCTTAGGGTTGTTGTCCTGTTGGAAGGTGAACCTTCGCCCCAGTATGAGGTCCTGAGTGCTCTGGAGCAGGTTTTCATCAAGGATCTCTCTGTGCTTTGCTCCGTTCATCTTTCCCTCGATCCTGACTAGTCTCCCAGTCCCTGCCGCTGAAAAACATCCCCACAGCATGATGCTGCCACCACCATGCATCTCTGTAGGGATGGTGCCAGATTTCCTCCAGACGTGACGCTTGGCATTCAGGCCAAAGAGTTCAATCTTAGTTTCATCAGACCAGAGAATCTTGTTTCTAATGGTCTGAGAATCATTTAGGTACCTTTTGGCAAACTCCAAGCGGGCTGTCATGTGCCTTTTACTGATGAGTGGCTTCCGTCTGGCCACTCTACCATAAAGGCCTGATTGGTGGAGGGCTGCAGAGATGGTTGTCCTTCTGGAAGGTTTTTCCATCTCCACAGAGGAACTCTGGAGCTCTGTCAGAATGACCATCGTTTTTTTGTCATCTCCCTGACCAAGGCCCTTCTTCCCCGATTGCTCAGTTTGGCCGGCGGCCAGCTCTAGGAAGAGTCTTGGTGGTTCCAAACTTCTTCCATTTAAGAATGATGGAGGCCACTGTGTTCTTGGGGACCTTCAATGCTGCAGACATGTTTTGGTAGGCTTCCTCAGATCTGTGTATTGACACAATCCTGTCTTGGAGTTCTACAGACAATTCCTTCGACCTCATGATGTAGTTTTTGCCCTGACATGCACAGTCAACTGTGGGACCTTATATGGACAGGTGTGTTTCTTTCCAAATCATGTCCAATCAATTGAATTTACTACAGGTGGACTCCAATCAAGTTGTAAATACATGTCAAAGAGGATAAAATGAAACAGGATGCACATGAGCTCAATTTCTAGTTTCATAGCAAAGGGTCTGAATACTAATGTAAATAAGGTCTTTCCGTTTTTTTTATCCTCTATGGGCTAGGCGGGACGAATTCGTCCCACCTACGTAACAGCCACTTGAAGCCTGTGGCGCGATTTTCAAAACCTTAAAAATCCTATTACTTCAATTTCTCAAACATATGACTATTTTACAGCTATTTAAAGACAAGACTCTCGTTAATCTAACCACACTGTCCGATTTCAAAAAGGCTTTACAACGAAAGCAAAACATTAGATTATGTCAGCAGAGTACCAAGCCAGAAATAATCAGACACCCATTTTTCAAGCTAGCATATAATGTCACCAAAACCCAGAAGACAGCTAAATGCAGCACTCACCTTTGATGATCTTCATCAGATGACAACCCTAGGACATTATGTTATACAATACATGCATGTTTTGTTCAATCAAGTTCATATTTATATCAAAAACCAGCTTTTTACATTAGCATGTGACGTTCAGAACTAGCATACCCCCGCAAACTTCCGGGGAATTCGCTAACATTTTACTAAATTACTCACGATAAACGTTCACAAAAAGCATAACAATTATTTTAGGAATTATAGATACAGACCTCCTCTATGCACTCGATATGTCCGATTTTAAAATAGCTTTTTGGTGAAAGCACATTTTGCAATATTCTAAGTACATAGCCCAGGCATCACGGGCTAGCTATTTAGACACCCGGCAAGTTTAGCACTCACCATAATCATATTTACTATTATAAAAGTTTGATTACCTTTTGTTGTCTTCGTCAGAATGCACTCCCAGGACTGCTACTTCAATAACAAATGTTGGTTTGGTCCAAAATAATCCATCGTTATATCCGAATAGCGGCGTTTTGTTCGTGCGTTCCAGACACTATCCGAAATGGTAAAGAAGGGTCGTGCGCATGGCGCAATTCGTGACCAAAAAAATCTAAATATTCCATTACCGTACTTCGAAGCATGTCAACCGCTGTTTAAAATAAATTTTTACGCCATTTTTCTCGTAGAAAAGCGATAATATTCCGACAGGGAATCTCCTTTTCGGCAAACAGAGGAAAAAAATCACAAAGGCGGGGGCGGTCGGGTCACGCGCCTAAGCCCAGAGTCCCTTGATCGGCCACTTGAGAAAGGCGATAATGTGTTTCAGCCTGGGGCTGGGATGACGACATTCTGTTTTTTCCCGGGCTCTGAGCGCCTATGGACGACGTAGGAAGTGTCACGTTAGAGCAGAGATCCTTAGTAAAAGATAGAGATGGAAAAGAAGTTCAAGAAATGGTCAGACAGGCCACTTCCTGTAAAGGAATCTCTCAGGTTTTGACCTGCCATTTGAGTTCTGTTATACTCACAGACACCATTCAAACAGTTTTAGAAACTTTAGGGTGTTTTCTATCCATATGTAATAAGTATATGCATATTCTAGTTACTGGGTAGGAGTGGTAACCAGATTAAATCGGGTATGTTTTTTATCCAGCCGTGTCAATACTGCCCCCTAGCCCTAACAGGTTTTAACTTAAATATACATTTGCTAAAATTTCTAAAAACCTGTTTTCGCTTCATCATTATGGGGTATTGTGTGTAGATTGATGAGACAAAAATAATAATACATTTTAGAATAAGGCTGTAATGTAACAAAATGTGGAAAAATTCAAGTGGTCTGAATACTTTCGGAATGCACTGTATACGTAGAAGAAACAAAGAACGTCTGCTCATTTGAGGTCATGAAGATGGAGCTCTACCAGCTGCTCATTGAACATCATTCAGCCCTAGGTCACAACGTCAGAGAGAGTAGTAGCTTGCCTCAGCCAACATATTTGAATAAGTATATAATCAAAAGTACACTTCACCAAGCATGCAGCCTTGTCCTCATCACATCTCACTTAGTTAACATTAGCTGGCTTCCTAGCCAGCAAGGTAGTTAGCTCAGCTTTCTAGAGAGCAAGATTGTTAGCTTAGCTAGCTAGCTAGCAATCTGTGCTACTTATATGCTAACACTGGACTGGCACTAAAGTGAACACTCATCCTTGATACAAAAAGAAAACTGTTACTGTTTGGGCCAATTATGTTAGATAGTGGGATTATGTTAGTTTTCTGAAATATGCAATCTGCAAAAAGCAAGACAGTTAGCGCAGATCTATAATTCAGGTCATGTGCCTGCACTCATGATGAGATAAGTAGCTAATGTTAGCTAGCTATCTAAATTAGGACATGAGACTAAAACCAGTGCGGCAAGCATTTGCCTGCATAAACATGTTTAGTCATCAGCGCATGCCAATTGCAGTTGAAATTATTAGCCAATACATATTGCATTGAATAACAGTGTAATGTACATATGGTTTCCGTAACAAAACATTGTCATAATGAACAGCTAGCTTGTGCTTGTCATAACGTACTCTCATTGCCAGGTTACCATAAAGTGTTTGCTTTATCACCTTCGAATGTTATAAACACTGTAGTAAATCTACTCAAGACAAATGCTGACGCTAACACCTAGGTTTGACATGAAAGGCATGTTACTGCCTTTCAATGCTTATTTTTTTTGCATACTAAAACATTTTGCATACTTCTTATCCACCGCTATAGATAGACATCTTTAAGTTGTACCTAAGAATGCAAACTAAACAAGTTTTGTATTTAAAGGCATATTTATAGAGGATATTGTTGCTTTTTGGTGGATATCCTGTAAAACACAAATAAAATATTCTTAAATAATGTACATTTTAATATTTAGTTTAAAAAATCATAAGTTAGAGTATCTGTTCATTGTTTGGAGCACAATTTGTGTAAAAAGGTCTGTTTTTCATTCCACCTCTAAAAAACGATATATCAGATACTGTATATACAGATATACCGGTAATCGCTGACTTTTGCCTCCCTAAAATTGGTATTGGACCCAAAAATCCCATATTGGTCAGGCTCTACTAAAGGTGGATACTGCATCACTTCAACCAGGATCTGTGAAATATCTTCAATATGAAACTAAAGCTATGATACAGAATAGCTCCAAGACCAGAGTTATCTTATTCATCCATTTATCATTTCTCCACAAAGAAGATTTAACCTCAGTGCTTATCCATACAGTACCATTACTAGGGCAGATGAAACACAGAACCTACCCAAGGATCAATAGCTATCTCTTTTATGACAGGCTTTTAGGACTTCCCAACTCAATTACACAGCATGCAGGAAGGATAGAGGTGATTAAAACTGGGGTGTTTCACACACACCAGGTATTAAGTGATTTGTACTCCAGCCCAATCCTAATGGACTAGATGAAGAGAATAAGCACTACTAGCTAGAATCTCAATGTTTCCCAAACTCAGGCCTGGGGACCCTAAAGCGTGCACATTTTGGTTTTTGCCCTAGCACTACACAGCTAATTCAAAATAATCAACTAATCATCAAGCTTTGATTATTTTAATCAACTGTGGTAGTGCTTGGGCAAAAACCAAAACGTGCACCCCTTGGGGTCCCCAGGACTGAGTTTGGGAAACACTGGGCTAGATGGTTATGGAGCAGATATTTTGTTTGCTGGTGAACGAACAAGAGGCCTATAAAACCACCTTGACTCATGGCCCCAAGGAGCGCTCTACTTACTGTGAGTGTGTGTGGCGTATTCAGAGAGTGCTGTTGTGTATCTTTGGTAGTGTGTACAATGGTGTGAGTGCCAGGGCTGAGAGTGGAGGTTTTTGTGTGATTGTGTATCTGTGTATATAAGTGTGTGTGTCTGGACAGGTGAGGTGTGGTTGATAGAGGTGTGTGTGTCATGTGCTTCCAGTATGCTTATGTATGTGCATGCTCACATGTGTGTGTGTGTGTGTGTCATGTCAAATCAAATCAAATTTGATTTGTCACATACACGTGTTTAGCAGATGTTATTGCGGGTGTAGCGAAATGCTTGTGTGCATGTGCTTCCGTGTGTGTGTGTGTGTGTGTGTGTGCACATGTATATATGTGTGTCTAAGCCCATGTATGTGTATTAAAGCTGGGACGATAAATCAGAAATTATCGACACTGACCATACTGATCACTTATCGCAGGCATTTTGCTGATATCGTTCATTTCAATAAGTAGCCTATACTAGAGAAATGTGAAGTTTGAAATGAAATACGTTTGCTAATATGGATGATTATTAATGGGATAATTGATGGCTACAACCATCAAACTAGTAAAGAATAATTTAAAAAACTGTGGTGCATATTAATGGTATAAACATTGTTCTATTTATCGGAGATTGCTGTGCCAATGGATTTAGTTGAGGTGAGTACCTAAGAATTTATAACGTTCTATATGGACTCTGTGAAGATATGAAAATATGATGAATTGTATGTGTGTATAATCGAATACTAGAGATTTGATGAAGTAATACTGGGAATATAAAGAGATGCAACTTAAACAACCCATACGTAGACGTATGTAGGTTTTGAGTTGGTCCCTTTAAGCATAAATTCAGAAAATTTGTTGCGATATGGATTTATTTCCATAACGCCCAGCTCTAATGTTTATCTCTCCTGACCTGAGAGATGTGGTTGATGGAGGACTCCATCCGGCGCAGCTGCGAGGCCTGGATGTCCAGCAGCTGCAGCACGTTGTTGGCTAAGGCATTGATCTGGTAGGCAACGCTCGCCAGAGACTGGGTGGTGTAGGCTTTAGTCTCCTCCAGAGCTTTCCTCTTGTCCTGGGCCTAGAAGATGAGGAAGATGAAGATGACTACACAAGATCCAATGGAAATTTGACTTCCGCTTTATCCCAAACCCCCCGAAAGACACGTACACATACATAGGTTGGAGAGGTTGGAGCAGGGGGAAAGACCATCGTATACATTGAACATTACACTGTACATTTTGTAGATTCAATTCAACAAAGCTTTTTTGTATATGGTCATTTCCATGTAAAAGGACCCATGAGCACCAACATGTAAAGTTAATAGGAGCATGTCAAATCGGGTGTCAAATGAAAGCTAAGCTATACATTTTTCAACCATCCTAAAAATGTTGAATCAGCAATGGTTGATTTCTTGTTAAACAGATGGAAAAGGGTTCTTAGAAAACATCAACCAGAAAAGTCTTCAAAGGTATAATAAATACATCAAAACATAATACTGTTAAAGTAAAGATCCATGCCAACTAATATCAACACTTTATTTAGTTAAGGAGAATTTCTTCTGCCTTCTGTAAGTTTAAGAAACATTGTAATATACCTTGAAATTCCGTTACCAAAAACCCACATATCTTTAAGATATTTTCTAATGTCTCTCCCTCATGATGAGGAAGGATAGTGAAAGTGCTACAGTCCTCCCTTCCACTTCCACACTGTATAGCTGATAAACTGTTTTCTTTCTTTCTCTTTCTGTCGTATAGTGGTCAAAGCAAGAGTGTGAAAAGTCTGGATAACCCTTCTCTCCCTCACTCTAATTAATGTCACCTCTCTCGGCTCTTACTGACACCTACCCATGAGCCCTCTCTTTCCATTTATCGTAACTAGCATCCTCACCCACTGAGCACCGACAAACACCGGATGTCCATGGACGTTGATAAGTAGTTAAAACTTGTGAAACTTAGACAAATATGATTGGTTCAGATTTGGTTGGTCCAGACCCACCAAATCTGGTCTTGTTTGGTGGCGGAGGTCACAAAAATAATAGCCAGTGTGTAGAATAATACCCAAATATTCAAAAGGAGGATATTGCATATTTCTACCTTTGTGTACCTATTTAGGATACATCACCAGGAAGAGAATGAAATTCTACTCATATTTATGCATTTCTGTAGTACAGATCAGGGACCCATGATGAAATTCCGTTACCGCAATTATGTTACCGGGTGTAAATCCACGTCACTTTCTGTAGTTCAATAACCAAATTATATTTTTTCAAAGGCAAGGTGTCATCTTAGCTGCCACCCCATTCCTTCTGCAGACATCTTTGAATCTTTAACTGAGAGCAGATATTTAGCAAAGTTTTTGGGAAACGTGGTCACAAAAAAAACAAAGGGCGATTTCACCGTAATTCTGTTTAGAAACTTTGCATCTACACAGATCTTCCAGTAAATGTGTTTTTGTAAAATATTTAGTGTAAACAGTTATAAGTAGTCCATGTGCATAGAGTTGTATGGTTTGTTAAACTTTGAAATCAATAGTTTCTGTTTGGCGTACATTTTAAAAGAGAAATCTGAGTCTCAGCGCAATTCCGTTACAGTGGAATTTCTCATATTGCCAAAGCAGAGGAGTTGTAGATCCACAACAATGTTTTGCAAACCTTTCCTTGGGCACCCCCTCAGGTGTGCTAGCACTGGAATACATCAAATACATGAAACTGGCAGGGGGTACTTGAGTAGAGGTTTGGAAAACAGAAAACTGTTGTAGATCATCAACTCTTCTGCTTTGGCATTTGCTAGTATTTGTTGCTTTATTGAATTTAATTAAAAAGTGAAAAAGCGAGATTTGGGGGATTGGGCTCCCGAGTGGCACAGCAGTCTAAGGCTCTGCATCTCAGTGCTAGAGGCGTCACTTCAGGCACCCTGGTTTGAATCCAAGCTGTACCACAACCGGCCGTGATTCGGAGTCCCATAGGGCGGTGCACGATTGGACCAGCGTCGCCTGGGTTTGGCCGGTGTTGGCCGTCATTTTAAATCATATTTTTTTCTTAACTGACTTGCCTAGTTAAATAAAGGTTTCATTTTAAATAACGAAATAAAAAATATAACGGGAAAGGTGGAAGGACAGAGATTTTCAAAAGGAGGAGAAATAGACATACAATGTAGGGGGACACAGGCAGAGTCAAATAAACTTGTGCAAAACAAATACAGAACACGAATTCACCCAGGGGACAACATAGGAAAACAATGATAACAGCACTTAGGTGGTGCTCTAAAAATACCTCTGCCTACACGAGGACAGGGTTTTTCTCCATATGTTACTTGACATTTCTGATAAGGTGCAAAGCAGTGCAGGCTGGGTAGAGTGGAATTCACACCGCCACTTCCGAATAGACAGGTGCACATTGGGACGTTAGCCTCCGGGAATGCTGGGACATCGGTTAAGAAGCGGGTCCCTCCCTGCTGCAACAGCCATCTGTCTGAGCCTACAGTCATTGCTCTACACACAGTTCCGTTGTAAGTATAGGCCTATGAAGTGCATGAAGACTACACATCACACAATCAGCAGACCTGGGTTCAAATACTATTTTAATTCATTTCAAATACTTTATCGGAGCTTGATTAAGATTGCCTGGCTTAATGTACCAATAAAATAGTCCCTAAACTGCATACCACTCCCATCTGGCACTCCAGGCAGACTAGAGAAAATGCTCAAGGTATTTGAAAGATTGGGTTGGATACAACAGACCCTGTTACAGTGAATTTGTGTAAATAGAAAAGGCCCTGAGTGTACACAATGCATCAAAGCAAGTCCACACAGTGCAGTCAAAGAGATTCTGACAACACATACCAGCACAAACACAGACACTTAAAAAGCCTATGTCTTACAATGTAATCGCAGCACAAACTTGGCACTGAATTGTACATACAGGACGGCAACGCACACGCACACATACACACGCATGCATGTCCTCAGGCACACACACAAACGCACACATCTAGAAAGCAACTTGTATCAGTGATCGACATCTCCATATACTGTATGTCCCCATTCTTCCATTCCTCTGAATAATAGTACAGTATGAATGTGTGACTTAACGTACTCTTATATTATGCACTTGTTAGAAATCAAACCATGGCTAAAGCCTTGTTATCATTGAAAGCAACTTGGTTGGCGCAATTAATAGGTTGAGTGAATGAATTTGGGAGAATGTCTGTCTCATCTGCATTGGTGTCTTTATTTGTCTACAAAGCAAGGGGGCACACCTTTAATTCAGGGTAATTGAGGACAATTGGTACATCTTAGTGGTGGAGAGAGAAGGATTAGGTTGTGTTAACACCTTTTAAACATAGACCAAACATCCTAAAAAAAAGCTACACAGTCCCAATTTTATTTTTGCAACATTTGGGATCATGCTGTATTTAGGCTGTTGAATGCATTTTGAGTGTATAAATATTATTTCAACAAAGCTTGAGCGTTTAGAAACCATATACAACATAACAGAAGCACTCGGTCATTTTAAGTACATTTGGTGGCCGTGGTGGGATTACCTAAATTCTCTAACTGGATTTGGTAGATCCAAGATTTTTTATATGTTAGATATTTCCATTAACCAACACACCAGGGCACAATATAGGTAGAGCAGTGCAAATTGAACACGGATCTTACTTAACCTGCAGTACAACAGTTTTTATGGTGGAGTACTGCTCACCCAAATGGAGAGCAGTTTGGAACCCCTGTTGCTGCTGAGCCAGAAGGGAGTGACCTAGTAACCCAAGGGTCAAAGAGGACATTCTCTATAACATTGGATACGTGCGGAGCAGCCAATGTCATGTACAGTAGGGCCACAACCTCATGGTAGGTAATTGTATACATCAATACTTTGCTAATATATAGGAGGAAAGAAGGTAAAACCACAACAATACACTCCCTAGAGTCCCTACTGAAGTTAATAGTAATTCTAATATAAAATCTTCTCCAGGGGACATGATTGTATGAAGTCGTTTATCAACTGAAGTCATTTCATGCTAGAAGTCACTAAGTGATAGAAGATTGAAACACAACACTTCTTGGTCTGAATCCATAGCACAGGGGAAATTGACAGGAAAAAAAACCATCTCACTCAACATCTCAACAGTTTAATCACCCAATGGTGTGTACAATACTCACTGTTCTGTGGTGTTCATTTCTCATCAAATGTTCCACTAATTTCATGTGTTAGTTTCTGAACAGGCCGCCTGCTAACGCTAGCTAGCAAAACCACAAAATATATATATATATAAACAAATCGATACTAGGAGTCAAGGAATCAGTATTATATCGTCCACAATAATATTGCGATATGTAACTAGCAATTTTTTTCCCCCCATCACTAATGGTAGGTGGTACCTTTTGATGGAAGACACACATGATACTAACCTGGTACAACTCTTCTAATCTCCAACCCCTATATCTCTTCATTTTCAACTCCTTTACCAAGACTAACCAGTCTTTTTTCTTGGTATTTGGTAGCCTACCTTATGATGGGAGACCCACATTATACTAACCTGGTACGTTTGAACTAGTACCCCATCATCTAACGATACTTGTCAGACAGGCCTGCTGCTACTACTTGAAAAAGACTTGAAGGGCCTTAAAACATTAAGTCCAAAAACTCATGACTCATGAGAGAAACATCCAGTCAGTAGGATATCATGTGAAGGGGGATTTAAAGTGGGGGCTCAGCTGTGACAAATACTGTTGCTTGTGTGTTTCCTTCCTTAATGGGATAGTTTGTGATTTTGGCAATGATTTTCTTTGTGTCTGCGTGCAATTTGAAGGAAGTTGCCAACTAGCATTAGCGCAACAACTGGAAGTCTATGGGGAAAGCTATTATGCGAGTTTGCCTGTCATTACGGATTATGGCATTTATCAATGGGCATTGCGTTCTTTTATGATATGGTTATAAAGGTGTTATATCAGGCAACATGACCTGTAGTGCTCCTCAATGATGTCACTGATGACGAGCTATCCAACTACACAGTTGGATTTATCTGGATTCTACAATATGGCATATCTGGTGCCCACAATGGGTGACCATTAGATCTCCAAATTGCTATTCCGTTAGCGTCGTTGTCATAGCCTCAACAAAATGGCACTCCTGAGTGCATAATCTGGCCCACACTTTGTTGTTTGTTTGTTCATTAATATGATACACTTCCACTGGTCCTGGGGCCCTTGTTAAGGTCAACGGCATTATGAACTTTACCCAGTACCAGGACATTTTAGATCAAAACCTGGCTGCCTCTGCCAGGAGGCTGAAACTTGGCTTCAAGTGTATCTTCAATAACCCCAAGCACACATCAAAATCCACAAAGAAATGGTTAATTGACCACAAAAGCAACATTTTGCAATGTCCATCTCAGTCTCTGGACTTGAACCCCATTGATAAACAAATGTTGCCCACTATCTTTTTTTAAACTATTCTTGTTAAACAAGAATCTTTCTCTGAGCAATTGTATTAGTATAAAATAATGTTATATTCCAAAAATGTTGAGCATACAATATACAGGTAACTGCCAATATAATGGAAACACTTGAGTAAATTAGGGATACAAAGTATATTGAAAGCAGGTGCTCCACACAGCAGGTGTGGTTCCTGACTTAATTAAGCAATTAACATCCCATCATGCTTAGGTCAAGTATTGGCAGGGCAGGCCATTATTTTGGCTACCATGGCTATAACCCCACAGGGTACGAGTGATCACTGAATAGTTTGATTAGAATGAAAACGATGTCATATGCCATGGCCGTCTCACATGCTGACTACACCGGGTGCGCGCACATGCGTGTGGGTGCGTCCACGTGCGCCATCGCCCGCATGTTGATTTTGGCCACCCACACCAGATGCTATCAGGACACGTAGGTTGAAATATCAAAACAAACTGAACCAACTAAATTAATTTGGGGACAGGTCGAAAAGCATTAAACATTCATGGCAATTTAGCTAGCTACAGTAGCTTACTGTTGCTAGCTAATTTGTCCTGGGATATAAACATTGGGTTGTTATTTTACCTGAAATGAACAAGGTCCTCTACTCCAACAATTAATACACAGATAAAAGTTAAACCGAGTTTGATTCTAGTAATCTCTCCTCCTTCAGGCTTCTTCTTCTTTGGACTTTATATGGCGGTTGGAAAACAACTTTAAGGCGCATTACCACCACCAACTGGACTGGAGTGTGAACCTCAGTTCATCAATCAATCACCCACGTGTGTATATGCTCCTAAAACCCAATGAGGAGATGAGAGAGGCAGGACTTGCAGCGTGTCAAGCATCACAAATAGAACCAAGTTTTACGCTCATTGAAGCGCGCAGGCAGTGTGGATGCAATGATTGAATAACATGAATGTGTGTGGTCAGCATGTCAGTCACCAGGTCTCAACCCAATTGAACAATAATGGGATATTCTGGAGTGGTGCTTGAGACAGCCTTTTCCACCACCATCAACAAGACACCAAATGATATAATTTATTGTGGAAGAATGAAGTTGCATCCCTCCAATATAGTTTCAGCCACTGTTCTGGCTCGTGGTGGACCAGCGCCCTATTAAGACACTTTATGTTGGCGTTTCCATTATTTTGGCAGTTTCCTGTAGCTCTGTATTTGTATTATTAACTTTATACCGTTTTTTTTTAATCATCTTTGTCAATGGTGCCAGTCATTTTGGACCTGACTGTATATCAGTGGGGAACCAACAAAGCCTTCTAATAATGGTTGTATTTTTTAAATATCAATGTCTGAGAAAACTGAGGAGAAAAAAATATCCAATCAGGATTTTTCTTTGGTGGTCTCTGGGGAGATACATCTGGGTAAAACTGAGTGTTTATATTTATGTAGCTTTGCGCTTTTTTTCCCACCCCAAAAATGTTGACACTTCCTGAATGTGATGTCATTGTGTGAAGGGGCTGTGTTTAAAAAGGGTACTACAAACTAACAGGGAAATCAAGGACATAGAAAATATTAAATACAATAACAATAAATACAATCATTTAAAAAAAAAAAAACGTTTTTGATGAAAGATTTTAAGTAGGATTATAAAATAATGAAGAAAGAGGTTTTATATTTTGTTATTTAATGGCTTATATTTCTCATAGAAGTTGATGAATAGCACCCGGGGACATGGCAAAAACATCTGCAACCACTAAAAACAAAAAGCATAAAATATACTTTGAGATACGTCCTAATATTTATATAATTATTTTACTTTTAGATCTGTGTGTATTGTTGTTAATTGTTAGATATTACTGCACTGCTGGGGCAAGGAACGCAAGCATTTTGCTACACCTGCAATAACATCTGATAAATATGTGTATGCGACCAATAAAATTTGATTTGATTTGTGTGTTTATGGTAAACTTTATATATAAATTATTTTGCAATCCACATTTTCACTAAATATGAGGTGATATTTCCTGGGGACCAAAAAAGGCACCAGATGGTAGGAATGACAAATGATGTCATTGGTTGATTGAGCCTGCTGTCTGATCTAAAAATGAATGGAATCATGTTTTGTAACAATTATTGTGGGCTTTGTGTTTCGCAGATTGCACGATCACACTAGCAGCGAATAGATATGGTTGTCCTTGTTCAATAGAACCATTGGACTTGTCTCAACAATGTTCCTATCTGCCAGGACATTGCAGGATATCTAGGTTGACTCATTATCCCTGGATTTGTGAAGACTACAGCCAGACGGAGACCTACTTCCTTGTTCCCACCCTCAAAGGCATGCTTTTCAAAACGGGGTGGTACTAGTTTACAGGTTCACAGAAGCTATGTTACCATGCACTCCCTTTCAAAAAAAAGTATGCAGTTTTAAAACTGCAGTAATATTGCAGTAACTGCAGTCGATTGTGGTATTTTGGATTATACTGCACTCTAACTGCAGTTACCCTGTTAAATTACTGCAGTAAAAAAAGGTGTTATTTTAGATGCAGTATTTGCAGCATACTGCAGCTACACTGCACTCTAACTGCAATTATACTGTTGTGTACTGCAGTTATACTGCACTCTGACTGCAATCTTATTTCGTAAGGGCTGTCTATCCAAGATTGCTAAATAATTAGCTACAATGGCTGCTTCTGATGATTCCTCTTTCCAAAAAGAGCTGGATGACGATTGTTTTTGTTGATGTTCTTTTATATAGAGCCCTATTTATTTGAACCGGAATACACTGAAGAGGAGTTGAGACAGCGAGAAAAATAATTGCGAGACCAGCAAGCAGGGGTGGCAGCCTAGACCAGCTGGACCAGGACTCAGGAGGGAAAATGACAAACAAGTGAGTTGTTTTGCTGTCGGTATCTAGCTAGCAAAAGAAGCTCTCTTTTTACACAAAGCAGTGTTGTTCAGTACAGTACAATTTGGTAATTGATTCGTCCATGACAGGGCTTGCTAGTACCACTACAATACAAGCTAGACAAGTTTAGCTAGCTAGCTGTATACTTACTATACCTAAAATGTACTGTAGTCTAATGTTATCGCTAGCTAACTAGCCTAGTGCCTCTCATTATTAGCAAAACTGGAGAAATGTTTTGACGATGGTGGAAAGTAAAGGAATGACTTTGGTTTTATGACTCATATTAGTCTTGGAGTAACTATACCTGTGTGTTGTAGCTAGCTAGCTAACGTGTGTCTACGAGATGTCTCATATTCTACACCATGCTGCTACATTAGGAATACATACAGTATACAATGATTGCCCATGAATGTGCACTAGCGTTTTCCTCTCACAGACAAAACCGCTTGGATACAAAGAAGTTTGTGACTCTCAAGAGATGTGAAAGGTTCCAATCTCCCCATGTATCAACATAACTTCAAACACCTCATTGCGCCACCAAACACACAATATGCAAGTATTTCCTTACATTTTAGTAATTTAGCAGACGCTCTTATCCAGAGCGACTTACAGTAGTGAATGCATACATTTCATGCATTTTTTTTCTTTTCGTATTGGCCCCCCCGTGGGAATCGAACCCACAACCCTGGCATTGCAAACACTATGCTCTACCAACTGAGCCACAGGGAAGACCTATGTAGAACTGTAGTATTTGTAGAACTGTAGTATTTATTATAAGCGTTAGTGTATACAGTAAAATAAAAAAATATACTGTCATACATTGTCATAACTGTTCCTGCATACTGCTTTGTAAACTCACCTCGGCCTCCAGAGTAAATAAACTTTGTCTTGAATACAAGCCATGTCTGCTTATTTGCTATTATGACAGACTAATCTACTGTTATATTGAAGCATGTTCACTTTCCAACAAATTTCAGTTTAAATGATATACCAACTCCCTACATCATTTGTTTTAGCAGTAAGACTGAAGCTAGTTTATCCAAATACATTTCACGAATATCACAATGAATTGAGCCAGAAGTTGAAGTCAACACTTTATTGCTTTCTGATGCAGCTGGAATCATTTAGTCACTTGTAAAAAAAGATCATATAAAAACACTATATGTACAACAGCTAGCCACATCTATACCACAGTGCAGCTGAGCATAATAGGCATTTTATATTATACTACTATATCAGTCAAACTAAATATGGATGTGTTGGTTGAATGTTCCAGGCAGGTTTCAGAATGTTCTTCAGCTGGTGAACCTCTTCTTGTGTTGGGTAATGGCAGCTGGTTTAGCAGGCTGTGGCGATGTTGGGTTTGGGGAGCTGTGAATCAGGCTCCTTGTAGACAACTTTCTGGTCCTTTCTGCACTCCACAGCCAGGTGGACAAGCCTCTCATACACTTTCTTCACCACCCACTGCTTCAACCTCTAGTTGTGCTGTTAAGTAGACAGGCACTGCGATCAATCGAGTAAATAGGCTACAAAAGTATACTAACAGCCCCTCTCCCCCATGCCAAAGAATTGACTACAAGGGTGTGAAAAGTTTGAGGAGCACTTGTCTTGTAGACAGTTTAGTGTATTGGTGATTTTTGTTTTCTCAAGAGGGTAGTGTACTTTCATAAATACCTTTGGCTGTCCTGGCTTGTTTCTAAGTCAGATGATGTTGAGCTTAAGCTTATTCCAGGCTGAAAGCTTTCATCCAATGGGTCTACAGGCACTGTACTACTAAAGCTGGTGTCAAAGTCATCATCAGCAGCAGCAGGATTAGTCTGTAGGACACACAGTAGTGAGTGATAAGCCAACATTTTACTACTTTTCCCCATCAACACATGCTCAAACAAGGTACTATATCCACTCACCCACCCCCCTCATGTCAATAGATCATGCATACTAATCTTCACATACAGTACCCAACCCAGTCAGTCACCCACACCATCCCCTCCTTACTAATGCCTAATTTCCTCCAATTTAGACTTCAAGCCTTGCATGAGTAATCAACTAAGCCTCCATAATTCAGAGAAAACTACAGTAGAAGTTGTAGCCTACTTGTAAACACACCAACTATGACAACAAGATACAGACCATGCTAATCCCTAGCTCCAATATATTTGCTAATGTATAGCGTCATTGAAAGATTTAGTCGATTTTTCAAAGTGACTTACATTATTTCCTGGTGCTGAGCTTGATGCCTATGCAGATGTTGATGGGATCGGACTCTAAATAGAACAAAGTCACATTAGCCTTTGCGGTACTTAGTTAGCTAGCTAACGGTTAGCTACCGTAACCTAACAAAGTTAATGTCAGCTTGCAAAGTTACAAATCACATTGCCAGATAGCAGCTGGCTAATTAAATTGATATGCTTTGGAATGTCTATCCAGCATATTATGAAAGCTAGCAAGCTAGATTGTGGTTTAGATACAGTGCCTTCAGAAAGTATTCATATTGTTGTGTTACAAAGTGTAATTAAAATGGATTTAATTGTCATTGTTTGTCAACAATCTACACAAAATACTCTGCAATGTCAAAGTGGAAGAAAAATTCTAACGTGTAAATTTTTTTTTAATCTAAAATAAAATACTAATATATTTTGATTACATAAGTATTCACACCCCCTGAGCAAATACATGTTAGAATCACCTTTGGCAGCAATTACAGCTGTGAGTCTTTCCGGGTAAGTTCTTGAACAGTTTTCCACACCTGGATTGTGCAAAATGTGTCTATTATTCTTTACCCATAACATGATGCAGCCACCACTATGCTTGAAAAGTGGTACTCAGTAATGTGTTGTATTGGATTTGCCCCAAACATAACACTTTGTATTCAGGACAAAAAGTTAATTGCTTTGCCACATTTCTTGCAGTATTACTTTTGTGCCTTGTTGCAAACAGGATGGATGTTTTAGAATGTTTGTATTCTGTACAGGCTTCCTTCTTTTAACTCTGTCAATTAGGTCAGTACTGTGGAGTAACTACAATATTGTTGATCCAACCTCAGTTATCCTATCACAGCCATTAAACTCTGTAACCGTTTTAAACTCACCATTTGTAAGGACAGATGCTGGGAGATGAGAAGCAAGTACAGGGAGTGAACATTTAATAAATAACTGACAAGAAACAAACAAGGACAGCTTCTGAACAGGGGAAACATAACGACAATATGCTGACACGGGGAACAAACTGAGGAACAGACAGATATAGAAGGGGCAATCATCAAAGTGAAGGAGAGTCCAGGTGAGTCAATATTGCACTGATATGGTGACAGGTGTGCGTAATGATGGGCAGCCTGGCGCGAGGGGGAGCAGAGTGACAGTACCACCCCCACTAGGGGCGCCACCCGGCGTCCCACCTGGGCGAGTCTGATGGGCCGGCCGAGACATGGGAGTCGGACGAGGCGGCTGAGGCGTGGGAGCGCGACGAGCCGGCTGAGGCGTGGGAGCGCGACGAGCCGGCTGAGGCGTGGGAGCGCGACGAGCCGGCTGAGGCGTGGGAGCGCGACGAGCTGGCTGAGGCGCCGAAGCCTGACGTGTTGGCTGAGGCATGACGTGGGGTAGGAGCCTGCTGAGCCAACCGAGACAAGGAAACCTTTCGAACCAGCTAAGGCGTGGAAGCCCGACGAACCAGCTGAGGCACCCCTGGTTCCTTCGCCAGTGGCACTCGACGTCATCAACAAAACAAAAAACTCCATTATGCTTCAAATTGTGGTGTCAGCATTATTTTAGGACAGACGCTGGGAGACGAGAAGCAAGTACAGGGAGTGAACATTTAATAAATAACTGACAAGAAACAAACAAGGACAGCGTCTGAACAGGGGAAACATAACGACAATATGCTGACACGGGGAACAAACTGAGGAACAGACAGATATAGAAGGAGTAATCAACAAGGTGAAGGAGTCCAGGTGAGTCCAATATTGCACTGATGCATGTAATGATGGTGACAGGTGTGCGTGATGATGGGCAGCCTGGCGTCCTCGAGCACCAGGGAGGTGGAGCGGGAGCAGGCGTGACACCATTGGCGTCATGGTGAAATCTCTGAGCAGTTTCCTTCCTATTCAATGTCTTCTTTTTTATTTGTATCCATCTACCAATAGTTGCCCTTCTTTGAGAGGCATTGGAAAACCTCTGTGGTCTTTGTGGTTGAATCTGTGTTGGAAATTCACTAATCAACTAATTTTTTTTTTTAACATAAATCCACTTTGACATTATAGAGTACTGTGTGTAGGCCAGTGAAAAAATATCTACATTTATTCCATTTTAAATTTAGGCTGTAACACAACAAAACCAAGGGGTGTGAATACTTTCTGAAGGCACTGAAAAGAAATGTAGTTTGCTAGCTAGTTAGCTAGGTAACGTTAGCTACGTTACCTCAGCTTGACTTCTTTTCTGCTGCTCTGATGTTGGCTGATCGGATGCCTCCCTCTTTGAAGTGAAAGGGAAAATCGATGGAACAGCATCACCTTTCAATGTTCGACGACATGGCAACCCCATCAGTTGAGAATTCAGTTCCTTTTCAAAATCCTCTGTCTGAAAGTGCTGGCTACAAACACTTTGATATTTCTCCCATAACTGGATACACCTCCACCGGGCAGTACTAAGTCCTGAAATCGCTATGAAGTCTGGATAATGTGCTTTGCTTACAACCAGGAAATGTAGCAGACCCATTTCTACTGGGGCGCTTATATTTACATGTAGTGAGGAAATTCAAAATGTTTATGATACATATGATATGTTAATAACATATTAACGGATATATACAGTGAAATAGAATAGCAGTGACATTTCCCGTTAAGTATTTTTTTGTTGTGGTGGGGACAGTAACATTAGAACTTTTAACAAAATTATACTTTAATTAACTCTTTAGGACCCATAGCGGCCGTCTACAGCCTTTCTTTAAATTACTTACTATAGCAGCCGCAAACGGCCATGTTTTCTAACAATAATATCTATGTCAATATCGCAAAATGAACTTGCTAACAACCTGTTGTCGTATTCACGTGGCTGTTGGGTATGCTGTCATTTGACATTTCAACGTTTTTTTTACTTCATTACTCAAAATGACGCTGCCGAAGCGGACACGACCTTTCACTGTGAAAAAGGCTTTATTGGTCGGTGATATGAATTCGGACACGTCTTTGCACTTTGAAAAGCGATGATGTCGAGGTGAGTGAAATAAGTAAACAGCAGATATATGTTTGGTGTTGTCTATGTTTGATGCTGTGAAAGTTGGGGAATAGCTCTCAGATTAGCAAGTCCTGTCATGTCATGATAACTTGGTTGGTAAAGGCAAGCACATCAGCGGTGGAGCTCGAATAATTACTCTGTCTCTTGGAAATAGTTGCAGTGTTTAGCTGTATATAGTCAGATAACTAGTTGGTTGTTTTGTCTTGTTTGTACTAATGTAATTCATATGGAAATGTCTTGCTATAACTAGCTAGCTAACTAGTTAGCCTGTCAGGCAAGAAAAGTTGTGTGTAGCGGTAAATTTTGGGCTGTGCTGAAGCGTCAAACTCAACTCTCACTTTCACCAGCTAGCCATACAGACAACCAGTTAAATAGCTTCCGAAATTAAGGCTAGAGTAATTTGTGATAATCTGTTGGGCTTTTGTTATAGTTTGTTATGTTTGCTAGGTGCAGATATTCGTAGGATATAAAGTAGAGGTCGACCGATTAATCGGAATGGCCGATTAATTAGGGCCGATTTCAAGTTTTCATAACAATCGGAAATCGGTCTTTTTGGACGCCGATTTTATTATTATTATATATTTTTTGACCTTTATTTAACTAGGCAAGTCAGTTAAGAACACATTCTCATTTTCAATGGCGGCCTAGGAACGGTGGGTTAACTGCCTTGTTCAGGAGCAGAAAGACAGATTTTTCACTTGTCAGCTCAGGGATTCAAACTTACAACCTTACGGTTAACTAGTCCAACGCTCTAACCACCTGCTTTACATTGCACTCCACGAGGTTACTCGAATGCAGTAAGAAGCTAAGGTAAGTTGCTAGCTAGCATTAAACTTATCTTATAAAAAACAATCAATCAATCATAATCACTAGTTAACTACACATGGTTGATGATATTACTAGTTTATCTAGCCTGTCCTGCGTTGCATATAATCGCTTAGGTAAACGTTGCTCCAACCATAAACATCAATGCCTTTCTTAAAATCAATACACAAGTATATATTTTTAAACCTGCATATTTAGTTAATATTGCCTGCTAACATGAATTTCTTTTAACTAGGGAAAATGTGTCACCTCTGCAACAGAGTCAGGGTATATGCAGCAGTTTGGGCCGCCTGGCTCGTTGCGAACTGTGTGAATACTATTTCTTCCTAACAAAGACAGGAGACGTCGCCAAACGGGGGATGATTTAACAAAAGCGCATTTGCGAAAAAAACTATCTTTGCAGACTGTACCTAACCATAAACATCAATGCCGTTCTTAAAATCAATACACAGAAGTATATATTTTTAAACCTGCATATTTAGCTAAATGAAATTCAGGTTAGCAGGTAATATTAACCAGGTGAAATTGTGTCATTTTGCGTTCATTGCACGCAGTCAGGGTATATGCAACACTTTGGGTAATTTGTCAGAATTTTACGTAATTATGACATAACACTGAAGGTTGTGCAATGTAACAGGAATAACGTTTTGTTTTCGAGATGATAGTTTCCGGATTCGACCATATTAATGACCTAAGGCTCGTGTTTCTGTGTGTTATTATGTTATAATTAAGTCTATGATTTGATAGAGCAGTCTGACTGAGCGATGGTAGGCAGCAGCAGGCTCGTAAGCATTCATTCAAAATAGCACTTTCGTGCATTTTGCCAGCAGCCCTTCGCAATGCATTGCGCTGTTTATGACTTCAAGCCTATCAACTCCCAAGATTAGGCTGGTGTAACCCATGTGAAATGGCTAGCTAGTTAGCCGGGTGCGCGCTAATAGCGTTTCAAACGTTACTCGCTCTGAGACTTGGAGTAGTTTTTTCCCTTCCTCTACATGGGTAACGCTGCTTCGAGGGTGGCTGTTGTCGATGTGTTCCTGGTTCAAGCCCAGGTAGAAGCGAGGAGAGGGACGGAAGCTATACTGTTACACTGGCAATACTAAAGTGCCTATAAGAACATCCAATAGTCAAATGTATATGAAATACAAATCGTATAGAGAGAAATAGTCCTATAATTCCTATAATAACTACAACCTAAAACATCTTACCTGGGAATATTGAACACTCATGTTAAAAGGAACCACCAGCTTTCATATGTTCTCATGTTCTGAGCAAGGAACTTAAACGTTAGCTTTCTTACATGGCACATATTGCACTTTTACTTTCGTCTCCAACACTTTGTTTTTGCATTATTTAAATCAAAATTAACATGTTTCATTATTTATTTGAGGCTAAATAGATTTTATTGATGTATAATATTAAGTTCAAATAAGTGTTCATTCAGTATTGTTGTAATTGTCATTATTACAAATAAAAAAATTTTTTTTTTAAATCGTCCGATTAATCGGTATCGGGGGTTTTTGGTCCTCCAATAATCAGTATCGGCGTTGAAAAATCATAATCGGCCGACCTCTAATATATAGTGCATTTGGAAAGTATTCAGACCCACTTTTTCCACATTTTGTTACATTACAGCCTTATTCTAAAATTGATACAATTGTTTTTGCTTAGTCAGTATGGGGTATTGTGTGTAGATTAATGGGGGGAGGGGGGGGGGGGAAACAATTTGATCAATTTTAGAATAAGGCTGTAACGTAACAAAATGTGTAAAATGTCAAGGGGTCTGAATACTTTCCGAAAGCAGTGTACATTGCCTAGTATTCCTATTATGAGACAGCTTAGCTGTCCTGTTAGGGTAGTAGATGAGCTCATATGACGAGTTCGATACTTGTTTACATAGCCAGCTAGCAAGTTGCGTGTTTTGTCCTGTTTCTACCGATGTGTTTCATTTGAAAACTGTCCCTGCTTCGTAACTAATCAGCTAGCATTGGCTAACTCTGTAGTTAGTCTGTCAGGCAAGAAAGTTGATTGGAGGGGGGAGAGAGAGAGAGAGTGTATGTAACTGTATCACACAATTTATTATGGAAACCCTTTATTAGGAAGAGTGTATGTTGAGAAAAAGGGAGAGGAAGGAAGAGAGACAGATTATGTTCCTGATCACAATTGTATCCTATTTGTTGCTCTTCTCCACTCCCTCTGCTAATCTAAGTCAATGGAAGAGAAGGAAGTGATGTGGAGAATCAGGGCTCAGCAGCAAAATACAGGGAGGAAGAGGAGTTAGAGATGATTGGAGGGATAGAGATGTGGAGCCGTTCCCTGGCTATTAGTAAATCCTCTTAGATGTAAAGACCTGCATGGTTCTGGTACCTGTTCCGACTGACATTTTCGCTTATAAATCGATCTTTGGACACAGTCGATAAAAATAGCTTGCCTTGAGCTATACCCCTAGGTCAGGCGGAAACAATATATTTCCTGAGCCAGTGTAATGTAGGATGTGAAATCTGAAACCACTTGAAGCTGGGATGTCCCTTCTAGCATTTAATTTGCCCTTCCGACTGTCCATCCACTCGTGGCTGAACCCTACATCACAGCCACTGACATCACACATGCCTGTAATCTTTACATCATAGTGCAGCAGGAGAGCGTGGTTTCATCACGGTACCCCATACAGAGGTCGTTTTATAGCCACTAATCTAAAATAATTCATAGATTTTAAACAAAAAACACTTTGTGTCCTAGACAGACACGATTAATATGATATGAAAGGCGATTTCCTAACGAATTCAGAAAGCCAAGCTAGAGCTCTGTGAGACGTTTACGTCGATGGGAAAGATCAATAGAGACCTTTAGAAAACATGCACATTTTCTCTAACACTAAACATACAAATTGGTATTTTACAGTTATAAGGAAGATGAAATCGTATAGTTAGTCGTTATATAATTTGATTATACTATATTTAGAAAGCATACAAGTAATTTCAAGCCTTATTCATACAGTTTTGTTGAATAGGAAATACATCAAATATTTCATAATTTTGATCATATTTGTACAGTGACAACAGCTCCCACCGTTTCATTAGACCACTACTGGGGCGCAATTCAACTATTCGAATTATCTGAAAGACGGAGGATGAAACAAGTGTATAGGACTACGCTTTATCCATCAATCTGGAACGACAGGTAGCCTACCACAATCCAGTCCTCTCTTTCGGGTAATTACAATTCAGGCAGCCTCAACCAATTCGGGCAATACATTTGATAAATGGTAGTTTATACAGGCATACGTCGCTTGCACAGAAACCTATCCAGGGGCAATAGACTGCTATACCGCTATACCTACCAATTTCTAACTAAATGTTAAACTAGGCACACTGTCGGTAAAAACAAACAGAAAGACCAGTCACGCATTTATTACATGCATGATACAGAATGACGGGAACTGCTTTGCTGGCTCTACCGTGCTGCTCTCAAAGGCATATAGTACATTGATGGAAACTGCAGTAGAGCGACCATTATTGCCCTAGTAACACCATTCGGTGACCAACGATGCCAATAGACAGTAAGCCTATAATGAAGAAACGATTCAAACCATTTAACCTATTCGATATCCTAGGTTTGGAAAGCGATACATTTTTTGTCGTTGCCCTGGCTACAATTGTAATAGCATTGCATAGGCTACAGTTCTAGCCTACCTATCAAAGAGAACGACACACCCTCTGAATAGTCTTCAGCAGCTTTGTAAATGCATATCAAATAGCTGGTTTAGAATGGTCATAAGAGTAGGCAACCATCCGAACACGGCTGTTATAGGAGAATAGAGTCCGCGGCTGTAACCACAGTTTCAGCATATAATGATGAGGTAGGCTTTTTATTTTTTACATTGCCAAAGCCTGTTTAAATAAGACTTAAATATCCATGTTTAGCGGTCATTGGTCTCAGAGCCACATTTCCTGTCCCCGGTTTCACACAGTTCTATAACATTACTAATCCGACGAATTCCGCATATAATTCAACATTTTATCAGCGATGTAGTTTCCTTACCTGTACATAATTGTTTTCACAGTATTCTGCAACCCTCGACAGATTTTGGTAGCTTTCCACGAGCGCTCGTTTACCGGCTGGAATTTCTTCCTCTAGCAACATTTGTAGCTCTGCCATCTTACATCCCTCTGCATTTCCTTTCTTTCTTTCTTTCTTTCTTTCTTTCTTTTCAATGCAAAGCGTTGTGGCTTTCCGTGTGGTGAGAAAGGGGCTCTCCGCCTGGTATTGTTCGATTTCTGGCCTCGATTTTATAACTGTCCCAAATTATACGCGCTCTGTGGCTCGTTGTTAAATGTGATTGGTTCAAATACTGCATCGATTAGTTGTTGACCAATTGAATTTCAGTGCGATATTCGCTCGTGAACCTAAACCCAAAAGTGATGAAGGGTGATGTACAATCCGGTCTAGTGATACAAAGTAGCCTATCCAGTGTTCCATCGATGGCACGCAGCTTTTGTTGCATTCTATATGCCACATTGTAACATTTTGTCCTTGTGCGTGTGTATAAAAAATATATGCTTTTTTTTTAAAGGTAAGCAAAACTGAGTTGTTCCAGTCAGCCACAGATTATCCGTTATATTGAACAGAGATACTCAAGTGGCAGCTCTAACAATGAATATACGTTCCTTTAAAAATGGAGGGCAGTCGGAAGGAGGCAAGAGCAGGTGGGACCATTCTAGCCAATGAGAGGGCAGATACGCGTGTGAACAACAGGCCCAACTCAGATATTAAGTGTTTTTTCTCAAAGTTGCCGGTATGTCACGTGACCTATATAAGTACATTCGTAACAACCTAAGCATTACGACACTTCTATGCGATCAAATAAGACATTCAATATTTTGTTGACTCTCTCATTGACCTCCATACAAAACTCATCGCTTGGTGAGCGAAAAAAAACGGCAAAACGCCACCTGCTGGAGAATACAGATTTTGGGCCCAGTTATCCCTTTCGCCTCTTTCTGAGTCAGCACTACATCTCACATATGAAATCCCCCATGAAGAGCATTATGGGCCTTGAAGAAAAGACACTAGGCCTACAACTCCCTAGCAGCTTTGGGGATTATATGTTTTGTTTGTCCGAATCTGAGAGGTCGGTATCGGACTGTCGGCATAGGGCTATATGCAGACAGCAGAGGGCTTAATCCATCCAAACATGCATAGGGTCAATTCACCTTCTATCGACTTGGTTCTGTTTTTACATTCACTCATATATTAACATTTAATGTTGAGAATGTTTGCAACAACTGAATAGCCTCAAGCGAAAATAATATGTAACAATCCGATTAGATAGGCATGTAGCCTATCCATTTAATACCTTGACGAGGTGTGAGGGTATTGAATATGATTCCAATGACACATTATGAAAGCCTGTTGATTTAATACCATTTAAAAATTGACATTATTGCTGCCATGCAACTCTGTTGTCACAGAGGTGACTGAATGTGTCACGTATTTCGTTGTGTTGAGGAAAGGAGGACCAAAATGCAGCGGGATTGTGGACACTCATGTTTATTCCTGATAAAAACAGGTAAGGTATCCACTTGAAGAAAAAACAAAACAATAAACAATACTCACAACGGCAACAGTGTGGCAGTCTCAAACAAACGCAGTGCACACAACAATCTCCCACAAAAGACACATACAAACACACCCTAATATATGGGACTCTCAATCAAAGGCAAATGGACAACACCTGCCTTCAATTGAGAGTCCCAACCCCAATTGACCACACATAGACATACAACAGCTAGATCAATCATAGACATACATAACAAGGAACAGTGCCCAAAAACCCCGGAATACACAAATCAAATCCCCTACAACAAACACACCACCCCGAATCACATAAAACGAATACCCTCTGCCACGTCCTGACCAAACTACAATAACAATTAACCCTTATACTGGCCAGGACGTGACAGAATGTTAAATCTGCGCCTGTCCTCCTGGTTGTGACAAAGTCATGGAGCACACCAAGCAAGACGAGCTCCGACCCAGGTTTGATGCCGCAGTGCGAGTGATGCGGAGTTTACCTGAAGATTGTAGGCTAATTATCCATTAATAACTATACTAGCCTATACATCAAATCAGGAAATGAATTGTGGGCTATGTGCTACAACTGAGTAGCCTATTTAGCAGTAACGTTAGCTTGTTTAGCCTATGTCTGAATGAGCACCATTAGACTGCTCACTCTGTTGTATTTAGTCATTTAAAGCTCAGACACCGTTAAGATTGTCAAACGTTTCCCTGCACCTCTGAAAAGTGTCGTCGGTCAATCTCTTTTGTGTTCACACCACAAAGACCTTGGAAGTCGTCAGCCACTCAGCCTTGTTAAAACACCCTAAACCAGAAGGTGGCAGTAGCATTGTTTGGCAATGCATATCCGTGCGTGTTGCTTATGGTCTAGATTCCAAGCTGTCTGCACAAATTGAACAATGAGACAGATTTTTCACCAGATGTATAAATGTGAAGCATCCGGTTGGCGTTTCCACTCACTACCAAACATGGTGAGGAGAGGAAGCCCAGTGGCCTGCAGTGGAGAAGATGGAGTGAGAGTTTGGCCGACATTTTCTTAACTATGAAGCATTTGATCTCCATACAGTTTTCTGTTTCCAAACCTAGAATCTGTAACAGAGTGGACTGCATTTTCTAGATGTTACCCTTTTTCAAAGTAACAAAAAATTGCATTGTTTAGGTGTGCAAGGGCGAATTGAGTTATTGCACGATAAGGGGATAGTTGCATCGCAATATGGCGACCGGAGTATGGGCTAGTGAGTGTGTCGAAAGGAAAGCAGTGCCTGTGTCGAAAAGAAAGCTGTGGCTGTGTCGAAAGCGCGTACATTTTATTTTTTAAATATTGAAGATGAATGTACTGTTGCTTAATGCGTTGTATGCATATGCTAACTGTGACTGTCACCCTGATCAATCAATCAAATTTATTTATAAAGCCCTTTTTACATCAGCCGATGTCACAGTGTTGTACAGAAACCCAGCCTAAAACCCCAAACAGCAAGCAATGCAGATGTAGAAGCACGGAAAAACTCCCTAGAAAGGCCGGAACCTAGGAAGAAACCTAGAGAGGAACCAGGCTCTGAGGGGTGGCCAGTCCTCTTCTGGCTGTGCCGGGTGGAGATTATAACAGAACATGGCCAAGATATTCAAACGTTCAAAGATCAAATCAAATTTATTTATAAAGCCCTTTTTACATCAGCCGATATCTCAAAGTGCTGTACAGAAACCCAGCCTAAAACCCCAAACAGCAAGCAATGCAGGTGTAGAAGCACGGTGGCTAGGAAAAACTCCCTAGAAAGGCCAAAACCTAGGAAGAAACCTAGAGAGGAACCAGTCTATGAGGGGTGGCCAGTCCTCTTCTGGCTGTGCCGGGTGGAGATTATAACAGAACATGGCCAAGATGTTCAAATGTTCATAAATGACCAGCTTGGTCAAATAATAATAATCACAGTTGTCGAGAGTGCAACAAGTCAGCACCTCGAGTAAATGTCAGTTGGCTTTTCATAGCTGATCATTGAGAGTATCTCTACCGCTCCTGCTGTCTCCAGAGAGTTGAAAACAGCAGGTCTGGGACAGGTATCACGTCCGATGAACAGGTCAGGGTTCCATAGCCGCAGGCAGAACAGTTGAAACTGGAGCAGCAGCACGGCCAGGTGGACTGGGGACAGCAAGGAGTCATCATGTCAGGTAGTCCTGAGGCATGGTCCTAGGGCTCAGGTCCTCCGAGAGAGAGAAATAAAGAATTAGAGAGAGCATACTTAAATTCACACAGGACACCGGATAAGACAGGAGAAACACTCCAGATATAACAGACTGACCCTAGCCCCCCGATACATAAACTACTACAGCATAAATACTGGAGGCTGAGACAGGGGGGGTCAGGAGACACTGTGGCCCCATCCGACGATACCCCCGGACAGGGCCAAACAGGAAGGATATAACCCCACCCACTTTGCCAAAGCACAGCCCCCACACCACAAGAGGGATATCTTCAAACACCAACTTACCATCCTGAGACAAGGCCGAGTATAGCCCACAAAGATCTCCGCCACGGCACAACCCAAGGGGGGGCGCCAACCCAGACAGGAAGACCACGTCAGTGACTCAACCCACTCAAGTGACGCAGCCCTCCTAGGGACGGCATGGAAGAACACCAATAAGCCAGTGACTCAGCCCCTGTAATAGGGTTAGAGGCAGAGAATCCCAGTGGAGAGAGGGGAACCGGCCAGGCAGAGACAGCAAGGGCGGTTCGTTGCTCCAGAGCCTTTCCGTTCACCTTCACACTCCTGGGCCAGACTACACTCAATCATAGGACCCACTGAAGAGATGAGTCTTCAGTAAAGACTTAAAGGTTGAGACCGAGTCTGCATCTCTAACATGGGTAGGCAGGCCATTCTATAAAAATGGAGCTCTATAGGAGAAAGCCCTGCCTCCAGCTGTTTGCTTAGAAATTCTAGGGACAATTAGGAGGCCTGCGTCTTGTGACCATAGCGTACGTGTAGGTATGTACGGCAGGACCAAATCGGAAAGATAGGTAGGAGCAAGCCCATGTAATGCTTTGTAGGTTAGCAGTAAAATCTTGAAATCAGCCCTTGCCTTAACAGGAAGCCAGTGTAGGGAGGCTAGCACTGGAGTAATATGATCAAAGTTTTTTGGTTCCAGTCAGGATTCTAGCAGCCGTATTTAGCACTAACTGAAGTTTATTTAGTGCTTTATCCGGGTAGCCGGAAAGTAGAGCATTGCAGTAGTCCAACCTAGAAGTAACAAAAGCATGGATTAATCTTTCTGCATCATTTGTGGACAGAAAGTTTCTGATTTTTGCAATGTTACGTAGATGGAAAAAAGCTGCCCTTGAAACAGTCTTGATATGTTCTTCAAAAGAGAGATCAGGGTCCAGAGTAACGCCGAGGTCCTTCACAGTTTTATTTGACAAGATTAATTGTCAGATTTAACAGAAGATCTCTTTGTTTCTTGGGACCTAGAACAAGCATCTCTGTTTTGTCCAAGTTTAAAAGTAGAACGTTTTCAGCCATCCACTTCCTTATGTCTGAAACACAGGCTTCTAGCGAGGGCAATTTTGGGGCTTCACCATGTTTCATTGAAATGTACAGCTGTGTGTCATCCGCATAGCAGTGAAATTTAACATTATGTTTTCGAATGACATCCCCAAGAGGTAAAATATATATTGAAAGCAATAGTGGTCCTAAAACGGAACCTTGAGGAACACCGAAATGTACAGTTGATTTGTCAGAGGACAAACCATTCACAGAGACAAACTGATATCTTTCCGACAGATAAGATCTAAACCAGGCCAGAACTTGTCTGTGTAGATCAATATGGGTTTCCAATCTCTCCAAAAGAATGTGGTGATCGATGGTATCAAAAGCAGCACTAAGATCTAGGAGCACGAGGACAGATGCAGAGCCTCGGTCTGACATCATTAAAAGGTCATTTACCACCTTCACAAGTGCAGTCTCAGTGCTATGATGGGGTCTAAACTAGACTGAAGCGTTTCGTACACATTGTTTGTCTTGAGGGAGGCAGTGAGTTGCTGCGCAACAGCTTTTTCAAAATTTTTTGAGAGAAATGGAAGATTCGATATAGGCCGATAGTTTTTTATATTTTCTGGGTCAAGGTTTGGCTTTTTCAAGAGAGGCTTTATTACTGCCACTTTTAGTGAGTTTGGTACACATCCGGTGGATAGAGAGCCATTTATTATGTTCAACATAGGAGGGCCAAGCACAGGAAGCAGCTCTTTCAGTAGTTTAGTTGGAATAGGGTCCAGTATGCAGCTTGAAGGTTTAGAGGCCATGATTATTTTCATCATTGTGTCAAGAGATATAGTACTAAAACACTTTAGTGTCTCCCTTGATCCTAGGTCCTGGCAGAGTTGTGCAGACTCAGGACAATGGAGCTTTGGAGGAATACGCAGATTTAAAGAGGAGTCCGTAATTTGCTTTCTAATGATCGTGATCTTTTCCTCAAAGAAGTTCATGAATTTATTACTGCTGAAGTGAAAGCCATCCTCTCTTGGGGAATGCTGCTTTTTAGTTAGCTTTGCGACAGTATCAAAAATAAATTTCAGATTGTTCTTATTTTCCTCAATTAAGTTGGAAAAATAGGATGATCGAGCAGCAGTGAGGGCTCTTCGATACTGCATTTTACTGTCTTTCCAAGCTAGTCGGAAGACTTCCAGTTTGGTGTGGCGCCATTTCCGTTCCAATTTTCTGGAAGCTTGCTTCAGAGCTCGTGTATTTTCTGTATACCAGGGAGCTAGTTTCTTATGACAAATGTTTTTAGTTTTTAGGGGTGCAACTGCATCTAGGGTATTGCGCAAAGTTAAATTGAGTTCCTCAGTTAGGTGGTTAACTGATTTTTGTCCTCTGATGTCCTTGGGTAGGCAGAGGGAGTCTGGAAGGGCATCAAGGAATCTTTGGGTTGTCTGAGAATTTATAGCACGACTTTTGATGCTCCTTGGTTGGGGTCTGAGCAGATTATTTGTTGCGATTGCAAACGTAATAAAATGGTGGTCCGATAGTCCAGGATTATGAGGAAAAACATTAAGATCCACAATATTTATTCCACGGGACAAAACTAGGTCCAGAGTATGACTGTGGCAGTGAGTAGGTCCAGAGACATGTTGGACAAAACCCACTGAGTCGATGATGGCTCCGAAAGCCTTTTGGAGTGGGTCTGTGGACTTTTCCATGTGAATATTAAAGTCATCAAAAATTAGAATATTATCTGCTGTGACTACAATGTCCGATAGGAATTCAGGGAACTCAGTGAGGAACGCTGTATATGGCCCAGGAGGCCTGTAAACAGTAGCTATAAAAAGTGATTGAGTAGGCTGCATAGATTTCAAGCTCAAAAGACGAAAACGTGTTTTTTATTTTTTGTAAATTGAAATTTGCTATCGTAAATGTTAGCAACACCTCCGCCTTTGCGGGATGCATGGGGGATATGGTCACTAGTGTAACCAGGAGGTGAGGCCTCATACAAAGCTCTCCCTCACCCTTGATTGGGCAAATCTGACCATAATTCTATCCTCCTGATTCCTGCTTACAAGAAAAAGTAAATCAGGAAGGACTATTGACTCGCTTAACACGGAAGTGGTCAGATGATGCGGATGCTACGCTCCAGGACTGTTTTGATAGCACAGACTGGAATATGTTCTGGGATTCATACAACCTCAGTCACCGGCTTCATCAATAAGTGCATCGATGACGTCGTCCCCACAGTGACGTATGTACTTATCCCTACCCGGAGCCATGGACTAGAAGCAACATCTGCACCGGGCTAAAAGCTGGAGCTGACGCTTTCAAAAAGCGGGACACTAATCCGGACGCTTATAAGAAATCCCACTATGCCCTCAAACAGGCAAACCGTCAATACAGGAGTAATATTGAATCCAACTACACCAGCTCTGATGCTCGTTGGATTTGGCAGGGCTTGCAAACTATTACGGACTACAAAGGGAAACCCAGCCGCGAGCTGCCCAGTGACGCAAGCCTACCAGATGAGCTAAATGCCTTTTTTGCTCGCTTCGAGGCAAGCAACACTGAAGCATGCATGAGAGCACCAGTTGTTCCGGACGACTGTGTGATCACGCTCTCTGTAGCCGATGTGAGCAAGACCTTTAAACAGGTCAACAATCACAAAGCCACGGGCCAAGATGGATTACCAGGACGTCTACTCAAAGCATGCGCGGACCAACTGGCAAGTGTCTTCACTGACATTTTCAACCTGTCCCTGACCGAGTCTGTAATATCTACATGTTTGAAAAAGACCACCATAGTGCCTGTGCCCAAGAAAGTGAAGGTAACCTGCCTAAATGATTACCGCCCCGTAGCACTCACGTCGGTAGCCATGAAGTACTTTGAAAGGCTGGTCATGGCTCACATCAACACCATCATGCCGGAAACCCTAGACCCACTCCTATTCGCATACCGTCCCAACAGATCCACAAATTACGCAATCTTAATCGCACTCCACACTGCCCTGTCCCACCTGGACAAAAGGAACACTTATGTGAGAATGCTGTTTATTGACTAAAGCTCAGCGTCCAACACCACAGTACCCACAAAGCTCATCACTAAGCTAACGACCCTGGGACTAAACACCTCCCTCTGCAACTGGATCCTGGACTTCCTGACGGGCCGTCCCCAGGTGGTAAGGGTAGGCAACAGCACATCTGCCACGCTGATCCTCAACACTGGGGCCCCTCAGGGGTGCATGCTTAGTCCCCTCCTGTACTCCCTGTTCACACACAACTGTGTGGCCAAGCATGACTCCAACATCATAATTAAGTTTACTGACAACACAACAGTGGTAGGCCTGACCACCGACAACGATGAGACATTCTATATGGAGGAGGTCAGAGGCCTGACAGTGTGGTGCCAGGACAACAACCTCTCCCTCAATGTGAACAAGACAAAGGAGCTGATCGTGGACTATAGGAAAAGGAGGGCAGAACTGGCCCCCCATTAACATTGATGGGGCTGAAGTGTCCACATCATTTTACATTTTTAGTCATTTAGCAGACTTACAGTAGTGAATGCATACATTTCATACATCTTTTTTTCCCCATACTGGTCCCCCGTGGGAATCGAACGCACAACCCTGGCGTTGCAAACGCCATGCTCTACCAACTGAGCCACACGGGACAACTGAGACATAAACTGAACAAGTTCCACAGACATGTGACTAACAGAAATTGAATAATGTGTCCCTGAACAAAGGGGGGGGGGGGGTCAAAATCAAAAGTAACAGTCAGTATCTGGTCTGGCCACCAGCTGCATCAAGTACTGCAGTGCATCTCCTCCTCATGGACTGCACCAGATTTGCCAGTTCTTGTTGTGAGATGTTACCCCACTCTTCCACCAAGGCACCTACAAGTTCTCGGACATTTCTGGGGGAATGGCCCAAGCCCTCACCCTCACCCTCCGATCCAACAGGTCCCAGACGTGGTCAATGGGATTGAGATCCGGGATCTTCGCTGGCCATGGCAGAACACTGACATTCCTGTCGTGCAGGAAATCACGCACAGAACGAGCAGTATGGCTGGCGGCATTATCATGCTGGAGGGTCATGTCAGGATGAGCCTGCAGGAAGGGTACCACATGAGGGAGGAGGATGTCTTCCCTGTAACGCACAGCATTGAGATTGCCTGCAATGACAACAAGCTCAGTCCGATGATGCTGTGACACACCGCCCCAGACCATGACGGACCCTCCACCTCCAAATCTATTCCTCTCCAGAGTACAGGCCTCGGTGTAACGCTCATTCCTTCGATGATAAACGCAAATCCGACCATCACCCCTGGTGAGACAAAACCGCGACTCATCAGTAAAGAGCACTTTTTGCAAGTCCTGTCTGGTCCAGCGACATTGGGTTTGTGCCCGTAGGCGATGTTGTTGCTGGTGATGTCTGGTGAGGACCTGCCTAACAACAGCCTACAAGCCCTCAGTCCACCCTCTCTCAGCCTATTGCGGACAGTCTGAGCACTGATGTAGGGATTGTGCGTTCCTGGTGTAACTCGGGCAGTTGTTGTTGCCATTCTGTACCTGTTCTGAAGGTGTGATGTTCGGATGTACCGATCCTGTGCAGGTGTTGTTACCTGTGGTCTGCCACTGCGAGGTCGATCAGCTGTCCGTCCGGTCTCCCTGTAGCGTTGTCTTGGGCGTCTCACAGTACGGACATTGCAATTTATTGCCCTAGCCACATCTGCAGTCCTCATGCCTCCTTGCAGCATGCCTAAGCCACGTTCACGCAGATGAGCAGGGACCTTCGGCATCTTTTTTTGGTGTTATTCAGAGTCAGTCGAAATATTATATTTATAATATTTTATACATTTGTAAACATTTCGAAGAACATGTTTTCGCTTTGTCATTATGGGGTATTTTGTGTAGATTGATGAGGGAAATAATTCATTTAATCCAGTTTAGAATAAGGCTGTAACGTAATGTGGAAAACGTCAAGGGGTCTGAATACTTTCCGAATGCAATGTATGTATGTTTCAAGGTGACATCTAGATGGTTATCAATATTTGTTATTTCTTGTGTAGGCTATCGACTCGTAGTGCAGCCCAATCAGCCACGCAAAACTGTCTTGAGTGGCAACAAATCTACCAAATTCATTTTCCATACACCCACACCTTTCGACACACCCACTCGCCCATACTCCAGTTGCCATAGTGGGCTGCAGCTACCCATATTTGTATTGCACACACGCACCTCACTAAGTAAGTGTCCCCGAATGAAAATATGCTAATACATGCTAGAATGCACCAATAGGTTCTCACTAGCTCTTGCTTGTTCTTCCCACTGTGAGTCATATGCTCCCATTGGGAACGACAGGCTGTGGTCTATCTAGTTATTCTTTGCTATCTGCGGTAATATTGCTATTTTATAGAAAGCCCTTGTTGATACTAATCACATGGCCACAGCTAGATAACTACCTATCAAGATGATGAAGAAACAATTGAATTCATAATCCCATACTAGCCAATTGCCAAATGTTTAGCTAGCTAGCTAACGTTAGCATATTCGCTATCTAGCACAACATAGCTAGCTAGAGAAGGACAGAGCACTAACTCAGCAGCGAACACATGCAGCTGTTTAATGGACATCTAATCCATTGTGATTTAATTATAATGTCAATACTAGCTACAGTGGTTAGCTAGTTTGGAGGGAGTATTTAGTATTGTGTCTGTGAACTTTGCTATCTATCATCCAATATAGCCTACATTGCATATGAAGTGTGACCGTCTAATCCGTGATTTACGGTGAAAATGTCCTCTTGTCCTTTTTTTGTTGGATACCCCACCTCGGGGTTCGTGTTCTCTGATTCGCTCAAAGTCAAGTTGTTTGAAGCGCAGAGTTTCTAAACCCAGACGTACAACATCGCGAGACTTCCGGGAACGCTTGCGAAACAGACCAAACCGACTAGGCGCAATAGCACTCAGTGAGCACAGGAAGCAGCGCGAGCAGCGACGACGTCATCACGTTACCCCAAAACGTGGCAGCATTGGATAAATATAAAATGTTAATATATCCGGCTGTGAGTGATGAAAAAAATACGGCCACAGCGACATTTATTTGAATAATTCAATGGATGTTTTGTGCACAAAGGTGATGACTAAAGTGTCTTATTAGGAATTTTCAAATCTGACTTCTGTGTGGCCGTGTATGGAAATTGTATTCTTGGGCAGAGCATCAGTTAAACTGTAGTACCGAAGCAAAACTGTAGGAGCAGCCAAAACCATGCCCCTAGACGGGAGCCCTGGCCCCTTGGTTGGAAAGGGCCAGTGTTCCGGTCTAGAAGTACATCTTGGAAGCAGTTTCCAGTTCTTATTACCTCAGTGCCACTGAGGAGCATAGAGTGGTGAGTGATTTCAGGAATGTATATCAATTTGCTCTCCTTAAAGGGATACTTCAGGATTTTGGCAATGAGGCCCCTTATCTACTTCCCCAGAGTCAGATGAACTTGTGGATACCATTTTTGTCCTCTGTGTCTAGTATGAAAGAAGTTAAAGGTAGTTTTGCGAGCCAATGCTAACTAGCGTTAGCACAATGATTAGAAGTTTATGAGTATCTGCTAGTAGTTAGTTAGTTAGCAACTTCCATCAAACCTCACGCAGAGACATACAAATTGTATCCACGTGTTCATCTGATTCTGGGGAAGTAAAAATCCATTGCCAAAATCCCGAAGTATTCCTTTAAATATAAGTCATCTGATTTATTTGTTTCTGAATTGTTTTAATAATTTTTTTGCCACCAGCTCCTAATATCAGGGCATACAAACTACAATATGTCTCCTGAACTAGCCTAGTATGCTTGGCCCGAGCTCATTTTCCCTCGCTAAACTAGCTGGACTATGCTAGTTTTTATCCTCATTGCCAAACTTCATAAATACTGCTCCCTCAACTTCAACATTCCTTTGCTAGCTATACAATCATGTAACTTAAAAATTTGTTGGAAAGAAACTTAAAATGATGTATTGTTTCGTTGTATAGTCATGACTGGTTCAAGATATCTGCCGTAAGACGACGGTGGCGAAGGATATCATTACTACTTAACGGCGATCCAAGTTCAGTTTTGAGATCCACCGGCGGCGTCATTGGCATATGGCTAATTAGCTGGATGTTTCTGACTGGTCTTGGAACTGTGACAATGGGCAGCCTCTCCCTGCTTGGCTCGATGGGATATGTAGTGATTTTTCCAAAACAGCCAGATATGTACACAGTCTTGTACCCTTAACCTATTGTATTAGTTGATTACATTTAGATTTTATTAATGAGTAATCCAGGAATGTCACAAGTTAATTGACACCACAAGAAAATTGAGAAAATAGAAACTCTATCGATCGCAATGACTACAATGAAATGGCTAAATTACTTCCGGACACTAAGGGTCCGCAGAGCTCCTCCTCCTCACCACTCTATTGTGATTCTACAAGTACAATTGGTAGGTTTGTCACTATCAGGTCGGCACACAACAGGTACCGCTTTTGTTCTAGCAAGAGAAGGAACGGCCTGTGATAAGTACCACATTTTTTTAACGCTACAGCCTTATCAAGCTACACACAATACCCTAGAATGACAAAGCAAAAACAGGTTTTGAAATGTTAGCAAATTTACATAAGTATTCAGACCCTTTGCTATGAGACTCAAAATTGAGCTCAGGTGCACCCTGTTTTCATTGATCGTCCTTGGAGTTCACCTGTGGTACATTCAATTGATTGGACATGATTTGGAAACGCACACACCTGTCTATATAAGGACACACAGTTGACAGTGCATGTCTGAGCAAAAACCAAGCCATGAGGTCGAAGGAAAGCTCTGAGACAGGATTGGTTCGATGGAGAAGGGCCTTGCTCAAGGAGGAGACCAAAAACCTGATGGTCATTCTGACAGATATCCAGAGTTCCTCTATGTTGGTTGGCTCTTATGTCACACTCAGTTGGAAGTTATGCTGTTCTTGAAGAATATAACTGCCTTATCAATTATTACAACTGTTTTACCCTGTCTTAACCCCAAATACAGTTACAGTTGTATTAGGCTACTCCATTGTTTATGTTTTTGTTGTCATATGAGTCTTTATAAACAGTGATTCAAAATATGTTTAAAACTATCATGTCAATCTCATGAACTGCCAGTCCTTGCATAGCTCTGTAGGCAGGCTATAGAAATGACAGGTTGTGTCTTTAGAGCTGAAGATGGGCAGATTAACACATCAAAGCATTGCATTTTAGAGTGAAGCCTATTTATACCTTCTGATGACTTACATTTTTAATGTCTGTTGCAGCGAGCCTACGGTAATCGTTGCAAGTTGAGGGACTATCGGCTACAATGTAACAATCATTTTACGTATCATGTCGATCATCAAACTTCCTTACTCATCCTCTTTTTTCCCTCCTATCCTTATTTGCTCTCCTATAGGTCCATATCAGCCGGCGGATGGCATGTGCTCATGTTTTATAGTTACTACAAGCAGGCTATATTAGGGCCTTGTAACATTCCAAGACCCACAGGATACTGGGACACCGCCGGCAAAGCCAAATGGTAAATTATGTTTCTGGACTGGGTCGTGTTCATTAGCACTCACCGTAGCAAAGCATTTTGCAACAGAAAACAAACATTTGGGTTTCTCATTGGACAAGTACAAATAGAGTAGAACCTCCCAGTTTCACTCCGCTTTGGACCTCTTTCTTCGGTTCCGTGGCTGCTGAACATGACCCTGTTGAATGATGTTGTTGCAGCAATAGGTTATCAGATCAGCTGACAGTCAATTTGCCCATGTTAGAAAAAAATATTGCATGGTTTAACATAAAAAAAAACAAGTAAATGAAAACGTTGTTGACTCATACGTATGTGATTACTAAGACAGGAGATATGCCAGCCTACAGCAAGAGCACTTCTGAAAGCACTGCTTGGCAAAGCAACCACTTGAAAATGTGATTAAACAGCAGAAGAATGGCATAGCGAGGCAAAGACAAATGAAAAGTAAAAACATTGGTTGAGTTTTTGCCACAAGGTAGTGGGCTGCATTCCTGCTGGACCTGACAGAGATCATAGCGGTGCAGTCAGCATTTATTATGCTGCGGGCTGGAATGGGTGGTCAGACAGACAACTTTGGGATGAAAATATGTTTTTGTCTCGCAGGTTATTTGGAAACGGTCGTCTTTCTGCTTCATATGCGTTAGCCTACCTATTGTATTAAAGTCACCTCTTTGTCGCATTATTCACACACTATCAGCATTCCGCTGCTTCAAGTTCAGTAGACTACAGATGTTGGATTTTAATTTGACCCCTTTTTGTCTCAGGAGAAAAATAATCCTGCAGTAGGAGGATTTGAATATCTGAAGAAATATTTAGATTCTCCAGGGGGGCAGCTGGAAGCGGTGTTTGTATACAATGCACACCGCAGTGGTGTAGGCAGACTACGGTTTGCAACTGCACATGGGGACAAAGATCTTACTTTTTGGAGAAATGTCCTCTGGTGTGACGAAACAAAAATAGAACTGTTTGGCCATAATGACCATCGTTATGTTTGGTGGAAAAAGGGGGAGGCTTGCAAGCTGAAGAACACCATCCCAACCATGAAGCACAGGGGTGGCAGCATCATGTTGTGGGGTGCTTTGCTGCAGGAGGGACTGGTGCACTTTACAAAATAGGTGGCATCATGAGAAAAGAAAAGTATGTGGATATATTGAAGCAACATCTCAAGACATCAGTCAGGAAGTTAAAGCTTGGTTGCAAATGGGTCTTCCAAATGGACAATGACCCCAAGCATACTTCCAAAGATGTGGCAAAATGGCTTCAGGACAACAAAGTCAAGGTATTGGAGTGGCCATCACAAAGCCCTGACCTCAATCCTATAGAAAATCTGTGGGCAGAATTGAAAAAGTGTGTGCGAGCAAGGAGGCCTACAAACCTGACTCAGTTACACCAGCTCTGTCAGAAGGAATGGGCCAAAATTCACCCAAATTATTGTGGGAAGCTTGTGGAAGGCTACCCGAAACATTTGACCCAAGTTAAACAATTTAAAGGCAATGCTACCAAATACTAATTGAGTGTATGTAAACTTCTGACCCACTGGGAATGTGATGAAAGATATAAAAGCTGAAATAAATCATTCTCTCTACTATTATTCTGACATTTCACATTCTTAAAATAAAGTGGTGATCCTAACTGACCTAAGACAGGGCATTTTTACTAGGATTAAATGTCAGGAATTGTGAAAAAATGTGTTTAAATGTATTTGGCTAAGGTGTATGTAAACTTCTGACTTCAACTGTACATATTGAACTTCAAATCGCTCAGGCCAGGGGCACAATGTATGAATTTATGGTTGTATCAGAATCACCGTTATAATCATTGGCCAGTACGGAGAATTAAGTAAAACAACAAGTCCAAATCCCTATCTCCATCCATGGCTAATTTAGAAGGGACGATTTTAGCTAGCTTTTTTATTTTAGCCTTATTTTACCAGGTAAGTTGACTGGGAACACATTCTAATTTACAGCAACGACCTGGGGAATAGTTACAGGGGAGAGGAGGGGGAATGAATAAGCTTATTGGAAACTGGGGATGATTTGGTTGGCCGTGATGGTATGAGGGCCAGATTGGGAATTTAGCCAGGACACCAGGGTTAACACCCTACTCTTATGATAAATGTCATGGGATCTTTATGCACCATCTTTATGGACCACAGAGAGTCAGGACACCCTATGCCCTGGGGCATTTTGATATTTTTACTTGTAAAACTTTTTTTTAGCTAGCTAGCCACCGGAGGACAACGACACAAGAAGTTTGTTCTGTTTGTTTGTTCTGACATTTAGTTTTTGATGTAATTGGTGTGAAGCCAATTCCAAACATACTTTTTTTTGGTGTACCAACACCATTCACAGTTGAGCTCACTCAGTTTAGCTCAGTGCTGATTGTTGTTATTTTATTGTATTTTTTTATCAAGGGAGGCCACATGCTCGCTGGCTTCCCTTACATTCAATGCTACGGGCGGCAACAACGTCATACTCTTTTTGACCAGACAGCATCAGATAGATGGGCAACACATGCTGAGACAGAGGGGCGCTGTTTCGCTCGTTCGGATGCTTTCTCTGGTGCGAAACATTCAGCCGCTTCCGAATTGAAGGAAAATGATGAAACACAGAGAGATGAAAGATAAATTATTTAATGTTTTTTATCTTGTTACATTTTTTGGGGAAGCCTGGCCTCCCTTTGGTATTAAAGAGGGTTAAACCAAGGCCTTATACCTTTTTATAGGGTTAATAAATGTTATGATAAACTGTAAGGTCTCCTCTTCAGGGGACCTCTGTGTGTGTGTTAAACCCTGTTTTGAGTGTTGTGACCTTCAGACACTATCAGAAGGCATCTACATTCAGACTCCTCCTGTCTGGATCCCACCGTGGTTATCTGGTTTTCTGAGAACACACGGCTGCCACAGACCTGATGAAACCAGCCCCCTGTCAGAAGATGCTGACACTCGTTCCCCTTGTCATGACCCTATACTTATGATGAAAGGTCAAGTTTCGGTCACTTCTGAGTTTTTACTTGCTGATAATATGGTTGCTGCTGTCAGGGTGAGGTTAGATTTATTAAAATGTTGTTGCCAGGGAAAGTTATGTAAGGGGGATTGGGGAGGCTATATGAGTTACAGGATGTCTTAGTTTCTCCCCAAGTTCTGCAAAATGTCTTTCATATACTGTTATACTGTACTCTGTACCAACTTCTGCCTACAAATTGTATTACTAAATGAGTATTTTTTCCTTTCCATTACTAAAGTATGTTTGATAATTATATAGACCTGATCATTTGTTGAAGAAATTGACCAACAGTATCCATGAATCCACGCCACTGCTGATGTCATTAAACCATCAATACCAGTTAAATTCACCCGCACAGCTGATCTCAATTGCGACCATTATTGGTTACCTCATTACTGCTCCCTAAAAGATGTCGGTGTTATCCTTAGACCTGCTTTCAAGATATGTTCACCCTCTGGTTGGTATTGTAATCGGAACAACTTAGTCTTTTTTGAAAAGACTAAGGGTGATTTATTTATTTGATAAGCATTCTGGAACAATATAAATAGAGCATTTCATTGTTTACCACGGCAAATCTACCCTGGCAATTTACCCGACACTGTATGAATGGGAACTAATGTTGGTGTAGGCGGCTGACTGTTATTACTTTATTTGTTTCCTATTTATGTTATCCAAAAGTGTCTGGTATGGTCATTTCTTATCACGATCGGGTGTAAATATAAATGGACTGTCCATATTTGAAAGGTGTAACTAAATCAAGTCAATCTGAGGGATTTAGTTATTTGTGCCAGAAGGGCGCGGGCCAGAATCGAACCGATGCCGATATGGTAGGTCTATATGTGCAATCTGAAGGCAGCAGCCCTAACCGCTAGACCACCCCAGGTTACAATAGATTAATTTTTTTAATCTTAAGATACACTAGACACTTGTATGTCGTAGCCTAGTGGAGACCAATATCTATCTTGTGTTATTAAGCTATATAAAATGATGGTTGCATTTTTGAATGTTGCAGTAATAGGATATAGGCCTAGGTTTAAGCGTGCGAGAGAGAAAATGATTTTGTTAGCATGCCCTGATCCCAATGACTCGACTGCCCCCGCATGGAGAGAAAGAGAACTGCTCTTTTTCAGGGACTCACAAGGCTCATTTGATTTCCCTGGTGCAGCAGGAAAACTCTCAGCGACAAAAGAGTGATCAGATTAAGATTCGACATCTGTACCTCGCTGAGTTGGGCGTGTGAGATCAAGTGCACCTACAGTATATCTGTGGTCTCATTTCAATAGAGTAGGCTATAGCCTATGTATAGGCCGGAGAAGCACAGAGCAGTTATATTTCCAAGGAAAATAACTTCCTAAATAAGATTAGGTTGTAGATAACGATATTGCCTATAAATAAATATTGATCACCCATTCAAGGTTTATTTTATTTATTTTTTACAATTTTCTACACTGTAGAATAATAGTGAGGACATTAAAACTATGAAATAACACATATGGAATCATGTAGTATCCAAAAACTGTTCAACAAATCAAAATATATTTTATATTTGAGATTCTTCAAACTAGCATAACATTTGCCTTGATGACAGCTTTGCACACTCTTGGCATTCTTTCAAACGGCTTCACCTGGAATGGTTTTCCAACTGTGTTGAAGGAATACCACATTTGCTGAGCACTTGTTGGCTGCTTTTCCTTCACTCTGCGGTCCAACTCATACAAAGCCATCTCAATTGGGTTGAGGTCGGGTGATTGTGGAGGCCAGGTCATCTGATGCAGCACTCCATCACTCTCCTTCTTGGTCAAACAGCCCTTACACAACCTGCAGAATTCTGTGGTAACCATGCTGGTTAAGTGTGCCTTGAATTCTAAATAAATGCTGAGATAATCCATTTACCTGACCTAGTCTGCGTCTCACAAAGACACGGCGGTTGGAACCAAAAATCTCTAATTTGGACTCATCAGACCAAAGGACAGATTTCTACCGGTCTAATGTCCATTGCGCGTGTTTCTTGGCCCAAGCAAGTCTCTTCTTATTATTGGTGTCCTTTAGTGGTGGTTTGTTTGCAGCAATTCGACCATGAAGGTCTGATTCACTCCTCTGAACAGTTGATGTTGAGATGCATCTGTTACTTGAACTCTGTGACGCATTTACTTGCACTGCAATTTCTGAGGTTGGTAACTCTAATGAATTTATCCTCTGCAGCAGAGGTAACTCTGGGTCTTCCTTTCCAGTGGCGGTCCTCATGAGAGCCAGTTTCATCATAGCGCTTGATGGTTTATACGACTACACTTGAAGAAACTTTCAAAGTTCTTGAAACTTTCCCGGAACGACTGACCTTCATGTCTTAAAGTAATGATGGACTGTCATTTCTTTTTGCTTATTTGAGCTGTTCTTGCCATAGTATGGACTTGGTGTTTTACCAAATAGGGCTATCTGCATACCACCCCTACCTTGTCACAACACAACTGATTGGCTCAAACGCATTAGGAAGGAAGGAAATTCCATAAATTAACTTTTAACAAGGCACACCTGTTAATTGAAATTCATTGTGCAAAGCTGTCATCAAGGCAAAGGGTGGCTACTTTGAAGAATCTCAAATATAAAATATATTTTGATTTGTTTAACACTTACTTGGTTACTACATGATTCCATATGTTATTTCATAGTTTTGATGTCTTCACTCTGACAGAGGGGACCAAGATGCAGCGTGGTAAGTGCTCATATTAACTTTAATGACACTTTAACTAAAACAAGAAAACGAACGCCAACAGTTCTGCCAGGTGAACACACAAGACAGAAAACAACTACCTACAAAACCCCAAAGGAAAACAGGCTGCCTAAGTATGGCTCCAAATCAGCGACAACGACGTACAGCTGTCCCTGATTGAGAGCCATACCAGGCCAAAACAAAGAAATACAAAGCATAGAAAAAAGGACATAGAATGCCCACCCTAGTCACACCCTGGCCTAACCAAAATAGAGAATAAAACCCTCTCTATGGCCAGGGCGTGACAAGAAAATAGTAAAAAATATAGAAGAACTGTTGAATGAGTAGGTGTGTCCAAACATTTGGCTGGTACTGTATAGCCTAAGGTTTGTATCACAACTAAAGTTGCATAAATAACTCTACAAGAAGGGAAAAATGCGTGTCAGAGCAAAATCCAAGCCATGAGGTCGAAGGAATTGTCCATAGAGCTCCGAGACAGGATTGTGTCGAGGCACAGATCTGGGGAAGGGTACCAAAAAATATCTGCAGCATTGAAGGTCCCCAAGAACAGTGGCCTCCATCATTCTTAAATTGAAGAAGTTTTGAACCACCAAGACTCTTCTGAGAGCTGCCCGCCCGGTTAAACAGAGCAATCGGGGAAGAAGGGCCTTAGTCAGGGGGCTGGCCAAGAACCCGATGGTCACTCTGACAGAGCTCCAGAGTTCCTCTGTGGAGAAGGGAGAACCTTCCAGAATGACAACCATCTCTGCAGCACTCCACCAATCAGGCCTTTATGGTAGAGTGGCCAGACGGACAGCCCGCTTGGAGTTTTCCAAAAGACACCCGAAGGACTCTCAGACCATGAGAAACAAGATTTTGGGATCTGATGAAACCAAGATTGAAGTTTCTGTCCTAAATGCCAAGCATCACGTCTGGAGGAAACCTGGCACCATCCCTACGGTGAAGCATGGTGGTGGCAGCATCATGCTGTGGGGATGTTTTTCAGCGGCAGGGACTGGGAGACATGTCAGGATCGAGGGAAAGATAAACGGAGCAAAGTACAGAGAGATCCTTGATTTAAAACCTGCTCTAGAGTGCTCAGGACCTCAGGCTGGGGTAAAGGTTTACCTTCCAACAGGACAACGACCCTAAGCACACAGCCAAGACAACGCAGGAGTGGCTTCGGGACAAGTCTCTGAATGTCCCTGAATGCCCAGCCAGAGCTCGGACTTGAACCCGATCGAACATCTCTGGAGAGGACCTCCCTAGTGGCGCATGGGTCTAAGGCGTCACTACAGATCCGGGTTTGATCCTGGGCTGTGTCGCAGCTGGCCACGACCGGGACACCCATGAGGCGGCGCACAATTAGCCCAGCGTCGTCCAGGTTAGGGGAGGGTTTGGCCGGCTGAGATGTCCTTGTCCCATCGCGATCTAGCGACTCCTCTGACATGGTCACGAGTTGGACAGTGTTTCCTCCGACACATTGGTGTGGCTGGCTTCCGGGTTAAGCGAGCAGTGTGTCAAGAAGCAGTGCGGCTTGGCATGGTTGTGTTCCGGAGAACGCATGGCTCTCAACCTTCGCCTCTCCCGATTCCGTACGGGAGTTGCAGCGATAGGACAAGAATGTAACTACCAATTGGGGAGAAAAAGGGGTAAAAAATTATAAAAAGAACATCTCTGGAGAGACCTGAAAATAGCTGTGCAGCGACGCTCCCCATCCAACCTGACAGAGCTTGAGAGGGTCTGCTGAAAGGAACGAGAGAAACTCCCCAAATACTGGTGTGCCAAACTTGTAACGTCATTCCCAATAAGACTCAAGGCTGTAATCAAAGTACTGAGTAAAAGGTCTGAATACTTATGTAAATGTGATATTTCAGTATTTTCCCAAACATTTCTAAAAACCTGTTGTTGTTTTGTCATTATGGGTATTGTGTGTAAATTGACGAGGGAAAAAAAACAATTTAATCCATGTTAGAATAAGGCTGTAAGGTAACAAAAAAGTGAAGGGGTCTGAATACTTTCCGAATGCACTGTTTGTGAAAATGGTGCATTTCTATGTTTTTTTTGTAAAACGGATAGAGGAAGATAAGTGTTTCCAATGACATCATTTGTGTGCATCATGTGATTTTTTTTAACCAATTATGAGTAGGCATTGCCTACTGATTGTCTGCTACACTGAACAAAAATACAACTGCAACATGCAACAATTTCAAAGATTTTACTTGAGTTACAGTTCATATAAGGAATTCAGTCAATTGAAATAAATGTATTAGGCCCTATGGATTTCACATGACTGGGAATGCAGATATGCATCTGTTGGTCACAGATACCTTTAAAAAAAAGTTGGGGCGTGCATCAGAAACCAGTCAGTATCTGGTGTGACCACCATTTGCCTCATGCAGCGCGACACGTCTCCTTTGCATAGAGTTGATCAGGCTGTTGATTGTGGAATGTTTTCCCACTCCTCTTCAATGGCTGTGCGAAGTTGGTGGATATTGGCGGGAACTGGAACACGCTGTCGTACGCGTCGATACAGGTCATCCCAGACATGCTCAATGGATGACATGTCTGGTGAGTATGCAGGCCATGGAAGAACAGGGACATTTTCAGCTTCCAGGAATTGTGTACAGATCCTTGCAACACGGGGCCGTGCATTATCATGCTGAAACATGTGGTGACGGCAGCGGATGAATGGCACGAAAATGGGCCACAGGATCTCGTCACGGTATCTCTGCATTCAAATTGCCATCGATAAAATGCATTGTGTTCGTTGTCCGTAGCTTATGCCTTCCCATACAATAACCCCACCGCCACCCCGGGACACTCTGTTCACAATGTTGACATCAGCAAACCGCTCGCCCACACGATGCCATACACGTGGTCTGCTGTGTGAGGTCAGTTAGACATACTGCCAAATTCTCTAAAACAACATTAATGGTGGCTTATGGTAGAGAAATTAACACTGAATTCTCTGTCAACAGCTCTGGTGGACATTCCTGCAGTCAGCATTCCAATGGCACGCTCCCTCAACTTGACACATCTGACATTGTGTTGTGTGACAAAACTGCACATTTTGGAGTGGCCTTTTTTGTCCCCAGCACAAGGTGCACCTCTGTAATGGTCATACTGTTTAATCAGTTTCTTGATATGCCACACCTGCCAGGCGGATGGATTATCTTGGCAAAGGAGAAATGCTCACTAACAGCGATGTAAAGAAATTTGTGCTAAAAATCAGAGCGACAACATGAGACCTTCTAAGACTAGACCATTCAGATCAAACCAACTTTGTTCTAAAACGCCTTAAGACGTCACGTCTCATCTTATGTGTCTGAACTGTGCTTTATAAAGTAGCTTGATTTATCTTTCTTAATATAGGAATTGCATCTATTTCTCAATTGCCTGAAAAGCTGCCCATCAGCTACAGTCTGATTTTCTAGCTTTGGCGCAGGCCTGATTTCTCATCATAATGAGATGTAAAAGTTCTATGGAGAGCCAATGATTTTTAAAATGTTAATTGCAAGGTAGTTCGATTCGGCCAAAGATGGTGATGTGCCTCCCGTCTCCATAGCTAGCCTCGTTGAGAGTGAAGTAACGGTTGACACAACTGTACATGTAGATGCAGCAGGTCAACATCTATCTTATACTGCCACCTATTGGTCGAGCGAAATAGTGCCATTTGTGTTTGTGGAATTTGAAGCCTCGGTAAAATATTTGGGATTGTGCTGTATTTGGTAGTCTGTACAAGTAAAATATTACCACGACTATGCCTGCTCTAAGGCGTTTAAAGTGGGCGTGTTTGTCTTTCAGTGAGATAAAAATAGATTAGAAAAGTTTTAGAGCAGATTCAGGGTCAGGCGTTTATTGGGATGAATCTTTTCCTGAAGGCAGAGCTGAGCGATTTCCACTAGATGGGCCTGCTGCAAAATTGGCAATATATCGTAAAAATGTATGAAAACAAAAATGTGTTTTTTGGTCTTAATTCAAGGTTAGGGTTAGGCATAAGGTTAGCAGTGTGGTTAAGGTTAGTGTCAGGTTTAAAATCAGAATGTATGACTTTGTGGCTGTGCCAGCTAGTGACTATCCTGCAGACTTACCTCCAGTACATGTGTCATTCCAATAAATGCCAACCTCTAACCTTTTTATCAGGGCTAGTGTCATGCCCCCAATAAGACCAAGTGAGACCACCATGGTCTACATATTGTGTTAATTTTACGACTAGATTGTCTTCTCAGGCTAGGCAAGAGGATGCCTCATCCCTAGCAAGAAATATATGTGCTTGTGTCTAACTATTAATAATAGTTCAAATATATATTTTTAAATCTAATATCTTAAAACATGTACACATTTAACAGGAGGGGTTTAAAATGTGTAATGATAAAGAAGAGAAGTGCATTGCCTTCTGTTGGCTACTCTTTAATGTCAGCACGGATGAGAGAAATGATAAGTTGTCTTTTTGGTTTCCCAGAGTCCTTTTCACCTGTCCCCACCACTGTGGTGTTTACTTCACATTGGCTGGTTCAGATTTACCTAAAACAAAAGAGGAGGTGAGTCAACACTGTATGCCATCTGTGCCCTGTGAATTTTTTGTATTTTTATTTAAACTTTATTTAACTAGGCAAGTCAATTAAGAACAAATTCTTATTTACAATGATGGCCTACACCGGCCAAACCCGGACGACGCTGGGCCAATTGTGCGCCGCCCTATGGGACTCCCAATCACGGCCAGTTGTGATACAGCTTGGAATCAAACCAGGGTGTCTGTAGCCATGCCTCAAGCACTGAGATGCAGTGCCTTAGACCGCTGTGCCACTCGGGAGCCCCCAGTGAATCAGTCATATGTAAATACAGTACCATCAAAAGTTTGGACACACCTACTCATTCAAGGGTTCTTCCTTATTTTTTACTATTTTCTACATTGTAGAATAATAATAGTGAAGACATCAAAACTATGAAATGACACATAGAATCATGTAGTAACCAATTTTTTTAAAAACTAATCAAAACATATTTTATGTTTTAGATTCTTCAAAGTCGGCACCCTTTGCCTTGATGACAGCTTTGCACACTCTTGGCATTCTCTCAACCAACTTCATGAGGTTGTCACCTGGAATGCATTTCAATGAACAGGTGTGCCTTGTTAATTACCTAACCAGTTGTGTTGTGACAAGGTAGGGGTGGTATACAGAAGATAGCCCTATTTGGTAAAAGACCAAGTACACATTATGGCAAGAACAGTTCAAATAAGCAAAAACAAACAACAGTCCATCATTACTTTAAGACATGAAGGTCAGTCAATCTGGAAAATTTCAAGAACTTTAAAAGTTTCTTCAAGCTCAGTCGCAAAAACCATTACGCCCTATGATGAAACTGGCTCTCATGAGGACCGCCACAGGAAAGGAAGACCCAGAGTTACCTCTGCTGCAGAGGATAAGTTCATTACAGTTACCAGCCTCAGAAATTGCAGCCCAAATAAATGCTTCACTGAATTCAAGTAACAGACACATCTCAACATCAACTGAGGAGATTGTGTAGACCGGTGGAAATCTGTCCTTTGGTCTGATGAGTCCAAGTTTGAGATTTTTGGTTCCAACCGCCGTGTTTTTGTGAGTCGCAGAGTAGGTGAACGGATGATCTCTGCATGTGTGGTTCCCACCGTGAAGCGTGGAGGAGGAGGTGTGATGGTGTTTTGCTCATGACACTGTCAGTGATTTATTTAGAATTCAAGGCACACTTAACCAGCATGGCTACCACAGCATTCGGCAAGCGATACGCCATCCCATCTGGTTTGTGCTAAGAAGGAGAGTGATGGAGTGCTGCATCAGATGACCTGGCCTCCACAATCACCCTACCTCTACCCAATTGAGATGGTTTGGGATGAGTTGGACAGCAGACTGAAGGAAAAGCAGCCAACAAGTGCTCAGCATATTTATTTATTTATTTTTATTTCACCTTTATTTAACCAGGTAGGCAAGTTGAGAACAAGTTCTCATTTACAATTGCGACCTGGCCAAGATAAAGCAAAGCAGTTCGACAACATACAAAAACACAGAGTTACACATGGAGTAAAACAACATACAATCAATGATGCAGTAGATAAAAAAATAAGACTATATACAATGTGAGCAAATGATGTGAGATAAGGGAGGTAAAGGCAAAAAAATGCCATGGTGGCAAAGTAAATAAAGTATAGCAAGAAAAACACTGGAATGGTAGATATGTAGTTTGAAGAAAGTTCAAAGTTAAAATATAAATAATATGGTGCAAAGGAGCAAAAATAAATTAAATAAATAAATACAGTAGGGGAAGAGGTAGTAGTTTGGGCTAAATTATAGATGGGCTATGTACAGGTGCAGTGATCTGTGAGCTGCTCTGACAGCTGGTGCTTAAAGCTAGTGAGGGAGATAAGTGTTTCCAGTTTCAGAGATTTTTGTAGTTCGTTCCAGTCATTGGCAGCAGAGAACTGGAAGGAGAGACGACCAAAGGAGGAGTTGGCTTTAGGGGTGACCAGAGAGATATACCTGCTGGAGCGTGTGCTACAGGTGGGTGCTGCTATGGTGACCAGTGAGCGGAGATAAGGGGGGACTTTACCTAGCAGGGTCTTGTAGATGACCTGGAGCCAATGTGTTTGGCGACGATTATGAAGCGAAGGCCAGCCAACGAGAGCGTACAGGTCGCAGTGGTGGGTAGTATATGGGGCTTTGGTGACAAAACGGATGGCACTGTGATAGACTGCATCCAGCTTGTTGAGTAGGGTATTGGAGGCTATTTTGTAAATGACATCGCCGAAGTCGAGGATTGGTAGGATGGTCAGTTTTACGAGGGTATGTTTGGCAGCATGAGTGAAGGATGCTTTGTTGCGAAATAGGAAGCCAATTCGAGATTCGATATGCTGGAACTCCTTCAAGACTGTAGGAAAAGCATTCCAGGTGAAGCTGGTTGAGAGAATGCCAAGAGTGTGCAAAGCTGTCATCAAGGCAAAGGGTGGCTACTTTGAAGAATCTGTAATCTAAAATATATTTTGATTTGTTTAACACTTTTTTTGGTTACTACATGATTTCATAGTTTTGATGTCTTCACTATTATTCTACAATGTAGAAAATAGTAAAAATAAAGAAAAACCCTTGAATGAGTACAGTAGCAGTGTCCAAACTTTTGACTGCTACTGTATACTGTAGCTAAGAAAGTAATACTAAGTGTATGTTGTGTAGTAAGCTGTTAGTAGCTCATGTGCCTTACCCTAATAAGTTGGTCCCTTTCCCCCTCAGAACTTAGTCTACTGTTCTGACTTTGTGGTGCACATGTAGCCTATAGCCTGTTTTAGAGTAATGTCATTGAATATTTGAATATTGCAAGAGCTTTCTTTGTCTGCTTATATGCCCCCTTTATTTATCCTACGGTTCTGACTTGGTGTACAGGGAGAATACTATAAGAACAACCCATGTTCTGAATTCTGTCGCTGTACATTTCAAAAGTGCTGAAGAAATAGTTATATTGACTACGTCCATCTTTGCTCGCTCATTAATGTCTTAATAGAAATTACGGATTGCCTCTTATCCGCTCATCATTCCCTTATGCCATAGTTTGTACATCTCAATTTTTTATAGGCCTATTGCTTATATAGGTCTATCTCATTAATATCTTATTCATCATTTTAGGCAATGTTGGAATGACTTGATTGTTTTGCTTACTTTGTGTATTATAATTAGCTCATGTGCTTTTCTTGACAAGGAGGAGATAGTATATAATGTTGTATTTAATTGAAATGCTTTAGAATTTCATTCATTCGTATGGAGGACTGCCTCTCAATGGCCAATACATAGCATCAGCAATCCAGGGTTTATATTTTTTACAGTCTGGTATACATCATTGATCATGACCCACACTTTATGATAATCTGCCTTACAGGGTAAGGAAACCAATGCAAAATGTAATTTTGTAATTTGGGTGAACTATCCCATAAGGGTTGTTTCTTTAAGCCTTTAGCCAGCGAACTTACTCCGGTTGTCAAAAAGAAAAATATCCGGTTGACCTTTAAAATTAGCAGCTTTCCTTCCTCTTGCGAACTTCACGAGCTAAATGGGTGGATCGCACATTGAACAGGAGTTTCAGTAACATTAGCTAGAGGAACACAGACAGAGAAACAAGGACAATTCGGAAAGGAACGTTGAAACATATTTGTTGGCCTGTCTAAAAGCAACATTGGAAATGTTTTCCTTGTCAACAACAGTCCAACCACAGGTAAGAAAGTAGCTAGCGTTAATGTGATAGTGCAACTAGCTAGCCATTGACATTGAGTGTTGAATGTTTACCAGTTAGCTAGCCATAGTTGTGCAAAGCTAACCTTATCTCTGTCAAATCTGTCAGTCCTTTCTTCACGTAAGATAGTTGTTGAGCAGTTTGTACGGGATATGTTGTCAATTTCACCAGGGTTTTAAAATATACTTTCACCGGCGAACGTTAGCTAGCCTAGGCTAATGAGTCTGCCGCTGCAGCAAAGCTAGAAACTCAGCCAGTCAGGCACTGCCCCCTTCCTGGGTAATAGCAACAATCTAGCTAGCACAGCTAGAAGTCAAAGTTGGCTATACAAGCCAAGAGTTGCATACTTCTGCAGACCAGAAGCAGCTCTTGAATTGTAGCTAGTGGGTAGGTGTAGCTATTGTAGCAGGTGGATAGCGTGTTACATTGAGGTCAGTGGTCTGCAGAATAGTATCACGAGGGTCTTATTTTGGTGCTGCTATTCATCTCTCGTGGACAGATGGAACGGCGAGAATCTGTCAACGCTCACGACGTATAATTGTGTCATTATGAGCAGTAGTAGTTTGTGGTTTTCTTCCATTATTTGGACGAATCAGGATTTGGAAAACGCGGTGCTTATTCTAGTGCGGTGGTTTTCAAGCCCTTGTGCGGACAATAAACGGTTTCCACTACAGCCACAAAGTCCCGAATTGCTTTAGTGTGGCCAGGGAGTTGACATATGACGCCTCCTTGCGGCCATGTTGTAAGACCACACAATCAATTCTTTCGACCACAGCTGAGAGGCTACCCCAAGCTGGGTGAAAACGGTTCCTAAAACGAGTTGATTCATCACCACAGTCAATTTCTGTGCTGTATTTGGTTGCTCTAACAAGGCAGAAAAGACAACGGGAAAATACAACGATATAAGACTCAAGAACGGTCAGAAAAGCGAAGAAACCTTTTTGCCCTTCAAGACCTGAACCAACTGGTAAGTCAGATTTCGAGTTCCGCTGCTAACAAGGTGTTCACAACAAGACGAATAAGTAAATCAGCCAACATTACCTAGCTAGATAGCTTGTAGTCTGTCTCTTACATAGGCAGCGCGTGAGTTAAGTTTTTGGGAACCTTTTTTCCCATGCATTTATCATTGCATTTGCAGTCTAATGTAAGCCTACTATTTCTAATGTGATGAGTAGATTAGATAGTCATAATTTAGGCTATTAATGTGCGCGTAGGTCTATAGGCTATCAGAGAAGTTTCTTTCCATTGCACGGGAAAATGTGTCTTTTGATAAACATTTAATGCAATTCCACTACACTTTATGACTGGAAACATTAGCAGAATCTTTTTTAATACGACGGTAGCATGGGCTGACGCTGTCAACGGATAAATAAAAACGACCTTGTCTTGAATGCAACCATGTAATCTAGACATTTGAAAAGGGGTCATGGCTAGAAGGGACCCAGCAAACTAGCTTCAAAACATATATTTTTATGGCATTTTAGCTAACACTTTAGCTAACCTTAACTTTTCATAGTAGGTTAGGAGAATTAAGCTGGATCCCTTCTAGCCATGACCATGAAAAAGGGGAGACACAAATGGTACAATATGACTTCCATACACAGTTGTGGCCAAAAGTTTTGAGAATGACATTAATTAACACAAAGTTTGCTGCTTCAGTGTCTTTAGATATTTTTGTCAGATGTTACTATGGAATACTGAAGTATAATTACAAGCAATTCATCAGTGCCAAAGGCTTTTATTGACAATTACATGAAGTTGATGCAAAGAGTCAATATTTGCAGTGTTGACCCTTCTTTTTCAAGCCCGCTGCAATATGCCCTGGCATGCTGTCAATTAACTTCTGGGCCACATCCTGACTGATGGCAGCCCATTCTTGCATAATCAATGCTTGGAGTTTGTCAGAATTTGTGGGGTTTTGTTTGTCCACCCATCTTTTGAGGATTGACTACAAGTTCTCAATGGAATTAAGGTCTGGGGAGTTTCCTGGCCATAGACCCAAAATATCGATGTTTTGTTCCCCGAGCCACTTAGTTATCACTTTTGCCTTATGGCAAGGTGCTCCATTAGGCTGGAAAAGGCATTGTTCGTCACCAAACTGTTGGTAGAAGTTGCTCTCAGGATGTGTTGGTACCATTCTTTATTCATGGCTGTGTTCTTAGGCAAAATTGTGAGTGAGCCCACTCCCTTGGCTGAGAAGCAACCCCACACATGAATGGTCTCAGGATGCTTTACTGTTGGCATGACACAGGACTGATGGTAGCGCTCACCTTGTCTTCTCCAGCCAAGCTTTTTTCCAGATGCCCCACACAATTGGAAAGGGGATTCATCAGAGAAAATGACTTTACCCCAGTCCTCAGCAGAATATCAGTCTGTCCCTGATGTTTTTCCTGGAGAGAAGTGGTTTCTTTGCTGCCCTTCTTGACACCAGGCCATCCTCCAAAAGTCTTCGCCTCACTGTGCATGCAGATGCACTCACACCTGCCTGCTGCCATTCCTGAGCAAGCTCTGTACTGGTGGTGCCCCGATCCCGCAGCTGAATCAACTTTAGGAGACGGTCCTGGCGCTTGCTGGACTTTCTTGGGCGCCCTGAAGCCTTCACAACAATTTAATCGCTCTCCTTGAAGTTCTTGATCTGATAAATGGTTGATTTAGGTGCAATCTTACTGGCAGCAATATCCTTGCCCGTGAAGCCCTTTTTCCGCAAAGCAATGATGACGGCACGTGTTTCCTTCCAGGTAACCATGGTTGCCAGAGGAAGAACAATGAGTCCAAGCACCACCCTCCTTTTGACGCTTCCAGTCTGTTTTTCGAACGCAATCACTATGACAGCGTGATCTCCAGCCTTGTCCTCGTCAACACTCACACCTGTGTTAACGAGAGAATCACTGACATTATGTCAGCTGGTCCTTTTGTGGCAGGGCTGAAATGCATTGGATTTTTTTTTTTTTGGGGGGGGGGGGGGGGGGGAGATTCAGTTCATTTGCATGGCAAAAATGGACTTTGCAATTCATCTGATCACTCTTCATAACATTCTGGAATACATGCAAATTGCCATCATACAAACTGAGGCAGCAGACTTTGAATTAATATTTGTGTCATTCTCAAAAAGAAGTGATAGTCTAACATCAGGTGTGCTTTTTATTTGTTTTACTTTAGGTTCACCAGCTGACCTCTATCAAGACACCCATGTTGACTGGATTCATCTATGAAGATGAGCAATGCTGCAGCATCAGTTTCTCTTTTACTAATTTGTCCTTTTCTAGATATGAAAGGAAACATCCCTCAGTTAGTGCATTCAGAAAGTATTCAGACCCCATTACTTTTCCCACATCACTACTCCATAATGACAAAGCGAATACAGGTTTAGAAAGCTTTGCAAATTTTATAAAAAATAAATATATATAATTATTCAGAGCCTTTGCTATGAGACTCGAAATTGAGCTCAGGTGCATCCTGTTGCCATTGATCATCCTTGATGTTTCTGCAACTTGATTCGAGTCGACCTGTGGTAAATTCAATTGATTGGACATGATTTGGAAAGGCACACACCTGTCTATGTAAGGTCTCACAGTTGACAGTGCATGTCAGAGCAAAAACCAAGCCATGAGGTCGAAGGAATTGTTTGTAGAGCTCCGAGACAGGATTGTGTCGAGGCACAGGTCTGGGGAAAGATGCCAAAAATTGTCTGCAGCATTGAACACAGTGGCCTCCATTATTCTTAAATGGAAGAAGTTTGGAACCACAAAGACTCTTCCTAGAGCTGGGCCCCCCGGCCAAACTGAGCAATCGGGGAAGAAGGGCCTTGGTCAGGGAGGTGACCCAAGAACCCGATGGTCACTCTGACAGAGCTCCAGAGTCCTCTGTGGAGATGGGAGTACCTTCTAGTAGGACAATCATCTTTGCAGCACTCCACCAATCAGGCCTTTATGGTAGAGTGGCCAGACGGAAGCCACTCCTCAGTAAAAGGCACATGACAGCCCCCTTGGTTTTGCCATAAAGCACCTAAAGGACTGACCATGAGAAACAAAATGCTCTTGTCTGATCAAACCAAGAATTAACGCTTTGGCCTGAATGCCAAGCATTACGTCTGGAGTAAACATGGCACCATCTCTACGGTGAAGCATGGTGGTGACAGCATCATGCTGTGGGGCTGTTTTTCAGGGACTGGGGGTACTAGTCAGGATTGAGGGAAAGATGAATGGAGCAAAGTACAGAGAGATCCTTGATGAAAACCTGCTCCAGAGCGCTCAGGACCTCAGGCTGGGGTGATTGTTCACCTTCCAACAGGACAACGACCCTAACTAAGCACACAGCCAAGACAATGCAGGAGTGGCTTCGGGACAAGTCTCTGAATGTCCTGGAGAGGCCCAGCCAGAGCCCAGACTTAAACCCGATCTAACATCTCTGGAGAGACCTGAAAATAGCTGTGAAGCAACGCTCCCCATCCAACCTGACAGAGCTTGAGAGGATCTGCAGAGAAGAATGGGAGAAATTCCTTGTAGAAACATTTGTGGAGTCACACAACACAATGCCACAGATCTCTGTAAAGTTTTGAGGGAGTGTGCAATTGGCCTTTTGACCGCGGGAATGTCCAGCAGAGCTGTTACTAGAGAACGGAATGTTAATTTTTCTACCAGAAGCCACCTCCAACGTTGTTTTAGAGAATTTGGCAGTATATCCAACCGACCTCAGACCACGTGTAACCACGCCAGCCCAGGACCTTCACATCTGGCTTCTTCACCCGTTGGAACGTCTTAGACCAGCCACCTGGACAGCTGATGAAACTGTGGGTTTGCGCAACCGAAGAATGTCTGCACAAACTGTCAAAATACGTCTCAGGGAAGCACAAATACATGCTCGTCATCCTCACCAGGGTCTTGACCTGACTGCAGTTTGGCGTCATAACTGACTTCAGTGGGCAAATGCTCGCCTTCGATGGCCACTGGCACACTGGAGAAGTGTGCTCTTCATGGATGAATCCCGGTTTCAACCGTACCGGGCAGATGGCAGACAGCATGTATGGTGTTGTGTGGGCTAGCGGTTTTCTGATGTCACCATGATGCCCCATGGTGGGGTTATGGCATAAACTACGGACAATGAACACACTTGCATTTTATCAATGGGAATTGGAAGGCACAGAGATACTGTTACGAGATCCTGAGGCCCATTGTCGTGCCATTCATCTGCTGCCATCACCTCATGTTTCACCATGATAATGCATGGCACCATGTCGCAAGGATCTGTACACAATTCCTGGAAGCTGAAAATGTCCCAGTTCTTCCATGACCTGCATACTCACCAGACATGTCACCCATTAAGCGAGTGTGGGATGCTCTGGATCGACATATACGACAGCGTGTTCCAGTTCCCGCTAATATCCAGCAACTTCGCACAGCAATTGAAGAGTAGAACAACATTCCACAATCAACAGCCTGATCAACTCTATGCGGGGCAAATGGTCACACCAGATACTGACTGGTTTTCTTATCCACATCCATACATTACTTTTTTTAAATTTAAGGTATCTGTGACCAACAGCTGCATATCTGTATTCCCAGTCATGTGAAATCCATAGATTATGGCCTGCAACGCCAGGGTTGTGGGTTCGATTCCCACAGGGGGGCCAGTACGAAAAGAAAAAAAATAATAATGTATGAAATGAATTGAAATGTATGCATTCACTACTGTACGTCGCTCTGGATAAGAGCGTCTGCCAAATGACTTAAATGTAAATGTAATGGCCTAATGAATTTTTCAATTGACTGATTTCCTTATATGAACTGTAACTCAGTAAAATATTTGAAATTGTTGCATTCATTTTTGTAAAGTGTAAATGCAATCTGGTTTTTAAAATAGTTTTGGCCACGATTAAAAATAGCTATTTTTTTTCCGGGCACATCCTATTCTCTATTCAAATGCATAGGCAACAGAAGACAGGCTTCATCAGCACGACACACCACTTTGCAATGAGCTGGAGGCAGTATGCATTTTGAAAACATATAGCTACTTAATTTTTTGAAACCTCAACGTTTTACTACATATTATGAGGCATGTTTTACCTTGCTTCAAAGTAGCCTAGGCAAAATCCGACCATATCAGGGAAGGCAATTATTTTATAACGATTCCCATATGCCATTGAAACCACTAGGCTATTTCTCTCATGTTCCATTGGTTTTCAACGTTCATTGTTCTGTAGCCAAATGCACGTTTGCATGTACCATACTGCCTTGTGTGCGTTGCTGCGCTAATAATGTTAAGAAATAATAGTTGTTGCGTCAGATTCTTTGCTTAAAAATAAATAAAAATGTACATTGGCCTACTGGTTGTATGAATGTGGGATCTATCGTCTCACAGCTGTCCCAGAGTCTGTTTGGGCTATTTCTTTCTCGACAAGCTGACGGATTGACATAGGCGCCGCGTCCATAAGGCTAGGGGAAGCTTTCCCTAAGTAAATTGCCAAAATAATATCGCCTAATTTAGCCTACAGTACTCCTGTCTATATATACATAAAATAGGCTACTGAAGCATGATTTGAACACAGGGGATCATTAGCTTCCTCTAGCCTTAAACAAAAATAAGTTGTGGATTGTTTTAAATCACATTGCCTACAGTCCTGAAGGAAAGGCAGCGCGATCATTTGGGCAGCGCGCGCAGCAAATACTAAATAGATGATTGTTGAGTTGCAACCCTCAGTGAAAAGTAGAGGCCCAGCCAGCCAGGCATATCGCAATATTTCACAAATGTAATTGTGGGAAAGCCGTGTTATTGCTGTAAAGTGAAGACTATTTTAAAATACGAATCTGTCTTTTAGCTATCAAAAGTCTCAACTTAATTGAGCGAACAGTAGGCCTATCTTGCTGGCACCAGCGAAGAGCATCAGCCATAGTCCCGCTGAGTGCGCACTGCGCATGTTCACTATCATTGTTAGATCAGTGCCACTTAAGTTTGTTTTTGGACAATATTTTCCTCCATTTCTCGCAGGCCTATTATATGAACTGTTTATCAGTGTCAGCAGATTAGGTTACCCTGTAAATTGTCATATTAAAAAAATATTCTGCTAATGTCTACCAGTCATATAAAGTGTAGTAGAATTGCTTGAAATGTGTTTTTCCTGTGCAAAGAAAGAAGAAACGTATCTGTTAAAGAACAGGGCTATACGCGCTCAGTCATTCATTGAACGGTCTTTTTTTGCAAACAGTGAGTTATATTATTAGCCTGGCTAAATGCAGTGGTTAATTTGAGCCAGATCGGACTGTTTCGTTCTGGAAACTATTTGGCCGGATCTGGTACCTTTACATGAGAGAGAAAAAGTCAGTTTTCAATGTAAAAATTCTAATAAAAGCAATCGGAGCTCATTTGAGTTGCCTTCTCATTAATTTTCCTGCCCCCTGAAAAAAACGTAATGTGAACCTAGATTTTCAGCCCGCGCCTGATATTCGAACAATTAATTCGTTTTGGGCCGGCCCGGGTTTATGGTTTACGTAACGTATAGCCTGTTTGAGACCAACGCATGGCAGTTGCTGTGGTGAGAGAGAGAAGCGTGCAGAACTAGTACGATGTTTATTTTCTATGATCTCTCTCCCTCTCTCTGCTAGAGTTGAGCCTGCAACTCATCTCTCCAGCATTGTACTTCATTTATTTCCTTATATAATCAGCCGCTGGAAGGGCGCTGGAGGAGCTGCAGCACCCCTGATTTAATTGAAATACATTTTCCAAAGTTATAGAATTACTACTCTGTTCAGAAATAAATGAAATAATTCAGAATACTCCACCAGGAGTATGCCTATAATTTAGCCACAGAGGACCAATGGCTACTTTAAAAAAATAGCCTAGCAGGCCTCCCGAGTGGTGCAGTGCTTGAGGCTTCACTACAGACCCAGGTTCAATCCCAGGCTGTGTCATACCTGGTCGTGACCGGGAGACCCATGAAACGAAGTGCACAATTGGCCCAGCATTGTCTGGGTTAGGGGAGGGTTTGGCCGGCCGGGATTTCCTTGTCCCATCGCGCTCTAGCGACTCATTGTGGCTGTCTGGGTGCCTGTACGCTGACTTCGGTCGCCAGCTAGACAGCATTTCCTCTGACACATTTGTGCGGCTGAATTTTTGGGTTAAGCGAGCAGTGTCAAGAAGCAGTGCAGCTGGTAGGGTCGTATTTCGGAGGACACATGGCTCTCGACCTTCCCCTCTCCCGAGTGTGTAGGAGTTGTAGCGATAGGACAAGATTGTAACAATTAATTTGATATCCTGAAATTGGGGAGAAAAAGGGGTGAAAAAAGGGGTAAAAATACAAAAGAATTGCCTCACTGTGGATTGTGTTTATGTAGCCCAATCACAAGGCATATAGCCCGGGAAAGCTCGGCAAATTTCTCAGTGAACAGCATGCAGCCAGAACATGCTTTTCACAATATTTCAAATACAATTGCGGGAAAACACAGGTTGGAAAGCAAATGGCTTCTTCTTAAGAGAAGACTCAAATCTGACTAGGCTACCAAAATATTTGATCAACTTCCAAATAAGCCTATTGGGTGAAAAGTAAAACAAGCTGCGCATCACTGGGTGAGTGAAAGCTTTTCTAGCACAATTTCCTCCTCATATTGTATGTCTCCACACACGTAGGCTAGTGATGGTCAATTGTATTGATTTGTTTCAGTGTCATTTTGAGGTATTAAGAAAGTCTCCAGTCATAAAATGACTATGAATGCAATTCTAAAAGGCTAAATTCTTCCCTGACCCAATAAACAAATAATCCCCCATGTGTGCAACGTCTAAGTGCCTCTAGGCCTACTTTTTGTTTCAGCATCTCCAGATTTACAATTTAAGCATTGCCTAAATTATGACGGTCCAATCTACTCATCACATTACAAAGAGTAAGTTATTTTGCATAAGTCTGCAAATGCAATGGATGCATTGAATGCTTCATTATAAAAGTGAATTTTTATGGTGAAAATCTGGCCCCCAAACTTAACTCATGCACTGCCACCTATGCATAGGCTAGTGATTTTGCTGTTCATTACTCATCTTGTTGGCTTAGGAAAAGTAAATGTGGACAGTTAAGTTGTCTACACATGATACTTACATGCGACTTCTGCTATCAGAATCGAAGATTGCATTGAAAAGACCGGTCTAAACGCACGACAGTCTCTTTATGGTCTGATTGTGTTCAGATCTGGCTGACCACTTCAGGAGGTGGTCAGGGATGCAATGTGTGCAGATCTCTCCTCACTGGAAGCAATCAGGCTACCAAAAGCGCACACAGTGTGCGAAACTCCTTTTCATTATAAGATTGGAGGAAATGCGTTCCTAGCATGTGAGGAATGTTTGCTGGACCAGCAAGCTAATATTAGGTTTATTGGGGGGGGGGGGGCATTTGAATATAGCACGGGAAAAGCCAATCCGGACACAGTGTTAACACGGTAGACACATTTTAAATGTAGGTGTAGACGGATGACGCCTTCGGAATTCCATGATCAGAATATTAAAGCTGCATGAACTGTCAAGTCTAGACAAGGCCTTATTCTAACATCTTCACAGTGCGCGGTAAGGACACGCATTAAAGCATCCTAGACTTGCATGTTCGGATTAAGATTAATTACCATAATCTAAATGTGATTTGTCATTATGAGCACCATGGGTGGACGTTGTTATGTTCTTATTTTTCAGAGTAAATAACTCGCGGACACTAGTTTAATTCTTCCCAAAGGGTCGTTACAGCTGTAATTTAGACAACGATTTCACACAAGCACTGATATTTAACCCTTTCTCCTAGGCTGAGTCTCCTCCTCCACAACCGAACCGCCATTGCATCTCTGTTGCTAGACAGAACCTTTAGTGATATCGTTCTTCCTCACTTCATCTGACCTGACCTCTGCCCCAAAGTGCTCACTCCTCCCCAACTCAAGGCTGTCATGGTTATTGATACCAGATTGTCTCTTCTCCTCCCAGAGGATCCCTGATGGCTAACAATAGCATATCCTGACATAATGTAAACGTTATACATTACCCTCTCTTCTTATCAATGCCTGCCACATGTAATCACTTCCCTGCACTCAACACATTCCAAGCTTAGTTGCACCCACTATATACCTTCCACCTATAACCCTTAACTTCTGCTGTAGACCCTCAACCTTATCACTCCATCAGTGGCATGAATAAGTAACATTTCATATTCTCAGAACCCAACAAAGTCCTAATCAGGTTACACACCCAATGCATATGGGTCCGGTAAATTTAAAATGGAGCTGGTCAAATGTCCGGCACATTTTTATAACGAAAACCCTGGCAGCCAGCTATACACTCGTATCCCCGTGGACCCGTTCGTACTTAAAACATGATCCATTCAGGCTCCAAAGGCATCAATTTCCTCAGCTTGATTTAATGGTGATAAGGCGGGGGTGAAAAATGCATACTTTCTGGCTAATCCTAATGTTTGCGCTCCACATTGACGGGTAAACAGACGGCTGCAACCCGATTTGGCTGAAAGTGATGTGTAACATCAGGGACTAGCATTCCTAGGTATTAGCCACTCTAGCATGGTGGTTTCATAAAGAATGTATGCATATTCCCCCCGTTTTAATTTTCACCTCGACATTAAATCGGGTTGAGGAAATCGTCTGTTTTGCAGTCTGAATGGAGATAGTTTTATGTACGAACCGGTACACGGGGACTGCCGGTCTTTGGCCTATTGTATTGGGTGTCACAAAAAGTCTGTGGGAAGCCAGAAGTGAAATAAAATAGAATTTAAACTTACTGTGCCGGTGGGTTATTTTAAAATGGGGAATTTGAGACCGTATCTGAAGGAAGGTATGTGTTTCCAAACCAGGGTCTTTTTTTTTAGACCCAATTCCTCTGCTTACACGTAAAAGTCCAGCACGTCAGGCACCAAATGTGGACAAAAGGAATAACTTGTGGGGGACTTTTATTTTGACAAGGTTAGCAGAGTAAGTTGGTCTACCACAGACCTGTTTGGGAAGTCTTTTAATGACCATCTAAAAGGTATTGTTAACAGGGGTAATTTGAGACTAACCGTCATGCCCACCGGCACAGTAAGTTTCAATAAAAGGTAGACTCAGCAATATGATGCAGAAAGTGGGTTAATTTCCACAACTAAGAGCGTTAAAGCAGGAGGCTCAACTTTTCCACTGTTTTGATCCCGTGGCTACCACGCTGTGAACCCATGCACAGGGGGCTGCTGATGTGAAATCACAGGTACGTCTCCTGCCGGTGTGCCCTTATGCAATGCATTTACCCCTACATTGGGCGGCGCATAATTGTCCCAGCGTCGTCCAGGTTTGGCCGGGGTAGGCAGTCATTGTAAATAAGAATTTGTTCTTAACTGACTTGCCTAGTTAAAAGGTCAAATTAAAACCGCTCCAGGGACGCTGACTTGGCTCACAATTTAACATGTAATTCGATACTCGAAAGCCAGAGATACTAAATAAGACATTAAGCTTTGACATTTAAAAGCCACTTGTAATAAAGTTTGACATTTTATTGCAGTAAACTTACAATTTACACACTCTGAAAACAACTCAAATTCATGTTACTTTCAGTGGTTTCACAGACCTTGTTCTGGATTAATCAGAAATTCCCCTCAACCTAGACAATTACAGACCTACCAGAACTGCTGACATGGGTCATTTAGGATTTGAAAGATGGGGCCCAAGCTACAAATCTGTATGAGGAAAGACCAAAATAAAAACAAATGCATTGCTCTACTAAAATTAGGCCTACTTGATTAAAACTCAGTGACAAGAATTAGCCTGATTCAGAACATGGCAAATTGCACTACCCAAATGTCACTTTTGGTACAGTATTATTGCAATATGAAGAACTCTCTCGCTCCAACCAAGGTGCATGAATTGAGGAGCAAACTAAAGTAAATGAATACAGCTATAAGCAAAAACATAGTAAAGGATGAATAAACAAATGTAAAATGTACAGTGAATTGATGTACAATATGGGAAAGATACAGTATCTCAATAGATACTTTCTTGCCACTGTATAGCCTAGAGTATGTGAACCCTTTGGAATTACCTGGATTTCTGCATAAATTGGTCATAAAATTTGATCTGATCTTCATTTAAGTCACAAGACGAACACTGTGTGCTTAAACTAGCACACAAAATATTGTATTCAATATAGACAAGAAAAATACAATATTTAAACATTCACAGTGTAGGTTGGAAAAAGTATGTGAACCCCTAGGCTAAAGACTTCTTCAAAAGCTAATTGGAGTCAGGCGTCAGCTAAACTGGAGTCCAATCAATGAGACGAGATTGGAGATGTCGGTTAGAGCTGCCCTGCCATATAAAATACACTCACAATTGGGAGTTGTGATATTCACAAGAAGCATTGACTGATGTGAACCATGGCTTGAACAAAAGAGATCTCAAAAGATTTAAGAATTGTTGATTTGCATGAAGCTGGAATGGGTTACAAAATGATCTCGAAAAGCCTTGATGTTCATCAGTCCACGGTAAGACAAATTGTCTATAAATGGAGAAAGTTCAGCACTGTTGCTACTCTCCCTAGGAGTGGCAGTCCTGCAAAGATGACTGCATGAGCACAGTGCAGAATGCTCAATGAGGTTAAGAAGAATCCTAGAGTGCCAGCTAAATACTTACAAAAATCTCTGGAACATGCTAACAACTCTGCCGAGTCTACAATCCGTGAAAGACTAAACTAAAATGGTGTTCATGGGTGGATACCATGGAAGAAGCCACTGCTGTCCAAAAAAATAAATAATTGCAACATGTCTGAAGTTAGCAAAAGAGCACTTGGATGTTCCACAGTGCTACTGGCTAAATATTCAGTGAACAGATTAAACTAAAGTTGAGTTGTTTGGAAGGAACATAACACTGGAGAAAAAAAAGGCACAGCACACCAACATCAAACCTTATCCCAACTGTAAAGTATGGTGGAGGGAGCATCATGGTTTGGGCCTGCCTCAGGGCTTGGAGAGCTTGCTATCATTGACGAAAAAATGTATTCCCAAGTTTAAGACATTTTGACGGAGAATGTAAGGCTCTCTCTCCGCCAATTGAAGCTCAACAGAAGTTGGGTAATGCAACAGGACAACGACCCAAAACTAGTAAATCAACAGAATTGTTTAAACAGAAAAGAATACGTCCTGACCTCAACCCGATTGAGATGCTGTGCCATGATCTCGAGGGGTTCACACCCAAGAACATTGCTGAACTGAAACAGTTTTGTAAAGAGGAAGTCAAATTCCTCCTGACCGTTGTGCAGGTCTGAGCCGCAACTACAGAAAACGTTTGGTCGAGGTTCTTGCTGCCAAAGGAGTCAACCAGTTATTAAATCCAAGGGTTCATACTTTTTCCACCCTGCACTGTGAATGTTTACATGGTGTGTGAAAATAAAGACATGAAATGGTGTTTTTTTTATTAGTTTTAAGCAGTCTATTGTTATGACTTAGATGATCAGGTCACATTTTATGACCAATTTATGCAGAAATCCAGGTAATTCCAAAGGGTTCACATACTTTCTTGCCACTGTATAATGCAGTTGGTCAGTGGCAGAGTTTCAATTGACAGGTGGATACATAAAGGAATGCATTTATACTGGAATTTCAATGGTCAAGACTTCATGATATAGCCCAATACATGTAGCCTACATAAACGTGTATAACATTTGTCCAGGGTCTGTGAAACCAAGCCATCCACAACTATAACATTTTTGTAAACCAGATTTTTAATGACAACGAACACATTAAAATGTCACAAAAGAAAATAATTATTGAAAACATTGACTAAAATCTAAAAATCTCTCACAAGCTGTCCTGTTTGAAACGTTACTCCCCTGATTATGTCAAAGTAGGCCTAGTGATCAGGACTGACAGTCAACCAAAAAACAACATAAGTCTAAATCATAAAAAGATCTGAGGAGTAACGTTGATAAGCAAACTACAAGGATTATATTTGCGAAGAAAACCCTCAAGTAGTGAAACTGTACATTTTAATGATGAGATGTTGGGTTCAAATCAAATGTATTTGTCACACGCTTTGTAAACAACAGGCGTTAACTAACAGTAAAATGCTTACTTGTGGGCCCTTCCCAACAATGCAGAGAAAGAATTGGAAGTTGCATGGTCCAGGTCAACAATAAGGCTAACCATTTTAACCCCATAAAGGTGAAGAATGCAATCAGACAAGTGAAAGAGTGCATTATCTATGTTCATAACTGAGATCACCAATATAAAACTGCATTATCAGATGGTCTCATATCAGCAATTATACTGGAACGCCCCCAAAAAAACAGGGTAGCTATGAAGTGGGGAGTACTTGCTCTGGTCGGGCTGTCGCCAGACATCCTGCTTATGGCCCCGAGAAAGCTACTGCGGTCACTGGCTTCTTGGTGTCTTCTGTATATTCATCCGCTTTCACTTCCCTCCATTCCCCTTTCTGGTTTCACTTTCCTCAGTTCACCTTTTCCGTTTCACTGTCCTCTTCGACTGGAGGAAATCCTTCCTCGCTTTTTTCGTTGGAGTTGCAGGATCGTTTGACTGGAGGTTCACTGTTGGCCTCATCTTGCTCTGCCTCGATCTTATCTTTGTTTGCTGCACTAGGGGGACGGCCCCTTTTCCGTGGGGGACCATCATAGATGGGGGGGTTGGGATTGGGGGGTTTTCGCAAGTGAGCACCCCTTTTGTTGTTAGCCTTGCATGGGCGGCCTCTTCCTCTAGGCTCAATGACTGGTGGGTCATTGCGGGGATAGATGCGTGGCCTTCCAAGTGGCTTCAACACTCTTGGTTGACTTTCCAGTTTCTTTCTCTCCTCTTCCTCCTCTGGTGTTAGGATCTTCTTTGGCCTACCCCTTTTTGATTTAACTTTAATGGGCCGGCCACACTTCTTATGGGAGGGGTCAACCACTTGCGACGGCTTGCCTATAACCTTCAGCATCTTGGGTTTTGTCAACACTGATCCTTTTGCCCTTCCCCTCTTAGGTGTGATGTGGCTAGCAGCTAACTTGGAGATTGATCCTTTTGGCTGACCTTTTTTAGGTGTTGTGGTGCTACTATTAGACAAGGCTCCACTGGGCCTACCTCTTCCCTTCTTAGTGACTGATCTTTTGGGCCTACCCCGTTCCCTCTTAGGGGTTGTGGAGCTACCGTTGGATAAGGCTTGATCTGATTCAGAGACGGGTCGGTTTTTGGGGGGCCTACCCCTGCTTCTCTTAGGGGTTGTGTGGCTACCATTAGACAAAGCTTCATCTGACTTCTCTTCGCTGCCAGCCACATCCACCTGCACTTCTTCAGACTTGATTGCCTCTTCTTCCACCTCCATTTTAATCTCCTTTCCTTCCATTCTCTCAACCTGGCTCTTTCAGTGGCGTTTTTAGATGGACCTGTGATCTTCAGGGGCGAAAAATACATTCACATGGTTACTTAAAACAAATTCTTCATGGCTCCCTCCATTGCTTTGAAAACCTAAATTCAACAGGTTGTATAATTAAGAGAAACAAAATGGTCAAGAATCGATCAAGTGAGCTGGAAAATGTTACCCTAAAATGTGTGATATATTGTAAATTTTTTTTAGGCCTTTTTTGTGTCAGTTGAAATTCCTGTTCTGCCGCAGGACAGAATTACTCCGTTTTATCTAGGGGAGCTAGTCAGGTATTTAAAATCATGCTGAATTTAGTGGCACGCAATGGCAATTTGTTGTTGTATTGTAACGTTTCCAGCCCAGCACCACGTTACCCTGATGACATGGGCCAAATTGACTTCAATAAAAACCGTCAGCGAAAAGAAAAGCCTACTTACTGTAACCACCTAACGAAAATACATTTGTCGATCAATGTTAAAAAAAGAAAAAAAAAAGACACCAGTTATAAGTAATGGGCTAGGACTGCGGTGCCGCTAATAAACAATTTTGATCTTAGATATGACAATGTAACCGTTTTTAATTAAATGGCTTCAGATGCGTTTGCATGGCACACGTTGGTATTTCTCCACTTTGTGTAATCCCACCCCACTTAATGACACTTTTTCCACAAGCAACAACCGCATGATGAGAAAAGGATTATGGCAGAAGACAGGTTCTTATAACGCACGTTTCTCTTCAGTTAGCTATCTAGCGGTACTGATATTAGCTAGCTACCAAGACAGTCTAATAACTACATTTTTAAACCACATTACCCATCAAGCTCGTTCATAACGTTACTAACTAGCCACAACAGTGCCGACAACATTTTAGGCTAAACAAAGAAAAGCATACACGGCAATGACGCACACTGGGTTGGGTAATCAATTATTCTAGCTAGCTAGAGACACATGTTGTTAGCCTTATTGCTAGTTGACGTCTAGTTGAATAAAAATACACGGTATTCATGCATTACCTTGGGGGAAAACCTTATTTTCACCACGCGATGGTTTCTATCTCGTTGTTTGTAGCTACCCGGTCTGAGAATAATAAGTAACAAATCTTTATCAGCGTCTCGTCAGCAACAATAATAATAATTTTCAAAAAGTACTTTCTGGTCACAGAATTTCGAAATTTTTCTAAATAAAGGTCCCCCACGTAATAGTACACTAGTGTCAATAACCTGTATTTGTTCATTATATATGAATAATAATTGTCTAAACATTAACAATGATTCATATGTGTTAATATTTAAGTTACATTTGCATAAATGTGGGGTTTAAAACATGTTCCAAGGTCAAATAATTGCCCCCAATGGAAATCACTGTATGAAATACATATTGGCGAATAGAGCAAACGTTATTCTATGTGCAGCAGTAAAAGTGTTGTAGGGAATACTCAATAGGATCTGTAGAATGTATATAAGATGTCATTTCATAGGGCATTGAATAATACCGTGTTGCTGGCCTTTAAGTCCACCCACTGTACTTGTGCATGTGACAATGAAACTTGAAACCTAATTTGAAACTTCTGTGTAACTCTTGATGATCAATTTGATTAATTAACTTCATTGTGATATTTGTTATCAATAAAGTTTGCTTTCTTGGACCAACTTTACTTGCATATCTCTTGACTTTTTGAATAAACATATTGTGTGTTGTATTTTTTCCAAAGTGTCCACCAGAGGGAAGATTATAAGATATGTCTTTTTAAATTCTAAAGTATTTCGGTATGACAATATATTCATCCTATGACACAGTGCTATATTTGAACCGTATAGGGACCTGTCACCCCATTTTAAGCTGTTTGACCACAGTAAAACACCAGTGACACTTCCTATGACTTCGCTTTTTGTTCAAACTCAACCTACTGAGCCTTTTTCACCCCACTTTAGCTGAGACCGGTAGTAGAGTCCAATACAGTGTATTGCATTGGGGACTATGGAGGCGTTGGAGTAAAATTCCAGCAACAGTCCGTACGACACAATCCCCTAAACATATTTGGTTGGTGGAGACCCTATTGAGTCTTCCACCTCACTTTAGCTGAGGTGTAGTAAACGTTTTCCTCTACAGTCCAATATGTATTCCTTATACAGTGAACTGCAATGGTGGCTATGTCCTGTTGCATGGGTAAATAGTCACAAACTCTGAATGACCAAATTATTTCTATTTATTAGCAAAAGATGTTAAGACAACTGCTGGGCACAGCACATAGCGTTATGGTTTCACAGAGCTAGGATAAAACGCATGAGGCTTTAAGACACTAGTGTCTAGGCCATATTATCATCCAGGAATACAACTCAAGCAAACTGGAAATAAATGAAAACCGTGATAGGATCTGTAAGAACCAAGACACACATTTAAGCATAGCACCAGTCATATACATAACATACAATCGATTTCGTATCATACGCTTAGCGTTTTAACGCAGACTTTTATTTTGAAGGCAAAACTGAAAGTCTTAATGTTGCTGCCAGTAAGTTAATCAAATCTTTGCAGCTGTATTTAAATGTGCAACCGCTACCGTTCTGCTTTTGCAAAATTCTACTTTGTTCGTAATTTTCTTCTGCGGGCTATGATGGCGGTTGACATAATTTGTTCTGCTCATAGTATTTACTATAGTATAGCATATACTGGCCATTGTTCATTTTATATCATTTTACTCCATAATAATGATTAAAAAAAACACCCAGAATGTATCTTCACTCATATATGCTTTCTGCTTATTCAAACTATATGTAAGCTATATATCCTTCGTTCTCCTTCCTTGTTTACTTCCATCCTTCCTTGTTTCTTTACTTCCTTTCCTTTTTATATAGTAAGATACAATACTTTTGGAACAGCCTCACTTTGTTCATGACAGTGTTCGTGTTGTGTGGACAAAGGTTTAAATTGGTCTTGCCCATTTTTGTAGTTTTATACTAAACAGGAATTAGTGTCTTTGAACTGATGTCATCCTGTTCTGTGTTTCCTGGCAGGTCACTGTCCCCCTGAGTCACCTGATCAATGCCCTCCACTCCCTGAAGAGCTCAGTGGGAAGCAGCAACAGTGCCACTGCTAAACCTCCGCACAAACAGCATGCCTCAGAACAGGACTTGCATAGTAACGAGGTAAACACACACGTGACCTACAGATTATAGGTCTGCCAAGAACCAAGGCAAAGCAGCTTGCAAATACTGCTCTGTGTCAGCGGTCATGGGCAGCTTAGTTTATATGGTGAAGAAGGTGCTTTCTGTATCCACAAGTGTCCATGTATCTGTAACCTTTGAAATGTTTGAATCTTTTTGATATGTAATCTGATTTGTGGATTCAAATAAAGCATTTAAAGTGTGTGTGTGTGTGTCCATCCCTGTTTGCTCGTATGTGTAGCCCACGTGGAGCCTGAGGGACTTGGGCCTGTCTGACCTGGGCGTGCGGCAGCTGGACGAGCTAGTGAGCGGTGTGTTACCACGTCTGAGTCAACAGGGTGTGGCGTCCTCATCCAGCCCCAGCCAAAAGGCCTGGAGGACCTCCCACCTGTCCTCACAGTCATTCTTTCACAACAAACATGGTGAGGCTAAGGATATGCCTATTGATAATGAAGATTATTTGAACTCTACTGCTGGTTGGTGATTATATCAAAAACATAAAGGTCATGTTTAGCACTAAAATAATCTTAGACGAATGCTGATCTTAATGTTACCCGTAGGGATGTGCATATTTTCCTTTCAAGACGATTCCATAGGTATCTAGATGCATGGGCTCCAATCCGATACAGGAATGATACGTTTTAGAGAAAGAATCGATGCATTTTCAGTTTGATAGGATGCACTAACATTTGTTGCATAAACACATTCATTTTCCATTCTAAGTTAAAATCTGCGGCTGATTGAGCTCATGAGCTGGGCCTCTGAGCTGGACCTGTGTGTGTGTGTGTGTGTAAATTATGTACTGTATGTCTATGGTGTATGTAATATGTAGGCACCTGAGCTGAGCCATAAAGGAGATTAGGCATCTACCACTCCACTATCAGATTATGGGGGACAATGTAGCCTGTTTGGTTCTGAAATCCCCATCACCCACTAATTAACTTATTTTGGGGGATTTAAGTGTTTCAGCTAGTAATGTATCAATATTTATCGTTGACAAATTAGTTATGACATGAATATACACTCAGAGGCCAGTTTATTAGATACAACACTCCGTTCAGGAAAATGGTTATGTCGTACAGACAATGAGTCACGTGGCTTTGGCTTGCTTTATAAAGCAGGCAGACAGGCATAGAGGCATTCAGTTACTGTTTGATTGCGAATGTTAGAATGGGCAAATTGAGTGACCCAAGAGGCTGAGCGTGGTATGATCGTCGGTGCCAGGTGCGCCGGTTCCAGTATCTCAGAAATGGCCGGCCTCCTGGGCTTTTCACGCACGACAGTGTGTAGGGTTTACCGAGAATGGAGTGATAAACAAAAAACATCCAGTCAGCAGCAGTCTAGTGGGCAAAAAAAAAAGCTTGTTGATGAGATATCGCAGGAGAATAGCAAGAATCGTGCAAGCTAACAGGCGGGCCACAAACGGGAATGTAGAAAGAATGTAATATGAGGAAAACATTTGAGTTAACCTCCAATTTGAATCGATTTTATGTCTGATGCATGCTACATTTGGATCGGTTTGGGGTCCGTGGACCGATGGACTTTGTATTTTAAACATTCGAATTGGGGACCGATGCGTATTGGTGAATCATTACATCCCTAATTACCCTGTAATACAGTTGCTTGCAAAAGTATTCACCACCCTTGGCATTTTTCCTATTTTGTTGCCTTACAACCTGGAATTAAAATGTTATTTTGGGGGGTTTGTATCATTTGATTTACACAACATGCCTACCACTTTGAAGATGCAAAATATTTTTTATTGTGAAACAAACAAATAAGACCAAAAAAACAGAACTTGAGCGTGCATAACTATTTACCCCCCCCCCCCCCCAAAGTCAATACTTTGTAGAGCAACCTTTTGCAGCAATTACAGTTGCAAGTCTCTTGGGGTATGTCTCTATAAGCTTGGCACATCTAGCCACTGGGATTTTTGCCCATTCTTCAAGGCAAAACTGCTCCAGTTCCATCAAGTTGGATGGGTTCCGCTGGTGTACAGCAATCTTTAAGTCATACCACAGACTCACAATTGGATTAAGGTCTGTGCTTTGACTAAAACAAAAAACATATGATATAAAAAAGGAAGATATTGTGTCAGGTGAATATTAAATTATTCATATTGATTCACAGGCTGGCTTTCTCTACCAGTCCAGAGAGGTCCGATGCAAGACATTTAACCAAGACATTTAAATGTTTCCCCTTGAACCACTCAAGTGTTTCTTTAGCAGTATGCTTAGGGTCATTGTCCTGCTGGAAGGTGAACCTCCGTCCCAGTCTCAAATCTCTGAAAGACTGAAACAGGTTTCCCTCAAGAATTTCCCTGTATTTAGTGCCATCCATCATTTGTTCAATTCTGACCAGTTTCCCAGTCCCTGCCGATGAAAAACATCCTCACAATGATGCTGCCAGGACCATGCTTCACTGTGGGGATGGTGTTCTCAGAGTGATGAGAGGTGTTGGGTTTGCGCCAGACAGCGTTTTCCTTGATGGCCAAAAATCTTAATTTTAGTCTCATCTGACCAGAGTACCTTCTTCCATATGTTTGGGGAGTCTCCCACATGCCTTTTGGCGAACGCCAAACCTGTTTGCTTATTTTATTTTCTTTAAGCAATGGCTTTTTTTTTTGGACACTTCCGTAAAGCCCAGCTCTGTGGAGTGTAAGGCTTAAAGTGGTCCTATGGACAGATACTCAAATCTTCCTGTGGAGCTTTGCAGCTCCTTCAGGGTTATCTTTGGTCTCTTTGTTGCCTCTGATTAATGCCATCCTTGCCCGGCCCTCTCTTGGCTGGTTTGTTGTGGTGCCATATTATTTCAATTTTTTTAATAATGGATTTAATGGTGCTCCGTGGGATGTTCAAAGTTTCGGACGTGAACGTAAACTTTTATTTATTATTGCGTTTTTTTGTTGTTGCAGAAATGCTTTCTGCAACATGTAAACTTTCATGTGCCTTAATAACAAACTTGTATGCCATCTGTAAATATAAATAAAATAGTTAAATTACGAGCCTAGTTGGTTTAGCCACGGAATAAGACAGGAACCTTCCCACTAGCCATGATTGGCTGAGGTAATGGCTGGGCTGGACATGCCGAGAGATGAGTTCGGATTGGTCTGCCATGTAGTGCGCTTCTGTCTGTAACATGAGCTGGTCAGTATGTGTAGGCAGGGGCGCAACTTTGGTTTTAGAAGCGGGGGGACATAATTATTATAACTATTGAAATGTTTTATCCTGTCGGATAAACGTTCCAAACAGCCAACCCAGCCACTCGGAGGTGTTCGCATGGTCCTAAAGCACACCATTGCCTCGTTTTGTATCACATTCCAATTATAAATCTGGTGGGACCAAAAATGCAATTTCAGAATTTGGGGGGGACATGTCCCCCCAATGAAAGTTGTGCCCCTGACATTGTCAGTTAAAGTATATGGTCATTATTTGAACTGGCTAACTAGCTAACTTAACATTAGCTAGCTAATAAGCTCTAAGCGAACCAAAACATTGTTTAGAAAGTTGCTTTTCATTTTTAAATAGGTGGGTTTATTGGTGTTATGCTATTTTGAACCACCAGAAAGCTGATGACATGCAGCCTGTAGTTTTTATGTTTATACTTTTTCATAACACAACGACAAGTTTGATGTCGGACGACAATAGAATGTTTAGGATGTCACTGCAACAACTGTCGATTAGACGTAGTATAAACCAGCCTTTAGTCTTAATCTTTGGTTGTTTAGTACATGGCCTCACATGTTAATCCTTAAAGAGATGGGTGGGGCTAAGGTTTAAGAGGATGTGAATGATGCTGAACGGGTGTAGACAAAGAAGAGCTCTCCAGTAGGTTTACCAAAACGTTCAATAGCCATTTTCTCAAGTAAGGTTACAAGTTCCTCAACTGTAGTGTATATGATATACAATTTTCTAGCTCAGAGTCTATACTTTTATCCAGTGTACATCCCTGTTAGTGAGCATTTCTCTTTTGCCAAGATAATCAATCCACCTGACACATTTGGCATATCAAGAAGCTCATATGATCATTACACATGTGCACCTTGTGCTGGGGACAATAAAAGGCCACTAAAATGTACAGTTTTGTCGCAAAACACAATGCCACAGATGTCGCAAGTTTTGAGGGAGCGTGCAATTGGCATGCTGACCAGAGCTGTTGCCAGATAATTGAATGTTAATTTCTATACCATAAGCTGCCTCCAGTACGTCCACCCGGCCTCACAACCGCAGACCATGTGTATCCATGCCAGTCCAGGACCTCCACATCCAGCTTTTTCACCTGCGGAATCGTCTGAGAACGGCCACCCGGACAGCTGATGAAACTGTGGGTTTGTACAACCGAAGAATTTCTGCCCAAACTGTCAAACTGTTTCAGGGAACCTCATCTGCGTGCTCGTCGTCCTCACCAGGATTTGACCTGACTAGTTCTGCATTGTAACCAACTTCAGTGGTCAAATGCTCACTTTCGAGGGCCACTGGCACGTTGGAGAAGTGTGCTCTTCATAAATTAATCCCGGTTTTAACATTAACGGCCAGACGGCGTTGCGCGGGCGAGTGGTTTGCTGATGTCAACGTTGTGAACAGAGTACCCCATGGTGGGGTGGGGTTATTGTATCTGCAGGCATAAGCTACGGAAAACGAAAACAATTGCATTTTATCTATGGTAATTTGAATGCACAGCGATACCATGACAAGATCCTGAGGCTCATTGTCGTGCCATTCATCCACCGCCATCCAAATCAAATCCATTTTTATTGGTCACATACATATGGTTAGCAGATGTTAATGCGAGTGTAGCGAAATGCTTGTGCTTCTAGTTCTGACAGTGCAGTATATCTAACAAGTAATCTAACAATTTTACAACAACTACCTTATACACACAAGTGTAAAGGAATGAATAAGAATATGTACAGTTGAAGTCAGAAGTTAACATACACTTAGGTTGGAGTCATTAAAACTAGTTTGTCAACCACTCCACAAATTTCTTGTTAACAAATTATAGTTTTGGCAAGTCGGTTAGGACATCTACTTTGTGCATGACACAAGTGTTTTGCAACAATTGTTTAAAGACAGATTATTTCACTTATAATTCACTGTATCACAATTCCAGTGGGTCAGAAGTTTACATACACTAAGTTGATTGTGTCTTTAAACAGCTTGGAAAATTCGCAAAAATTATGTCATGGCTTTAGAAGCTTCTGATAGGCTAATTGATATCATTTGAGTCAATTGGAGGTGTACCTGTGGATGTATTTCAAGGCCTACCTTCAAACTCAGTGCCTCTTTGCTTGACATCATGGGAAAATCAAAAGAAATCAGCCAAGACTTCAGAAAAAAAAGTTGTAGACCTCTACAAGTCTGGTTCATCCTTGGGAGCAATTTCCAAACGCCTGAAGGTACCACATTCATCTGTACGAACAATAGTACGCAAGTATAAACACCATGGACCACGCAGCTGTCATACCGCTCAGGAAGGAGATGCATTCTGTCTCCTAGAGATGAATGTACTTTGGTGCGAAAAGTGCAAATCAATCCCAGAACAACAGCAAAGGACCTTCTGAAGATGCTGGAGTAAACCGGTACAAAAGTATCTATATCCACAGTAAAACACGTCCTATATTGACATAACCTGAAAGGCCGCTCAGCAAGGAAGAGGCCACTGCTCCAAAACCGCCATAAAAAAGCCAGACTACGGTTTGCAACTGCACATGGGGACAAAGATCGTACTTTTTGTAGAAATGACCTCTGGTCTGATAACACAAAAATGGAACTGTTTGGCCATAATGACCATCGTTAGGTTTGGAGAAAAAACGGGGGAGTCTTGCAAGCCGAAGAACACCATCCCAACCGTGAAGCACGGGGGTGGCAGCATCATGTTGTGGGGGTGCTTTGCTGCAGGTGGGACTGGTGCACTTCACAAAATGGATGGCATCATGAGAAAATAAAAGTAGGTGGATATATTGAAGCAACATCTCAAGACATCAGTCAGGAAGTTAAAGCTTGGTCGCAAATGGGTCTTCCAAATGGACAATGACCCCCAAGCATACTTCCACAGTTGTGGAAAATGGCTTAAGGACAACAAAGTCAAGGTGTTGGAGTGGCCATCAAAGCCCAGACCTCAATCCTATTGATAATTTGTGTGCAGAGTATAGAGATTTGAGTCAGTATGTTGGCAGCAGCCACTCAATGTTAGTGATGGCTGTTTAACAGTCTCATGGCCTTGAGATAGAAGCTGTTTTTCATTGTCTCGGTACCAGCTTTGATGCACCTGTACTGACCTCACCTTCTGGATGATAGCAGGGTGAACAGGCAGTGGCTCGAGTGGTTGTTGTCCTTGATGATCTTTTTGGCCTTCCTGTGACATCGTGTGGTGTAGGTGTCCTGGAGGGCAGGTAGTTTTCCCAGGGTGATGCGTTGTGCAGACCTCACTACCCTCTGGAGAGCCTTACGGTTTTGGGCAGAGCAGTTTCCGTACCGGGCGGTGATACAGCCCGACAGCTCTCGATAGTGCATCTGTTAAAAGTTTGAGTGTTTTCGGTGACAAGCCAAATTTCTTCAGCCTCCTGAGGTTGAAGAGGCGCTGTTGCACCTTCTTCACAACGCTGTCTGTGTGGGTGGACCATTTCAGTTTGTCCATGATGAGTACGCCGAGGAACTTAACTTTCCACCTTCTGCACTACTGTCCCGTCGATGTGGGGGAAAAAAAGACTGTTTCCTGAAATCCACGATCATCTCCTTTGTTTTGTTGTCGTTGAGTGTGAGGTTATTTTCCTGACACCACACTTCGAGGGCCCTTACCTCCCTGTAGGCCGTCTCGTCGTTGCTGGTAATCAAGCAAAAATGTCCCAGTTCTTCCATGGCCTGCATACTGACCAGACATGTCATCCATTGAGCATGTTTAGGATGCTCTGGATTGATGTGTACGACAGTGTGTTCCAGTTCCCACCAATATCCAGAAAATTCACACAGCCATTGAAAAGGAGTGGGACAACATTCTACAGGCCACAATCAACAGCCGGATCAACTCTATGCTTAGATGTCGCGCTGTACACCAGATACTGACTGGTTTTTGGATCCACACCCCTACGTTTTTTAAAGGTATCTGTGACCAACAGCTGCATATCTGTATTCCCAGTCATGTGAAATCCATAGATTAGGGCCTAATGAATTTATTTCAATTTATTGATTTTCTTATATGAACTGTAACTCAATAAAATCTTTGACATTGTTGCATGCTGAGTTTATTTTTGTTCAGTGTATGTGTGTGTATATAAATTGTAATGTATTTTGCATTGTATTATGTTGTGTTTTGTATATTATGTTTTTTGTTGTTGTGTGTTTTGCATACTGTTTGGGCCCCCTGTAATTGGGGATCCTAATAAAATAAAAATATAAAATACCAAAAATACATGTTTTTTGCATAGCACCGATTTTATGTATTTTATGGAGTTAATGATGTATTGTTTATATGAATACGTTTAATTTAAGACAGAGGATCACGAATATGTGGTTATAAATGTAACTAAATCCTAAGAGGAGGATTGTCTGAAGTGAGGAAGACCATTTGGGTTGAATATGCACATCCAACTCTCCTTTTATACTGTCTTTCTAGGGTTCTTTGGTGGCAAAATTGGCATTGACTCCCCTGTTTTCTGCAGACAGATCCCCTCCCCTCTTCAAACCGTTTTCACAGAGCTCCACTACTGGCCAGGTAACAGAAATTAATTATATTCTATAATCTATTTAAGCTTAAAGTGCCCGATGCAGTTACTTGCTTACTGATAATATGCTTAAATTACTTATTTTATTAATTTCCCAACATTCTGTAAGTCAGAACACAAAAGACTAGCCATTCTAGGCTTCTGTTTAATAAACATGTCTCTGGCTTGCTCAACTGCGTCATTACATCACGTTTTGTCTCCTCTTTGCCACATCACGTCAAGGGGGCGGTCCTTAGAAAAGTTGCTCTTTCGGTCCAAACGCTCCCGATTCCTATCAGCAGGCGGTTCTAAATATATAACATTCATAGCTGTATGATAAAGAATGCTGAAACTGAAAAGTAAATAAGTAATTTTGTGTGGAAGTCAAAGTGTATATATTTTTTATGTCGGAGACAGACAAGCACATCAGTAGAACCAAGAAAAAAGTACAATTTTCAGATAAGGTGGACATGCTGTTTAAATGGCCAAAATGTTGATTTAGACTTTCACACATTTTGACTATCACTTATGTCATGATATTTTGTCTATCTGTTCCTAAAACTAGACATATAAAGCAGATTTCATCAACTAGTGGACCGATTTTTTTTTTTCAATTTTTTTTGATTATTTATTATTTATTTATTTTTTCTTTAAAAAAAATACAATGAAAAAATAAAAAAACATTTTTTTTGAGAGGATGGTCGGGGGGGGCACTTAATTATGAATAATTTGTAGACTCAAAGAAGCCCAAACAGATACAACATTTGACTAAGCATAATCATTTCAAATCTTTCATACATTTTGTGTATGATCACATAGTGTATATCTCTCTATTATGCGTGGAAATACTTTAGAACAGATTTCCAAAATTGAAAACACTTGGTGCTGATTTGCTGGTGTTTTTACAGTCTTATGTCCAACAATCCAAATAATAATAAAACAATTACATTTGTTTTTCTCAGAAAACTTTGGGGGCCAAATAAAATCACTCGCAGGGCAATTTTTTAAAATAAATTATTTCAATTAAAAAATGTTTTCTGAGCAAAATAATAATAATAATTTTATATAGATATCTGCCAGTTAGTTGGGGAAGGCTTGTTAATTCACATGTCATGAATTCACTATGACATCATCATATTCAGCCTGGTCTCATAGATTATTTATTACATAGTAAATGTTATTCCGGGACATTCAAATTAGTACGATATGTTACGTTTGGTATGGTTACATTAGTGGGCTCCCTAGTGGCACAGCGGTCTAAGGCAATGCACCTCAGTGCTAGAGGCGTCACTACAGACCCTGGTTCGATTCCAGGCTGTATCACAACCGGATGTGATTGGGAGTCCCATAGGGCGGCGCACAATTGGCCCAGCGTCGTCCGGGTTAGGGTTTGGCCGGGGTAGGCTGTCATTTGTAAATAAGAATTTGTTCTTAACTGACTTGCCTAGTTAAAGAAAGGTTAAATAAATAAAAACATAATGATAAGACAGATGGTTACTTAATGCAAAGTAGGGTGGTTGATCGGGGTTGGTGGGTGGACATATAATGCGAACGTCTAGCAACCAAAGGTTGCGAGTTTGAATCTCATCAACTTTAGCATTTTGGCTAATTAGAAACTTTTCAACTACTTACTACATTTTTGCTACTTTGCAACTACTTAGCTACTTTGAAACTACTTAGCATGTTAGCTAACCCTAACCTTAACCCTTTTAGTTAACCCTTTTAGCTAACTTTAACCCTTTTAGCTAACCCTACCCCTTACTGTAACCCATTTAACCTAACTCCTAAACTTAACCTTAACCCTAACCCCTAGTCTAGCTAACGTTAGCCAGCTAACTAGAATTCATAAGATATCATATGTTTTGCAAATTCATAACATATTGTACATTTTTCAAATTTGTAACATACTGTGTAATACATTACATTACATTACATGAATTGTAATTCGTAACATATCATACCATATATCTTATGAATTCTTTATTGGGGGGGGGCAGGTAGCCTAGTTGTCAGAGCGTTGGACTAGTAACCAAAAGGTTGCAAGATCAAATCCCCGAGCTGACAAGGTAAAAATATGTCGTTCTGCCCCTGAACAAGGCAGTTAACCCACTGTTCCTAGGCCATCATTGAAAATAAGATTTTGCTCTTAACTGACTTGCCTAGTTAAATAAAGGTAAAATAAAAAAAATAAAAAATACATAATGGGTGATGGACATCCACAAATTAATACATACAGTACAAAACGCTCTGAGACCAGGTTGTCATATTTGTATTTGATTGATTATACTTTTATTATGTACGAGATCATACGGTTTGAATTATTATTTTTTTCTTCCTCAGACACAAATTAACAATTCCAGGTGAAAGCCAAAGTTCATAGCTTTCAGGGGGGGGGAACACTACGACATTATTCAAAATATTCCCTTCTTTCAAGATTGACGAACACAGATATAGCAAAACAGTGCAAAACGTCTGTCAGCTCAATAGTCTATTCTATTGTATTGCAATTAAGTGACTAATAAATACTGAGCAAAAGTCACAGCTTAGTACTCCTGTAAATGCAATTCAATGTCAACAGTGGCAAGCTTGTGAGAACAGATAGAAACTTGCATGGGAGCCCATTCTACTCCTTGCTATTGGAATATTTTAGAGGAAGAGTTCATGGTGGGCATGGTGTTTGTCTGTTATATTGTTTTACAATCACTCTCTCATATGAATGAACACCTGAAGTGCATTCAAATTTACCAAACATCTTATAAATGTGTAGTTTGATTTTCTATATGTTAAACATATGTGTGCCCTTGTTTCCAGTGTGGGTCCAAAGCCGAGGCTTTAAAACTCTAAGGAAACACAAGCGACTGCAGGCAGGCTTTGAGCGTCCCATGGAACCAGATGGCTTTACCCCATCCTTTATGAAGGTGAGACCCCGGTTTGTCTGTACTCTGTCACTCTATGGAAGGTGTACTTGGGTCATGTTCATTATGTCACACCATGTGTTTAAATATTTTACAACAGAAAACAAAAACAAACATTTCCTCATTAGACAAGGAATGATGGTACCTTCCAGTTTCGCAGCCTGGATGCATTGTAAACATCTATGACTCTGTTGTCTCATGGAGGGCCTCCTGACGCGTGATAAGGGGATGGAGGTGGAAACCTTGGACAAGCTCCTGAAGAGCAAGAACATTCCAGATGGGCAGCAAGATTCTTTTAAGACCGGGTTTGCCGAGGGCTTCCTAAAATCCCAAGCGCTGACACAGCGCAAACAAGGCAAGTGTATACACACACACAACACTACAGAACACCACACTACACAATAAGACCAGGGCCATGCACAGTGAGACACAACATGGCTAAACATTTTGAGATGGAACACCAAAACGTCGTTCTTAGTGGACAAGCTCAGGTAGTATCTCCTTCGTTTCACAACCTTGTGTCTTGTTTCTTTCCTTCTAAATTTGAACTAGGTCTGCGTTGCCTCCCATGATGTTGGCTGTTAGCGGATTCAGAAAATGAAAGTCTACTCTCCTTGCAGTGAGCATTAAATTACCAACGTTTCAGCCCGCAGGCTTTGAAGGCCTGCATTGATAATTAAATGCTCACTGCAGCAAGAGATGAGTGTTGTCCGACTTACATTTTTCTTGAAAGCGGATTGAAACACACATTCTCTCCCCTTCTATGCAGATTCTCTGAGGAGGACGAGGTTTATACTGCTGGTCCTGCTGCTGGTGGGACTCTACGGCCTCTCCAAGACCCCCTTCCTATCGGGTAAAGGCTCCTTTTTCATTTTATCCATATGCATCTCTCTAATCAAGCTCGAAGACCCTCACTCTGGCATGCAGCTTGGTGTGTACTTTTTAAAGGAAAACTCATACAGGGATGATTTATTTTGAAAGTTACATATCTTGAAACTTGATTGCTGACAAGCAAAACATTTTGGGCCTATGTCAACAATGGACTAATGAAACAAATACCAAACATTTTGGGGTGGAATTTTCCTTTAAAGCCACAGTCTGGAGTTTGCGTTTCAGCCCAACTGCACTCCTCACTGCAGAGGGATGGGCCTGGAGAAGTGTAACCACTGTCAACTTCATATGCAGTCCATGAGAGTGACATGATGGTTTATGAAGCTGTATATTGTCTGTTTAAAGTTCCATTCTTCATAAATAAATGGGTAGCCTATATAATGTATTTAAATGGCAATTGAACAGCCTCCCAGATTGAGCCTTAACTTTTTGCTGATGCATTCACATTTGCTGAGCATTGTTTTTGTGTGTAAATTCTGATGATGAGTAATCGAGAACTTGATGTTGTGATATTGATACTAATTGTTTCCATCGATTTTACTTTACTGAATGCTTTTAAAAAACAGTGATTTGTTGGCATAAAAAATAAACTAACCATAGCTAAGAATGTGTTTGCATCCGAGCAGTGTGATTTCGAACCTTAATCTAACCATTTTGGACAGTGCGATTCCGAACCACATCAGGCCTGGACTCGGTGGACCCTGTCCAGATGAAGAGCGTGACATTTGAGCACGTCAAGGGGGTAGAGGAGGCCAAGAACGAGCTGCAGGAGGTGGTGGAGTTCCTCCGGAGCCCAGAGAAGTTCACCGTCCTCGGAGGGAGACTGCCGAAAGGTGCAGCAGACCACTGAGCTGTTTTATTATTATAATAATAATATATTCCATTTAGCAGACTCTTTTATCCAAAGCAACTTAGTCAGTCATCCTTGCATACATGTTATGGTCTTTAGTTGATCAGGATTGTGTTCTTTAGGCACCAAACAAGAAAAACGTTTACAGAAAGGACTACCTGGATTTCTCCAATAAGAAACGCTCACATTTTTTGTTTTCCGTTGCAAAACATTTCGAAACAAATTTGTTCTGTGTCCTAATGAACAAGACCCAGGTTTAGACTGACTGAACAATGCTGAATTCAAGAAGTTGTTTAGGCAGGCAGCCAGGCACACAATCTTCCTCTGATGGAAGATGAAAATGAAGAGGTAGGGTTTCAGGGGCTAACACATAAACCACACGCATACGACACATACAGTACCAGTCAAAAGCTTTGACACGCCTACTCATTCGTGGGTTTTTCTTAATTTTTTTACTATTTTCTACATTGTAGAATAATAGTGAAGACATCAAAACTATGAAATAACACATATGGAATCATGTAGTAACCTGGACTAAAAAGCATGTTTAATGGAGAATCCCCATTGAAAGCATTGAAAGTGCTGAGGTATATACAGAGTTAGATTTTCTATATATTTATATATGACTGATTCACAGGGCACGGATGGCATACTACAGTATAGGACACTCGCCTCCTCTTTCGTTGTAGGAAAATCTGAACCAGCCAATGAGCGAACAAAGGCCAGCCAGTAGCAAACACCACAGTGATGGAGGACAGGTGAAAAGGACTCTGGGAAACCAAAAAGACAACTTATCATTTCTCTCATCCGTGCTGACATTAAAGAGTAACCAACAGAATGCAATGCACTTCTCTTGTTTATCATTACACATTTTAAACCCCTCCTGTTAAATGTGTACATGTTTTAAGATATTAGATTAAAAACAACTATTTTAACTATTATTAATAGTTAGACAGAAGCACATACATTACTTGCTATTACTTGCTAGGGATGAGGCGTCATCTTGTCTAGCCTGCAAAAGTGATCTAGTTTGAGAATGAGCACACAGAATTTAGACCATCAAAACTATGAAATAACACATATGGAATCATGTAGTAACCACAACAGTGTTAAACAAATCAAAATATATTTCATTTGAGATTCTTCAAAGTAGCCACCCTTTGCCTTGATGACAGCTTTGCACACTCTTTGCATTCTCAACCAGCTTCACCAGGTAGTCACCTGGAATTAATTTCAATTAACAGGTGTGCCTTGTTAAAAGTTAATTTATGGAATTTCCTTCCTTAATGCGTTTGAGCCAATCAGTTGAGTTGTGACAAGGTAGGGGTGGTATACAGAAGATGGCCCTATTTGGATAGCCCTATTCCATATTATGGCAAAAACAGCTCAAATAAGCAAAGAGAAACGACAGTCCATCATTAGTTTAAGACATGAAGGTCAGTCAATCCGGGACAATTTCAAGAACTTTGAAAGTTTCTTTAAGTGCAGTCGCAAAAACCATAAAGCGCTATGATGAAACTGGCTCTCATGAGGACCGCCACAGGAAAGGAAGACCCAGAGTTACCTCTGCTACAGAGGATACGTTCATTAGAGTTACCAGCCCAAATAAATGCTTCAGAGTTCAAGTAACAGACACATCTCATCAACTGTTCAGAGGAGACTGCATGAATCAGGCCTTCATGGTTGAATTGCTGCAAATAAACCACTACTAAAGGTCACCAATAAGAAGAACAGACTTGCTTGGGCCAAGAAACATGAGCAATGGATGTTATATGGTGGAAATTTGTCCCTTGGTCTGAGTCCAAATTTGCGATTTTTTGTTCCAACCGCTGTGTTTTTGTGAGATGCAGAGTAGGTGAACGGATGATCTCTGCATATGTGGTTCCCACCGTGAAGCATGGAGGAGGAGGTGTGATGGTGTGTGGGTGCTTTGCTGGTGACACTCAATGATTTATTTAGAATTCAAGTCACACTTAACCAGCATGGCTACCCCAACATTCTCCAGCGATACGCCATCCCATCTGGATTGTGCTTAGTGGGACTATCATTTGTTTTTCAACAGGACAATGACCCACCACACCTCCAGGCTGTGTAAGGGCTATTTGACCAAGAAGGAGAGTGATGGAGTGCTGCATCATATGACCTGACCTCCAATCACCCGACCTCAACCCAATTGAGATGGTTTGGGATGAGTTGGACTGCAGAGTGAAGGAAAAGCAGCCAACAAGTGCTGAGCATATGTGGGAACTCCTTCAAGATTGTTGGAAAAGCATTCCAGGTGAATCTGGTTGAGAGAATGCCAAGCGTGTGCAAAGCTTTAATCAAGGCAAAGGGTGGCTACTTTGAAGAACCTAAAATCTAAAATATATTTTTATTTGTTTAACATCTTTTTGGTTACTACATGATGGCATATGTGTTATTTCATAGTTCTGATGTCTAGTAAAAATAAAGAACAACCCTTGAATGAGTAGTTGTGTCCAAACTTTTGACTGGTACTATACACACACACACACACACACACACACACACACACACACACACACACACACACACACACACACACACACACACACACACACACACACACACACACTCTCTCATCATATGCTGCTGCTACTCTGTTATTTATTCTTACTCTTATCTATTCTGATGACTAGTCACTATCTCACAGCTAGTTACATATCTTATTGTTTACTTCCACATTGGATTTCAGTCTTTTATACAGTAATACAATATTAATATTTTACAGTTGTTTGTAGCTTGTGCACTCTCTCTCTCTCTGTAGGGATCTTGCTGGTTGGCCCCCCTGGCACTGGGAAGACACTGTTGGCCAGAGCCGTAGCTGGAGAGGCCGACGTCCCCTTCTATTACGCCACCGGTTCGGAATTTGATGAGATGTTTGTGGGCGTTGGAGCCAGTCGCATCAGGAACCTCTTCAGTGAGTCCCATCTCATCTTCAAGTCTCACCCTATTCCTGGCTTCCAACCCTGAACCTAATATTGTACTTTTCCCAGTTTAAAAAAAAAAGTTTTTACCCAAACCTGGTAGCGACAATGTTTACAAACTAGATGATATTGTGTCATAATTGATCAACCATACGTTTGAGACCCTGCCCTAGACAACCCAATCTCTCTATACGTTACTTGTCTGCAGGGGAAGCTAAAGCCAACGCCCCATGCGTGATCTTCATTGACGAGTTGGACAGCGTTGGAGGGAAGAGAATCGAGTCTCCCATGCACCCTTACTCCAGACAGACCATCAACCAGCTACTGGCTGAGATGGACGGGTATGTTTTCAATGTGTTCTTCTGGGTTGTGTTCAATGACAGTATAAACTACCATTCCAAGTTTGGGGTCACTTAGAAATGTCCTTGTTTTTGAAAGAGAAGCACATTTTTTGTCCATTAAAATAACATCAAACTGATCAGGAATACAGTGTAGACACTGTTAATGTTGTAAATGACTATTGTAGCTGGAAACAGCAGATGTTCTTTTTTTTATGGATATCTACGTAGTCGTAAAGAGGCCCATTATCAGCAACCATCACTCCTGTGTTCCAATGGCACGTTGTGTTAGCTAATCCAAGTTTATCATTTTAAAAGGCTAATTGATCATTAAAAACCCTTTTGCAATTATGTTAGCACAGCTGAAAACTGTTGTCCTGATTAAAGACGCAATAAAACTGGCCTTCTTTTAGACTAGTTGAGTATCTGGAGCATCAGCATTTGTGGGTTCGATTACAGGCTCATATGGCCAGAAACAAAGAACTTTCTTCTGAAACTCATCAGTCTATTCTTGTTCTGCGAAATGAAGGCTGTTCCATGCAAGAAATTGAGAAGAAACTGAAGATCTCATACCTAGCTGTGTACTACTCCCTTTACAGAACAGCCGAAACTGGCTCTAACCACAATAGAAAGAGGAGTGGGAGGCCCCGGTGCACAATTGAGCGAGAGGACAAGTACATTAGTGTCTAGTTGGAGAAACAGACGCCTCACAAGTCCTCAACTGGCAGCTTCATTAAATAGTACCCACAAATTCCATTAAAAAATCAGCCGTTTCCAGCTACAATAGTCAATGTCTACACTGTATTTCTGATCAATTTGATGTTATTTTAATGGACAAAAAATGTGCTTTTCTTTCAAAAACAAGGACATTTATAGGTGACCCCAAACTTTTGACTGGTTGTGTGTGTGTGTGTGTGTGTGTGTGTGTGTGTGTGTGTGTGTGTGTGTGTGTGTGTGTGTGTGTGTGTGTGTGTGTGTGTGTGTGTGTGTGTGTGTGTGTGTGTGTCTTTTAAACAGAGTGAAATAGAGCTCTTCCTGAATTTGTCCAATAAGAACACAGATTCTTTGCTGTTGCAAAATGTATTGCACTGGTGTGCCGTACTGAACACTACCGTGGTGTAGCACCACTGTTACTTTCTGAGGGGAGAAACCTGACTTCCCTTGACCTTGTCAAGTTTGTCGCCCGCAGGTTCAAACCAAACGAAGGGGTCATCATCATCGGGGCGACAAACTTCCCTGAGGCTTTGGATAAGTATGTTAAGCTCTGTTCATCTCATAATGTTACACAATCACGGTGCCTGTGTTGTATTAGTTTACATAAGTACAGAGTGACTTGCCATGTTAAAACAAACGTAGACTAAGGGAAGCTCTCCCTCCTAACTGTCGCCCCCTTCCCTCCCTAGCGCTCTGATTAGGCCGGGACGTTTTGACATGCAGGTCACTGTCTCCAAGCCAGACGTGAAAGGACGCACAGAAATCCTCAACTGGTATTTAAGGAAGATCAAAGTAGACCCTGGTACGTGAGCAACATCCATCTTTATTTATTTATTTATTTTTTTAACCTTTATTTAACTAGGCAAGTCAGTTAATTGGCCCAACGCCGTCCGGGTTTAGCCGGTGTAGGCCGTCATTGTAAATAAGAATTTGTTCTTAACTGACTTGCCTAGTTAAATAAAGGTTAAATAAAAAAATGAAAACAGACTATGGCTACTTGCTAATGGCTACATTTTTAAATAGACTACGGTGTCATGCTAGTGGATAGATGCAAATAAAATATGGCTACACGCTAAAGGCTATCAACTAAAAGACAATGGTTATATCAGAATCTGCACTGGCAACATGCTAAATAGACTATGGCTACATGCTAATAGATTTCTATATAAGAATCTGCAGTGGTAACATGCTAGTAAGTCACACTGTAGTTGACCTAGCTTAGCTGTCACTGTTCCTGCTAACGACCTGGCTTCCTCATACAGACATCGAGGCTGGGATCATCGCCAGGGGCACAGTGGGCTTCTCCGGGGCCGACCTGGAGAACCTGGTGAACCAAGCAGCTCTGAAGGCGGCGGTGGATGGCAAAAACATGGTGACCCTCAAAGAGCTGGAGTTCGCCAAGGACAAGATCCTCATGGGTGAGCACTGCTGTAGGAATAGGGAGAAAATAGAAATATACTCCCTTAATCACAAATCTGCCCCTAGGCACTTGTTTAGATCTGAGAGGATTAGATAAGTGTATTCAATATGGTGATAGCCCGTCTTACTCTTTGATAGGCCAAGTGGAATTGGCACAATATTGCTTACACCTTACACGGAACCCAAACCGGCTGTGCGCATGCGCCATCGTGCATAAATGTATTTTGTCCCTCCACACCAAACGCAATCATGACACGCGAACCTGTTGGGGCTAGTGGACAGTATTTTCACGGCCGGATGAAAAACGTACCCATTTTGAAAAGGTTACTACTCTGGCCCAAAAACTAGAATATGCATATTATTAGTAGATTTGGATAGAAAACACTCTGAAGTTTCTAAAACTGTTTGAATAGTGTCTGTAAGTATAACAGAACTCATATGGCAGGCAAAAACCTGAGAAAAATACAAATCTTGTGGCTGTACTATATTCAAGTCATTGCCAATGGAACACACAGTGACAAAGGATTCATTTTGCACTTCCTAAGGCTTCCACTAGATGTCAACAGTCTTTAGAAAGTTGTTTGAAGCGTCTATGATGAACAGAGACTGTATGAGAAGGAAGGGAAGTTGATGTCCCTGGGATGACATCACTTCATTGTCGCACGTTCATGTGAGATGAGACCTTGTGTTCCAAAACATTTTTCAAGACACAGGAAAGGTCCGGTTGAAATATTACTGACGTTTCACGTTAAAATGGCCCTAAAGATTGATGCTATATAACGTTTGACATGTTTGAACGAACGTAAATAGATTTTTTGGGGGGGCTTTTCGTCGTGACTTTTCCTTCGCGTGCCCTACATTTTGAGTAGCCTACTGAACGCGCTAACAACATGGAACAACATGGAGTTATTTGGACATAAATTATGAACTTTATCGAAAAAAACAACATTTGTTGTGGACCTGGGATTTCTGGAAGTGCCTTCTGATGAAGATTATTAAAGGTAAGTGAATATTTCTAATGTTATTTATGATTTTAGATGATTCCAACATGGCAGCTATCTGTATTGCGTAGTGTATTTTTCTGAGCACAGTACTCAGATTATTGCAAAGTGTGCTTTCCCAGTAAAGTTATTTTGAAATCTGTCAATGCGGTTGCATTCAGGAGATGTTAATCTATAATTCTTTGAATAACAGTTTAATATTTTATCCACGTTTTATAATGAGTATTTTTGTAAATTCACCGGCAGTTTTGGGGGAGATACATTTTCTGAACGTCACGCGCCGATGTAAAATGCTGTTTTTGGATATAAATATGAACTTGATAGAACAAAAAATGCATGTATTGTCTAACATAATGTCCTAGGAGTGTCATCTGATGAAGATCATCAAAGGTTAGTGCTGCATTTAGCTGTGGTTTAGGTTTTTGTGACATATATATTCTTGCTTTGATAATGGCTGTGTGTAATGTTTTGTCAATGTACTGTCCTAACATAATCTAACTTTATGCTTTCGCCGTAAAGCCTCTTTGAAATCGGACAACGTTGTTGGATTAAGGAGATGTTTATCTTTCAAATGGTGTAAAATAGTTGATTGTTTGAGAAATTGAAATTATTAGATTTTTGCTGTTTTGAATTTCGCGCCATGTATCTTGTAAAGCAATCCCGTCACAGGGATCAGAACGGGAAGGGGTGGCCCCAAAATATCAAAACAAACTCTGAACCAATTACATTAATTTGGGGACAGATCGAAAAGCATTAAACCTTTATGGCAATTTAGCTAGCTTGCACTTGCTAGCTAATTTGTCCTATTTAGCTAGCTTGCTGTTGCTAGCTAATTTGTCCTGGGATATAAACATTGAGTTGTTATTTTACCTGAAATGCACAAGGTCCTCTACTCCGACAATGAATCCAGACATAAAATGGTCAACTGAATCGTTTCTAGTCATCTCTCCTCCTTCTAGGCCTTTTCTTCTCTTGACTTTATATTGCGATTGGCAAATTTCATAAATTAGGTGCATTACCGCCACCGACCTCGTTCCTCTTTCAGTCACCCACGTGGGTATAACCAATGAGGAGATGGCATGTAGGTACCTGCTTCTATAAACTAATGAAGAGATGGGAGAGGCAGGACTTGCAGCGCGATCTGCGTCAGAAATAGAACTGACTTTTATTTTAGCCCTTGGCAACGCAGATGCTCGTTGGCGCGCTCGAGCAGTGTGGGTGCAATAATTGAATAACATAGATTTCTACATTTATTTAGCAAAGCTCGCACACGTGACACGAGCTGTGTAGTCAGCCTGTTGGCCTCGGAAACCCAGGCTTCTCAGAGGAAGGTCTGAATTTTGTTTCAGAAGACTTCAACCACCCGAGCCATAGACTCACTCTGCTACTGTCCAGCGAATGGCACCGGATTATCGGTTCTCGGACCAGCAGGCTCCGAGACAGCATCTAACTCCATGCCATACGTCACCCCGCTCCTCCGCTCTCTCCACTGGCTTCCAGTTGAAGCTCGCATCCGCTACAAGACCATGGTGATTGCCTACGGAGCTGTGAAGGGAACGGCACCTCCATACCTTCAGGCTCTGATCAGGCCCTACACCCAAACAAGGGCACTGCGTTCATCCACCTCTGGCCTGCTGGCCCCCCTACCTCTGAGGAAGCACAGTTCCCGCTCAGCCCAGTCAAAACTGTTCGCTGCTCTGGCACCCCAATGGTGGAACAAGCTCCCTCACGACGCCAGGACAGCGGAGTCAATCACCACCTTCCGGAGACACCTGAAACCCCACCTCTTTAAGGAATACCTAGGATAGGATAAAGTAATCCTTCTAACCCCCCCCCCCCCCTTAAAAGATTTAGATGCACTATTGTAAAGTGGTTGTTCCACTGGATATCATAAGGTGAATGCACCAATTTGTAAGTCTCTCTGGATAAGAGCGTCTGCTAAATGACTTAAATGTAAATGCCAAAAGACTGCTAAATAGCTATAAGACTGCTAAATAGTTAATTAAATGGTTACACTGACTATTTACATTGACCCTATCTTGCACTGACTCTATGCACAGTCACAAAACTATACAGTTGAAGTCGGAAGTTTTCATACACCTTAGCCAAATACATTTAAACTCAGTTTTTCACAATTCCTGACATTTAATCCAAGTAATAATTCCCTGTTTTAGGTCAGTTAGGATCACCACTTTATTTTAAGAAGGTGAAATGTCAGAATAATAGTAGAGAATTATTTATTTCAGCTTTTATTTCTTACACTCAATTTAGTATTTGGTAGCATTGCCTTTAAATTGTTTAACTTGGGTCAAACATTTTGGGTAGCCTTCCACAAGCTTCCCACAATAAGTTGGGTGAATTTTGGCCCATTCCTCCTGACAGAGCTGGTGTAACTGAGTCAGGTTTGTCGGCCTCCTTGCTCGCACACGCTTTTTCAGTTCTGTCCACAAATTGTCTATAGGATTGAGGTCTGGGCTTTGTGATGGCCACTCCAAAACCTTGACTTTGTTGTCCTTAAGCCATTTTGCCATAACTTTGGAAGTATGCTTGGGGTCATTGTCCATTTGGAAGACCCATTTGCGACCAAGCTTTAACCTCCTGACTGATGTCTTGAGATATTGCTTCAATATGTCCACATAATTTTCTTTCCTCATGATGCCATCTATTTTGTGAAGTGCACCAGAGGACATTTCGCACGGCCAATTTTTCCATTTTTTATTTGTTAAAAAAGTTTGAAATATCCAATACATTTCGTTCCACTTCATAATTGTGTCCCACTTGTTGATTCTTCACAAAAAATTACAGTTTTATATCTTTATGTTTGAAGCCTGAAATGTGGCAAAAGGTTGAAAAGTTCAAGGGGGCCGAATACTTTCGCAAGGCACTGTATGTGAGAGATGGTAATGGAAAGGCTCGGGAAACCATGCAGTTTATTAGGCTACAGATTAAATAATTTATGATGAACTTTACAGGGTGGTGGAAGTGCACTGGGATCTTGATGCTCCTTTCCAATAAATATCGAGGGTCTGATTCTAATGACATGATGATCGATGCTTGACTGCCATTTGACAAATAAAATGTTCTCACTCTTATCCATAATAATCTCATCATGTAGACTATCTGTACAGAATACCTGCACTGTATCTGTGAGCTGTTGGTTGAAGCACACATGCCAAGACCAGAGTAGGCACACTTGCTATTTAATGCAACAGTTTCTGTGACAAAACTATCGGTAGAATTGAAAATGTGATGGAAACACATTGAGCATTTAGATTTTTATTCGATGCATGAAAACTTAAGCTAAAAGTCTGTTTAGAAACACATCACTGGTGGGAAACTGCACATATTTTGTTTTTGCAGATTTGAGAATATTCACATGAAAATGTTTCGCCAATTGGATGGAAACGTAGCTACTGACTAGCTTTTATTTTGGTGATTGTTAGTTCTCAAAGATGATCTTATTTAGAAATATATATATATATATATATATATATATATATATATATATATATATATATATGTGTATGTATGTATGTATGTATGTATGTATGTATATATACACAGTACATTTGGAAAGTATTCAGACTCCTATACTTTTTCCATATTTTGTTACAGCCTTATTCTAAAATGGATTAAGTAAATATTTGTTCTCCTCATGCAACACATGAGGTTTATTTGGCATTCAGGGACCAAATGGCTTCGAGCAGGAAATCAAGTGATTATCTCTATCCATCTCTTCTCTCCCACAGGCCCAGAGAGGAGGAGTGTGGAAATAGACAAGAAGAACAAGGAGATAACAGCGTACCATGAGTCTGGCCACGCTATCGTGGCGTACTACACCAAGGACGCCATGCCCATCAATAAGGCCACCATCATGCCCAGAGGTCCTTCCCTGGGTCATGTAAGTAGGACTGGAAATAGGGAAATTGAAATATATAGGAAACAAGATGGGTAGGGAACACATGGTTAGACTAATTAGAATATCAAAATTGAATTTTATACTGGTTTCTTATATGAAGGCTATGACGCCGAAATAAAACCGTTTTTTTCAGGAATCTGTTCTACTGAGCATGCCAATATAATAATGCATAATGCTTAATTCCCCCCTGGGTTTTGTCTTGCAAATTAAATCATAGTTTTTTATGTTTTTAGAATTGTCAAATGTGAAGTGGTTGGTTCCGTTTGCTGCCAGGCCTCACTCCTCTTCCCCCACTGTCCATCCCAGGTGTCTATGCTCCCGGAGGATGACCGCTGGAGTGAGACACGTGCTCAGCTGCTGGCCCAGATGGATGTCAGCATGGGAGGCCGCGTGGCAGAGGAAATCATATTTGGCAATGAGTTCATTACCACTGGTATGCAGGGGGATGTAGAGTTGGTGTAGGAGGGCAATTAGAGTACAGAGTTACAGTATACACCTAGCACAGTACTGTAGAACAATAAGAATATTCCAGAAAACGGAATGATGCATCCCGGGTTGGGGTAATCCTGGCATCCAAATGTAAAATAAATAATATTCAAGTTTTAGTGATTGATGATATGGTCATATAGCTGACACTTTTATCCAAAGTGACTTACAGAATTGTGGAACATTGACAGTGACACATATTTTCAGTATATGTGACCCGTGCAGGAATCGAACCCAGGTCCTTACTGTTGCCAGCACCACACTAGTGGTTCTGGGGGGGGGCAGTGCCCCTGTGACAACAAATTTGGACCCCCTTGTGGCCCCCCTAAATGTGGAGTATGAAATAATTTTTACATAACAAATTTTTGCTTTCGTTCTTTTTTTACATCTGTTATTAGACAGTGGCAACGATGATGATTATGAACATGGTCTTTTGCCTGCTAATGCCTGCAATGCAGTGAAGAAAATGATATGACAACAATAACATCTAATGTAACTAGCCCCTCTAACAGTACAACTGGCCCCAGCTTGGCCCCCCCAGTTGAAGTGGTCTAGAACTGCCACTGCAGCACCATGCTCTGACTCAATGAGCCATTGGTATCTTTTAGCCCGTTAATAATCTTCCTAGAGTCCAAGACTAAACAAAATATAGGAAATACATGTTCATCTTGTTTTGTTTTTTTAGGGGCATCAAGTGACTTTGATGCTGCCACCAAAATTGCAAAAATGATGGTGACCAGATTTGGAATGTGTGAGAGGGTAAGTTATGTTTGGTTCGGGAAAGAGGAAATTAATTAATGTATTATATTGCATGAGCAAAGGCCTGCTGTTTGTATTGTATGCCCGTCAAGACCTACTACCTAGTGTGGAACCTTCACAAAGATCTATCTCTGTTTCTCAATTCAATGAGCTTCATTGGAATAAATGGTAACCATCCTATGTTGCAGCACTACATACAGTGCATTCGGAAAGTATTCAGACCCCTTCCCCTTTTCCACATTTTGTTACATTACAGCCTTATTCTAAAATGGATTACAAAAAAATGTCCTTATCAATCTACACACAATACCCCATAATGACAAAGTGAAAACAGGTTTTTAGAAATGTTTGCAAATGTATATTTTTTAAAAATACCTTTTTTACATAAGTATTCAGACCCTTTGCTATGAGACTCAAAATTGAGATCAGGTGTATCCCGTTTCCATTGATCATCCTTGAGATGTTTGTACAACTTCATTAGAGTCCACCTGTGGTAAATTCAATTGATTGGACATGATTTGGAAAGGCACACACACATGTCTGTATAAGGTCCCCCAGTTGACAGTTCATGTCGGAACAAAAACCAAGCCATGAGGTCGAAGGAATTATCCGTAGAGCTCCGAGACAGAATTGTGTCGAGGCACAGATCTGGGGAAGGGTACATAAAACATGTCTGCAGCATTGAAGATCCCCAAGAACACAGTGGCCTCCATCATTCTTAAATAGAATACGTTTGGAACCACCAAGACTCTTCCTAGAGCTGGCCGCCCGGCCAATCCAAGCAATCGGGGGAGAGCGCACAGACAAGACAATACAGATGTGCCAAGCTTGTTGCGCCATACCCAAGAAGACTCGAGGCTGTAATCGCTGCCAAAGGTACTTCAACAAAGTACTGAGTAAAGGGTCTGAATACTTATGTAAATGTGATATTTCCGTAAAAAAAAAAAAAAGATTATACATTTGCAAAAATGTCTAAAAACCTGTTCTTGCTTTGTCATTATGGGGTATTGTGTGTAGGTTGATGGGGGGGGGACTATTTGATCCATTTTAGAATAAGGCTGTAACGTAACACAATGTGGAAAAAGTCAAGGGGTCTGAATACTTTCCGAATGCACTGTATTTATTATGACAGTATATCTTACTCACTCACACTCTCTCTCACCTGTGTTGTAGCTGGGTGTCATGACCTATGCTGACCAAACCAAACAGAGCCCAGAGACACAGGCTGCCATCGAACATGAAGTCAGGATACTTTTAAAGGTAAGTTAACACATACATCGTCCTTCCAAGGCCCTGACTTGGTGCTCTTTGGCTTGTGGTTGCATCACTGCCTGGTATGGCAACTGCTCTGTATCCGACCGCAAGGCGCTACAGAGGGTAGTGCGTACGGCCCAGTACATCACTCTATACCAGGCGGTGTCAGAGGAAGGCCCTAAAAATTGTCAAAGACTCCGTAGTCATCGACTATTTTCTCTTCTACCCCACAGCAAGTGCTACTGGAGCGTCAAGTCTAGGTCCAAAAGGCTCCTTAACAGCTTCTTCCCCCAAGCCATAAGACTGCTGAACAGTTAATCAAATGGCTACCCGGACTATTTTCATTGACCCCCCCCCCCCCCCCCCCCCCCCCCCCTCTTTTTACAATGCTGCTACTCGCTGTTTATTTATGCATTGTCACTTTACCCCTACCTACATGTACATACCTCAATTACCTCGACTAACCTGTACCCCCGCACATTGACTCGGTACTGGTGCCCCCTGTATATAGCCTCATTATTGTTATTTTATTGTGTAACTTTTTTTTTTACTGTAGTTTATTTAGCAAATATTTTCTTAACTCTTATTTTTCTTAAAACTGCATTGTGGGTAAAGGGCTTGTAAGTAAGCATTTCACGGTAAGGTCTACACTTGATGTATTAAATAACATTTGATTTGATTTGAAGCCCTTTACAGAAATTCATTCAACCCCCGCGTCCATTATCTTCTGTCAGATGGCATCATTCTAACAGGACACGCAGTTGCCATGAACCATCTATGGTGGAACTCATCTCTAAAAATTGAGATTTTGCTTATCCGCTTAACACTAGTTACTAATTCTGAAAATCATTCTGCTCTCCGTAGCTATGACGCACTGGCTATTACTGCAAACCATGCTCGATCAGATGAGCAAACGTGCACCAGCTAGCATCCTAGTGCTAGCTTGTTTGAATGGCCTTTACGGTAGCCAGTTTGACAGGTTGTTGATAAAGTTATGGGTCTTTTCTCATAATTCAGCATGTATCGACCTCTGACAGCTGGCACTGTGCCTCGCTAGTACTTTGTAACATTTGGCCAGAGCAATAACGTTGCAGCTAGAGCAGTCAGCTGTGCTGAAGAACTCGGCGCACTAATCACAGCTAACCTAACATATATTTGAAGTCGGAAGTTTACATACACCTTTGGCAAATACATTAAACTCAGTTTTTCACAATTCCTGACATTTAATCTTAATAAAAATTCCCTGTCTTAGGTCAGTTAGGATCACCACTCTATTTTAAGAATGTGAAATGTCAGAATAATAGTAGAGTGATTTTATTTCAGCTTTTATTTCTTTCATCACATTCCCAGTGGGTCAGAAGTTTACATACAATCAATTAGTATTTGGTAGCATTGCCTTTAAATTGATTAACTTGGGTCAAATGTTTCGGGTAGCCTTCCACAAGCTTCCCACAAAAAGTTGGGTGAATTTTGGCCCATTCCTCCTGACAGAGCTGGTGTAACTGAGTCAGGTTTGTAGGCCTCCTTGCTCGCACATGCTTTTTCAGTTCTGCCCACAAATGTTCTTTTGGATTGAGGTCAGGGCTTTGTGATGGCCACTCCAACACCTTGACTTGGTTGTCCTGAAGCCATTTTGCCACAACTTTGGAAGTATGCTTGGGGTCATTGTCCATTTGGAAGACCCATTTACGACCAAGCTTTAACTTCCTGACTGATGTCTTGAGATGTTGCTTCAATGGTGAAGTGCACCAGTCCCTCCTGCAGCAAAGCACCCCCACAACATGATGCTGCCACCCCCGTGCTTCATGGTTGGGATGGTGTTCTTCAGCTTGCAAGCATCCCCCTTTTTCCTCCAAACATAACGATGGTCATTATGGCCAAACAGTTCTGTTTTTGTTTCATCAGACCAGAGGACATTTCTCCAAGAAGTACGATCTTTGTCCCCATGTGCAGTTGCAAACCGTAATCTGGCTTTTTTATGGAGGTTTTGGAGCGGTGGCTTCTTCCTTGCTGAGCGGCCTTTCAGGTTCTGTTGATATAGGACTCGTTTTACTGTGGATAAAGATAATTTTGTACCTGCTTCCTGCAGCATCTTCACAAGGTCCTTTGCTGTTGTTCTGGGATTGATTTGCACTTTTCGCACCAAAGTACGTTCCTCTCCAGGAGACAGAACGCGTCTCCTTCCTGAGCAGTACGACGGCTGCCTGGTCCCATGGTGTTTATGCTTGCGTACTATTGTTTGTACAGATGAACGTGGTACCTTCAGGTATTTGGAAATTGCTCCCATGGATGAACCAGACTTTTTTTCTGAGGTCTTGGCTGATTTCTTGTGATTTTCCCATGATGTCAAGGAAAGAGGCACTGAGTTTGAAGGTAGGCTTTGAAATACATCCACAGGTACACCTCCAATTGACTCAAATGATTAGCCTATCAGAAGCTTCTAAAGCCATGACATAATTTTCTGGAATTTTCCAAAATGTTTAAAGGCACAGTCAACTTAGTGTATATAATTTTCTGACCCACTGGAATTGTGATTAAGTGAAATCTTCTGTCTGTAAACAATTATTGGAAAAATTACGTGTCATGCACAAAGCAGATGTCCTAACCGACTTGCCAAAACTATAGTTTGTTAACAAGAAATTTGTGGAGTGGTTGAAAAACGAGTTTTAATGACTCCAACCGCAGTGTATGTAAACTTTCAACGTCAACTGTAGCAGGGGTTAAAGAACGCCTGAAACTAGATCGCCTACATACTGGTCTTGACGAGAAGGAAAATAAACTTTTGGGAAGTTTTTTTTATGCACTGTTCAATCAATCCAGTAATATTGGAGAATGAGTTAAGATTGAGTGTCGCCTTGTTAACTTCTAAAAGAGGAAGTCATGTCACAGGCTCTCTTTCCATTTGCCCTGAAAACCGGAACATCCGCTTGTTGGGGACTCTGCAGAGGCTTATCACGGCAGAACAGACACGCCTTGTCCTGAAAACTAATTTGTGCTATTAGCTAGAATTTCACTACGCTAGCTAGCTAGAAGGAGTATTCCACATTGTGTGTGAACTGCCGCCTTTAGCATCCCTTTCATTTCGTATGGATTGATTTGAGACTGATTCTACAACCACGGAAACGCCTTAGGTAGATTTATACTGAACAAAAATATAAACACAACATGCAACAATTTCTAAGATTTTACTGAGTTACAGTTCATATGAGGAAATCAGTCAATTGAAATAAATTCATTAGGCCATAATCTATGGATTTCACATGACTGGGAATACAGATATCTATCTGTTGGTCACAGATACCTTTAAAAAAAAAAAATGGGCTTCACTTTGGGCCTCAGGATCTGTCACTGTATTTCTTTGCATTCAAATTGACATCGATATAATGCAATTGTGTTTGTTGTCCGTAGCTTATGCCTGCCCATACCATAACCCCACCGCCACCATGGGGCACTCTTTTCACAGCAAACCGCTTGCCCACACAACGCCATACATGTGGTCTGCGGTTGTTAGGCCAGTTGGACGCACTGCCAAATTCTAGAGGTGGCTTATGGTAGAGAAATGAACATTCAATTCTCTGGCAATAGCTCTGGTGGACATTCCTGCAGTCAGCATGCCAATTGCATGCTCCCTCAACTTGAGACATCTGTGGCATTGTGTTGTGTAACAAAACTGCACATTTTAGAGTCGCTTTTTATTGTCCCCAGCACAAGGTGCACCTGTGTAATGATCATGCTGTTTAATCAGCATCTTGATATGCCACACCTGTTAGGTGTATCGATTATCTTGGCAAAGGAGAAATGCTCACTAACAGGGATGTAAACAAGAGAGAAATAAGCTTTTTGTGCGTATGGTATATTTCTTGGATCTTTTATTTCAGCTCATAAAACATGGACCAACACTTGTTGCGTTTATATTTTTGTTCAGTGTAGAATTAGCAGTGAAAACTTGAATGAAAAAAACATAATTATTAAACGGGTTGTTTGGATGCTGATTGGACGAGCAGCGTTCCAATTCCTGCTGTATTCGCCAACATTCACCTATGTCTGCTAACAGTTCCATCTGAATTATCCCTGCGCCTCCATAAGGGATGTTCATGTTGCTGTCCGAATCATCTCTTGAATTTCTCAACTCGCACATTATTTTCCCTCACTTCTAGGCTATCATTTGTCTGTAACAGCAGGGGTTAATATGCCTGTCTGACATCAGATTCACTTTTTTTTTTTACTTTTGGAATGCCATCTCTCCTATACCCTACAGAATGAACGGTGTCCAGATGAGAAATTCACTATTTCTGAGCCAGGCAAAATCACGCATCAGTGTCATTATCATGTGTATATCCAAGCAAATGCCAATAGAAAGCAAACTAAAATGCGGCTAGTTTACTGTTATTCCATGTGCCATGTTTGACGTGACTGTTAGCTGAAGTTGGCTAGCTAGCAAGTGACAAGAACGTTAGTCAGCCTGCATAGCAAACATTTTTGTTGCAACGGACGAACAGACCTTTTGCATAACAACAGAATTAACGACTGGTCGCGTCTGTGGCAACATGCCCAAAAGAACAAACCGATTTTTGACCAGACTGGTGGTAGAATGAAATTGGTGGAAGAATGGAATTGTAGGAATTTACTTATCAAAATAAATTTAAATATGTAATTCATTGTTAGTTTAGTATGTTAACTGTTTTATAAAACCAACAAGGCATGCAAGATTGCGCTATGTGATGAATACAGTCACAGGTAAATGGGTTGACTGGCATTTCGTTTCGTGTCGGGCTGAAGAACGCCATTTACCTGTGACTGTATTAATCACATAGCACGGCCTCTTGTGCCTTATCGCTTAAATATTAGATACAGGTTTATAGTTTTTTAACTCTGACTCCTTTGAGGATGAAAGGGGGTTCCGTGGACGATGTCACCTTGGTAACATTTTCGAATGTTAAGGGCAGCATATTGTGGTCAAACTTCTTTTTAGCTGTCCCATGAGTGTTTGCAAGCTATCAGACAGATCAGTGCAGACAACTAACGTGAGACAATGCCCCTGGCTGTGTAAAAATAATTTCCTGACTTTTCTGGTGGTTTGTGTGGTCCTCAGGATTCATACGAGCGGGCCAGGGCGCTCCTCAAGTCTCACGCCAAGGAGCACAAGAACCTGGCCACCGCCCTGCTGCAATACGAGACGCTGGATGCCAAAGAGATCAAGATGGTCCTGGAGGGCAAGGCCCTAGAGATGAGATGAGACCTCCAAGGGTGGAGATGTCACTCTGTTTATTGGAGAGATCGGGATGGGGTGGGGAGAGGAGACAAAATATGGCTGTGGATTAGGGTAGGGAAGCATAGGGACTGTTGGGACTGGCTTTTTGGAAGGTGTTAGAATGTAAATATATGAAAATCAAGGCTTCAAGATAGGATAATTTTTTTAATGTAAAATATGTACGCAAACTACGCACAGTCTTATCTTCCTGTTAATGTCTGAATAGTTGTTAGGATCCTTATTGTCGATAACAAGGAGGATTGTGGGATTTCCCTTCAAATTGGTAGGGGCAATCAGCAGTTGCTGCATCCATTTTTGGATTTATAAATTAATGATATGTACCCATTGATTCTTGAAGAATATAACTTATAAATGCCTCGTGAGCTTAGTTCAACTGTCGTACCCCATCAGAACCCAAAATATAAGCTTGTATTACGCCAATGTTTGTAAACAGACTAAATGTAAACAAACACTGTACAGCCTAAAAATTGCCAGATTCACACATTTTGTTTTTAGTTTGAATGTATCCCATTGTCATGTGCCCTCTTTTTCAATGTACCCTGTCGTGTGTGTGTGTGTGTGTGTGTGTGTGTGTGTGTGTGTGTGTGTGTGTGTGTGTGTGTGTGTACATATGTGTGTGTGTGCGTTGAATGTTTTATGGCTAGTGAGTCCATGCCCTGGCTCCTCAGAATCACTACAAAATAATCTTATCAGTAAAATACAGTTGTCTCTACCTGATACTGTCAATCATGTATTTGTAATAAGGAATCTGATTCCCCCTAAATAGTCTAACAACTTTTCCCAGGTTTACCAATATTACAAGGTTTGTCTGAGCCGTGTGTGCTAGTTGCCATTTCAAAGGTGGCCTTATGGGAATGTACAGTGGGGGAAAAAAGTATTTGATCCCCTCCCCTGTCCATCGTCCCTTTGATGCGGTGAAGTTGTCCTGTCCCCTTAGCAGAAAAACACCCCCAAAGCATAATGTTTCCACCTCCATGTTTGACGGTGGGGATGGTGTTCTTGGGGTCATAGGCAGCATTCCTCCTCCAAACACGGCGAGTTGAGTTGATGTCAAAGAGCTCCATTTTGGTCTCATCTGACCACAACACTTTCACCAGTTGTCCTCTGAGTCATTCAGATGTTCATTGGCAGACTTCAGACGGGCCAGTATATGTATTCTTGAGCAGGGGGACCTTGCGGGCGCTGCAGGATTTTAGTCCTTCACGGCGTAGTGTGTTACCAATTGTTTTCTTGGTGACTATGGTCCCAGCTGCCTTGAGATCATTGACAAGATCCTCCTGTGTAGTTCTGGGCTGATTCCTCACCGTTCTCATGATCATTGCAACTCCACGAGGTGAGATCTTGCATGGAGCCCCAGGCCGAGGGAGATTGACAGTTCTTTTGTGTTTCTTCCATTTGCGAATAATCGCACCAAATGTTGTCACCTTCTCACCAAGCTGCTTGGCGATGGTCTTGTAGTGCATTCCGGTCTTGTAGTGCATTCCAGCCTTATGTAAGTCTACAATCTTGTCCCTGACATCCTTGGAGAGCTCTTTGGTCTTGGCCATGGTGGAGAGTTTGGAATCTGATTGATTGATTGCTTCTGTGGACAGGTGTCTTTTTTACAGGTAACAAGCTGCGGTTAGGAGAACTCCCTTTAAGAGTGTGCTCCTAATCTCAGCTCGTTACCTGTATAAAAGGCACCTGGGAGCCAGAAATCTTTCTGATTGAGAGGGGGTCAAATACTTATTTCCCTCATTAAAATGCAAATCAATTTTTGACATGTGTTTTTCTGGATATTTTTGTTGTTATTCTGTCTCTCACTGTTCAAATAAACCTACCATTAAAATTATAGACTGATCCTTTCTTTGTCAGTGGGCAAATGTACAAAATCAGCAGGGGATCAAATACTTTTTCCCCCCACTGTTCATGTACCCGGAGTAGGGACTCTTTTAGACTTGAGCCACAATTCAAATGTGTCTTAGCACTTTGGTCAGTCTGAACACTTACTCTATGTATTTATGTTATCAGATATGTCAATGCTGTGTGTATATATAGATGGAAGGAAGTGCTGCTGTGCTTTTGAAATTATGCTTTTATTCACTTCAAACTCAACGTTGGCAAATTAAGCTGTTACAGGCCATTGGATCCTCCGTTTTTGGATCAGATTAGACCATCCATTTACTATGAAACACCTTAAAGTTATCTGGTTTCTAGGTCTAAACAATTGTCAAAGTAACAGTTAAACCTAAAAGACCCTACAACTCCTCATATCCTGGTTCACTCCCCACTTCTGCTGTGTACTCTCTCTTCACATCTGAACACAGCTGTCTCTCTAGCGTTACTTGAGTAGATCTGTGAATCTTTTTTACATTTCCTCACTTTGTATGGTTTTAAGCACAGTAGCTGAGAACCTCACAGTGTAAGCAACGACCGTCATACTAATTTGCTGACGTGTAGGCCTATAAGGAAAACGGTCAAATGCATCTGTAGACAATCGACTCAGTCGCTTCAACAATGTAGTATCTCCATCTTTTGGTGAGAAGGAACCGTTTTTACAGAATGCTTTAGGCAAGAATGTTGAACTCCTTTGAAATGTGAAATGTCTGCTAATGTTGAGTTGGAAGCATTAAGATTGCGATACAATGGAGGTTTAAAGCCATACCTTTAGGATGTAATAATGTTCTTTTAGAGGCAAAGTTTATTACAATGTCTTGCAAAAGTATTCATACTCCTTGGATTTCTTCACATTTTGTGTTACAAATTGGGATTAAAATGTTTTTAATTGTCAACAATCTACACTAAATACTAAAATGTCAAATGGAAGAATATGTATTTTTTTAAGATTGATAGAAATGAAATAACTAAAATATAGTCCTTGGAAAAGTATTCAGTCAATATATACATTGACTATACAAAACATTAAGGACACCAGCTCTTTCCATGACAGACTGACCAGGTGAATCCAGATGAAAGATATGATCTCTTATTGATGTCAGTTGTTAAATCCACTTCAGTCAGTGTAGATGAAGTGGAGGAGACCGGTTAAAGAAGGATTTTTTAAGCATGTGTGCTATTCAGAGGGTGAATGGGCAATACAAAATATTGCATTTCTGTTGAATGGGGTATGGTAGTAGGTGCCAGGCACACTGGTTTGTGTCAAGAACTGCACCACTGCTGGGTTTTCACACTCAACAGTTTCCCGTGTGTACCAAGAATGATCCACCACCCAAAGGACATCCAGCCAACTTGACACAACTGTTGGGAGCATTTGAGACAACATTGGCCAGCATCCCTGTGGAACGCTTCCGACACCTTGTAGAGTCCATGCCCTGACGAATTTACATTGTTCAATTCGTCGGGGGGGGGTGGGACAACTCAATATTAGGAAGGTGTCCTTAATAATTTGTACACTCGGTGTATGTTAGAAACACATTTGGCAGTGACTACAGCTGTGAGCCATCTGGTTTGTGCAATATTAGCCAATTATTTTTTGTAATTCTTAAAGCTCTGTCAAGATGTTGGGGATCATGGCTAGACAGAAATGTTAGTCTTGCCATAGATTTTCAATCCGATTTAATTCAAAACTGTAACTTGGCCACTCAGGAACATTCCCTGTCTTCTTGGTAGGCAACTCCAGTGTAGATTTGTGTTGTAGGTTACTTTCCTGCTTAATGGTGAATTCTTCTCCCAGTGACTGCTGTAAAGCAGACTGAAGCAGGTTTTCCTCTATGATTTTACCTGTGCTTAGCACCATCCCATTTATTTTCATCCTGAAAAAACGATTTGCCGACGTCAAGCATACCCATACCATGATGCAGCCACCACCATGCTGGAAAATGAGAAGGCAGTTAACTCAGTGATGTGTTGGATTTGCCCCGAACATAAGGCTTTGCATTTAGGCCAAAAAGTGTGTTCCTTTGCTGTTTTTTTCTTTTCAGTCATACTTTATTCTGTATATTTGTATTCTTCTTTTGACTCTGTCGTTTAAGTCATTATGTCATCATTACAATGTCGTTGATCCATCCTCAGTTTTCTCCCATCACAGCCATTGAACTCTGTAACTGTTTTAAAATCACCAATTATCCCGGCTCAGGATATGACCCAGATGCAGACACAGGAGACGGAAGGTACAATACACAGAGTAGTTTATTAAACCACAGGAGGCAGGCAAAGGACACGTCGAGGACAGGCAGAGGTTTGTTACTAGGTCAGAGTCAGATAGGTACAGGACCGCAGGCAGGGTCAGGGCAGGCAGAACGGTATGGCAGGTGGGCTCAGGGTCAGGGCAGGCAGGAAAGGTCGGAACCAGGAGGACTAGAAAATGGACTAGAGACAACAGGAGTATGGAAAAACACACTGGTAGGCTTGACGAGACAAGACGGGTGTGACACCAATGGCCTCATGGTAACATCCCTGAGCAGTTTCATTCCTGTCCTGCAGCTCAGAAGGACGACTGTATCTTCGATGTGTCTAGGTGGTTTAATACATAATCCATAGCATAATTATTTACCGTGCTTAAAGAGATATTCAATGTCTGATTTGTTATTGTTACCCATCTTCCAATCACTGCCCTTCTTTATGAAACTTTAAAAAAGCTCCCCGGTCTTTGAAGTTGAATCTGTTGCTTGAAATTCAATACTTGACTTAAGGACCTTACAGATGTTGGATGTATGGGGGACAGCGGAAGGGTTAGTCATCCAAAACTCTGGTCAACTCATTATTTCACACAGTGAGTCCATGTAACTTTATTATGTGATTTGTTAACCCACATTTTACTCCTGAACCAATTTAGGCCTGCCGAAACAAAGGGGCTGAATACTTATGCAATGAATATATTTTAGTTCTCATTTTTATTTAACTTAATATATATATTTATATATTTATTTTTTTATCTTCCACTTTGACATTACAGAGTAGATTGAGCAAAAATGTAAATGAAATCAATGTTAATCCCATTTTATTTACACCCCCCCCCCCCCCCAAATTTGAAGAAATCCGAGGGGTCTTAACATTTGCAAAGCACTGTACCTACTGTATACCCCATTCCCAAGTGTATAACCAGTATGATTATGTGTAGGCCAATACGTACATTTTTGTTTTTCTTGCCTAAGTAACACATTTCGAGCTCTCAATGATAGGACAGACGTTGGAGGAATTTTTGTGCAGCTCAAATAAATAAATGAACAAAAATGTAATAGACAAAAGCCTACTATAATATTAACTCTGGTTTGTGGTTGGTTATCTGTTTGATTTACACACCTTTCCTGACATCAGAATTATGCATGTTCAACTACAGTGTAGTTGCTACATGCTCAAAAAATGCTTTCCAGGAGATCCTGAACGTTGATAAATAACCAGCTAACGGTTTGAGTAAAACGACAGCACCCAAGGTTAGTCGGAAATCAGCTAAACTAGATTTTTTTAAAAACTTTATATTAAAATAAAAATTCTGAAAATGAGCATAATTTTAACTAAATGTCCCAATGTACTAGCCAGTGCAAACATTTGCACCTGTGTAAATAAACTGATAGAATCAGATTTTTGTGTAACGTAGCCTCTTTTTTTTTAATACAGTATGCCCGTTATTTTTGTTTAATGTTTATTTGGATAGTGAAGCAAAGACATTTAATTTGGCTCTACAGTATACTCCAGGCATTATAGATTTGGAATCAAATGTTTTATATTAGGCGACAGCACAGAATATCACCTTTGACTCCAAAATGACACAGTTCATTATTTACCATTATTTTATATTGGATAATATCAACACGATTTATACACAAGGTGTAATCCATTCTGAGAGACTCCCAGCAGCCTTGTTTATTGAATTTATCATACTTCCCTCAGAGCACAGATACAGGCTCCCCAAGTTTAAAATGAACAGGTCTATACAGTCCTTCACTACAGATGCTACCATCTTTGTCAATAACCTGTAGTAGTACTGTGTGCTGTCTACATATAGCTGTAAAAACTGTTTTGTCATGTGTTCATGTTGTTTTTATTACTTGCTGCAAAATTAATTGCCCCTAGGGGACAATAATATACCCCTCTCTACTCTTTTTAATGTTGATATATTTAAATGGAAATTAAGTGGTGTTTAGAGTCATTGTTTCCTAAACAAAAAAACTATTTAAAGAGAATCTTGTTATTTTTCCAATTAGTTGGAGTTACTACCGTCAACTTATTTTGGAGATGTATACATGTGAAGTCGGAAGTTCACATACACCTTAGCCAAATACATTAAACTCCGTTTTTCACAATTCCTGACATTTAATCCAAGTAAAAATTCCCTGTCTTAGGTCAGTTAGAATCACCACTTTATTTTAAGAATGTGAAATGTCAGAACAATAGTTGAGAGTGATTTATTTCAGCTATTATTTCTTTCATCACATTCCTAGTGGGTCAGAAGTTTACATACACTCAATTTGTATTTGGTAGCATTGCCTTTACATTGTTTAACTTGGGTCAAACGTTTTGGGTAGCCTTCCACAAGCTTCCCACAATATGTTGGGTGAATTTTGGCCCATTCCTACTGACAGAGCTGGTGTAACGAAGTCAAGTTTGTAGGCCTCCTTGCTCGCACAGACTATCAGTTCTGCCCACAGATTTTCTATAGGATTGAGGTCAGGACTTTGTGATGGCCACTCCAATACCTTGACTTTGTTGTCCTTAAGCCATTTTGCCACAGCTTTGGAAGTATGCTTGGGGTCATTGTCCATTTGGAAGACCCATTTGCAATCAAGCTTTAACTTCCTGACTGATATCTTGAGATGTTGCTTCAATATATCCACATAATTTTCTTTCCTTGTGATGCCATCTATTTTGTGAAGAGCACAAGTCCCTCCTGCAGCAAAGCACCCCACAACATGATGCTGCCACCCCAGTGCTTCACAGTTGGGATGGTGTTCTTCGGCTTGCAAGCCTCCCCCTTTTTTCTCCAAACATAACGATGGTCATTATGGCCAAACAGTTCTATTTTTGTTTCATCAGACCAGAGGTCATTTCTCCAAAAAGTACGATCTTTGTCCCCATGTGCAGTTGCAAACCGTAGTCTGGCTTTTTTATGGGGGTTTTGGAATAGTGGCCTCTTCCTTGCTGAGCATCGGTATATGACTTGTTTTATTGTGGATATAGACACTTTTGTACCTGTTTCCTCCTGCATCTTCAAAAGGTCCTTTGCTGTTGTTCTGGGATTGATTTGCACTTTCGCACCTAAGTACGTTCATCTCTAGGAGACAGAATGCGTTTCCTCCCTGAGCGGTATGACGGCTGCGTGGTCCCATGGAGTTTATATTTGCGTACTATTGCGTACTTACGTGGTACCTTCAGGTGTTTGGAAATTGCTCCCAAGGATGAACCAGACTTGTGGAGGTCTACAATTTTTTTTTGAGGTCTTGGCTATTTTCTTTTGATTTTCCCATGATGTCAAGCAAAGAGGCACTGAGTTTGAAGGTAGGCCTTGAAATACATCTACAGGTACACCTCCAATTGACTCAAATTATGTCAATTAGCACAGTCAACTTAGTGTACTTCTGACACACTGGAATTGTGATACAGTGAATTATAAGTGAAATAATCTGTCTGTAAACAATTGTTGGAAACATGTCATGCACAAGGTAGATGTCCTAACCGACTTGCCAAAACAATAGTTTGTTAATAAGAAATGTGTGGAGTGGTTGAATAACGAGTTTTAATGTCTCCAATCTAAGTGTATGTAAACTTCCAACTTCAACTGTAAATGATAGGAGCGCATCCTTGTGTCGCTCCCTCTTTGAACTATCGGCTGCCCGATTAACAAAATAACATTCTGTGTAACAATAAATCCATAGCACTTACAGCACAATAAAATATATACAAATTCATAGCTCTTTGTGAACTCTTGAAAAATTCAAATATGACAATTTAATTCACACAGTAACATTAATTTTGTCTATTCACGTTTTCATCTTTCTTCACACCTCCCCTGGCGTCAGTGACTTAAGGACTTCCATGAGAACATCTCTCCTTAGAGATTGCCACAGATACGTTATGTTTGATCCTTGTGATAGCCCACAGATGGTCTACCATCCAGACAATGTAATAAATTGTAATTCAGTCATCATACTGGGCTTTGCATGCCAGCCAGTCACCTTCTCTCATTCTTACACTACAGTCGTCATTCATGGAAAACAAATGAAAAATCAAAGGGCCTATGCGGAGCATCAACTTTTTGTTGTTGCCGTTTTAACCGATGCCTGTTTATTCATGAAAAGCAGAAGATGCAAAATATCATTAATCACAATGGTTAACCAATGCAAAATAATAGGAAAACATTTCAAGCTTATTAATAGCATTACATTTAGCCGAATCGGGTACACATGGCGCAGTGAAAAGTCAAATAAAGGAAAATACAACCAGATTCTAATCTAATCAACTATATTTAAATAATAGGAGTGTACTCTTGTGTCGCTCCCTCTGAACAGTGCAATAAAATATCAAAATGCATAGCTCTTTACGAAACCTTGAACAATCCAAACATGACAATTTTATTCACATTAATATTCATTTAATCTGTCTTCACACCTCTCCTGGCGTCAATGACCCCAGGTCTTCCATGGGAACGCCAGCCAGTCAGGAGTATTATCACCGTCTCATCCTTCCACTACAGTAGTCATTTATGGAAAACAAATGAAAAATCAGTCTGTCATGTCAAATAGTGTCCCCCTGCAAAAAAGGTTTTTGGGTTCCCAGGACTGCCGAAACATTGCAAAGAATACTATCCAAAGATGTTTTGGGATTTAGATTTCTAGCTAACGTTACTTGTTTACTTACATCCGCCTGCCTAGTCAGCTAGCTAGCCAGAAAGTTTTGTTTAGCTAACGCTAGCTAGATAATTGTTTTTGTAGCTTTCAGTTTGTATGTAACGTTAGCTGCACTTCAATGGCATACCTTGAGGAGATGTTATTTTATCTTTCCAACCAGGCGAAGTACTATGAAGAAAGAAAAGGCACTGCATGAACAACCATTTTTCAACAACAATTTTCCATCTAGGTAGTTGGTCATCTAGAAGTTGCTAGTTATACATTTATTTATGTCTGTCATTTTGAGGTATCTAGCTATAAGTTAACTCTGATCAATCAAATGGATAGGTCTAAGCAATTACGGTCATTCCAACTGCCCTTAACTAGGTATCTTTGCTAGACAGACACACAGACAAAGAGAGAGGGGGGAAGAGGGAGAAATAAAGGATGAACGTGAGAGTGAAAGAGAGAGGTGGGAAGAGTGTGAAAGACAGAGAGCCATGGGGGAGAGAAACATAGAAAGTAGTCGTGCAAAATTACTTAGACTTGAGTATTTCAACAACTCTTGTCTTCAAACTTGTTAGGCAATCACATGTACCTACGGGGGAAGGATTGTCAGCAACACAGGAGGGTGATTTTCACTGAGGAGAAGGAGACCATGCTGACCATACCGAGATGCATGTTGGCCATTTCGGAGTGAAGCGCATGATTGCCAAAATCAACATACACTTCTTTTGGCATGGGATTGTCAAGGATATGGACAGCTGGGCAAGTGAAATAACAGTTTGTTTATCGATCACATTCTATTATATCTGAAATTATTATGATTTCAATGCATGTCATCAGAGGGAAAACAATCTTTCAATTTGTCACGTTGAATGTGAATACCTGTCTAGCCTGATGGCGACCGATTATTTTACCAAGTGGGTGGAGGCAATACCCATTAAGGTCTGTAAAGGAAGATAACATGCTTAACTCTAAATTCCCTTCTGTAACCCATATGAAAAGGGAACCAAAAATGTATTTTCTTTTGTATGATACCCATCAAGGACCAGACTGGCGAGGCCACCTCCAAGGCGATGATGGACATCTTCAACGCCCATAGTTCTCCTGAGGTCATCTTGAGTGACCGAGGTTGTGAACTCTGGAACAAGGTACGGATGTTATAGGTTATATTCTGTCACCAATAGTTTGAGTTTTTTTCCCCATGGTACATAATCAGACATGTCAATATCTTCCATTGTCAATAGATATCCCTTTCCTACCCCCTCCTCCAGGTTTGGAAGTCCCTTGACGGGTTCTAGGAATGGTGGGAGGACAACCTGAAGGTAATTATCTTTGCACACAACAGCATCGTCCAGGCCTCCAGAGTACTCACTCTATCACCTGCTGTATGGACGGGAGCCGCAGCTGTTTACTGAGGTAAACAATGCAATTATATATAAAATGATTGCCTATACTGTAGTATAACAAATTTGTGATTGACTTCGTGTTTTGCTATTGCTATTTTTGTATAACGTACTTTGAGATCACTGATACTCCACCTGATGTGGTGGAAGTTGTTGAACCAGATCAGAACGCCTTCGAGGACCACCTTCAGGCACGGACTGAGAAGGATGTGGAGGGTTGTGACCACGTCAAAATTATTGTCCACTGTTTATTTATTTTCTGGCCTTCCAAGAGCTATATAAGAGATGTATTTGTAATAATATGAAAAATAATTGCATTTATTTCTTTTATCAATCAAGGTGAGACTGAACATGGACAAGGAGCTTGAGAAAAAGGAGAGCCACCGGAGGAGAATCAAGGGGACCAAGTGCTTTGACATCCGGGCGAATTACTTGACTTGGAAGAAGGAAGAAAGGAAGGCGATACCTGGGAAAGCTTGATGCTTTTTCACTTCTCGCTGGGGTCACCATCCGTTAAGGTGAAAATAAAATCTCAGATGATAACTATTTGTATTTGCTGCCTCACGGTGGGCGGCATCACCATGCTGTCAGCAGTACCAACAGTGGCCCAGTGGTTTCTCCAAATAGTCAATCTCAAGGCTAACCACTGGGTCACATTAAGTAACCGTCACTTCCAGGTAGGTACTGTTAAGGTGTAGGACTCCAGTCGTCATGACACCACCCTGGATTTTCTCTCAACTCATCTCTCTCTTTTCCAGGGACCATCCCTTACCAACCCCACTGACATAAAACATTTGACAGGTATCCTTTCTTTTCTGTCTTCCATTAACATTATTGCATGTCTAATCAAACATTTAAATGAAATCATTCAATAACTGTATTTGTACATACCTGATAATCCTTTAACCTGTGTGTTTTCTTGTTTACGTCTGTCTCCAACCCGGTTCCCTTTACTCTGCTCCTGTTCTCCAGGACCTAAGGGTTCAGCCTAACACCCAGACATGGATCCACCTGATGTCCTCCATTACCAACCACCCTCCAACTTTTCATGACATCAGCTACTGTTATTTTCATGTTGTCATTATCTTCTAAGAAAGAGCAAGACAACTATCATATTGGGCACATAATGTGAGCTGCACAGATTAGCTAAAAACACTAGCACTGTAAACACACTGTCACGTCCTGACCAGTGAAAAGGGTCATTTGCCATAGTAGAATGGTCAGGGTGTGGCAGGGGGGTTGTTTTGTGTGTCTTGGGTTTTTTTGGTTCTAGGGGATTTTGTTCTAGTTTTCTATTTCTATGTTTCGTTTTTATGTTTGGCCGAGTATGGTTTCAAATCAGAGGCAGGTGTCTTTCGTTGTCTCTGATTGGAAGCCATACTTAGGCAGCCTGTTTTCCTTTGGGCTTCGTGGGTGGTTATTTTCCGTTTAGTTATTGTACCTGACGGGACTGTTTTGTCGTTTGGTTATTTTGTTTAAGTGTTCTCTTAAAATAAATGAAGATGAGCACTATACACGCTGCGCCTTGGTCTGTTCAAAACGACAGCTGTGACACACACAGAACAAAGAGGGCAGCAGCGCCTGGACTTTGCAGTTTCCCTCTTCGAGTCCACCTTCCAAGACTGACTACATGTTGAAAACAAGTGACAGGCTCCCATCCGCACAGCACCCACCTCCTCTCTATTCCACACACCAGAATTCAGTATTTCAGTCTATGATTGCCATGTGAGTGTACAAAAAAATCTGAAAGTAAGTTAACACACATGTACCAACGATATATTTTTGAAATGTATTTAAATCTAAAAATATTGCTGGATTGGTTTTCACAGATGTTTGTTATTGTAAATTGTTACATATCCCTTGATGGTATTTGTTCAACATGATTAATTGTTGTATCATAAGACATACAATGGATATATATTCAACCAGAAGGGTGTACTAATGAGCTAGGCTCCCCAAAAAATTCTGCAGTATTGAAGGTCCCCAAGAACACAGTGGCCTCCATCATTCTTAAATTAAAGACGTTTGGAACCACCAAGACTCTTCCTAGAGCTGGCCGCCCGGCCAAACTGAGCAATCGACGGAGAAGGGCCTTGGTCAGGGAGGTGAACAAGAACCCGATAGTCACTCTGACAGAGCTCCAGAGTTCCTCTGTGGGGATGGGAGAACCTTCCAGATGGACAAAAAAAAATGGGGTATTGTGTGTATTAATCCAATTTAATACATTTTAGAATAAGGCTGTAATGTAACAAATTGTGGAAAAAGTCAAGGGGTCTGAATACATTCTGAATGAACTGATTGATATAGTTCAAGTCCTCTAGGGCTGCACTGTCTTTGTTTTTTGTTCTTGGCTAATAAGCGAATCAGAGACTGAGTTATAGATGTGTTTGAGATCTCCCTAGCCAATCATTGACATTAAATGATCAACTACAACTTTTTCACACTACTGGGCCAAACGGAGACAAGTTGAGCTCTACTGGGCTGGCCAGGTTATAGGTCCACCATAGTTGCTGTAACCATACTAGAAACAACAACGTAAAAAATAAAACATCTGAGCCAGGACAGTTTGGTTTGGGTAGGCTCTACAGTGTAAGTCGGGTATAAGAGTGAGGAAGAAACATGGATTGGAGTGTTGCAACTGTGATAAAGGGCCCGTAAAGAGAACTAGGCCTAATCTTTTCTCTTCAATACTGACCGTTAGACATACAAATGTCAGTTAGTATTTCAGTCTCTCACACACACTGCTGATGGGCAGTGGACTGAAATAGGTGCCAGTTATCACATTGGGTGCCGGTACCGTTTTATATTTAGGAACTCAAGCAGTAGAAAATGTGAGGTTCCGGAACTCAGTTCCGGTGTGAAGTCAAGCACTGCTGATGGGACGATTTTCCTAATCCTATTTATGGCCTGGCCCTGGTCCTAAAATAACCCTAGGTTCTATACCCTTTTTCGGTGTTGACAAGGAACCAGATAGGTATGCCTATAGGCAGGGTCACTGCATTGGATTTAAAAGCAACCAGTTCATCAATCCTGACAGAAACAAATCTGGTTGGATTCTTGACATTGTACCTTTTGTTGTACTCATGTTTACCCTTGAGCTAGGCCCCTAAACTGCTCCAGGGGCACCGCAATGTAGCTCACCGTGGCTTCCAAACCCTTGGGGTGTTTATGTGTGTGTGTTTCTGTGGAGGTTGGGCTAGGGCAGGGTAGCCACTTCGGGCCCTGGGGAGCTGCCGGGTGTACAGGTTTTTGTTGAGGTTGGTGGGCCAGGGGTTGATTTTTGGGCTGGGAATCCCTATTTCTCTGTGTCACTTCTGCCATAAACACACAAATGCACACTTACTGATGTAAATAATGTGTATGTTCTCACTCTCTCTGTCTCTCCCTAGTTGTTGTTGTTGTTATTGTTGATTCAGGTTTACATATGTGTCAGATGGAGGCCCTGTCCATCTCCACCTAGAGAAGCACCTTCACCACATGGGACAGGTAGGCTGAGAACAATGTACAATGTAGGGAAAAAAGCCTGCACTCACACAGGCCCTTGTTGATCACCAGGACTGAATAACAGTACAGCATGTGTGTACTGTGTTGATATCCCACCCCTCACCTCTCTCTTTCTTTTTCTACATCTCTCTATCTCTCTTACACACGCACAGACACACATACACACACACGAAAACGAAAACGGGAGTTCACTTTCACAACATCATCAGCTGGCAGGAGCTGAGCGCAGCGGAGCTGGTGAGGTCCTTGAACAACTGCACCATGATGGGACAGTCTGGGGTCATTCAAAGGTCACTAGAGGTCATACAGTAGTTTAGCAGACCCTAGCTCTAATTATGATAATACAGTTGAGAGACCTCTATCTTTGGACTTTGATTATTAGTAATGATAACATGTTGCTATCCCAAACGAAATGTGCCAAGGCCCCAAAAAATGCTGTAACTGCCAAGCAAATAACATTGTTAAAACATTGACTTGTATTTGTTGTTGTTTGTACTTTTTAATGGCAGGCGTTTCACTGCGTGATGAAGGTGCTGCACTTCATGTCCAGAAATAAATGCTTCCAGGTGGCAAGCCTATTTTAATTAAGATTGAAATTAAATACATTTTAATCCCACTTTGTAACACAATAAAATGTGAAGAAATGCAAGGGCTCTAAATACTTATGCAAGGCACTGTATATCTCGCAACGTATGAATTGTGTGTGTATCTTTAAGCTTTATTTATGGCGGCACACACTCCAGGGAAATTCACATATTTTCTGTCTTTTATTTATTTTTAAATCTAAATCTTAACCAAACAAAAGCCAGATCCCAGCAATTTCGCTATTGTCAAGCACTCAACTCCAAATATGTATCTTTAAAACAACAGTGCGGCTGTGTGTTAAGACTGTCAACATGTCGGTGTGTGTTTACATGTTAATTATTAATTTTCACAAGGTTTAGCTTAATCTTAGTCTACTACACACACAGGTTTCTCAATCCTATTGATTCATCACTGTTTCTTCTGAAATTGCAGATGAAAATCTGTTGCAGATGAAAACAACCCTTTTAGTTAACATCTGGTGCAATGTATGTTATAATATATAGTAATATACTGTATAATATAATGTATGCAATTTAGCAGATGTTTTTATCCAAAGCAACTTAAAGTCATGCATGCATACATTAAGTATGGGTGGTCCCGGGAATCAAACCCACTATCTTGGCGTAACAAGTGCCATGCTCTACCATTGGAGTCCCTGTCAAATAAATTTGTACCTCTTCTCTATACAATTCTAGAATTAGTCAATGCCACGGACTACTCTAATGCCAGTTTAATTACTGTGTATCAGGGTTGGGGTCATTGCATTTCAATTAGGTCAATCAAGGAAGTAAACTGAAATTACAATTCACATTTTTTTCTAATAGAGAAGCAATGAATGTTTGTTTACTTACTGAGTGTGTGCTGGAGTGAATTCCTCTGCTTTCTGCCTTTCTCCATCCTCCCCAAAGTACTGAACACTGGTGAGTCACATGATACTTGTCACATGACTCGCATGGTGCCCCTGTCAAGAATGCAGTCAGTCATAAGGGAGAAATCAGTGTAGAAAAAGCCACAAAATGGCAGTTAGAATCCAAAAAGAAGGACTGTCTAATGTACAGATTGAAAGATACTTTACTGCTATAATGATTTGAAATAATTTGTATAGTCCCATGTACATTCCCCATTTCCCTTGGTTTGTTTTGTGTATTATCATTTGTTTTTATATCCTGTATGGAGTTTTTAACATGCAAAGAAAATGAATGTAAAAAAAAAAATACAATAAATGCTATGTTATCTTATTCGTATTAGAGGTAGGAGCAGAGTTTCGTCTTGCTGTAACTTACTTTACTGAACTCAGAATAACTATCTTCTCTGCAAGTCATATCAGATGTTTCTGTCACGTGGTCTATTTGTTCTCCCCTCTATCTAGTTACAGCAATAAAGCCATATTAGATGTTTATTATTATAGTATCATATAATACCTATTTATTTATACAGGATCTCCTCTTCACCCTTCTGCTTCACCCGTCGCCACTTTGGCTTGACAGATCCCTCTATCTTTGGATAATTGTTCCCTATTATGTCTGTTGTGAGTATCTCATCAATACATCATCATCTCCACATCTTGGAATGAGTCTGTTATCTTTATGGGATTAAGGTATCTTTGTTTTGTCTGTGTAATCAGCCAATCAGTCAGTGGATCTTCAGGTTATTTTGTGTGTATACCTTTGTGTGTAAAACTGCTTAATTCTAAGCATAAGCCATTTATTGCGTGTTATATATAGTGGATTTAAAAAGTCTACACACCCCTGTTAAAATGCCAGGTTTTTGTGATGTAAAATAATGAGACAAAGAAATCATGTCAGAACTTTTTCCACTTTTAATGTGACCTATAACGTGAACAATTCAATTGAAAACCAAACTGAAATCTTTGAGAAAAAAATAAAATCATAACCTGGTTACATAAGTGTGCACACCCTTAAACTAATACTTTGTTGAAGCACCTTTTGATTTTATTACAGCACTCAGTCTTTTTGGGTAGGAGTCTATTAGCATGGCACATCTTGATGTGGCAATATTTGCCCACTCTTCTTTGCAAAAGCGCTCCAAATCTGTCAGATTGCGAGGACATCTCCTGTGCACAGCTCTCTTCAGATCACCCCAGAGATGTTCAATTGGATTCAGGTCTGGGCTCTGGCTGGGCCATTCCAAAACGTTAATCTTCTTCTGGTGAAGCCATGCTTTCGTGGATTTGGATGTGTGCTTTGGGTCGTTGTCGTGCTGAAAGGTGAACTTCCTCTTCATCTTCATCTTTCTAACGGACGCCTGAAGGTTTTGTGCCAAAATTGCCTGGTATTTGGAACTGTTCATAATTCCCTCCACCCTGACTCCAGTTCCAGTTAATAACTGCAGAATGTTAAAGTTCCAGTTAACATTCTGCAGTTTTATCATAATCTCCTGAAAGTTTTGAAACAAGAACAGTGATGAAAGATGAAATATTAATTCAGTCCCCGGAACCAGTCCCCGGTTCCAGCTGAAGAAAAACAGCCCCAAAGCGTGATGCTGCCACCACCATGCTTCACTGTGGGTATGGTGTCCTTTGGGTGATGTGCAGTGTTGTTTTTGCGCCAAACATACCTTTTGGAATTATGGCCAAAAAGTTCAACCTTGGTTTCATCAGACCACAACACATTTTCCCACGTGCTTTTGGGGGACTTGATGTTTGTTTTTGCAAACTTCAGCCGGGCTTGGATGTTTTTCATTGTAAGAAAAGGCTTCCGTCTTGCCACCCTACCCCATAGCCCATTCATATGAAGAATACGGGAGATTGTTGTCACATGTAGCACACAGCCAGTACTTGCCAGAAATTCCTGCAGTTCCTTTAATGTTGCTGTAGGCCTCTTGGAAGCCTCCCAGACCAGTTTTCTTCTCGTCTTTTCATAAATTTTGGAGGGACGTCCAGTTATTGGTAATGTCTCTGTTGTGCCATATTTTCTTTACTTGATGATGACTGTCTTCACTGTGTTCCATGGTATATGTATTGCTTTGGAAATTCTTTTGTACCCTTCTCCTGACTGATATCTTTCAACAATGAGATCCCTCTGATGCTTTGGAAGCTCTCTGCGGACCATGGCTTTTGCTCTGAGATGCAACTAAGAAAATGTCGGGAAAATCCTACTAGAACAGCTGAACTTTATTTGTGATTAATCAGAGTCACTTGATGGCAGGTGTGTAATGACTTCTATTTAACATGAGTTTGAATGTGATTGGTTAATTCTGAACACAGCCACATCCCCAGTTATAAGAGAGTGTGCACACTTATGCAACCAGGTTATTGTAAGGTTTTTCTTTTTCATTTTTCCCCCTCGAAGATTTCAGTTTGTTTTTCAATTGAATTGTTCACATTATAGGTCACATTAACAGTAGAAAAGTTCTGACATGATTTCTTTGTCTCATTCTTTTACATCACAAAAACCTTGCATTTTAACAGGGGTGTGTAGACTTTTTATATCCACTGTATATATATGTGTGTGTTTATAAAAATACTACATTTATAACTGTCACGATTGTTGTAAGGAGTGGACCAAAACGCAGCGGGAAAATGTATACTAATCTTCTTTTTTTATTTGAAGAAGGAAAAACAAAATAAACACGTATACAAAACAAACGACTCCAAACAGTCCCGTCAGGTGCAACAAACACTAAACCAGGGAATAACTACCCACAAACCCCCTTAGAACAAACACCCCTATAAATAGGACCTTCAATCAGAGGCAACGAGAAGCAGCTGCCTCCAATTGAAGGTCAACCCAATAAACACCACATAGAAATAGACCAACTAGAAATAACATAGAAATACACTAACATAGAACATAACCCAAACAACCCAGAAACACCCTAAACAAACACCCCCTGCCACACCCTGACCAAACTACAATAACAAACAGCCCCTTTACTGGTCAGGACGTGACAATAACTGAGGCTTGAATGCAAAATAAAGATGCTTATTTGGACATCATGGCGCCCAAAATGTCATAGCGCAAGAAAGTGCATAAATAAAAGATCTCAGGCCATCCTCAGTGTAAATGGTCAGCACACACACCTGGCTTCTATTTCAAGAATAATTGGATTTGTCAAGCAAGAAAATACATCACAAAATCTATAAATCAGTACCTAGTACAATCGAATGTATGATCTAGATTATATACAAAAGCGGACAGAAAAATATAATAAAGTATAGCTTTTTCATATACCATGTGAACATTTCGTCAGAATAAATAACACAGGATTGTAATAGAGTAGGGAACTAGAGAGACCACTATATATATATATATATATATACACACACACACAGGTAATATAAACATGCAATGACTGACTGATACTAAGGATGAATGTGGATAGGAGGTGATATTTTGAAGCAGTATACTAGCAATTGATATGTTACAACGTGGGCATTTGGACATTGGTTTATGGACTCAAGGTAAATATTTAGCTGATAAAGACACACTGTGATATTATCTTAGCTGTTGTTGTTAAGCAAAGTATGTGTTTCAATGGACACTTATATTTTCTGCATTGATCACTGGTTGACAGAACCCTTAAAGTGACAGTTCACCCCAAAATCCAAGTTAGTTATACTATTGGATTGCGTCAATTCCATGCCATTTATTTGGGATAAAGACCTACATTTTGATTGAGTTATAGCGTTGCTAATTAAATGTGGATGAAGTTACCCCCCCAGACACTGATCTAACAACCACCCTTCATCACTGTCAAACACGCCTTAAAATGCTTCAGCGAGCAGGCCTTTCTAATCGACCTGGCCCGGGTATCCTGGAAGGATATTGACCTCATCCCATCAGTAGAGGATGCCTGGTTATTCTTTAAAAATGCTTTCCTCACAATCTTAAATAAGCATGCCCCATTCAAAAAATGAAGAACTAAGAACAGATATAATCCTTGGTTCACTCCAGACTTGACTGCATTAGCAATCGCGTACTGCATTAGCATCGAATAGCCCCCGCAATATGCAACTTTTCAGGGAAATTAGGGACCAATACACACAGTCAGTTAGGAAAGCAAAGGCTAGCTTTTTCAAACAGAAATTTGCATCCTGTAGCACAAATTCCCAAAGGTTTTTGGACACTAAAGTCCATGTAGAATAAGAGCACCTCCTCCCAGCTGCCCACTGCACTGAGGCTTGGAAACACTGTCACCACCGATAAATCTACGATAATCGCGAATTTCAATAAGCATTTTTCTACGGCTGGCCATGCTTTCCACCTGGCTACCCCTAACCCGGCCAACAGCTCTGCACCCCCCGCAGCAACTTCCCAAGCCGCCCCTCTTCTCATTCACCCAAATCCAGATAGCTGATGTTCTGAAAGAGCTGCAAAATCTGAACCCCTACAAATCAGCTAGGCTAAACAATCTGGACCCTCTCTTTCTAAAATGATCCGCCGCAAATGTTGCAACCCTTATTACTAGCCTGTTCAACCTCTCTTTCGTATCATCTGAGATCCCCAAAGATTGGAAAGCTGGGGGAGACACTCTAGACCCAAACTGTTACAGACCCATTTCTATCCTGCCCTGCCTTTCTAAAGTCTTCGAAAGCCAAGTTAACAAACAGATCACCGACCATTTTGAATCCCACCGTACCTTCTCCGCTATGAAATCTGGTTTCCGAGCTGGTCATGGGTGCACCTCAGCCAAGCTCAAGGTCCTAAACGATATCATAATCGCCATCGATAAAAGACAGTACTGTGCAGGACCTGGCCAAGGCTTTTGACTCTGTCAATCACCGCATTCTTATCGGAAGACTCAATAGCCTTTTTTATTCTCTAATGACTGCCTCTCAGATAGAGTTCAGTGTGCTTCATATTCGTCGCCAAACCCACTGGCTCCAGGTCATCTATAAGTCTTTGCTAGATAAAGCCCCGCTTATCTCAGCTCACTGGTCACCATAGCAATACCAACCTGTAGCACGCGCTCCAGCAGGTATATTTCACTGGTCATCCCCAAAGCCAACACCTCCCTTGGCTGCCTTTCCTTCCAGGTCTCTGTTGCCAATGACTGGAACGAATTGCAAAAAATCACTGAAGCTGGAAACTTATATCTCCCTCACAAAAGTTAAGCTCATTAAATAGCTACAGGAGCTGTGTAAGTCTAACCACTGGCATGATGCCAATCAGGGCTGGGGCCAATTTCATTTAAATTCAATCAATTCAGGAAGTCAACTGAAATTCAAATTTTCTTCAATGCATTTCAATTAGGAAAATGTGGATTTGGGGTTGCTATGTACATACACTGTATAGGTAGGAGTAAAGTGACTAGAAAGAAAGATAGATAATACACAAAACAAAAACATAAACGCAACATGTAAAGTGTTGGTCCCATGTTTCATGAGCTGAAGTAAAAGATCCCAGAAATGTTCCATACACACAAAAAGCTCATTAACCACGCCAGCCCAGGACCTCCACGTCCGGCTTCTTCACCTGCAGGATCGTCTGAGACCAGTCACCCGGACAGCTGATGAAACTGAGGAGTATTTCTGTCATAAAGCCCTTTTGTGTGGAAAAACTGATTCTGATTGGCTGGGCCTGGCTCCTCACCCATTGGTGCCTCTGCATTGGCTTTATTAATGACAATATTTTCAGAATTGTATGTATTGATCTGACATTTATTTGATCATTTACAATAGGCCAGCATAGTCAAAATATTGATCAACATGAACACTCATAAGAAATAAAGGTGACGAATAATGGTGAGGCATCATTTGACATCAAAAATATTAATTATAGCCATAAGTCTAATATAGGCACCCAGCCGCTCTACAGCAGGAACCATTGATTCGTCCGAATGCTTGAAAAAAACAATACAAAGTAACGAAATGTGATATCATATCACGTAAAAGTTACTTCGGCTTTACAAAATGAAACCAACTACAGAGATTGCTGGGGAGGGGAGTGGCAGAGGAGGGGGACCCATGCACCCAGCTCCCATCAAGCAGGCTTCAGTCACCCACAAGATTGAAGCTTCCCCACATACGTCGCTGGATCAAGGGTGACCTCATTGAAGAGGAGATCCAGGAGCCCGTCTTGCCTGGGAAGCTGTGAAGACAAGAGTAGATGTTACATTTTCTAAAATGTTTATCATTACAGCTTGATGATAATGAAAAGACAAAAGGAGATGGAAAGTGAAATAATATTTGTTGACCAGCACTCAAATTTGCTGCGATGCCACATGTCAGTACACTTATATCAGTACACTTGTAACAACCTAACCATTACAAAACGTATATTTGATCAAATATGCCACTCGTAGCAAATAAGCCATAAAAAAAGGTTGTTAACCAAATTCGACAATCATTGACCTCCATACAAAAACTCCTCGTTTGGTGAACAAAAAAACGCCACCTGCTGGAGAAGACAGATTTTGGGCCCAGTTATCACTGAGCTATAATAAGAATTCCTCTCGTTTCGCCTCTTGTCTATGGCCAAAGCAAGGCGTAGACACACGTGATGACGATTTTAAGGAGGTACATATTTGAATGAGTTAAGATGACATGATTGGTGTTTTACATTTCTGACTTTATGTGATGTTGCATAAAGCTGGATGTAAATCCTTGGTAATGCCAGGACACACTCTTTTCACGTCACTTTGATACAAAGTGATTTTCGTAGCAAGTTAGGTGTGCATTTTCGCTAAACCTAACCCTAACCTTGACCTCAGTTTCCTAGTCTGCTATGATAATTATCCTAACCTGATGTGTAAATTCTACGAAAAAGTCACTTCGGTATTAATGTGGTGTGAAAATAGTTTTTTCCAGTAATGCCTGCCTCCTGAATCCAAGTGTTTGACATGGGGGGAGGGGAACAGTAACTTTATGATTAAACTTTATCAATGTACAAGCTACAGTCCTTTTTCATACTTTGGTCACCCTACTTTGAACTGGTTTCATCTAAATATCATCCGATTTCATGAAAAACATGATTTTCACTGTTCGGGACTTTTAAGGCATTTTGATGGATTGAGTGCTTCGAACGGCCTACATGGAGATGTGCTGCTTAATTCTTAATACCATAATTTAACTTGCCATGGATATTTGTGACATGTGAAGGTTGCAGCAAATGCTTTTTATGAATATTTTTTTTATTGCTGTCCATCGCTCTCTCTCTCTTCAACTCTGCCTTCTTTTTCCCAAAGAACATCAAATGTAGGAGATTTTAAAGGCCCAGTGCCGTCAAAACCAGATTTTCTTTCTGTCTGTTATATAATTCTCCACACTAGGAGGTTGGAATAATATTGTGATATTGTGAAAATCATGATAATGCCATTTTAGTGTAAGAGCTGATGAAAAGATTGCCTGAAATTTCTGCCTCTTTTGGTGGGATGGAGATTTGTCTAATAGACCAACAAGAAAGAGTTCCAAAACTCTCTGGGAATAGAGTACCACAGTATGAGTCATAATACCAATAAAACCTAGCAGTCAAACACAGAAATGGTTCCAAAAGTTTTTCCACCATACATTTTTCTCATAGGGGATTTTTTAGAAACACTTCGAGTAAAGGCTGTGTTTCATGCAGGCTTACCCTGGCGTGATGTTTTGATAACTGTGTAAATCTCTCTGGACAAAGTGTATTTTATCCACATATTTTCCTGTATTTACCTGTGTATTGAATAAATTGGCTCATTTTGTCTAAAATGACAATTCTGTCTTGGGCAAGTTTTAAATTGACACAATGCCTGTTATCTAGCTAGCTCATGGTTAGCGAGCTAGTTAGCAACATTAGCCTGGCTAGATTACTAAATGGCTACATTAACCGTCTATTTGTCTAGCCATTTAAATGCATGAGAAATTCACAAAAACAAGTTTAGCTTTCTTTTGGCTTTTATAAATCAACAGTTTAGCTTGCTAGTTAACTAGTTAGTGAAGCTAGGAATTCTTGCTAATGTTTGTGTCTGTGGGTGAGGGGTGGGTTGCCTACTTCAAGTAGGTTACTACTTGACCTGAAGCTACTCTAGCTAACTGTATTATTTTGGTCTGGCTTTTTGAGAGGTTTCAGAGATGGACTGATTACTAGTATCTCTTGACTCAACAGTGTTGCTTACTTTACTGTGGGAAGACATTGATCTGTTTGCTGTTACCCTCTGTACAGCAGATCATTAGTTTAGCTATTAGGCAAGGTTATTTGAAGTTATTTAGTGCTACTTGCTATGGTGGGTTTTAAATGAATTGTTATTCACATGTTTGTTTGAGGTAGAATTACTGTCATGTTATTGATGCCAAATTGCAAACCTTATTTGCACCTTGTCTATACCAGAACCAATGGGTGTGCCTGTGTCTTATCACCTTTCAACTAGGTCAGCTGTTTCAACCTGGAACACTATTCTCCTGCTTTGGTCTGTTTCATTGCAAGAAGTCCTGAAGAGCAGGACTGTGTGAAGGATTTTGTCCCACCCCAGCTCTAATACCTGACTTAATCAACTTAACGAATCACAACGATAGGCTATGATTTTTTAAATTTTTTATTTTATTTTATTTTTACAGGGACAGTGCACATTAACCAACTTTTCAGCCGGCTAATTTTCAACCGCAGTCCCTGGGCAGGTTATTAAAAACAATTACAATATAGACAATCATTGAACAGTGAGCACACACAGAGTAACATAGGACAAGCAAGACATAGCATACAGACAGAGCAACATAGGACAAGCAAGATGTAGCATACAGACAGAGCAACATAGAACAAAAAGCAACAAGACAAAATCCATAAAAACAACAAAGTGTTTCCACAGCTCACAAGCTACAGACAACAGACAACATGGAAAGTGGCAATACACAGCTAGTGATTATGTTCACAAATCTGATTGACCTTTAGCCATGTCTTCATGCATTTTGTGAAAGTGTGATATGTGGTGCAGTTATGTGTGTCTGATGGCAGTGTATTCCAGACATGGGACGCTCTCACAGAGAAAGCGGATTTACTAAAGGTGCTTTTCCTTAAGGGAACTATACAGTCACCTCTCATGGCAGACCTTGTGGATCTGCTGCCATATGTTTGGGTTTTCTGTTTAACAAAAATACTGAGTGGAGGGGGAGCCAGGCCATTTAGGATCTTGAATACAAGACATGCGTCGGTGTATTGCACAAGATTTTCCCAACTCAGGAGCTCATGCTTTCTGAGGATGTAACAGTGATGATGGCTATTGGGCTTCCTATCGACCACTTTGAGAGCCTGTTTGTAGACAGACTGAATAGGTTTTAATGTTGTATAGCAAGCTTGGGCCCAACTAGTCAAGCAGTATGTTAAGTGGGGGAGTATCATCGATTTGAAGTACAGTCTTGCTACCTCTGTGGTCAAACAATTTCGTACAAATCGGAAATTAGCTAGGTTGAATTTGGTTATTTGAATTACTTTTTTCACATGCTTTTTAAAAGCGAGGTTGGAATCAAGTATGATGCCAAGGTACTTAAAATCAGATACCACCTGGAGCTTCTCCCCTGACACATAGACATCTGGCTCAGTAGCATCTGTTGCCGTCTTTGTGAAGAACATACAAACAGTTTTTTTCACATTGAGATGCAAACACGAGTCACTGAGCCACTTTGTAACCTGGACCATTACAGTAGTGAGTTCTTGTGCAGCTTTTTGTTTGCTCTTTGCATGCACATATATCACAGTATCATCTGCATACATTTCAACTTCAGACCCAGTGCAGACAGAAGGCAGATCATTAATGTACATGCTGAACAGGAGGGGCCCCAGTATTGACCCTTGGGGCACGCCCACATCATAGCTAAGAGTGGGCGACAGCTCATTGCTCACTCTGACACACTGAGTTCTGCCTTCACAGTATCGAAAGCCTTCCTTAGGTCCAGAAACACAGCCCCAACAACGCCCCCTTTGTCCATCTTGGACTTCACATTTTCCAGAAGAAAGCAGTTGGCCGTTTCTGTGGAGTGTTTCGCTCTGAAGCCAAACTGCATGGAGTGTAATGTGAAGGGGCTGTTGTTGAGGTGGGCAATCAGTTGCTCTGCTACACACTTTAACAACCTTCAACACCACAGGTAGTATACTAATGAGCCTGTAGTTACTCACGTCAGCAGGGTCGCCCGATTTAAAGATGGCCGTTATTATGGCTGACTTCCATACCCTTGGAAACACCCCCAGACCAATAGATGTGTTGGTGACCTTAGTAATGGGGCCAATGAGTGACTCTTTGTAGTTTAAGAATGGTAGAGTCCAGCCCAAACACATCTTTGGATTTAGAGTTCTTTAGTGAGCTAATCACCTTGTTCACATTTGACTCAGAAACCTCCCTTATGATGAAGACAGGTTGAGATTTGTAATCAGGTATGGGTGAGGGATTCATTTCAATGGTATTGTTATACACTGACAATACAGAAAATTAGGAGAACCTTCCTAACTGTTGAGCATGAAAAATCCAGCAGCGTTGCAGTTCTTGACACAAACCGGTGTGCCTGGCACCTACTACAATACCCCATTCAAAGGCCCTTACTCTAAATATTTTGTCTTTCCCATTCACCTTCTAAATGGCACACATAAACAATCCATGTCTCAATTGTCTCGAGACTTAAAAATCCTTCTTTAACATGCCTCCTCCCCTTCATCTTGTAATGGCCGTCGTTAGAGAAAGACCAAGGTGCAGCGGAGGATGTGTTCATCTTGAATGAATTTTAATACAAAAGAGAACACTTTACAAAAACGACAGCCAAACAGTCCTGTCAAGAAAAACTCTAAACAGAAACAATCACCCACAAAAACCCAAAGGAAAAACAGGCACTTATGTGTGACTCCCAATCAGCAACAACAAACTACAGCTGTGCCTGATTGGAAGCCACACGGCCAAAATCAACGAAACAAACCAACCTAGAAAAAAGAACATAGAACGCCCACCCAATGTAACACCCTGGCCTAAACAAAATAAAGAACAAAATAAACCTTTCTATGGCCAGGGCGTTACACATCTACACTAATTGAAGTGGATTTAACAAGTGACCTCAATAAGGGATCACAGCTTTCATCTGGATTCGCCTGGTCAGTCTATGTCATGGAACATTCTTAATGTTTTGTATACTCAGTGTATAATCCATGCTCCACTTTCAAGTTGAACTTGAACTTGTTGACTGATGCCAAGGCGGCGGCTGCTAGAAAGAACGGAGCAGCTGCGGACCAGAAGATTGCAGCCAAGGCAGCACTGGCCCACACCTGCCCTGTCTGTCGGGTGAGTAGTATTAGTTGCTACTGTATATGCCTTTAGGTTCTTCTCCATGTCTAGGCTATTGTACTGGCCCGTGTGGTACAGTCTTACAAATCTGTAGTAGTTTGTTGCATCATATTGCTTAGTTTATCATTTCTGTCACCTTTGAATTCAATCTAAGCAACAGATGAACTTTCTCCATTTTGTACTTGACCTGTATAGACACAGACCCAAAGACATTCAAGCAGCACTTTGAGAGCAAGTATCCCATGTCTAGAATGGTCCCAGTACTGGTTGACGTGCAGGCCTAAGTGACCACACAGACTCAAATGGACATACAGCTGGGGTAAGACTCTTCCATCATTCACACACAGTAGACAGTGTAAACCACCATGTTGTCAACAAAATGATGTCCTCAAAGCTTAAATTGTGGGCAAAATTTTGTGGAAATGCTGTGATCATTCATCGTCTTTATTGTTCTGATTCACAGGCACACAGTGACCATGAGTTGAAAGCTGCAACTGAGATGGAATGGCGTTTAGGGACACACTCTGAGACCCAGAGTGTCCGGATATTTGTGACAATGACTTAAAAGATGTGTAGAACACACCAGCACATTTTATGTTTATTCCATGGCCAACTATCCCTCTAGCTACCCCTTATTCCACACTATTCCTTTTATTCCCTATGGCTCCTCAACTTTGAACACTTTGGAACTCTCCATCTTATCTCTATAAACCCAATCCAGGCCCTGCAGTGCCTAGCTCCATTCCCATTCCCCAGGCGCTCTCATTTGTTGACTTCTGTAATCGTAAACGCCTTGGTTTCATGCATGTTAACATTAGAAGCCTCCTCCCTAAGTTTGTTTTATTCACTGCTTTAGCACACTCTGCCAACCTGGATGTCCTAGCCGTGTATGAATCCTGGCTTAGGAAGATCACCAAAACCACTGAAATTTCCATCCCTAACTATAACATTTTCCAACAAGTTAGAACTGCCAAAGGGGGCGGAGTTGCAATCTACTGCAGAGATAGTAAGACAGAAATCTGCAGGCTATCTAGGTCTGTGCCCAAACAATTTGAGCTTCTACTTTTAAAAATCCACCTTTCCAGAAACAAGTCTCTCACCATTGTCGCTTGCTATAGACCACCTTCTGCCCCCAGCTATGCCCTGGACACTATATGTAAATTGATTACCCCCCATCTATCTTCAGAGCTTGTGCTGTTAAGTGACCTAAACTGGGACATGCTTAACACCCCGGCCATCCTACAATCTAAGCTTGATGCCCTCAATCTCACACAAATTATCGATGAACCTACCAGGTACAACCCCAAATCCGTAAACACGGGCACCCTCATAGATATCATCCTAACAAACCTGCCCTCCAAATACACCTCTGCTGTCTTTAACCAGGATCCCAGCGATCACTGTCTCATTGCCTGCGTCCGTAATGGGTCGGCGGTCAAATTGCCACCCTTCATAACTGTCAAACGCTCCCTAAAACACTTCAGACAGCAGGCCTTTCTAATCGACCTGGCCTGGGTATCCTGGAAGGATATTGACCTCATTCTGTCAGTAAAGGATGCCTGGTTATTCTTTAAGTGCTTTCCTCACCGTCTTAAATAAGCATACCCCATTCAAAAAATTGAGAACCAGGAACAGACATAGCCCTTGGTTCGCCCCAGACCTGACTGCCCTTGAACTGCACAAAAACATCCTGTGGCGTACTGCATTAGCATTGAATAGCCCCCGCGATATGCAACTTTTCAAGGAAGTTAGGAACTAATATACACAGGCAGTTAGGAAAGCAATGGGTAGCTTTTTCAAACAGAAATTTGCATCCTGTAGCACAAACTCCAAAAAGTTCTGGGACACTGTAAAGTCCATGGAGAATAAGAGCACCTCCTCCCAGCTGCCCACTGCAGTGAGGCTAGGAAACACTGTCACCACCGATAAATCCACGATAATTGAGAATTTCAATAAGCATTTTCCTACGGCTGGCCATGCTTTCCACCTGGCTACCCCTACCCAAGTCAACAGCTCTGCACCCGCACAGCAACTTGCCCAAGCCTCCCCATTTCTCCTTCACCCAAATCCAGATAGCTGATGTTCTGAAAGAGCTGCAAAATATGGACCCCTACAAATCAGACAGGCTAGACAATCTTGACCCTCTCTTTCTAAAATTATAAGCCGAAATTGTTGCAACACCTATTACTAGCCTGTTCAACCTCTCTTTCGTATCGTCTGAGATCACCAAAGATTGGAAAGCTGCCGCGGTCATCCCTCTGTTCAAGGGGGAGACACTCTAGACCTAAACTGCTACAGACCTATATCTATCCTACCCTGCCTTTCTTAGGTCTTCGAAAGCCAAGTTAACAAACAGATTAGCTACCATTTCGAATCCCACCGTACCTTCTCCGCTATGCAATCTGGTTTCCGAGCTGGTCATGGGTGCACCTCAGTCACGCTCAAATTCCCAAACGATATCATAACCGCCATCGATAAGAGACAATACTGTGCAGCTGTATTCATCGACCTGGTCAAGGCTTTCGACTTTGTCAATCACCACATTCTTATCGGCAGACTCAACAGCCTTGGTTTCTCAAATGACTGCCTCGCCTGGTTCACCAACTACTTCTCAGACAGAGTTCAGTGTGTCAAATCGGAGGGCCTCTGGCAGTCTCTATGGGGGTGCCACAGGGTTTAATTCTCGGGCCGACTCTTTTCTCTGTATACATGAATGATGTCGCCCTTGCTGCTGGTCTGATCCACCTCATAGCAGCACCCACCCATAACACGCGCTCCAGCAGGTATATTTCACTGGTCACCCCCAAGGCCAATTCCTCCTTTGGCCGCCTTTCCTTCCAGTTCTCTGCTGCCAATGACTGGAACGAACTGCAAAAATCACTGAAGCTGGAGACTCATATCTCCCTCACTAACATTAAGCACCAGCTGTCAGAGCAGCTCACAGATCACTGCACCTGTATGTAGCCCATCTGTAAATAGCCTATCCAACTACCTCATCCCCATACTGTTATTTATGTTATTTATTTTGCTCCTTTGCACCCCAGATTCTCTACTTGCACACTCATCTTCTGCACATCTATCATTCCAGTGTTTAATTGCTATATTGTAATTATTTCGCCACTATGGCCTATTTATTGCCATACCTCCCTAATCTTACTTCATTTGCACACACTGTATATAGCCTTTTTTTCAATTGTATTATTGACTGTATGTTTGTTTATTCCATGTGTTGTTGTTTGTGTCGCTTTGCTTTATCTTGGCCAGGTCGCAGTTGTAAATGAGAACTTGTTCTCAACTAGCTTACCTGGTTAAATAAAGGTAAAATAAATCCTACCTTCATCCATTTTGCCTATGTTGCATTCTTCACTTGTTCTTCTCCTGATTCGATAACATCTAGACCCAGTAACATGTTTAAAAGTGTTGTGGTGTACTGTTTTTGCTACCCTTTTTCACCTGTGTAATGCTGTCCTGCTTATTCTGGGGTTCATACTGAATGCAGTGCTGCTCACAATTGACAGCAGCAACATGGACCATTGACAAGAAGGGTGTTATATAGCTGTGTTTAGGCATGGTTTCCTTGTTTTGAGTCTGTTAAGTCTGTTTCTCTTTCTGCAGGAGTTGACCTACTATTTTATATTTAACCTACCTTACACATCCAGTTGTAACTCACCCACCAAAAATCACAACATGCTGTTTTACATTTTTTTTTTTTTTTTTTGCTGGTCTAATTCCTAATCTGTGAATTTTCAGTAATAATACTTCATATAGTGCTCTTCGATGTCCCAGGTTTGGGCACTGATTAATACATAATTTAATCTTTACTTCAAGTCAGATGTTTGTTATGTATGAAAGGCATATGCATCGTTTACTATTTAGATTTTTTTAAACAATGTCATTGTTGGAGTTCAGGTGTTTGACGTGATTGATGGGTGACTAGGTGCGTTCTTGTCAAATAAATATGCTCATTCATGATTATGGATACATTCTGCAATGAGTTAATCTGGCTTTGAATCTGCAACAGAATGTCAACAAGTTAGTTCTTAATTGCTTTAATACAGCAGTCCATTCTGATACCATGAATTTAAATAGATTTGAACTCGTTCATATAGTTGGCAGAAATTATGATGGATTAAATATAGACCACCGGTTGAAGGAGAAGCTGATCTGCCTTCAGAACTGCCTAAATACGTCAGGGCATGGACTTTACAAGGTGTGGAAAGCGTTCTACAGGGATGCTGGCCATGTTGACTCCAATGCTTCCCACGGTTGTTTCCAGTTGGCTGGATGTCCTTTGGGTGGTGGATCATTCTTGATACACATGGGAACTGTTGAGCGTAAAAAAAACAGCAGCGTTGCAGTTCTTGACACAAACAGGTGCACCTGGCACCTGCTACTATACCCTGTTCAAAGGCACTTAAATCTTTTGTCTTGCCCAATCACCCGCTGAATGTCTCAATTGTCTCAAGGCTTAAAAATTCTTCTTTAACCTGTCTCCTCCCCTTCATCTACACTGATTGAAGTAGATTTAACAAGTTACATCAATAAGGTATCATAGCTTCCACCTGGATTCACCTGGTCAGTCTATGTCATGGAAAGAGCAGGTGTTCAAAATGTTTTGTACCCCAGTGTATCTCACTGCTACTATGATAATATAGGATAACACAAGACCAAATGCATAAATAAGTTAAGAAATACTAGTTAAATATGGAATAGTAAATGAACAGTTCGTTTTCACAAAGTTTAGGCATTATTTTAATTTGAATTGAACCCTTATTTTACCAGGTAAGTTGACTGAGTACACATTCTCATTTACAGCAACGACCTGGGGAATAGTTACAACCCCCCCTCCCCCCTCCTCTGTGTCATTTGATTTACGCAACACACCTACTACTTTGAAGATGCAAAATATGTTTTATTGTGAAACAAACAACAAATAAGATAACTTGAGGGTGCATAACTATTCACCCCCCCCCCCTCAAAGTCAATACTTTGTAGAGCCACCTTTTGCAGCAATTACAGCTGCAAGTCTCTTGGGGTATGTCTCTATAAGGTTGGCACATCTAGCCACTGGGATTTTTGCCCATTCTTCAAGGCAAAACTGCTCCAATTCCTTCAAGTTGGATGGGTTCCGCTGGTGTACAGCAATCTTTAAATCATACCACTTATTCTCAATTGGATTGAGGTCTAGTCTTTGACTAGGCCATTCCAAAACATTTAAATGTTTCCCCTTAAACCACTCGAGTGTTGCTTTAGCAGTATGCTTAGGGTCATTGTCCTGCCGGTAAGGTGAACCTCCATCCCAGTCTCAAATCTCTGGAAGACTGAAACAGGTTTTCCTCAAGAATTTCCCTGTATTTAGCGCCATCCATCATTCCTTCAATTCTGACCAGTTTCCCAGTCCCTGCCGATGGAAAAACATCCCCACAACATGATGCTGCCACCACCATGCTTCACTGTGGGGATGAGGTTCTCAGAGTGATGAGAGGTGTTGGATTTACGCCAGACATAGTGTTTTCCTTGATGGCTAAACTCTAATTTGAGTCTCATCTGACCAGAGTACCTTCTTTCACATGTTTGGGGAGTTTCCCACATGCCTTTTGGCGAACACCGAAGGTGTTTGCTTATTTTTTTCTTTAAGCAATGGCTTTTTTCTGGCAACTCTTCCGTAAAGCCCAGTTCTGTGGAGTGTACGGTTTAAAGTGGTCCTATGGACAGGTACTCCAATCTCCGCTGTGGAGCTTTGCAGCTCCTTCAGGGTTATCTTTGGTCTCTTTGTTGCCTCTCTGATTAATTCCCTCCTTGCCTGGTCCGTGAGTTTTGGTGGGCGACCCTCTCTTGGCAGGTTTGTTGTGGTGCCATACTCTATTTTTTAAATATTGGATTTAATGGTGCTCCGTGGTATGTTCAAAGTTTCGTATATATTTTTATAACCCAACCCTGATCTGTACTTCTCCACGACTTTGTTCCTGACCTGTTTGGAGAGCTCCTTTGTCTTCATGGTGCCGCTTGCTTTGTGGTACCCCTTGCTTATTCGTGTTGCAGACTCTGGGGCCTTTCAGAACAGGTGTATATATACTGAGATCATGTGACAGATCATGTAACACTTAGATTGCACACAGTTGGACTTTATTTAACTAATTATGTGACTTCTGAAGATAATTGGTTGCACCAGATTTTATTTAAGGGCTTCATAAGCAAAGGGGTGAATACATATTTACGCACCACTTTTCCGTTTTTAATTTTTTAGAAATTTTTTCAACAAGTTATTTTTTTTATTTCACTTCACCAATTTCGACTATTTTGTGTATGTCCATTACATGAAATCCAAATAAAGGTCCATTTAAATTACAGGTTGTAATGCAACAAAATAGGAAAAACGCCAAGGGGGATGAATACTTTTGCAAGGCACTGTACTTATCAACCATCAGTGAGATGGATGTTCTATACAGAGGCCTTCCATTCTTGGTGCTCTTGCACCTAATTGAAGCCTCATGTTGTAAATTCTAGCTTTCAGCTTGCTTGCATATACGGTTGTATACCACAGTTGAAATTCTGTGTTACACTGTTGGGTAATTATATTCACACTAAGGGTGTGGCGTGACTGTAAACGTGTTTGATATTAAGCATCTCAATCACATCGCGTGCATGGGAAGGAGTTCCCATAGGTCTTTTGGCAGCCCGTTACTCTACTCAGAGAACCAACGTTACATCCCTAACCCAACGTTTTCCACCTACATTCACCGGCACCCAGAGAAATACAGCCCTCAGATGGCGTTCAATGATTTTCTCTTGTCGCCAGCAGTGATGCTGTCACCGTTGCCATTGCAACGGACAGATGAATTGTGAACAAATGAACTGTATTCTTGCTCTCATTTTGCTGGAATGAGAGAGAGGGGAAACTAATTGGGCACAAAGAGAAGGGCTCTGCAGACTATGAGAGGGTTGTGTGTGATGTGGAATACTCATACACTGTACTGCTCTCTGTACTAATTTTTTGCATCGATACACACAGTTTTCTCACACTATCTTCTTTCATAATCTCCCCCTACACAGAAGCACCCACTTGCCATCTCCCAATCTTTCTCATACGAACACGCACACACACACACACACACACACACACACACACACACACACACACACACACACACACACACACACACACACACACACACACACACACACACACACACACACACACACACACACACACACACACCACCTATTCTAACACCACTCACTAATTCAGTTTCTCATTTCTCTACTTTTGCACTCCCTCTCTCTCCCTCTCTTTCTCACTCACTCAGTCACTCTCACACACACTCTCTCTTTCTCCCTATCTCTCTCTCTCTCTCTCTTGCTCTCTATCCTTTCTCTCTCACACACATGCACACTCACAGAGAGAGAGAAAGAGAGAGAGAGAGGTCCTGTTTGCCTGTGGGCTTGGCAGTGGGCTGATTTCACAAGGGAAATGTGTTAGCGTGAGATAGAGATGGGCCTGGCCTATGAATCAACACACTTTGTGCTCACACCAATCAGACTATGGCAAAACATATTTATTGTGTGTACCGGAGAATGCATTTGCTTAAGTGTGTGGTGTGTAGTGCGTGTGCTTCTAACAGACCTAGTGTGTCTGTCGTTTTGATAGAAAAAAATGTGTGGGTGTGTATGTGTGTGTGTGTGTTTGTGATTGTGTGTGTATGTGTGTTGCATAGACTCTTAGAAAAAAAAACATTACTTATAGAATCAAAAAGGGTTCTATATCGCATACTTCATGTATGGAACCCCAAAAAGTTATACACTGCTCAAAAAAATAAAGGGAACACTAAAATAACACATCCTAGATCTGAATGAATGAAATAATCTTATTAAATACTTTTTTCTTTACATAGTTGAATGTGCTGACAACAAAAGCACACCAAAATAATCAATGGACATCTAATTTATCAACCCATGGAGGTCTGGATTTGGAGTCACACTCAAAATTAAAGTGGAAAACCACACTACAGGCTGATCCAACTTTGATGTAATGTCCTTAAAACAAGTCAAAATGAGGCTCAGTAGTGTGTGTGGCCTCCATGTGCCTGTATGACCTCCCTACAACGCCTGGGCATGCTCCTGATGAGGCGGCGGATGGTCTCCTGAGGGATCTCCTCCCAGACCTGGATTAAAGCACCCGCCAACTCCTGGACAGTCTGTGGTGCAACGTGGCGTTGGTGGATGGAGCGAGACATCATGTCCCAGATGTGCTCAATTGGATTCAGGTCTGGGGAACGGGCGGGCCAGTCCATAGCATCAATGTCTTCCTCTTGCAGGAACTGCTGACACACTCCAGCCACATGAGGTCTAGCATTGTCTTGCATTAGGAGGAACCCAGGGCCAACCGCACCAGCATATGGTCTCACAAGGGGTCTGAGGATCTCATCTCGGTACCTAATGGCAGTCAGGCTACCTCTGGCGAGCACATGGAGGGCTGTGCGGCCCCCCAAAGAAATGCCATCCCACACCCTGACTCACCCACCGCCAAACCGGTCATGCTGGAGGATGTTGCAGGCAGCAGAATGTTCTCCACGGCGTCTCCAGACTCTGTCACATCTGTCACATGTGCTCAGTGTGAACCTGCTTTCATCTGTGAAGAGCACAGGGCGCCAGTGGCGAATTTGCCAATCTTGGTGTTCTCTGGCAAATGCCAAACGTCCTGCACGGTGTTGGGCTGTAAGCACAACCCCCACCTGTGGACGTCGGGCCCTCATACCACCCTCATGGAGTCTGTTTCTGACCGTTTGAGCAGGCACATGCACATTTGTGGCCTGCTGGAGGTCATTTTGCAGGGCTCTGGCAGTGCTTCTCCTGCTCCTCCTTGCACAAAGGCGGAGGTAGCTGTCCTGCTGCTGGGTTGTTGCCCTCCTACGGCCTACTCCACGTCTCCTGATGTACTGGCCTGTCTCCTCGTAGCGCCTCCATGCTCTGGACACTACGCTGACAGACACAGCAAACCTTCTTGACACAGCTCGCATTGATGTGCCATCCTGGATGAGCTGCACTACCTGAGCCACTTGTGTGGGTTGTAGACTCCGTCTCATGCTACCACTAGAGTGAAAGCACCGCCAGCATTCAAAAGTGACCAAAACATCAGACAGGAAGCATAGGAACTGAGAAGTGGTCTGTGCAGAACCACTCCTTTATTGGGGGTGTCTTGCTAATTGCCTATAATTTCCACCTGTTGTCTATTCCATTTGCACAACAGCATGTGAAATGTATTGTCAATCAGTGTTGCTTCCTAAGTGGACAGTTTGATTTCACAGAAGTGTGATTGACTTGGAGTTACATTGTGTTGTTTAAAGTGTTCCCTTTATTTTTTTGAGCAGTATATATAGAACCCTTTTATAGAGTTCTTTAAAACTTAGTCAATGTTCACGTCATAAGAAGAAATTACCCTTGACCATGACCACAAATTTTGGAAAATAAACATTCTTTCCCATTGAGCCAACTTCGTTGTCGATTTTTAGTTATACAGAAATAACAAAACAATGCCTGAAAAGCTACTGTGTTGTTCAATGTACATGTAACCAAGTCCAAAACCCTATGGTTCTCAATGCTCCCATGTAGGAAAAAAGAGCCTGTGAGTAGAGCCCTGTGGCAGGCTATCCGGTGTGGGAGAGTGGGAAATGAGGGGACCTGGTGTCCAAGTAGCTACTGTATGGAAAATATTTCATCACAGGTATGACACATAACTTGTTTAGTAAAGTCGTAACTTCACTCACTACTTGTAACTGTATAGTCTGTTTGTTTGTGTTTGTCTTGGCTGGCTGGCTTAATGTTCCAGTCAGTACTAGCACTCACTCGTTCATGTGGCTGCTAGCACCGTCATGAAAAGGGGCATGAGGTAAGCCCTACAATAATATTACGTTTTTCTAAGTAGTGAGAACGCTCGGAAGCAGGCAATGTTGAAAAGTAATCTTTAGACATTTTGTACTTTTCTTAAATGTAGTTTTGTAATTGACTATGGGGTAACCTAGATAACCACAGGTTGTTTTTCCCACAGGCAGGCTGGCCCGCAGCGTTCTATCTAATACCGACGTGGAATATCAGAACTCCAAGGTTTATTCTTCACTGAACCAAAATTGATGGTGCCATTTATGAAGTCTACACCTGTTGTATTCAGCTCGTGACAAATAACTTATGATTTGATTTGATGGCCCACGTCAATCTTTGTACAAATTCTGTCTGGCTTTATGGAACAGTAGAGGATGGGTTGTTTCCTGGCTTGTTCCTGAGAAGAAGAAGAACATCTCCAGAAGTAAGCATGAGTTAATCTGCCAAAATGAAGACAAAATGCTTTGCAGACACATCACAGTATTCAGACCCCTTGACTTTTTCCACATTTTGTTACGTTACGGCCTTATTCTAAAATCGATTAAATTAAATTTTTCTTCATAAATCTACACACAATACCCCATAATGACAAAGCGAAAACTGTTTTTTAGAAATGTTTGCAAATGTATATAAATCTGACTTCATACTGAAATACTGAAATAAAATAAATAATTAGCTAATTGCCAATGTCAGGCTGGGTCTTTAGCTCTATTTGGCATATTTCATAATAAAAAATAACTTTTATTTGTAAGAGTTAGCTAGCTAGCTTGTAAAGTGTCTCATTAAGTAGGCTAGCTAGCTCACAAATGGTGCTCAAATTCTAATAAAATCTTATCTATCTAGCCTAGCTGTAGTTTATCAGACTTTGGCTTCATATATTTGAATTAAATAATCAACTTTGCTTTCCTTAATAAATTGAAGGTAAGCAAAAGTATGTGCTTATTGGTACGCTATTTGCAAGTTCAACCACCGTCCTGCATCGTCATGCTGGAATGGCAGTTGGTTTTTTAATCAGAATGGCAGTTCAATTTTGAATGGCTCAAAAGGTTTTATATATACAAAAGGTTTTTATCTAAAAGTGTATGATTTTATTAAACACATTATTTCCTCTTGCTTCTAGCTAGCATTTAGCTTGCAACAGCACAAGTTTGTATGAAGCTTGCTGTTTGCCACTCCGATCTCGGAGTTAACTGTAATTTCAGAGTTTGATGTGACTGGGCTTGTTTTTATTAGCTATTGTTAAAATCTACATTACACTCTGGGGTAGGGATAGAACCCTTAAGGTTCTATGCCTTCACTGGGTACATAATGTATATAGAACCTTTTTTAGCAAAGGGTTATTTAATTATTGTCCAATGGACCGAAAGGTTCTATATATGCTGTATAGTATGAACAAGTTCTGGTGGAACTGCAACAAATTCATTCTGACAGCAGTAATTGAATGGATTTCAACCTCTACTCCAGCCCTCCCACGGTCCTATCTATCCACAGAACACTAAATCAATGGATGTTATATAACTCTCTCTCTCTTTCTCTCTCTCACACACACACATACACAAACTGTGCTCTGTCATTGTGCATTAATGTGGGTGTTGGGGTGTTGTGTGGGTCCTTTGGTAATTATTTCTATAGCTTTACTTCACTCTCCCTCGGGTCCACAAATCCTACGTTTTGAGGAAATTCTCTCTTTCTATCATCTTTCTCTCCCTCTTGCTCAGGGTTGCTGGCATTGCATTTCAGTGATGCTGTACTTCCATGGCAACCACGATTGTTAAAAGCCCCAAATATCTGTTGAGCTAGTTATATCATGATTGGGTCTAATCCTGAATGCTGATTGGTTAAAATGCTGATTGGTGTCTGTTCCACAAGTTACCACCGACCTAAATCTATTATGTTAAAATACCCATTTACTCTGTTCCATTTGACTGTGCAATCCACTGTCTCATCAGCCCAGCCAGGCAATTTATAAACTTGATTTCCAGTATAAAAAGCAACTACATATTATTTATTTTAGACTAACATTTAGTTTTCAACAACGAAGATTTGTCTAAATCTTGCTGTTTGTCTCTCCACATTTGCAACATTGTTTCAATACTCAAATTCGATATCCAGCTGTCGCATAGTAATGAATAAGTCGGGATGAGACAGACAGGCAGGCAGCTTTTCTCAGCCAGTCGAAATCATGAATCTGCATCATATTTATGGATATATACAAAGAAATTTCAATAGAAAACAGATAGTGGAGCTAGATTGCAGTCTTTCCAGCTTTAGTTTGAAGTGATTGTGTTATCTGTGTTGTTGGCAAGCTCTTCTGAACAACAGTGCCCTGACGAGAGAGCACATTTTCTATGCCAGGTGAAATCGTGCATTATTAGCTCATTGTTATGGATGTGTCCAAATAAATGTCACTAGAAAACAGCTTAAAGAAATGCAAATGTGGGCTACTTTGTTCTTATTCTGGCTGCACTGTAACTATAAATTAGCCATTGTTGGCTAGCTAGCAAGCAAGGGATAAGAACATTTCCAGCCAGAATGGCAAAAGAACATTTAGAACGAACGACTGTCGCATCCATAGATACAGAACAAAAATACTTAACTACTGGGTCGCGTCTCTGGCAACCGATAGAATGAACAGCCAGCTGGCTTGGGTAGCAAACGTAGATTTGTGTCGGGACTATATCTTGTGGAAGTCTGAAATAGTATAAATAAATTCATCAAAATAACGTTTTTAATTAAAATATGTAAATCATTATTTGAATATGTTGGTAACCCGTTTTATATAAGTGAAAATGCCCTCGAAGCCTGTGTTTGGAGGATATATTTGTAATGGCTCTCGTTGTTAGAAGTAGAAGTGAACCAAAGTGTAGAATGATAAGTGCTCATGATTCTTTATTATCACAACACACTCAAACAAAATAACAAAAAGGCGAAAAATGAAAATGTACAGTTCTGTCAGGCAACAGAGGCTAAACAGAAAACAACCTCCCACAAACACAGGAAGAAAACAGGCTGCCTAAGTATGATTCCCAATCAGAGACAACGATAGACAGCTGCCTCTGATTGGGAACCACACTCGGCCCAAAAACAAAGAAACAGAAAAAATAGATTTTCCCACCCGAGTCACACCCTGACCTAACCAAACATAGAGAATAATAAGGATCTCTATAGTCAGGGCGTGACAATATTGGCACGGTTTGCAGGCAACTTAATCTCAGGCCTAACAACACCTGTGCCAATACATGCCAAGATATCCTCCAAACACCGGCTTCTCTGGCATTATCGTTTAATGATAAACGGTAAGTTTGGATCCTGGATGCTGATCAAATAAAGTAAAATGTTATTTGTCACATCCGCCGAAAACAACAGGTGTGGACCTTACAGTGAAATGCTTACTTACAAGCCCTTAACAAACAATGCAGTTTTAAGAAAAAATAAGTGTTAAGGAAAAAATAGATAAATAAAAAATAACACTAACATATAACTAAAGAGCAGCAGTAAAATAGCAATAGCGAGGCTATATACAGGGAGTACCGGTACAGAGGCAATGTGTGGGGGCACCGGTTAGTCAAGGTAATTGAGGTAATATGTACATGTAGGTAGAGTTAAAGTGACTATGCATCGATAATAAACAGAGAATAGCAGCAGCATAAAAGAGGGGGGCAATGCAAATAGTCTGGGTAGCCATTTGATTAGCTGTTCAGGAGTCTTATGGCTTGGGGGTAGAAGCTGTTAAGAGGTCTTTTGGACCTAGACTTGGCGCTCCGGTACCGCTTGCTGTGCGGTAGCAGAGAGAACAGTCCATGACTAGGGTGGCTAGAGTTTTTGACAATTTTTAGGGCCTTCCTCTGACACCACCTGGTATAGACGTCCTGGGTGGCAGGAAGCTTGGCCCCAGTGATCTACTGGGCCGTACGCACTACCTTCTGTTGTGCCCTGCGGTTGGAGGCCGAGCAGTTGCCATACCAGGCAGTGATGCAACCATTCAGTATGCTCTCGATGTTGCAGCTGTAGAACTTTTTGAGGATCTGAGGACCCATGCCAAATCTTTTCAGTCTCCTGAGGGGGAATAGGCTTTGTTGTGCCCTCTTCACGACTGTCTTGGTGTGTTTGGACCATGATAGTTTGTTGGTGATGTGGACACCAAGGAACTTGAAGCTCTCAACCTGCTCAACTACAGCCCCGTCGATGAGAAAGGGGGCGTGCTCTGTCCTCCTTTTCATGTAGTCCACAATAATCTCCTTTGTCTTGATCACGTTGAGGGAGAGGTTGTTGTCCTGGCACCACACGGTCAGGTCTCTGACCTCCTCCCTATAGGCTGCCTCATTGTTGTTGGTGATCAGGCCTACCACTGTTGTGTCATCGGCAAACCTAATGATGGTGTTGGAGTCATGCCTGGCCATGCAGTCATGAATGAACAGGGAGTACAGCAGGGGATTGAGCACGCACCCCTGAGGGGCCCCCATGTTGAGGATCAGCGTGGCAGATGTGTTGTTACCTACCTTTACCACATGGGGGCGGCCCGTCAGGAAGTCCAGGATCCAGTTGCAGAGGGAGGTGTTTAGTCCCAGGGTCCTTAGCTTAGTGATGAGCTTTGAGGGAATGTTGAATGCTGAGCTCTAGTCAATGAATAGCATTCTCACATAGGTGTTCCTTTTGTCCAGGTTGGAAAGGGCAGTGTGGAGTGCAATAGAGATTGCATCATCTGTGGATCTGTTGGGACGGTATGCAAATTGGAGCGAGTCGTGGGTTTCTGGAATAATGGTGTTGATGTGAGCCATGACTAGACTTACAAAACACTTCATGGCTACAGACGTGAGTGCTACGGGTCGGTAGTCATTTAGGCAGGTTACCTTAATGTTCTTGGGCAGAGAGACTATGGTGGTATGCTTGAAACATGTTGGTATTACAGACTCATTCAGGGATAGGTTGAAAATGTCAGTGAAGACACTTGCCAGTTGGTCAGCGCATGCTCGGAGTACACGTCCTGGTAATCTGTCTGGCCCTGCGGCCTTGTGAATGTTGACCTGTTTAAAGGTCTTACTCACATCGGCTATGAAAAGCGTGATCAAACAGACATCTGGAACAGCTGATGCTCTCATTCATGTTTCAGTGTTACTTGCCTCGAAGCGAGCTTAGAAGTAATTTAGCTCTTCTGGTAGGCTCGTGTCACTGGGCAGCTCATGGCTGTGCTTCCCTTTGTAGTCTGTAATAGTTTGCAAGCCCTGCCACATCCGACGAGCATCGGAGACAGTGTAGTACGATTCAATCTTAGTCCAGTATTGGCACTTTGCCTGTTTGATGGTACGTCTGAAGGAAAAGCAGGATTTCGAAGAAGCTTCCAGGTTTGAGTCCTGTTACTTGAAAGCGGCAGCTCTACCCTTTGGCTCAGTGTGTATGTTGCCTGTAATCCATGGCTTCTGGTTGGGGTATGTACATACAGTCACTGTGGGGACATTTTTAGTAATTTAGCAGACACTCTTACCTTAAACAGCTTATTGAGTTTGGTCTTAGTGCCAGCATCTGTTTGTGGTGGTAAATAGACAGCTACGAAGAATATAGATGAACACTCTCTTGGTAATTAGTTTGGTCTAATGCTTATCATGAGATACTCTACCTCAGCAGAGCAAAACCTTGAGACTTCCTTAGATTACGTGCACCAGTTGTTGTTTACAAAAATACAGAGACCATCACCGCTGTTCTATCCTGCCGAAAAAGTATGAAACCCACCAGCTGTATGTTATTCATGTCATCATTCAGCCACGACTCGGTGAAACATAAGACATTACAGTTTTTAATGTCCCGTTGGTAGGATATATATGCTCGTAGTTCGTCTATTTTATTTTCCAGTGATTGTACGTTGGCAAATAGTATCGTCGGTAAAGGCAGATTACCCACTCGCCGTCGGATCCTTACAAGGCACCCAGATCTACACTACCGTTCAAAAGTTTTGGGTCACTTAGAAATGTCCTTGTTTTTTAAAGAAAAGCACATTTTTTGTCCATTAAAATAACATCAAATTGATCAGACATTGATGTAGACATTGTTAATATTGTAAATGACTATTGTAGCTGGAAACGGCAGATTTTTGAAAATGGAATATCTACATAGGCGTACAGAGGCCCATTATCAGCATCCATCACTCCTGTGTTCCAATGGCACATTGTGTTAGCTAATCCAAGTTTATAATTTTCAAAGGCTAATTCATCATTAGAAAAACCCTTTTGCAATTATGTTAGCACAGCTGAAAACTGTTGTCCTGATTAAAGAAGCAATAAAACTGGCCTTCTTTAAAATTAGTTGAGTATCTGGAGCATCAGCATTTGTGGGTTCGATTACAGGCTCAAAATGGCCAGAAACAAATAACTTTCTTCCGAAAGTCGTCAGTCTATTCTTGTTCTGAGAAATGAAGGTTATTCCATGCGAGAAATTGCCAAGAAACTGAAGATCTCGTACCTCGCTGTGTACTACTCCCTTCACAGAACAGCGCAAACTGGCTCTAACCAGAATAGAAAGAGGAGTGGGGGGCCCCGGTGCACAACTGAGCAAGACGACAAGTACATTAGAGTGTCTAATTTGAGAAACAGACGCCTCACAAGTCCTCACCTGGCAGCTTCATTAAATAGTACCCGCAAAACACCTGTCTCAACGTCAACAGTGAAGAGGTGACTCCGGGATGCTGGCTTCTAGGCAGAGTTGAAAGAAAAAGCCATATCTCAGACTGGCCAATGAAAATAAAATATTAAGATAGGCAAAAGAACACAGACACTGGACAGAGGAACTCTGCCTAGAAGGCCAGCATCCCGGAGTTGCCTCTTCACTGTTGACGTTGAGACTGAAGTAAGAATCTAAATAAACTCAGCAAAAAAATGAAATGTCCCTTTTTCAGGTTCCTGTCTTTCAAAGATCATTCATAAACATCTAAATAACTTCACACATCTTCATTGTAAAGGGTTTAAACACTGTTTCCCATGCTTGTTCAATGAACCGTAAACAATGAATGAATATGCACCTGTGGAACGGTCGTTAAGACACCAACTGCTTACAGACTGTAGGCAATTAAGGTCAGAGTTTTGAAAACTTAGGACACTAAAGAGGCCTTTCTACTGACTCTGAAAAACACCAAAGGAAAGATTCCCAGGGTCCCTGCTCATCTGCATGAACGTGCCTTAGGCATGATGCAAGGAGGCATGAGGACTGCAGATGTGGCCAGGGCAATAGATTGCAATGTCCGTACTGTGAGACACCTACCACTTGTTCAGTTTATGTCTCAGTTGTTGAATCTTGTTATGTTCATACAAATATTTACACATGTTAAGTTTCCTGAAAATTAACGCAGTTGACAGTGAGAGGACGTTTCTTTTTTTTGCTGAGTTTATTAGCTAGATATTAGGCCAGTCATTTGCTAAATATTAGGGCTATAGTTTAAATATTTACCTGTCAAAGTGCAATAAATTTTTTTTTTTACAGATTATGATATGACAGATCAGTCTGTTCCTCCATGCTGTGCTCTGTTGTCCCCACACATGCAAAACTCCACTAATTCAAAGGCCTAGGGCTATGTATTTAGACAATAAAATTATTCTCCCTGGGCTACAACATCAGTGCAATGAGAAATGTATTATTGTTATCAAGTGAGTAGACACTTATTGTCTCTAGGCTGTAAACTGCAGTGATGTAGGCTAATTTGAATAACTGCTCAAACATCATGCTTGTTTCATGCTGAAATAACTGCATACAGCCAAGGCCTGATTTTGCAACCATCTGGATCAGTTTGGGTCTATTCTCGATAGTTTAGAAGGTCCAGAAAGGTACATTAGCAGGCCACTCATATGGTGTATTTTGTCAGGACATAGCCTATTGGTGTTAAGATAGGCCTACTATTGGAAAATGTGAGCTTCTCCTTTCCAACTCCCCGCCCGTTCTTAATGCTGTAGCCTATTTTACTTTCAGCAAGCGAGATCAATCGTGCATATCTCACCTAATAGGCTATTACTAAAGAAAATAAGTTGAAATAAGTGTCCAACAAGATTTTGTAGTTTGGCTTTTCTTGGGACTCCACAAGACTGATTAGGAATAGCCGAGGCAATAGGAAGGCCAGGTGCATAATTGTGCAACAGAACAACGAGGACAAGCTCAAGATGTAGTTAGAAGTGTATGCATATCACCCTATAATTCATAAGCTCAATTTTGGGCTTATTACTGCAGTGAATATATCCAGTCAATTTACACAGCGAAAGAAAAAAATGTGATCAGATAGTCTAACGAAATCATAGGTAGACTACTGTGAGCTCCAGAGGCTGCGCTCCCAGACCCCGGGCACACTACTCGAAAAGCTACCTACCCTATTGATTCCGGTTTTTAGGGACAAGGAATGTATCCTTCCTAGGCTACAACAACACAATATAATGATTAATGTCATTATTTTGTTCAAGTAAGTACAACACTCTAGGTTCGCAAAGACAATAAAGTTGAATGAATAGTCAATGTGTGTGTGTGTGTCAGTTCAATAAAGGCAGTTCAATAAAGTTGAATGAATAGTCAGTGTGTGTGTGTGTGTGTGTGTGTGTGTGTGTGGTGTGTGTGTGTATGCGTGCGCGGGGAGCGAGGGGGGGGGGGACTCCTAACAACACTGGCTGTGACACACTTCCGTATTATTTTATTTTAATAGCAAATTCAGCATGAAACATTCTGAATTTGAAATAAGTGGGTAACTTTGATAAAATAATACTGGAAAGAATGTGTGTCTCTCACTGCGATATCGCGGTACAGAAAAAAACACCTTATGGTTGCCAGGCACACACACACACACACACACACACCAGAGAGCAGGTTGATGCTCATTGTCAACACAACTCACACATATTTTTCCATGTAGTCTGACTGAATAGGCTACATGTTAGGTGTGCTAGGCTACCACAGCCGGAATTCATGAACAGCCTATTACTGTATGGAAAGCATAGGCCTATCATTGTCATCATCATAATCTCTAGATATTCCCAGTTTGCATCTTATTTGTTAGGTACACCATATTCTCAAATTGTCTCAGGTCATGATAAATGGACAAATCCAGATTTATTATAGCGTTTTCGTTTAGTGTCTCTAATCTAGGCTACTCTGTCCAAGCCGTTCTTTTATCATGACTATTTTACGGTAGCCGCAGCGCTTTGAGTAGCGGAGCGAGACTGCCGCTAGTGGCAGAAAACGTCACAGAGTTTCCAAAAAAAAAAAAATCAACAAGAGCATCATTGCTTCACTGTGCCGCACATTCCATTACAACCATTGACCCAACCACATACCGCCTACATCCCTGATTTCGCCTCATACGAGGCGTATTCCACGTATTTTTAAAAGAAAAAGACATCCCCAAATTTCCACAATGGCAAGTAATGAAGACAAACCGGCGGCGAAAGAGGATGAGAATGCTGGAAGCTGGAAAGATTCTATCTTCAACCCAAGGACCGGAGAGTTTTGTGGGCGCACAGCGAAGAGCTGGGGTAAGAAAACCTGGACCGGGGCTGGGGCATAGCCCACTATCGAAAATCATATTTTTTTTTAAATGTGTATTAATATAATTGCAAGCTATTCGATTTGGATGAGCATATTGTCACAGCCTAATATCGGATAGTAATATTATATTGTATCCACCCATTCATTCATGGTCTCTATCATTGCGAGGCAATGGTGGCCTGATAGGGTGACAATGAATCTATTTCTGTCTCGTTGGCTTTGAAGCGTCATATTGTCAGCCGCTCATGGTGTGTGTGTGTGTGTGTGCGCGCGCGTACGTGTGTGCATGGTGCGTGTGTGTGACACCCTGTACATTTCAGCACTGATTAGCTCAAGACAGATGAATGAGACTAGCCCAGCTTTAACCATAATAATTAGAAACCAAAACCAGTGTATTTCCATTGAGACCACAAATAGACGTATAGTCTTCAACTCAAATACACGGTTTATGATATATAAGGTGAGCTATACCTTGTCTAGGCCTTCTTCGGTAACCACGCAATTTGGAATGATAAACTATATGCAAATTATATTAATACAGATTAGATCATACATTAAATGAATGTGCCCTTTTCAGAACAATTTGATCAGAAATCATCAATATCTGCCCTGTAGTGTATCGTACTACACATCAGTAGTATGCGGAAGAAAAAAAACTGCAGTGTGTGGTTGTGTGTGTGCACGTGTATGTGCACGTGCATCCTCTGGAACAGACCAATTTATGGCTAACATCCAGCTAGCATGATTATGTGAAGACCTTGATGTTAAAACCTTCACTGGTGTTACTAGTGAAATATACCACTGACACACACAGAAAATATGAAAGTATTCGCATTTATGGAATTTAAATCGTCAATTTATAGCAGTAATCTATGGTTACTTTGAAGATGGTGAGCAAGCTCAGCTAAATCTATGCGAGCTAGCAGCTAGCATTAAGACCCTATGTGGTGCTGTGCAGTGGGATGCTCCTCTCGCACTCTGTCACAATACCTCCTCACTCTACGGCTGCATGGCTTCCCACATTAGCATGCTTGTCAAGGTCAAATGGGTTTCCCCCTTGATCAAGATGCAGGTGCATGATGGGAATGTGTTGGAGGAGAGTGGAGGGAGGGGGAGGTAGGACAGGACAGGCAAATATTTTGGAATCCTCCATTCTCTGCTGGTTATATGAGAGGTGTAGTCTGTAGGCCTAGTGTGTGGTGAACAACCTGATCGTCTGTTTGCATGGTAGGCCCAGTTCTTATTAGAGGTCGACCAATTACGATTTTTCAACGCCGATACGGATACCGATTATTGGAGGACCAAAAAAAGGCCGGTACCGATTAATCCGCCGATTTTTTTGTGTTGTTGTTGTAATAATGACAATTACAACAATACTGAATTAACACTTATTTTAACTTAATATAATACATCAATAAAATCAATTTAGCCTCAAATAAATAATGAAACGTTCAATTTGGTTTAAATAATGCAAAAACAAAGTGTTGGAGAAGAAAGTAAAAGTGCAATATGTGCAATGTAAGAAAGCTAACGTTTAAGTTCCTTGCTCAGAACATGAGAACATATGAAAGCTGGTGGTTCCTTTTAACATGAGTCTTCAATATTCCCAGGTAGGAAGTTTTAGGTTGTAGTTATTATAGGAATTATAGGACTATTTCTCTCTATACGATTTGTATTTCATATACCTTTGACTATTGGATGTTCTTATAGGCACTTTAGTATTGCCAGTGTAACAGTATAGCTTCCGTCCCTCTCCTCGCTCCTACCTGGGCTCGAACAAGGAACACATCGATAACAGCCACCCTTGAAGCAGAGTTACCCATGCAGAGCAAGGGGAACAACTACTCCAAGTCTCAGAGCGAGTGACGTTTTAAACGGTATTAGCGCGCACCCCGCTAACTAGCTTGCCATTTCACATCGGTTACACCAGCCTAATCTTGGGAGTTGATAGGCTTGAAGTCATAAACAGCGCAATGCTTGAAGCATTGCGAAGAGCTGCTGGCAAAACGCACGAAAGTGCTGTTTGAATGAATGCTTACGAGCCTGCTGGTGCCTACCACCGCTCAGTCAGACTGCTCTATCAAATCATAGACTTAATTATAATATAATAAACACACAGAAATACGAACCTTAGGTCATTAATATGGTAGAATCCGGAAACTATCATCTCGAAAACAAAACGTCTTTTCTTTCAGTGAAATACGGAACCGTTCCGTATTTTATCTAACGGTGGCATCCCTAAGTCTAAATATTCCTGTTACATTGCACAACTTTCAATGTTATGTCATAATTACGTAAAATTCTGGCAAATTAGTTCGCAATGAGCCAGGCGGCCCAAACTGTTGCATATACCCTGACTCTGCGGGCAATGAACGCAAGAGAAGAGACACAATTTCACCTGGTTAATATTGCCTGCTAACCTGGATTTCCTTTAGCTAAATATGCAGGTTTAAAAATACATACTTCTGTGTATTGATTTTAAGAAAGGCATTGATGTTCATGGTTAGGTACAGTCATGCAACGATTGCGCTTTTTTTTCGCAAATGCGCTTTTGTTAAATCATCCCCCGTTTGGCGAAGTAGGCTGTCTTTGTTAGGAAGAAATAGTCTTCACACAGTTTGCAACGAGCCAGGCGGCCCAAACTGCTGCATATACCCTGACTCTGTTGCAAGAGGTGACACATTTTCCCTAGTTAAAAGAAATTAATGTTAGCAGGCAATATTAACTAAATATGCAGGTTTAAAAATATATACTTGTGTATTGATTTTAAGAAAGACATTGATGTTTATGGTTAGGTACACGTTGGTGCACTGACAGTCCTTTTTCGCGAATGCGCACCGCATCGATTATATGCAACGCAGGACAGGCTAGATAAACTAGTAATATCATCAACCATGTGTAGTTAAGTAGTGATTATGATTGATTGATTGATTGTTTTTTATAAGATAAGTTTAATGCTAGCTAGCAACTTACCTTGGCTTCTTACTGCATTCCCTTAACAGGCAGGCTCCTCGTGGAGTGCAATTTAAAGCAGGTGGTTAGAGCGTTGGACTAGTTAACCGTAAGGTTGCAAGTTTGAATCCCCGAGCTGACAAGGTAAAAATCTGTCGTTCTGCCCCTGAACAAGTTCCTAGGCCGTCATTGAAAATAAGAATGCGTTCTTAACTGACTTGCCAAGTTAAATAAAGGAGTAAAAAAATACAAATAAAAAATAAAAATCGCCAAATCGGTGTCCAAAAATACCGATTACCGATTGTTATGAAACCTTGAAATCGGCCCTAATTAATCGGCCATTCTGATTAATCGGTCGACCTCTAGTTCTTATGTTATAGCCCATGCTGTTCAATGGATTCATATGAATTGCTTACATCCATTGAAACATTATATGGTCTCTGCAATAGACATTAATTTGCATTAACATACATTACAGTTATGCAGGATTTGAATTATATATTACATTTATATTTACTTCATTTAGCAGACGCTCTTATCCAGAGCAACTTACAAATTGGTGCATTCACCTTATGATATCCAGTGGAACAACCACTTTACAATAGTACATCTATATATTTTTTGGGGGGGAGGGTGGGGGGGGAAGGATAACTTAATCCTATCCCAGGTATTCCTTAAAGAGGTGGGGTTTCAGGTGTCACTGGAAGGTGGTGATTGACTCCGCTGTCCTGGCGTCGTGAGGAAGCTTGTTCCACCATTGGGGTGCCAGAGCAGCGAACAGTTTTGACTGGGCTGAGCGGGAACTGTGCTTCCGCAGAGGTAGGAAGGCGAGCAGGCCAGAGGTGGATGAACGCAGTGCCCTTCTTTGGGTGTAGGGACTGATCAGAGCCTGAAGGTACGGAGGTGCCGTTCCCCTCACAGCTCCGTAGGCAAGCACCATGGTCAGTTAAGAACACATTCTCATTTTCAATGACGGCCTAGGAACGGTGGGTTAACTGCCTTGTTCAGGGGCAGAAAGACAGATTTTTACCTTGTCAGCTCAGGGATTCAATCTTGCAACTTTACGGTTAACTAGTCCAGCGCTCTAACCACCTGCTTTACATTGCACTCCACGAGGTTACGCGAATGCAGTAAGAAGCTAAGGTAAGTTGCTAGCTAGCATTAAACTTATCTTATAAAAAACAATCAATCATAATCACAAGTTAACTACACATGGTTGATGATATTACTAGTTTATCTAGCCTGTCCTGCATTGCATATAATCGCTTAGGTACACGTTGCTCCAACCATAAACATCAATGCCTTTCTTAAAATCAATACACAAGTATATATTTTTAAACCTGCATATTTAGTTAATATTGCCTGCTAACATTAATTTATTTTAACTAGGGAAAATGTGTCACTTCTCTTGCAAACAGAGTCAGGGTATATGCAGCAGTTTGGGCCGCCTGGCTCGTTGCGAACTGTGAAGACTATTTCTTCCTAACAAAGACAGCCGACTTCGCCAAACGGGGGATGATTTAACAAAAGAGCATTTGCGAAAAAAGCACAATCGTTGCACGACTGTACCTAACCATAAACATCCATGCCTTTCTTAAAATCAATACACAGAAGTATATATTTTTAAACCTGGATATTTAGCTAAATGAAATCCAGGTTAGCAGGCAATATTAACCAGGTGAAATTGTGTAATTTTGCGTTCATTGCACGCAGTCAGGGTATATGCAACACTTTATGTAATTTGTCAGAATCATGTTTCTGTGTGTTATTATGTTATAATTAAGTCTATGATTTGATAGAGCAGTCTGACTGAGCGATGGTAGGCAGCAGCAGGCTCGTAAGCATTCATACAAAATTGCACTTTCGTGCGTTTTGCCAGCTGCCCTTCCCAATGAATTGCGCTGTGTATGACTTCAAGCCTATCAACTCCCAAGATTAGGCTGGTGTAACCCATGTGAAATGGCTAGCTAGTTAGCCGGGTGCGCGCTAATAGCGTTTGAAACGTCACTCGCTCTGAGACTTGGAGTAGTTTTTTCCCTTCCTCTGCATGGGTAACGCTGCTTCGAGGGTGGCTGTTATCGATGTGTTCCTGGTTCGAGCCCAGGTAGGAGTGAGGAGAGGGACGGAAGCTATACTGTTACACTGGCAATACTAAAGTGCCTATAAGAACATCCAATAGTCAAAGGTATATGAAATACAAATCGTATAAAGAGAAATAGTCCTATAATTCCTATAATAACTACAACCTAAAACATCTTACCTGGGAATATTGAACACTCATGTTAAAAGGAACCACCAGCTTTCATATGTTCTCATGTTCTGAGCAAGGAACTTAAACGTTAGCTTTTTTACTTTGCACATATTGCACTTTTACTTTCTTCTCCAACACTTTGTTTTTGCATTATTTGAATCAAATTGAACATGTTTCATTATTTATTTGAGGCTAAATTGATTTTATTGATGTATTATATTAAGTTAAAATAAGTGTTCATTCAGTATTGTTGTAATTGTCATAATTACAAATAAATAAATAAAAAAATCGTCCAATTAATCCGTATCGGCTTTTTTTGGGCCCGCCAATAATCGGTATCGGCGTTGAAAAATCATAATCGGCCGACCTCTAGTTACAACAAACTACCAATGGATCATTCGTGTCCGTGTCTAGTTCCTTCACAAAGTCAGTCCTGCTGGCTACACAAGTGGACTACACAACTCAATTCTTGGGGATGGGCTGGATCGAAATAGACTGAGAATACCAAACATAAGGACTACTATACCCTGTTCAAAGGCACTTACATCTTTTGTCTTACCCATTCACCCTCTGAATGGCACACATACACAATCCATGTCTCAATTGTCTTAAGGCTTAAAAATCCTTCTTTAACCTGTCTCCTCCCCTTCATCTACACAGATTGAAGTGGATTTAACAAGTGACATCAATAAGGAACCATAGCTTTCCCCTGAATTCGCCTGGTCAATGTCGTCAATCCTATGTCATGGGAAAATGTTTTGTATAGTCAGTGTATATTTCTAAAGCTTATGGGTTGCCCAATGCCCAGCACCTAGCACCCATGGGCAGCCCTGTCATTTGATAAGGCTTCAGACTTGGACCTCTCAGTCAAAATGCTAGGCTGTTCTGTCATCTCTGATCATTCTGCCTATCATCATAAGAAAACAAAATGCGTACCTTTGCTCAACAAAATGTTGAGGCTGGAAATTGGTCCTCATCTATCCTTTCCTACTTATCCAGTTATTTACATGGAAAGCTGTCCTTATTGAAACGACTAACCTTTACATGGATGAATTATCTAAATACATTATTGATATGCTAATATGGCAGAGGCAGTTCACAAAATGACCCTCGTCTGATCAGGTGTGTAGACCTAGCTTTTAGCTCGGAGGGCTAACATAGTCTGGAATCGTGCTAATCTCTCTCTCTCTCGATCAATCTCTCTCTTTCTCTCTCGATTGATCTCTCGCTTTCTCTCTTCAGGCCTCATTCTCCTGTTCTACCTGGTGTTCTATGCATTCCTGGCTGGGATGTTCGTCCTCACCATTTGGGTCATGCTGCTGACACTGGACGACTATGTGCCAAAGTACCGCGACCGGGTGCCACACCCAGGTGAGTAGTACCACAGGGAGATGATTTATTCAATCAATCAACCAACTAACCAATAAATTAACCAATCAATCAACCAATCAGTCAATTGGGTCAGATCGGCAGATTATTTATTATTGGGACATTATTTGCGTACAAGGTCATTCTGAGGGAAAACGGAACTGAAATATCCAAGAATTATTGTATTTTGCTGATTTTGAGCACAAGTTTGTCGGTTAAGGACAGGTAGTTAGCATTTTTCAAACCTGAGAATCTTGTGGACTATGATTGATCAATATTGCCCAGCACTATACAGCCACTGTTGAATGATGAGATTTCTGTTTTGACCTGTAATAGTAATGGCCAAACTCTTTATATAATGTCTGTTTGGCAACACTTTATTTAAAGGGTACCTATATAAGGATGTGTTATGTATGGGTTATGAATGTGTTATATATTGGTTATGAATGTGTTATGTATGGGTTATGAATGTGTTATGAAGCCCTAATGTAGGTATCCTTTAAATTAAGGGTTACTGTATGTTTCTGGCTTTACCACACAACATTGGTGACCCTGATTACTTTGTTAGTAGATTTAACTATGTTTTACCAGGTATTTTTGATGAAGGTAGTCGTGATCTCATACTGTACTCTCTGTTTCTTAGGGTTGGTCATCCGGCCCAAGCAATTGGACATGCTGTTTAACAAATCCCAACCTCTCCAGTTTGCCCCGTATGTCCAGACCTTAGAGTCTTTCCTGCAACGTGAGTATGGTTTTTGTTGTCTCCTTGCAAAATCTGTGCCCTTTTCTCTCTCTCTAACTTGCCTTTTTTTCTCTCTCTCTTTCTTTCTTTCTCTCTTTCTTTCTCTCTTTTTTTCTCTCTTTGTACTTTTCAATAATGCTTTATTGGCATATCTATGAAATAGAATGTTGCGTTATGGGTCGTTCCAAAAAATGAGTACCTTTTGAGCCCTTTTGACATTTTAAGCAGTACTTGTGCACACGTTTTGTAAACGTAATAAATAAACGTAATAAATTCAATAATATGAATAAAGATTTGATGAAGTGCCCAAATTCAGTATTTTGACATCCTCTAGGAAGATTTTAACCCACTTAAACTCAACATTTCTCCAACTTTTCACCATCATTGTAAAGCCTTAATTATTTTGTTGCTTTGACAAAGTCATTTCTGAAGATTATTATTTATTGAATATGATTAGGGATTCATTTCAAGGAACAAAACAACAATCTTTCCCTCATTTTAAGATCTTCCCTGTTACGTGACCTAACCTCACATTTTAATATGGTGAAACTATTCCTTTTTAAATATTTTTTTCAAAAGAAACATTAAACATTAAAATAGTCAAACCATAGTGTAAAAGCAGCTGGTTCCTGTTGCCCATAGATAGACAAGCTCTAAATGTTTTCACAATTTACTTTTTTTGTTACGCTTGCATCCAATTGCCCATCCCACACAACAAGCTACTGTATATTTCCACACTATGAGGCTGGAATGATACTGTGAAATTGTGAAAATGATGATAATGCCCTTTTTGTGTAAGATCTGTTTGAAAAGACTGCCTGAAATTACAGCCTGTTTTAGCAGAATGGAGTTATGGCCTGCCTGGTGACATCACCAGACTGTAAATTAGTTAAGAAACTCAGCAAAAAAAAGAAACGTCCCTTTTTCAGGTTATTGAAATGTAACATCCAATCAGAATCTTGCCCGATCATTCAAAATTCACCAGACCTCCAAGGGAGGTGTGACATTGATGTGATTTTGGAGGTATGGCAACACGAGACTAATAGACCAATAATAAAAAGTCATACAAGTCTGTCATTATCGTTTTTTCTCAGATTACAATGACACGGAGCAGGAGAGGAATGTGGCGTGCGCGGCGGGCGGCTACTTTGAGCAGGAGGGCGAGGTGGGCGAGCAGAGGAAGGTGTGTCAGTTCAAGAGGAGCGATCTGAGCCTCTGCTCCGGCCTGTCCGACTCCACGTTTGGTTACACTGAGGGGAAACCCTGTGTCCTCCTCAAAATGAATAGGGTACCTCCTCCTTTCCCTCTTCTCTTTGGATACATATTTGTGTCCCAATTCTCATTCTTTCCAAAGTGTGTACTTGCACACTCCCCGTCATCTAAAAGCATTGGATTGGTTTAAGCATTGGCTGGATGGAGTTTCCACCATTGTTCAATCCATGACAGGGAAGTGCACATTTTGGGAAAATGGTAGATAATTGGGATGAAGCCAATACTCACTAGATGCATGTCATTGACTTGAATACACTCGGCTCCTGATGAAGTGCACATTGGATAAGTGCAGACCCAATTAAATTCAGGGCAGTGCTGTGTAGTTCACCAGTCCCAATTCAAATACATTTTTCACGGACACATTCACAAGAGCCTTGAGCCAATGCATGTATCAGTAGACGACATTAGCCAATAGTGGATTTCTCTCCTCCTCAATCTAGTTATTTCCATTTGCTTCTCTTTGTTACCATTCTCTATTGTTATGTTTTGCTGTCCTTTTTCACCCTCTCTCCTTATATATGTTTCTATCCCATTGGATTGCTCAGAGTAGACCACATTGATAATACTTATTTAAATTAGCCGACTGTGTGACTGCGGCTCTCTGATTTGCTGATTGGTTAATTGGTGTTCCATTCACAGATCATTGGGCTGAAGCCGCGTGGAGATCCCTATGTCAACTGCACAGCAAAGGTAAATGTCATCATGATTTCAGTATGTGTGTTTTTGTCTGCGTTTGAAGATAGTCATATACTCTGGTTACCTTTATATCATTTTTGTTATTTATTGTTTATGTTGATATTTGTGTCTTCTTTTTCCTGATTTGGTTTGATTTTGTTTTTCTGCATGCTTCCAGTTGAAACTTTAGGGTAAGCTTAGCGATGTGGAAGTGTATATGCTTATACAGTATGCAAGTTAATACCTTGTGGAAATAACTTACATTGTACTAGCAACTTACAGGGTTGTTTTGTTGTCTCCCCCCTTTTTAAGTGCTCTATTGTGTTATCTGCTTGGTTTTCGAGTTGCTTTTACTTCTTTTGGTCCTGTTTGATGCAGCATACCAACATTATATTATGAACCTTTTAGAACCTACCAGTGTTATTATAAGAACTGGCCATTGACTCTGACCTCTCATGGACCCCAGAAAGAGTAGGTGTTGCTTAATGTAAAAGCTAATGGCTTTACATTACAGTGAATGCAGCTTTAGGAATATATTAAAATCTTAGATAATATATTATTCTTACATACTCATATGAACTTGTGTAGATCTGAAAAGATTTGATAGGTGTGCGCAATATGGCAAAATTGACACTCAACATACAGTGAGGGAAAAAGTATTTGATCCCCTGCTGATTTTGTACGTTTGCCCACTGACAAGGAAATGATCAGTCTATAATTTTAATGGTAGGTTTATATGAACAGTGAGAGACAGAATAACAACAAAAAAATCCAGAAAAACGCATGTCAAAAATGTTATAAAATGATTTGCATTTTAATGAGGGAAATAAGTATTTGACCCCTCTGCAAAACATGACTTAGTACTTGGTGGCAAAACCCTTGTTGGCAATCACAGAGGTCAGATGTTTCTTGTAGTTAGCCACCAGGTTTGCACATATTTCAGGAGGGATTTTGTCCCACTTCTCTTCGCAGATCTTCTCCAAGTCATTAAGGTTTTGAGGCTGACGTTTGGCAACTCGAACCTTCAGCTCCCTCCACAGATTTTCTATGGGATTAAGGTCTGGAGACTGGCTAGGCCACTCCAGGACCTTAATGTGCTTCTTCTTGAGCCACTCCTTTGTTGCCTTGGCCGTGTGTTTTGGGTCATTGTCATGCTGGAATACCCATCCACGACCCATTTTCAATGCCCTGGCTGAGGGAAGGATGTTCTCACCCAAGATTTGACGGTACATGGCCCCGTCCATCGTCCCTTTGATGCGGTGAAGTTGTCCTGTCCCCTTAGCAGAAAAACACCCCCAAAACATAATGTTTCCACCTCCATGTTTGACGGTGGGGATGGTATTCTTGGGGTCATAGGCAGCATTCCTCCTCCTCCAAACACGGCGAGTTGAGTTGATGCCAAAGAGCTCCATTTTGGTCTCATCTGACCACAACACTTTCACCCAGTTGTCCTCTGAATCATTCAGATGTTCATTGGAAAACTTCAGATGGGCATGTATATGTGCTTTCTTGAGCAGGGGGACCTTGCGGGCGCTGCAGGATTTCAGTCCTTCACGGTGTAGTGTGTTACCAATTGTTTTCTTGGTGACTATGGTCCCAGCTGCCTTGAGATCATTGACAAGATTCTCCCGTGTAGTTCGGGTTGATTCCTCACCGTTCTCATGATCACTGCAACTCCACGAGGTGAGATCTTGCATGGAGCCCCAGGCCGAGGGAGATTGTCCGTTTTTTGTGTTTCTTCCATTTGCGAATAATCGCACCAACTGTTGTCACCTTCTCACCAAGCTGCTTGGCGATGGTCTTGTAGCCCATTCCAGCCTTGTGTAGGTCTACAATCTTGTCCCTGACATCCTTGGAGAGCTCTTTGGTCTTGGCCATGGTGGAGAGTTTGATTGATTACTTCTGTGGACAGGTGTCTTTTATACAGGTAACAAGCTGAGATTAGGAGCACTCCCTTTAAAAATGTTCTGATTGAGAGGGGGTCAAATACTTATTTCCCTCATTAAAATGCAAATTAATTTACAACATTTTTGACATACATTTTTCTGGATTTTTTTGTTGTTATTCTGTCTCTCACTGTTCAAATAAACCTACCATTAAAATTATAGACTGATCATTTCTTTGTCAGTGGGGAAACATACAAAATCAGCAGGGGATCAAATACTTTTTTCCCTCACTGTATCAGAGGGCTATTACCAGGGGTGAAAGTAAGCCGGTCCGGTACAGAGTACCGGCAAAATAAATGGTGCAGGTACGGCGTACTGGTTAAATATGAGCCTATCACAATAATTAATACAAAGATGGCACGAAAACTCTAGGTTATTACACAATAATTTATCATTACCACTTGTCAGCAACACTCCAAAATGTGCTGTGGTTCGACGTGAACACTAACATTTTGCAAAAGCAGAGATGACTGGCCAGGACCGAGATGCACACAGACAGCAGTGGACGCATCAATCAATTCTGGCTTCAAGTGTGCCTAATGTAATTACAATTGTTGAGTGTGATTAGCCTACACTTTTCAGTGTTTTAATAGATGCTGGAATTATTTAGACAAGTGGATGAACATGTAGCCTACTTCTAAACAATTATTTGTTTGACAATCAGATGAAAACATCATGACTGGTTGTCTTCTTGCTCCATTAAAAGGTAAATACCTTTTGACAGTTAAATGACATGTCTGTACTATTAGGCCCATAAAAAAATGTGTGCATGCGCTACATAGGAGGTCCCATACCGGGAATAAGTGAATCTACTTTCACCGCTGCATTTTATCTACTGATGCAAGAATTTGGAAGACCATTGGATGGACGTATGGTTTATTCAGCTGTTCTATCCAACCCTTTCAGATCTATATGAAGTCCCAACAGTCGATATGGGATAGGATATACATATTCTTGCTCTTCTATCGTTTTCTTGTGTTGACTATTATTCTTTCTCTTCCTCCTTTGCCTCTTCAGAGGGGCACCCCCATACAGATGCAGTACTTCCCTAGTGAGGGGCGGTTCGATAAAATGTATTTCCCTTACTACGGCAATAAGCTTCATGTAAGTTTGGGTGAAAGGTCAATGTTTATCCATTGTCTTGTCGTACTGGTTGGTGCTATATCGGAAAGCATTATTATACAATGATGTAAGAATTTGGAAGACCGTTGGATGAACAACAACAGTCTTTGTTGGTCAATTATCATTTTTTCCCTTCCACTCATTTGCCCCTCTTTTCTTTACCACCCTATGGCACTCTTACTGTGTGTCTCACTCTCCCTCTTTTTGGCCCTCCCTTCCACCTCTCCTTATCTCTCTCTCCCCTCTCCTTTCTCTCTTTCTACTCCCATTCCCCCCCCCCCCCCCCCCCCCCATTCTCTGTCTGTAGGAGAGGTATGTGCAGCCCCTGGTTGCGGTTAAGCTGTTGCTGAACAAGGACGACTACAACACAGAGCTGACCATCGAATGCCGGATCGAAGGATCTGACTTGCGCAACAATGACGATCGAGACAAGTTCCTGGGCCGTGTCACCTTCCGAATCACAGTCAAAGAGTAGGGAGTAGCGAGGAGGAGGCTAGTGTGGAGAAGTGTGGTTCTGATCTTCCCCAGGCGATTCCTATTAGAATAAAATGAGCCTAATTCCAAACCAATCCCTCCACCGTTGCTCCATATCCTAGGCGAGGGACATTCAAATCTGGTATTTTTCATACTGCCTTGGTAGTTAGTTCATTGATTGGCCAGATAGTCTACTCATCTGGTGTTACAGGTCAGTCTCTGGTTAGGTGTGATAGGGAAAGCTTAAAAAATAGCAGTGCTGTGAACCCCGAATCCTGGATTTTAATAACTTTTATTTAGGTTCTTGTTCACGCGATCTTGTATTTCTGATAGGGTTGGATATGTGTAAGCATAGCAAGAGTGCTAGATGGAGCAATTATCATATAATAGAGGATACCATTCCTTTTAGATCTACATTACCTCACACCCAAAAAGGGCCTAGAATAGTGCCTAGTGGTAGGGGGTGAGAGATCGGTTTGGGATTGGATCAAAGAAGGATAGGGCATTGATGTCATCAATTTTTAACTACTGTATCTCCTGGAAAAACCGGTAATCCTGCCAAATTCAATGGAACATCTAGTTCCCTTGTTTGCTTCTATGTTTACTATAGTATGGCATCATTTTTTTCCTATCCTTCATTATCTCATTCTAGCAGGAGTCTTTCACGACTCACCAACCGAACGGCCATCATTCCCTTCTATTAGTCGGCTTTTGTTGTCTGACCCAGTGCTCTAGTGTTGATTAGGATCAGAGGTTATTTTCTATTCCCAATGGTTTAGATTGGAGCTTAGATGTGGTAAACTGAACCTAGATCCATGCTTAGTGCCATGGGTTGGATCAACAGTCAAGAGTTAGCCTCAATCTGTATTTCAGTTTCATTCATCCACTGCCAATACAATCATGTTTACAGTTGACCCTCTCACCAACAATTATTCCTCAAAATCACATAGGGACCACTAAATCATAAGGTCAAAGACAGTTAAACACTGTCAAACCAAGATGACCTCAACAATTAAATGTCTTTGAGAAACCTTTTCCTCTTGGGACCACATTTTGAACTTCATCATATTATAATAGGGAACTGTAGATAAGTATGTGTGCTGTGGTCTGAACACAACCCAGTCTTGTGCCGTCTGTCTGTCCGGCTGCATGTCTATGTGTCTGTTTACTTTACCCCTTACCTCGCCACTGTAATAGCCATTGTTTGGTGAGCGTTCGGATGCAAAATGGCTGCTGTGCAACACCCAGGTGGGTGCTATACATTGATGGTGGATGAGGGGAGTTATCCTACCACACGTACACACACATACACACCACATCACTTATACGTGCCGCATGCACGCACACACCACCCCAACACACAACGCACACACACACAATATAAAACGCTTGGAGACCTGTGAGAAAGCGCTGTGTAAATGCAATCCATTGTATCTATGTACTGTATATCCTTGTATGTATATGTACCTATCTTTGGGTCTGAATGCTTGTCTGTTTGTCTATATATTCTCTCTCCTACTCTCTACCGTCTGTGTCTTTCTCAATGTATATATTTAATGGATTCACACTGTATTTTTTTTTCTGTCACAGAACACAGTGTCTGAGCACTGTAAAGAAATAATTTAATAAACAAATATTTACAGGATATGATCATATTCAAAGCTATGTTTATACAGTCTGAAATGAAACCTACATCTTGAAGGAACAACTTCATATGCAGGATGCCTTAAGACCTGTGCAACAATTATGGATTAAAAGGTGATTTGGGAGAAAAAGAATCTAACCTGTGGTCCTCTTAAGTGTGGTTATTTATTGATTGTCCAGGTGCAAGTAACATTTGATATTCTACTTTTACCACAAGAGGGCAGCAGCATTATGACAGATCTGTCGATCCTTGCTTGCTGGTGGTGCTACCCAGTGGTGATATTTAGCATAGTAGTAACCTAATGGTTTGCTCTCAGGCGATAATTGTGTTTAATCACCCATTTTCATGAGTAGTAGATCATATGCATCAGCTTCAATTAAAGGAGCTTGGTTGGCAATTAGATAATTACTTTGATTACCATAAGTAATTTACCTTAAACAAACTGTGATATAGAGGAATACATTAATTGAAGGGGCTTGCTTGCTGAGAGAAGTATAATGTTTCTTGCTTGCTATTGATTCCAGTCATCGTGACACTGTTTGTAAGGATATTGGAGCAAACTAATATGTTCAGAACCTTACACATAAACCAGCACTTGCTAGCTTTATTGGCTACATGTTTAGCCAAGGTATTACACTACTTATATAGTAGGCCTATGCTCAAAGGCTGATGCAGGAATGTGATTACAACATAGAACATCAGGAAAAATAGGATATTGGTTTGGGGATAAGTACATTTCAATCTTGGAGGAAAATGTAATGATCAGAAAAGCTTGAATTTCTAATAAATCAGGAAAATCCCTGCGACAGGCAATGGCGATACAATGTTGAACTCTAGGATCCAACAGTTTGAGGCACTGTCCTTCACCATCAATAGCTGTCAATACCTGAGTCCCGCTCCTTAATAACAGATCATCTCTCTGCTTTTAGCTCTAGTAGCTTCTTCTACCTTTGTCACTCCCTTAACGGTCCTTAAGCCCCGCCCTTGGAATATCGTCTCTGCAGCAAGGGAGCGAAATGCGCACTGGGGTAAATGTCAGGGATGTCTCCTCCACCCATTCTGTTTCACTCAAAAACAAATAAAAAATGCACTGTTTTCTCTTTATACATCACTTGCTCTGCTTCCTCTCCCACTCTTTCTTTCCTTTTCCATGTCTCTTTCACCTTGTGCTTACTCGCCTCCAGTAGTCTATTGATTTGGTCGCCTAAACAAATCTCTCAGGGTTGAGCTCTATTTTCCCCACGTATCCTTTTCAGTAGCTAAATGCCATTTTGTAATGCATCTATTTTGTGGCTACCGAGTGGTGCAGCACTCTAATGCACTGCATCTCAGTGCTAGATGTGTCACTACAGACCCTGGTTCGATTCCAAGCTCTATCACAACCGGCCGTGATTGGGAGTCCCATAGGGCGGCGCACAATTGGCCCAGCATCGTCCAGGTTAGGGTTTACCACCGCAGGTAGTAAGAAAAAACACAAGCTGTAAAAGACATATATTTTTTTATTCAAATAATTCAAGTCCCTGATAAATGTCTGACATTCCTACAGTAGAATATGTAATGTTTTTCTCTCATATTATATTTACAAGTATATTTATATTCATAGTATAATTAACATATTTACTGTAAAAACATAATACTGGTCAAGATCTGGAAAGTTTGTCAATTTAAAGTTATATGAAATAAGTCTTGAGACAAGACAAAAGGGAAATGTGATTTTTTTTTTGTTAAAAGTTTTGAAGGCTAGCTAGCTAACTAGATTCTAACTTGAGATTTGTACATATATCTCGAACTTCAGACAAATCACATCAATGGAAGCAATTTTCTAGTTAAAGTTGCGCACACATATCTCAGGGAGGAAGAAAGCCCTAAAAATTCACATTTTGGGGGGGCTGGTACAAGAACACATTGCGGGCCTAGCCCAACTCCTCTAAATGTTCAACTTTCGAATATAGAGTCCAACAGTTTTTTCTCCACATTCCTCTCTCCTGACAAACCAGGGCATAGACCCTTCCCAAACACAAGAGTTGAGCATTCTTCCAGTCCTGACTAGCACCTAATCTGTGGATTTCTCCCCTCTCAGTGCATAAATATACATATTTATATTCATATACAACACCGTTTTAAAATAAAACTAGATGCTGGACTGTGAAGTCCATCTGCTTGGAAATGTAGTGATTGACTTCACTGGGTTTAAAGGTGACGAGTCACTGTAGGTAAGTAAACGTTACCTCTGCCACATTTCATTTGAAATAATTTCTGTTGGTAGAAATTATAATTTATTTGCTTTTGATTGCTTCCAGGTGAAATTTGTAATAAGGTGATGTGTCCCAAAAAAGTGATCACCTCTGCCTTTAGAGAGGCAAAAGGCATGTAGTGGGGTGGGGGGGAGTGAAAAAAAATGTAGCCGTATCACATTAAATTAATGCACCACAATCAAGAACGAGATCCCAACCATATTCCTGAACTAATTAATTCAGCATATCGTGCTCCATTGTGGCCATTGCCTAGGTTTGAGGTCTAGCACTGCTGTCTGCATATGCTAATCTTTCTGGTGCAGGTTGTATGTAACGAGAGGCCTGTATTTATCCATTAATCATATAATGTTTTTGTATCCACAATATGAATTTGTTGTATTTTACTCTTAGCAGCCCCTGTTGGCCAGGAGGACACTACTACATCATGTGAAACATCTGGAAGTAGCTGAAATCTGAAGAGACAATACCAACCTTGGTAAAGCCACCCTTTACCCTCCTATTTGCTCTGCAGCTCAGGGAACATTTGGCTACTAAAATCAATGGCAACCAACCCGTTCCAGGGAAGGATACCTCATCTCTCTCTCTCTCCTGCTGCTCTCCTCCCTTGTAAAATCATTTTTGTGTGTAATTTTTTGTTGTTGTAATTTACAGAACATGAGCGAATCAGTTGATGTGTTGGTGACATACTGGTGTGTATATGTGCCAACTTTGGTTGCTCACAGCAGTGTGCACGTGCCAGACTTTCCCTCGTCGTCACCCCCCCCAGCGGACTCTTTCCTGTTGGGGTCATTGAGCTCGTCAAACAGTCCCGTTTCAATCATCTCCTGTTGCCATGGAATGGCCACGGCTCCCGTGCCAATCTCCTTGAAGAACTTCTCATCGTTGGCATCGAACACAATGCCCTTGATCTCAGAGAACTCAGCAATGTCGCCAGTGTCCTTGGCGTACACCACGTTGGGCTTGGGCACCCACGGGGGGTCGATCAAACCAGCCTCCAGACGAGGGAAGTTGATGGCCTTGAACCACTCGTGTTTTCGGGGATCCTCGCCTCCTCCCCTGTAGAGGACAGAATTTTGACACTTCCGCATTAGGATCATACTGGCAGGTGAAGGCTAACTAGGCTTACTACACAGTTGACTAGTTGTTTTCAGAGTGCATTGGATAGTCTTGATTCTGCCTTGATCAATTGTAATGTAGGTAGTTGACTAATAACTGAGTTGAAAATCTATATTGTATCAGCATGCTAGCATGTTTGCCATCAACAGGGTTGGGGTCAATTCCATTTAAATTCCTGTCAATTCAGGAAGTACACTGAAATTCCAATTCAATAAGGAACATTTGGAACTGGAAATTGAATGGAATTGAAAAGGAATGGCCAACCCTTGCCATCAAGCTAGCCAGCTAGCCAAAACGCTATTATCCCAGTAATGGTGAGCTACCTGACTTGAAAGGGCTGTTTCTTAATAAATGACAACATCAGTAGAAAATAGAGAATTGTTATTATTGCAAATATTAGTCGTAGCCTGGACGGACCGATGCTCTTACTTGCAGCCCAGGCGTTCATCAGTCTTCTTCTTAAGGAACTCCTGGATGATGGCCTTGGTGGGCGCATCAAAGTTCTTGTGCTCCCATGGGGGTTCATCATTGATGATGCGACGCTGCACCTCCTCCTTCTCCACCTTCTGCTTCCCGGATTCGGGACCCTTGAATGGGGTGTAGGCGGCCACCATCTCGTAGATGCTGCAGCCCAGGGCCCACCAGTCCACGGACGTCCTATAGGGAACATCCTGTAGGATCTCAGGGGCCATGTACGCTCCGGTTCCAGCCTGGGACGGGGTAGGGGAGGTAGGAGAGATATTCAGGGAGTAGGGTAGAAAGATGTAGGAGACAATAAGAGGACAACTTATCATTGTACAGTATGTTTGAAATATATATCTTAGTTTTAGTTTGGCACATTTTCTATACACACAGACAGACAGACACACACACATCTATATGGATAACCATGCACAATCATAGCATTACAAATGTGAGTAGTAATACATCCTGTTGAGAATGATCAAACCTGTGGTCTTGTACTGTGGAGCAGGGATCATCAACTAGATTCAGACGCGGGCGATTTTTTCTTGAGCAGGGGCCGGAACATAATTACAAATAATTTGTAGACTGCAATTTGACCGTAATAATCCAGATACAATATTTGACTAAAACATAATAATTTCAAACCTTGCTTTGTATACGATCACATGTATCTCTCTATTATGCGTGGGAATACTTGAGAACAGATTTCCAAAATTAAAATCACTTGGAGCTAATTTCCTGATATTTTTACAGTCTTTTACAGCCAACAATGAACATAAAATAAAATACAAATGATTGATTTATTTTTGCTTAGACAACTTGGGGGGCCAAATAAAACCACCCGCGGGCCAAATTCGGCCTGCATGCCACCAGTTGGGGAACCCTGCTGTAGAGGATGATACCTTCAAAGTGTGCTTGCTACCACAGCCCTATAAATTAGATCTTTAGCATGATTTCAAGGGCTTCTCCCCTTGTCTGACTGGTATCAGATGTCTAGTAGATTTTATCCTGCATGAGTTTAAGCAGGCCTGCTTGCCAGGTTTCTCCTTGTACACTTATTTAAGAGGAATGGACTTGCCACTCCCATTCTTAAGTTGACTATTGACCCGGGGCTTAAATGCTAAGCACGTTGAAAGGATTTTTAATTTCATCAGCTATGGAATACTCCCTGTGATTGGTCAAATCAAAGCCCTCCAAATACCTGATTGGTCCAGCCTTGACGCAGTGAGGACATTGGCCAAACAGCTGGGGAAAACTTTGTCCTCTAATTCCTTGACTTTTTTGTAGATCCAAGGGCAATGGACAACGGAGAGATCACCTTGCTTACTCCATTGAGTACCTTGGGTACTCTGCATGACCTTTTCAACTTTTATTGTAGTAAAATGTAAGTCTAAATAACTTTAAAACTGCCCAACAATGTGGATATGTATGCCTTTACATGAAACCCCACAGGCAAAGTTATTTTATTGGGCTCACTAATACATAGTCAAGAAATAACAACGCTACACATACATTCTTTAATGTATGGTTTACCTGATTTTACCAGTCTGATCAGGGAACAGATTTGTGTAATGCCTGCTAAGAGGCTTAGAAGGCCAAAGCCAGCCAAGCCTTTGGGGGGTTAGCCACAGCTCCCTGGTCTGCCAAGGGGGACCAGAGAAGATCGCTGGATAATGAGCTTACTGGGCTTCTATAGAGCTTGCAACTTACTCTTTGCCACTATTGACCTGCAGAGGTGACCCAATCTGTAAAACTCTCTGACAAATCATTTTACAGGAAAGCTAATGGTAGTCTGGTTCACATGATTGATACACATACACACATCATCTTAGGAACTAGCACAGGAAAAAGTCTTCCACATATGCACTTTTCATCAAGTATCAGTTAAACACCCAGGTACGAACACAATTATAACAATTAACACAATTAGCCTTGTCTACTCTGAATCACCTAGACAACTTTGCAGTATTTCGTTTTTTTTTATGTGTTATTTTTTTTAACATTATTAGCCCAGAATTTTTTTGTGTTATTACATACAGCCGGGAAGAACTTTTGGATATCAGAGCGGTGGTAACTCACCGGCATTACCAACATTACGACCAGGAATACAACTTTCCCGAATTGGATCCTTAGTCCAGGGCAGTTGAACGGATTTGGCAGGTAGCCTAGTGGTTAGAGCGTTGGACTAGTAACCGAAAGATCGAATCCCCAAGCTGACAAGGTAAAAATCTGTCGTTCTGCCCCTGAACAAGGCAGTTAACCCACTGTTCACTGCCCGTCATTGAAAATAAGAATTTGTTATTAACTGACTTGCCTAGTTAAATAAAGGTAAAATAAAAAATTCCAGATGCTGATTCAAAATACTGCAGGTAGGGGAAGAGGTATTCGGAGTGGACTTCTAGTCCGACTAAGGAGGCGCACACACCACCCACCGCTTCGGAGTATATTACTCACTAATGTTCAGTCTCTGGATAATAAACTTGACAAGCTCAGGGCAAGGATTTCCTTCCAGAGAGACATCAGGGATTGTAACATACTCTGTTTCACGGAAACATGGCTCTCTAGGGTTATACTGTCTGAGTCCATACAGCCAGTTGGGTTCTCAGTTCATCACGCAGAGAGGAATAAATATCTCTCCTGGAAGAAGAAGGGCAGGTGTATGTTTCATGATTAACTACTCATGGTGTGATTGTGATAACGTAGAGGATCTTAAGTCCTTTTGTTCACCCAACCTAGAGTACCTCACAATCAAATGCCAACTGTATTACCTCCCAAGAGAATGATCTTTGGTTATAGTCACAGCTGGGTTTTTTCCCCTTCAAGCCGATACCATGATGGCCCTCAAAGAACTTCACTGGACTTGGAAAGTCCAAACTGGAAACCATATATCCTGAGACCGCATTTACTGTAGCTGGAGATTTTAACAAAGCAAATTTGAGGAAAACGCTAACCGAGTTCTATCAACACATTGACTGTAGTACTCGCTCTGCTAAAACACTCGACCACTGCAAGGCCCTGCAAGGCCCTCCCGCGTCCTGCATTTGGCAAATCTGATCACATCTCCATTTTGCTCCTCCCTTCCTATAGGCAGAAACTCAAGCAGGAAGTACCCGTGCTAAGGACTATTCAACAATGGTCTGACCAATCGGAATCCACGCTTCAAGATTGTTTTGATCACACGGACTGGGATTTGTTCCGGGTAGCCTCTATGAATAACATTAACGGTAGTTATATGGTGACTGAGTTTATCAGGAACTGTATAGAATATGATGTACCCACTGTGACTATTAAAACCTACCCTAACAAGAAACCGTGGCTAGATGGCAGCATTTGCGCAAAACTGAAAGCGCAAACCACCACATTTAACCATGGCAAGGTGACTGGAAATATGTCCGAATACAAACAGTGTAGTTATTCCCTCCACAAGGCAATCAAACAGGCAAATGTCAGTATAGAGACAAAGTGGAGTCGCAATTCAACGGCTCAGACACGAGACGTATGTGGCAGGGTCTACAGACAATCACGGACTACAAAGGGAAAACCAGCCATGTCGTGGACACCGACGTCTTGCTTCCGGACAAGCTAAACACCTTCTTAGCTCACTTTGAGGATAACACAGTGCCACTGATGCAGCCCACTACCAAGGACTGTGGGCTCTCCTCCATGGACGACGTGAGTAAGACATTTAAGCGTGTTAACCCTCGCAAGGCTGCTGACATGCCGAGGCGCGTCCTCAGAGCATGCGCAGACCAGCTGGCTGGAGTGTTTACCAACATATTCAACCTCTCCCTATTCCAGTCTGCTGTCCCAGCATGCTTCAAGATGTCCACCATTGTTCCTGTACCCAAGATATCAAAGGTAACTGAACTAAATGACTATTGCCCCGTAGCACTCACTTCTGTAATCATGAAGTGCTTTGAGAGACTAGTCAATGATCAAATCACCTCTACCTTAACTGCCACCCTCAACCCACTTCAATTTGCTTACCGCTCCAATAGATCCACAGACGATGCAATCCCGCCCTGTACAACTGGGTCCTGGACTTCCTGACTGGCCGCCCCCAGGTGGTGAAGGTAGGAAACAACAACTCCACTTCGCTGATCCTCAACGCAAGGGCCCCCGAAGGGTGAGTGCTCAGCCCTCTCCTGTACTCCCTGTTCACCGATGACTGCATGGCCATGAAAGCCTCAACTCAATCATCAAGTTTGCGACACAACAGTGGTAGGCCTGATTACCAACAACAACGAGACAGCCTACAGGGAGGTGGTGAGGGCCCTGGGAGTGTGGTGTAAGGAAAATAATCTGTCACTCAACGTCAATAAAACAAAAGAGCTGATCGTGGACTTCAGGAAACAGCAGAGGGACCACCCCCCTATCCACATCGATGGGACCGCAGTGGAGAAGGTGGAAAGCTTCAAGTTCCTTGGCGTACACATCACTGACAAACTGAAATGGTCCACCCACACAGACAGCGTGGTGAAGAATGCGCCTAAAACCTTCACAAACTTTTACAGATGCACAATTGAGAGCAACCTGTCGGGCTGTATCATTGCCTGGTATGGCAACTGCACCGCCCGCAACCGCAGGGCACTCCAGAGGGTGGTGTGGTCTGCCCAAAGCATCACTGGGGGCAAACTACCTGCCCTCCAGGACACCTACAGCACCCTATGTCACAGGAAGGCCAAAAAGATCATCAAAGACAACAACCATCCAAGCCACTGCCTGTTCACCCCGCTGTCATCCAGAAGGTGAGGTCAGTACAGGTGCATCAAAGCTGGGACTGAGAGACTCTCAGGCCATCAGACTGTTAAATAGCCATCAGTAGCACCTTAGAGGCTGCTTCCCTATATATACATAGACTTGAAATCACTGGCCACTTAAATAATGGAACACTAGTCACTTTAATAATGTGTACATATTTTGCATTACTCATCTCATATGTATATACTGTATTCTATTCTATTCTATTCTATTCTACTCTCTTTGACTATGCTGCCCCGACATTGCTCATTGAAATATAAATATATTCTTAATTCTATTCTTTTACTTTATATTTGTGTGTATTGTGTGTATTGTTGTGAAATTGTTATATATTACTTGTTAGATATTACTGCACTGTTGGAGCTAGAAACATAAGCATTTTGCTACACCCCAATAATATCTGCTAAACACGTGTATGTGACCAATAACATTTGACTTGATTTGATTTGAAGAGATGCTTCTAAACTATCTGTTTTTTTTGTTCTTTGACTTGCAAACTCCTGTACTGTGTCTTTGATCGGTCAGATTTTTTAATCCTGGTTTGTTGGGAAAACAGACATGTTACATTCTACATTCTCAATAGGCTACATAAGTATAGCCTATCTTTAAATAGCACAAAGGTGCTGTACACAAGTTTAGGCAGTATCTAAGGAGTTGAGGGGCTGGACAGAATGTACAGACATGTACACAAACGATCCCAGAATCCCTTTTCACTGTTGAGATCAGGGTTTGTTGCAAGAGGACACCCCTTGACATATTCCCTACCCAAACCAACCAAACCCCCAACTTGACTTTCAATGCAGTCACTCAGCCCCCAAAATGTTCATCCTATAATTGGCTGGGCTATAATAACCACTAAGGATCAAATGGATTATATAATGAAGGCAGAGTCTCCTCTTGGACAGATCCTTAACAATCCAGTAAGCCCTCTCCAGATTTACAGCAAATGCTTCAGAGACAGAGAGTGGGTCCAGATAGAATATAAATGGGGTCAAAAGTCACTAACCCTAACCCTGGCAGGACCCCATTTCCAGGGAAAACATCTTTAGCTCCATCATCTAATAGCTCATCCTAGGCAGGTATAAAAATTGTCAAAAGCGCCAGCCATCCAAGTCATAGACTGTTCTCTCTGCTACTGCATGGCAAGTGGTACTGGTGCAGCAAGTCTGGAACTAACAGGACCCTGAACAGCTTCTGCCCCTAAGCCATAAGACTGCTAAATAGTTAACCAAATACACTATATATACAAAAGTATGTGGACACACCTTCAAATGAGTGTATTTGGCTATTTCAGCCACACCGTTGCTGACAGGTATATAAAATCGACCACACAGCCATGCAATCTCCATATACAAACATTGTCAGTAGATTGGCCTTACTGAAGAGCTCAGTGACTTTCAACTTGGCACCGTCATAGGATGGCACCTTTCCAGCAAGTCAGTTTGTCAAATTTCTGCCATGCTAGAGCTGCCAAGTTTAACTGTAAGTGCTGTTACTGTGAAGTGGAAACTTCTAGGAGCAACAACGGCTCAGCCGTGAAGTGGTAGGCCCCACAAGCTCACAGAACGGGAACGTTGAGTGCTGAAGCGCCTAGCGCGTAAAAATCGTCTGTCCTCGGTTGCAACACTCATTAGCGACTTCCAAACTGCAACGTCAGCACAACAACTGTTCGTCTGGAGCTTCATGAAATGGGTTTCCATGGCCGACTAGCCGCACACAGGCCAAGGACTACCATATGCAATGCCAAGCGTCGGCTGGAGTGCTGTAATGCTCACCGCCATTGGATTCTGGAGCAGTGGAAAGGCATTCTCTGGAGTGACGAAACACGCTTCATCATCTGGCAGTCCGACGGACAAATCTGCGTTTGGCGGAGTTTGGTGGAGGTGGAATAATGGTCTGGGGCTGTTTTTCATGGTTTGGACTAGGCCCCTTAGTTCCAGTGAAGGGAAATCTTAACGCAACAGCATACAATGACATTGTAAACGATTTTGTGCTTTGGGGAAGGCCCTTTCCTGATTCAGCATGACAATGCCCTCGTGCACAAAGCGAGGTCCATACAGAAATGTTTTTTTCAAGATCTGTGTGGAAGAACTTGATTGGCCTTCACAGAGCCCTGACCTCAACCCCATCAAACACCTTTGGTATGAATTGGAACGCTGACTGCGAGCCAGGCCTAATCACCCAACATCAGTGCCCGACCTCACTAATGCTCTTGTGGCTTGTGGCTGAATGGAAGCAAGTCCCCGCAGCAATGTTCCAACATCTAGTGGAAAGCCTTCCCAGAAGAGTGAAGGCTGTTATAGGAGCAAAGGGGGGACCAACTCCATATTAATGCCCATGATTTTGGAATGAGATGTTTGACGAGCAGGTGTCCACATACTTTTGGTCAAGCAGTGTAGCTACCCGGATTATCTGCATAGACTTTAATTACACTAACTCTTTTCACATACGCTGCTGCTACTGTCTATTATCTATCCTGTTGCCTAGTCACTTTATCCCTACCTATACACTGAGTGTACAAAACATTATGGACATCTTCCTAATATTGAGTTGCATCCCCCTACCCCCATTTGCCCTCAGAACAGCTCCAATTTGTCGAGTCACATATTCTACAAGGTGTTGAAAGCGTTCCACAGGGATGCGGGCCTATGTTGACTCCAATGCTTCCCACAGTTGTGTCAAGTTGACTGGATGTCCTTTGGGTGGTGGACCATTCTTGATACACACAGGAAACTGTTGAGCGTGAAAATCCCAGAAGTGTTGCAGTTCTTAACACAAACCGGTGCACCTAGCACCTACTACCATACCCCGTTCAAAGGCACTTAAATATTTTGTCTTGCCCATTCTCCCTCTCAATGGCACACAGTCCATGTCTCAATTGTCTTAAGTCTTAAAAGTCCTTCTTTAACTTGTTTCCTCCCCTTCATCTACACTGATTGAAGTGGATTTAACAAGTCACATCAATAAGGGATCATAGCTTTCACTTGGATTCTCCTGGTCAGTCTATATCATGGAAAGTGCAGGTGCCCTTAAGGTTTTGAACAAGTTCTTAAAAAATCCAACTTCAAAAGGCTTACCTTCTGGGAGATGGTCTTTCCGGCGGGCAGCTCCACGGCCAGACCCAGATCAGAGAGTCGGCACTGGCCAAAGCTGTCCAGCAACACGTTCTCTGGCTTCATGTCACGGTATATGATATCCATATCATGCAGATGAAGGATGCCTGTGCAAATCTGTGCTGTGTAGTAGATGATGCGTGGCATCTCGATACCCTTGGTCTTCTCACTGACGTAATAGATGTGGTACCTGAGGTCACCGCCGTTCATCAGAGTCATGACAAGGCACAGATGGGTCTTGGTGTCGTAGGCGTAGGCCAGGTTGACAAGGAACAGGCTGTTGACCTTTTCCAGGATCTGCTTCTCCAGCAGGGCCATCTTCTCACCATGTTTCTTCTTCAGGCGTTTCTTGCACAGCTTCTTGGAGGCGTACATCTGGCCTGTGTTTTTCACCTGTACGGCACATACCTGGACAGAGGGAGGCCATGGGTTAAGAGGACTCCTGAATACCTCAGCAAAGCTCACTAAGGGTTGTATAAATGGCACCTCATGACACTAAGCTTTGATACTGCCCCAATACTCTAACAAGGAGACATTTGGTTTTTATTGACAATTCTCATCTTTCGGAACAACTCGATAATGATACAACCTTGGAAGTATGCATAGAAGAGTAAGGTGTGATGAAACTGATAAAAAAAATAATATCTGTTGGTCAACTTTTAGAGAGAGAGATTAGTTCTTAAAAATGAAGATCTGTTGGTCAACTTTTAGAGAGAGAGATCAGTTCTTTGCAAAGACAAACTGAGGTGCTAACTGAGGTGTATTTTGTACTAATAGACACTGTGCATCAGTGAAACTATGGGAAAGACTACATAGGATTAATCATTTATTTTGTGCATAGTTCTTGTGTGCATTTTCCTGTTGTCACAAAGGTTTTACATATTAATTAAATAGATAATATTGCAGATACATATTACTAACACATTTTGCACATGTTGCCAAGACATGCTGCTACTGTATTGGTTTCTACATGCTTACCTCTCCGAAACCTCCCTTGCCCAGAGTTCTGAACTCGTAGAAGGTTTTATCACTGATGGGCTGCTTCTCGTACTCCTTCCACTGCAGAAATTTGTCAAAGAAGGGGCTAGTTTGGTAATCCATGAAGGGTTTGCCTTTCAGAAACTCCCGTGTGGCTTCCTTCACCTTAACATTGATCACTTCATCAAAGTCATTGTCCGTCACTGCCTTGCACTTGTCGGCTACCTCCGCAGTGAGGTAGGTCAGGAAGTTCTTGGAGGTGTCCTTGCAGAACTTGTTCATCATGTTTGTCCTCTGCTTGTCCTTGTCAGCGCCTTCCGCCAGATCCCAGTCATTCAGCTCGTCCAGGAACTCAGCGGCATTGATGTACTCTGAGGTAGCAGTCAGGAACTGCCGGAAAAACCTCTTGCCGATTGGCTGCCTCTCGCAGAGCGACTCAAAGTTCTTATCCAGAGTTTCCCTGATGGCGGTACACTGCTCGGGCTTGGGTAGTGACAGACTTCGGCGACGCTTTTTCATCTCCTTGTCGTCGCCACCCTGGGCTTTCAGGTAGGCCGTGTTGGCCACAAGGTTATCCAATCCCCCCATATCACACATCTTGGCGGCTTCGTCTGATCTGTTCTACCTACGCGACTGGGTTCTTCAGCGGTTCCTTAGGATCCCTTGCTCGGTGCAGTGTGTTTCTGAGTGTGCGTGTCTGTGTGAGTGTGCGTGTCTGTGTGAGTGTGCGACTCACTCCAAAGCCAGGGTGTGAATGAGCGACTACACCACACGTACCTGCAGACCTAAGACACACTGACACACCCAGTAATTACTCATTCAGAATTAAATACCTGGGAGGGATTTTGACTTAAGGATATTTGTGTGTTCTATTCGTAGATGCTGGTCACGGAAAGGGAATCGTAAGAAGGTTCTCTCCTAAGAGGCTTTATGGCTCTCTATATTTGGCCGGTTGTCGACCTGTGACTTGTGGGGCCCATTGAGTTCTGTTGACTAAACACTAAGGGCGAGATGATGTGAAGAAAGAAGACGATCTGTCTGCACACTCTCATATACACAAACAACACACATACTCACTCAAACATTCCTCATCCACAAGCCCTTTTGTTTTCAACAAACCAACATTTATTGAAAACAAGGGAGGGATCAAGAGTTGTAAGTAGAGTATAGTAAACAATGGCCTTGTAAAGAACCAGGTCAACAAAGGTAGCTCTCTTGACTTTTTCTCTCTGTCTCTCAGTATCAGCAGTTCACTTCAGAGAGCTTACTCCTAATCTGATTGCCTCTCCTTCCTCCCCACCGCTCTTTCTCTCTTTCTCACGCACACGCGCACACACACACACACACACACACACACACACACACACACACACACACACACACACACACACACACACACACACACACACACACACACACACACACACACACACACACACACACACACACACACACACACATTGAACTCAGAGCACAGAGACACATTGTTGACTGCATGGGACAACTTGTTCTTAATTTGAGCTAACATACAGAAACATACAATTATTTGCATCTGTTTCTTAAAACTCCTCACATAGTTTAAAACGTTTTAAATGTTCTATTTATCTCATAATATAGCTATAATTTCCCACATATACCCTTACAATGAATATGACAGTTTATCCTCTTATGAAATTTTGAAAGTAAATGTTAAACCTTGAGCACTCTACCTCCCAGGGCTCCTCTGGTCTCAGCCATGTGACAGGCTAAATGGGGGATATCAAATTGGCGACAGATCAGAACGATTCATATCGTTTGGGAATGATTGGATATTTTTACTGTGGAGCCAGAACCGATTGATCTCCTAATAATCCCTGTTTGCTGTGTCAATGTCACTTAAATACAGTGAACCACGTAGACATGATATTGATGTTGCTCATACAGGCATTTTGCCTAACCAAGTATCAAATACACTACATGACCAAACGTATGTAGACACCTGCTTGTTTAACCTCTCATTCCAGAATCATGGGCATTAATATGGAGTTGGTCCCCTCTATGCTGCCACAACAGCCTCCACTCTTCTGGGAAGGCTTTCCACTTGATGTTGGAACATTGCTGATGGGGCTTGCTTCAATTCATTCACTAGAGCATTAGTGAGGTCGGGCACTGATGTTGAGCGATTAGGCCTGGCTCGCAGTCGGCCTTCCAATTCATCCCAAAGGTGTTTGATTGGGTTGAGGTCTGGGCTCTGTGCAGCCCAGTCAAGTTCTTCCACACCGATCTCGACCAACCATTTATGTTTGGACCTTGCTTTCTACACAGGGGCATTATCATGCTGAAACAGGAAAGGGCCTTCCCCAAACTGTTGCCACAAAGTTGGAAGCACAGAATCATCTACAATGTCATTGTATGCTGTAGCTTTAAGATTTCCCTTCACTGGAACTAAGGGGCCTAGCCTGAACCATGACAAACATCCCCAGACCATTATTCCTCTTCCACCAAACATTACAGTTGGCACTATGCATTGAGGCAGGTAGAGTTCTCCTGGCATCCGCCAAAACCCAGATTTGTCCATCAGACTGCCAGATGCTGAAGCGTGATTCATCACTCCAGAGAAAGCGTTCCCACTGCTCCAGAGTCCAATGGTCGGCAAGCTTTACACCACTCCAGCCGACGCTTGGCATGGACCATGATGATCTTAGGCTTGTGTGCGGCTGGTCGGCCATGGAAACCCATTTCATGAAGCTCCCGACGAGCAGTTCTTGTGCTGATGTTGCTTCCGGAAGTGATCCAGTTATAAAAGATTCATGTGGAAGTAATTGGACTTTCTGCTTATGTCCTGAAAGAAGAGGACATCTAAAGTTGTGTACTTTTTAGTTGTTTGACATTACATAGCAGTGCAAGGATAAGGGACATTGTTAATAATGAACATTTAGGCCTAATTAGCCATTCAAAGGAGAAGAATGTTACCACGACAATGTTGCAGACTGCATCAACACAGTAATGGGTGTCATTCTTTATTTTGGTTTGTTTGTTATTGTGATATCTGAGATAAATGCTGTAAGACTGCTAGGTTGTATTGCTATGTTTTCATTGGTTGTCTTCAAGTTAGGCTACACGTGCACGTGAGGTAGGTTACAGTAGGCTATTCTGTGAACCGTGAAATTGTGCCTGTTGAGTTGTTGCCTAAAACTGACAATATATGTTCATTATTTTAAAGCAGAGCTGTCTTTTCATTACTACTGCCTTGGGGTAGGGGGTCTAACCTGTCTTAGGTATTGGGATGTATTGCAGGTGGACGCTCCAATCTGACAACGCTCTGAGTTTACGAACACCCAGAGCGCACTCTGGCACTCAAGATTGAATTTCCGAACACACCCATAGTATAAACCAGCCTTTAGTCTAGAAGTCTTTGGTTGTTTAGTACATGGCCTCACATGTGAATCCTTAAAGAGATTGGTGGGGCTAAGGCTTAAGAGGGTGTGAACGATGCTGATTGGGTATAAACAAAGAAGAGCTCTCGTAGATTTACCAAAACATTCAAGGGCCATTTTCTCAGAAGTGAGGTACAAGTTTATAAACTTTCAAAGCAGAATTGCTTTTCCATTGTTCCTCAACTGTAGTGTATGATATACAATTTTCTCTACTTTTATCCAATGTAAAAAAAAAAAAAATTCTGATTTTGCTACGTAAGCCCGAATTGAGCCAGCTACATTTTAGGTTACTCTTGTTGCATGCGCATATGGGCATTGATGGATAGGCTGTGTAGGCTGGATAGGCTGTGTTTCCGCTGTAAAAATTAATTCCATAACCAACTGGGTTACTGCTAAAACCAGCTTTTGGTTGGTCTTAAATATCCCTATCAGCGCTGCCTGAAATTAACACTTTGGATCATGTTTCTTAGGACACACTTCAAATATTTGCACCCCGGCCATATAAGACTGGTGAATTATTGAATCGTTAGGGCTGGAAAATGCCATTGTGCCAGTTTTTTACATGACTTGCAAACTAAAGTGCTGTAAAATAATTATACAGGCATGTTTTTTCACATCCAGTGTCCAATGTCAAAAGATCTCAGTTTCCATGTTATTCCCATTTAACAGCCTTTGAATGTTAAATGAATAAATAAAAAAAACATCTCATGGTGCTTTTCCACCTATAGACTTAACCCACACCAGGGTGCCACCAGTGCTTTCTGTTAATGTCAGCTCTAGTGTTATTGTGTTTCCATCAGGAGTGTGACACTAAAGACATGTGGCAAGCAGAATCAACAACCTCTGCATCATTCAAGACCCTTGCTTTGTGAGAAGGTTTTAAAGTTCACAGTTAGCCATTGTTATGTAAATGCTCCAAGTCAATGCAGGTCCGCCAGAGCCATGGCCCAGTGAGACACGGGTGCCGGCCCGGCGAAGATGGAAACGGAAAAGTCTGAGCTTTTTGTTGTAAAACACTGGGTAAATGCTCAGTGGAAATACTTGTGTTTAGTATGTCACATATGCCATTTTGTTCATAAACAAAATGTAAGCACTATTTGCATGTTGTTCTGAATATGGCATCTTGCCTTGTGTATTTGGCTATTTTGTCAGACATGCCCCAAATCCCCAAACTGATGCTCTTACCCTGGGGCCACCTTACACTGCCAGCCTACTTCTAACGTCACTCTGTCACTCTCTCCATTACTGCCAATTAATACACCAGGGCCAAGCTGTGTTTGTGTGAAGATTCACTAGCTTTCTTTCTCATTTTCAGCATCTCAGTTTCTCTGTTTTCTCACTCTCTGTCTGTTTTCTTACAGGGGCAACTACATCTGTCAGTGGCCACACAAAAGCTGACTTACAGCAACCCCATAGTTACAATGGATAACGGGCCAGTGTTCCAATGTTCCAATTCAAACTTAATCAATTGATTAGTCATTAATGATGCCACCTACAGGGGGATTTAATGTTTACCCCTGTGACCAGAGGCAGGTGACGGGGGCAAATTACATCATCATTACTGGTCCCATTGGTTGGCAGAAACCTCAACCTAAGGCTATGGAGCTATATAGGCTAATTCAGTCCGATAAACCTAAGTTAATATGAGCTTATCCACGCCCAAAGTGTCCCCAGCTCCCAGTGCAGTGCGTAAGACCAGGGGGTAAACGTCTTGTCCATGGCTAGTACGCTCTAGCTAGGAGCTGCGGCCCCAGTTCTCTCCAGTGTCACGTTGTACACAAGCCAATCACTCGCCCATGATGCACTTAAGTGGGGGTAGTGGGGGAGAGCCTGTGTCAGTGCCAAAGTTTAAGCTGTTGTGACAGACATTAAAGCTACAGAGGGGCGGCAGCGTAGCCTAGTGGTTAGAGCGTTAGACTAGTAACCGAAAGGTTGCAAGATTGAATCCCTGAACTGACAAGGTACAACATCTGTCATTCTGCCCCTGAACAAGGCAGTTACCTCACTGTTCCTAGGCCGTCATTGAAAATAAGAATTTGTTCTTAACTGACTTGCCTAGTTAAATAAAGGTCAAATAAAAAAGCTACAGTGGATGCCTTTGACGTTTGCATAGACTTGAGCAGATGTCCTATTATGCTGATTTAGCGTTCAAGTTTTAATACACGGACACAAATTCCTGCAGAAAATCTGTGATATTTTCTTAGTGATATATCATGTAATATTATGTATGTTATGTTATTGGTATGTTATTAATGAAATTGAACATTTTGCTCTCATGAATATAACGACAGGTGCTAAGAGGTCAGTTTCACGTCCTTTCACGACAAATGGATTGTTGGTAGAGCATGGTGCTAGCAACACCAATGTTGTGGGTTCGATTCCCACTGTGGCCGCCTATATGAAAAATGTATGCATGTAAGTTGTTTTGGATAAAAACATCAGCTAAATGGCATATATTATTATATTATATTACTAACCCACAGACACCTCAACAACTAACAAATTCACCTACAGGGACAACTCGACAACAAACAAATTCACCCACAGAAACACCTCGACAACAAACATATTCGCCCACAGAAACACCTTAATAACAAGTAAATGATCGTACAGGGACATTTTGACAACAATGTTATGCACTCGCATTAACAAACACACATTTATGCATTGCTTTTTATACATTTGTGAAGTGCATGGAGACTTTCTAAATACTGTACAGTAAATAATATACACAGTGCCTTCAGAAAGTATTCACACCCCTTGACTTTTTCCACATTTTGTTTTGTTACAGCCTGAATTGACAAAATTGATTAAATTAAGGTTTTGCGTCACTGGTCTACACACAATACCCATAATATCAAAGTGGAATTATGTTTCTAGAACTTATTACAAATTTAGAAAAAATTAAAAGCTGAAATGTCTTGAAATGTCAAATATTCAACACCTTAGTTATGGCAAGCCTAAATAATTTCAGGAGTAAAAACTTGCATAAAGGGATACCTCAGCAATTTGGCATTGAGGGCCTTTATCTACTTCCCCAGAGTCAGATGAACTTGTGGATACCATTTTTATTTCTCTGTGTCCAGGAAGAAATTAAGAGATATTTTTGCGAGCCAATGCCAACTAGTTAGCAATTGCGCAAGCGCTAGTTAGGGACTTCCTTCAAACTGCACTGTTGGCTGGCTGGAATAAAAACCACCATTGGCTGGCTGGCTGCTGTCTGGTTGACCGTTGCTAGCTGTCATCTTCATCTCAACCAATTTGCATCCCGGCTACCTCCTTTTCCTCCTCTACCTGTACTGCCACTGCCTCGATCGGCTGATCAGGCAATTTTTTTATTTTATTCACTGCTTTTCTCGATTTGGCTAACTGAGATTGACAATTTTTATTCACATACTGTAGGGATATTTGAGATTTTAAGTGGATTCTTCGCAGGATATATTTTCAGAAAAGGGAGTGCTGCCAGATATGGCTTTTAAATGCCAGTAACTAATCGGATGTCAGGAAGTTACTCACCTTTCAGCAATAAGCACTACATCTACAAAGGATATAGCCCTGTATGGACTAGCTAAAGATATGCTCTTGGAAAACAAGCTTTTGAATGATATATGATTCAACTTGCAGAGTTTTAAAATTTGAAGTTGAAGTTCTACATGAAACATGCTAACAATAACTACATTTATGATAGATGTAGTTGACGGAGTTGGGTTAAAATGATATAAATCAAGTATGTATATACATTATTGATGATTTATTTGTATATTTTATGAAAGTATGGAAGTTATAATTGCAAAATATCCCAAAATCTGAAAATGGACAAATGGAAGCTAAATCGACTTTTGCCTGTGGTGCATGGCATTATTAACAAGTCACATAATCATTTGAATGGATTCACTCTGTGTGCAATGATAGTGTTTATGAATGACCACCTCATCGCTGTACCCCACACATACAATTTTCTGTAAGGTCCCTCAGTCGAGCAGTGAATTTCAAACACAGATTCAGCCACAAAGAACAAGGAGGTTTTCCAATGCCTCACAAAGAAGGGCACCTATTGGTAGATGGGTAAAAATAAAAAAGCAAACATTGAATATCCCTTTGAGCATGGTGAAGTTATTAATTACAATTTGGATGGTACATCAATACACCCAGTCACTACAAAGATACAACCGTCCTTCCTAACTCAGTTGCCGGAGAGGAAGGAAACCGCTCATGGATCTCACCATGAGGCCAATGGTGACTTTAAAACAGTTACAGAGTTTAATGGCTGTGACAGGAGAAAACGAAGGATGGATCAACAACATTGTAGTTACTCCACAATACAGAGTGAAAAGAAGGAAGCCTGTACAGAATAAAAATATTCCATATAACGCATCCTGTTTGCATAAGGCTCTAAAATAAAACTGCAAAAAATATGGCAAAGAAATGTCATTTATGTCCAGAATACAAAACGTTATGTTTGGGGCAAATCCAACACAACACATCATTGAGTACAGCTCTTCATATTTTCAAGCATGGTGGTGGCTGCATTATGTTATGGGTATGCTTGTCATCGGCAAAGACTAGGTAGTTTTCAGGATAAAAAAATTACGTAATACAGCTAAGCACAGGCAAAATACAAGAGGAAAACCTAGTTCAGTCTGCTTTCTGCCAGACACTGGGAGATGAATTCACCTTTCAGCAGGACAATAACCTAAAACACAAGGACAAATATACACGTGAGTAGCTTACCAAGATGACATTTAATGTTCCTGAGTGCCTTAGTTACAGTTTGACCTAAATCGGCTTGAAAATTGATGCCAAGAATTACAAATGGCCGTCTAGCAATGATTAACAATTAACTTGTGTCAGGCGGTGGGTAACTGGTGCAGTGAATCAGGCGCAGGAGAGCAGAAATGAGTGTACAAGGTATTTAATTCCACGACAGCACCAGTATACAGACAATACTCAAGGTGCGGAGAAATACCGGTCACTCGAAAATAAAGGGCGTAAATACATAACCCGGCAAACATAACCAGCCAACAAGTACCGACATGAACAATCAATAAACACGCACACTAACATGTGGGAAACAGAGGGTTAAATAATAAACATGTAATTGGGGAATAGAAACCAGGTGTGTAGAAAACAAAGACAAAACAAATAGAAAATGAAAAGTGGATCGGCGATGGCTAGAAGACCGGTGACGTCGACCGCCGAACGCCGCCCGAACAAGGAGAGGGACCGACTTCGGCGGAAGTCGTGATAACTTGACAGAGCTTGAAGAATGTTATAAGATTAATTTGCAAATACTGTACAATCGAGGTGTGCAAAGCTCTTAGAGAATTACCCAGAAAGACTCAAAGCTGTAATCACTGCCAAAGGTGATTCTAACATTATTGACTCAGGGGTGTGAGTGCTTATGTAAACTAGATATTTCGGTATTACATTTGCAAACATTTCTAAAAACATGTTTTTACTTTGTCATTATGGGGTATTGTGTGTAGAAAAATTGATTTAATCCACTTTGAATTCAGGCTGTAACACAACAAAATGTAGAATGTGGGTTTGAATACTTTGTGAAGGCACTGTATAATTAATATCAACCATGACAAATGAACTGTAAGTAGCACATATTTCAGTGCTTGCACATACAGTATTGGCCAAAAGTTTTGAGAATGACACAAATATTAATTTCGACAAAGTTTGCTGCTTCAGTGTCTTTAGATATTTTTGTCAGATGTTACTATGGAATGCTGAAGTATAATTACAAGAATTTCATAAGTGTCAAAGGCTTTTACTGACAATTACATGAAGTTGATGCAAAGTGTCAATATTTGCAGTGTTGACCCTTCTTTTTCAAGACCTCTGCAATCCGCCCTGGCATGCTGTCAATTAACTTCTGGGCCACATCCTGACTGATGGCAGCCCATTCTTGCATAATCAATGCTTGGAGTTTGTCAGAATTTCTGGGTTTTTGTTTGTCCACCCGCCTCTTGAGGATTGACCACAAGTTCTCAATGGGATTAAGGTCTGGGGAGTTTCCTGGCCATGGACCCAAAATATTGATGTTTTGTTCCCCGAGCTACTTAGTTATCACTTTTGCCTTATGGCAAGGTGCTCCATCATGCTGGAAAAGGCATTGTTCGTCACCAAACTGTTCCTGGATGGTTGGGAGAAGTTGCTCTCGGAGGATGTGTTGGTACCATTCTTTATTCATGGCTGTGCTCTTAGGCAAAATTGTGAGTGAGCCCACTCTCTTGGCTGAGAAGCAACCCCACACATGAATGGTCTCAGGATGCTTTACTGGTGGCATGACACAGGACTGATGGTAGCGCTAACCTTGTCTTCTCCGGACAAGCTTTTTTCTGGATGCCCCAAACAATAGGAAAGGGGATTCATCAGAGAAAATGACTTTACCCCAGTCCTCAGCAGTCCAATCCCTGTACCTTTTGCAGAATATCAGTGGCTTCTTTGCTACCCTTCTTGACACCAGGCCATCCTCCAAAAGTCTTCGCCTCACTGCGTGCAAATGCACTCACACCTGCCTGCTGCCATTCCTGAGCAAGCTCTGTACTGGTGGTGCCCCGATCCCGCAGCTGAATCAACTTTAGGAGACGGCCCTGGCGCTTGCTGGACTTTCTTGGGCGTCCTGAAGCCTTCTTCAAAACAATTGAACTGCTCTCCTTGAAGTTCTTGATGATCCGATAAATGGTTGATTTAGGTGCAATCTTACTGGCTGCAATAGCCTTGCCTGTGAAGCCCTTTTTGTGCAAAGCAATGATGACGGCACGTGTTTCCTTGCAGGTAACCATAGTTGACAGAGGAAGAACAATGATTCCAAGGACCATCCTCCCTTTTGAAGCTTCCAGTGTTATTTGGACTCAATCAGCATGACAGAGTGATCTCCAGCCTTGTCATATTGGGTCATCTTTAAAACTCAAGGCCTGAGATTTATAGTTACACAGTCTGTCAAATTGAAAGGCAAGTGTATTGAGTGTTACCTGCAGCTGTTGGCGACACAACTCATGATGAATATGCAAATTTGCTAATTATCAGTGTTGGGGAGTAGTGAACTACATGTAGTTTAACCAGTAATTAAACTACATTTTGCAGTAGCTTGGTGGTAGTTGAACTAAATTAAAATCTTGTTAGTGTTTTCAGTAGTTAATAACTTTTTTTGCCATGTAGCAGTGTAGCTAACTACTGGAACTACAAAAGAGAAGAAAATATGGGGGAAATAGGCAATCTTTTCCTTTCTTTTTCAGCACCAGACCTGCCTAATTCTCACTTGAAGCATAGTTTTTATGTTTAGTAGGCTAAATTACACATTATTTTAACACCTGACCCCAGAGTGATCTATTCTTGCAATTTGTAGTCTATGACATTTCAGATTTAGATATGATAACTTTTTGACCATGTACTAGGCCTTTAAATGCATAAAAAATTTGGAAATCCTTGCGTATAAAAATGTATTGAATTGGTAACACAATCTATGATTTGCACTGTGAATACTCTCCAAAAATATAAAGACCACAGAAAACAAATAAATGGCTATAAATCCATATATGATGCATGCAGCAGGTTTCGACTACATCTTTTCAGTCAATGCAACCAGGCTGTATTACAACCGGCTGTGATTGGGAGTCCCATAGGGTGGCGCACAATTGGCCCACTTTCGTCCAGGCTTGGCCGGGTTTAGGCTGTCAGCCTGAATGTGACATACAAGCGATGGGTAGTGGAGCAGCCGCAGGATGGACAGGTAGATGTTGAGGGTCATGAGTGTGAGGGTGATACCCATGCCATGGCCCAGAGACACCTGGAAGTCAAAGTGGACCCAGCAGCTCAGGCAGCTGTCAGATCCACATGAGATCCACATCATAGTTGGAGTCATTGGACACCGCTTGTGTCTGATTGTGAGGTCACAGCGGTGAAAAACAAATTGGGAATTCACCAAACCCAGGTAATGGTGCCACTGCCAACAACTATGGGTGTCTATCTATGGGAGCCGTGGCTGCTAGCCCTTTGCTTCAGGTAACTGTTACCTTCTCCATCCTTCTCCCACTTTTTCTGTCACGTGTCACCCTCTTCATGCATTTATAGATTCTTTATCAACTGCCTCCAAATCGATTGGCTTAGTGGAATAAATTGTTCAGAGTCAACACCTGCCTCTCAGCATAGCAACATTACCATATTTAACAGTAGGTCAAGCAAGTAGGCCTGTGCTATGTGTATGTGAGACAGGACACTCGACCTGCACCAGGAGGGTTAGTGACAGTGAATATCCATAAGTGGAATGGAAGTCAGGCTAAATCACTTTCCCTATTGTTAGCTACTACCATGTTTGTACATGTTCATTAATAAATAAATATTCAGGATGTTAAAATTATTGGACCTCTTGGTCCTCAAGTTGTTTAGCCTAGATAAGGATATTCAATGGAATATAGGCCTAGGTCATGAGCATGTTTAAAATATTGTGATATTGTAAACATACATGTACATTTCATATATACATTTACAAAATAAATTAGGAATAAAGTTCTGTTATGAGGACACAGCTGAGAGGTACAGGGTTTTATCCTTTTATTTTCAGAAACATGCACTCCCTGAATCATTCCACCAAATGGTAGTACTGCTCGTGCAATAATGTATAGGGCATAAGACTGTCGCACATGTGCAACAGCAGCTAAAAATGCATTTTAACATCTCCAATCATTGCCACAACATCCTTTGCTGCAAGACAACTGACCCTCTTCCAACACAGCCACTGATTGAAAGACAAAACACAAACAAACATGGTTTTGCAGGGTAGCAGCATCACATTTCCATCCAAAAGCAGCAGCCTGGTTTGTTAGCATAACATAAAACATTCATTTATCAAACATTCAGCAGTCATCATATTTGTCAAAAATGACTTGTACAGTCTCCATCCGAGACCAATCCCAACCTCTAGTCCTTTTTGCATGGAAACCTCAAGGAATCTATATAGAGTGAAAATATCAAACAAAAAAACGAATTTCAATGAGGTCCCTGAATCAGAGCTCCAGTCCCCTCTTCCATAACCTGAGTCCCCTTGTGACACACTCTGACCCAGTCACCACACAGCGTCTTTACAGAACTGCTCCGCCCCAGCGTTGCTCGGAACCTGGCTCTATATCAGCAGCGGGGCTCTTTGCGTCCTCCCTGCGCTCCACCATGATGTATACATCGTAGCTCTCTGGGTCTGTACAGAGTTGCTGTTGCTGGCTCCTCTGCCTCCTGCGGCTGATCAGTGTCTGCAGCTTGGCCAACACAGAGCCAAAGTGGCCCCGCACCACTTGCTCACAGAACACCTCCAAACCACATATTTGACAGACGCACAAAGAACAGTGGTTAGGGACAGAGACAAGGGTTTGCGGTCAATCATTCAGTTAAATAATCATCAGGGGTTTAAACCACACAAGCAAAAACTGACAGACGCTCCAGGTAGTCATAGTGGGCCTGACACAGTGCCTGGCTGAACTGAAGGATCCGTGGGCCAAACACCACACTCACATATCTTGCATTACTCATCTCATATGTATATACTGTATTTTATACCATCTATTGCATCTTGCCAATGCCGCTCTGTCATTGCTTATTCATATATTTCTATGTATACTGTATACTGTATATTCATATTCCTTTACTTAGATTTGTGTGTATTAGGTAGTTGTTGTGGAATTGTTAGATTACATGTTAGTGTTAGATATTGCTGCACTGTCTGAACTAGAAGCACAAGCATTTCGCTACACTCGCAATAACATTTGCTAATCATGCATATGTGACCAATAAAATTTTATTTAATTTGACCTGATCTGGGTAACCATCACTCAGACAGTACCTGTTACAGGTGCTTTGTAGACCATAGCTGTGTTCGAATACTCATACTACTCACTCTAACCGCCCAAAATATGAAGTATACACGCAGAGAACACAATTTCCGTTCTTTAGGGCCCATAATGCAATTCTACAGAAAATGGGCGTGGCTTCACATCATTTTCAGATTTGAAGAAAATAGCAGATACAAATTAATTGCTTTAACTAACAAAATGTTGAGCAATGTAATAAAGTAATTACTTTTCAAATAAGTAACCTTACATGTTATGTTGGCTGACAATTTGTTAGCTACGTTGTCCTTACGAAACACAAAGCATATCATTACAGCAGTATGTACCGGTATGTTAGCTAGCTATCTAACGTTAATTGTCTACTTACACATCAAACTTGCCAGTATATTAACTACAAACTATGTAACTAACTACCCAACGTTTATTGACTTGACAATTCCCGTAAATCTTAGCTTAGCTAAATTGTATAGTCGTGCATTTTCAATGGACATTCGGGTGCTTTTGTAAATTCGCTCTGGCTATCTACTCAGATTTCAGAGCACTCTTGTCTGAGCGTACGAGAGCGCAGAATAATGAATTTATCAGCGCTCAACACCAGTTGAATATGGCCGGTGTCATTTAACGTCGGCAAAAAAAGCGTAATTAAATTGTTGCCAGCAACACAGGTAGTGACCAACACGTTGGATTACATGAAAACTGCCTAACCAACTCTGATAGGGCGAGTAAAATGGTCACTCTCATTTGTGTCTGGAAGTAGCTAGCAAGCTAGCCAACGTTAGCTTGGGTTCTCGACTGCCGTTGTAAGGTCAGAACACTCAAATCAACCACACTCCTCGGCTCGAGCATCCAGTGTTCGCTACAAGAGCGAAATGCTCTGAATTTACAAACGGACAATCTGACAACGCTCTGAATTTACGAGCGCACCCTGGCACTCCAGATTGAATTTAAGAACACAACCTGAATCGTAAAATGTCTAACTAGTAAAGTGTTAACCTAACGAGCTAAACTCAGCAAAAAAGAAACGCACTCTCACTGTCAACTGCGTTTATTTTCAGCACTTTGACAGGTAAATATTGAAACTATAGCCCTAATATTTAGCTAATGACTGGCCTAATATCTAGCTAATAAACTCAGCAAAAAAAAGAAACGTCCTCTCACTGTCAACTGCGTTAATTTTCAGGAAACTTAACATGTGTAAATATTTCTATTAACATAACAAGATTCAACAATTGAGACATAAACTGAACAAGTTCCACAGACATGTCACTAACAGAAATGGAATAATGTGTCTCTGAACAGGGGGGGGGTCAAAATCAAATGTAACAGTCAGTATCTGGTGTGGCCACCAGCTGCATTAAGTACTGCAGTGCGTCTCCTCCTCATGGGCTGCACCAGATTTGCCAGTTCTTGCTGTGAGATGATATAGCATTCTTCCACCAAGGCACCTGCAAGTGCTCAATGGGATTGAGATCGGGGCTCTTCGCTGGCCATGGCAGAACACTGACAGTTACGCACAGAACGAGCAATATGGCTGGTGGCATTGTCATGCTGGAGGGTCATGTCAGGATGAGCCTCCAGGCAGGTTACCACATGAGGGAGGAGGATGTCTTCCCTATAAGACACAGCATTGAGATTGCTTGCAATGACAACAAGCTCAGTCCGATGATGCTGTGACACACCCCCCCAGACCATGACGGACCCTCCACCTCCAAATCGATCCCGCTCCGGAGTACAGGCCACGCAGTAACGCTCATTCCTCCGACGATAAACGCGAATCCGACCATCACCCCTGGTGAGACAAAACCGCGACTCATCAGTGAAGAGCACTTTTTGCCGGTCCTGTCTGGTCCAGCGACGGTGGGTTTGTGCCCATAGGAGACGTTGTTGCCGGTGATGTCTGGTGAGGACCTGCCTTACAACAGGCCTACAAGCCATCAGTCTAGCCTCTCTCAGCCTATTGCGGACAGTCTGAGCACTGATGGAGGGATTGTGCGTTCCTGGTGTAACTCCTGTACCTGTCCCGCAGGTGTGATGTTCGGATGTACCGATCCTGTGCAGGTGTTGTTTCACGTGGTCTGCCACTGCGATCAGCTGCGATCAGCTGTCCGTCCTGTCTCCCTGTAGCGCTGTCTTAGGCGTCTCACAGTACAGACATTGCAATTTATTGCCCAGGCCACATCTGCAGTCCTCATGCCTCCTTGCAGCATGCCTAAGGCACGTTCATGCAGATGAGCAGGGACCCTGGGCATCTTTTTTTTTTCCAGTCAGTAGAAGGCCTCCTTGGTGTCCTACCTTTTCATAACTGTGACCTTAATTGCCTACCGTCGGTAAGCATGGGAAACAGTGTTTAAACCCTTTATAATGAAGATCTGTGAAGTTATTATGATTTTTACGAATGATCTTTGAAAGACAGGGTCCTGAAAAAGGGCCGTTTCTTTTTTTTCTGTGTTTGGCTAGAGTTTACATAGCAACAGCATCAACTTCCGGTAGACCGGCGAAGAGCTAGTACGCTCAACTGAAAGGATACTGTTCTGTTTACAGTATACTAAAATGAACTAATAGTACAGTTGAAGTCGGAAGTGGACATAGACCTCAGCCAAATACATTTAAACTAAATTTTTCACAATTCCTGACATTTAATCACAGTAAAAATTCCCTGTCTTAGGTCAGTTAGGATCACCACTTTATTTTAAGAATGTGAAATGTCAGAATAATAGTAGAAAGAATTATTTATTTTAGCTTTTATTTCTTTCATCACATTCCCAATGGGTCAGAAGTTTACATATACTCAATTATTATTTGGTAGCATTGCCTTTAAATTGTTTAACTTGGGTCAAACGTTTTGGGTAGCCTTCCACAAGCTTCCCACAATAAGTTGGGTGAATTTTGGCCAGTTCCTCCTGACAGAGCTGCTGTAACTGAGTCAGGTTTGTAGGCCTCCTTGCTCGCACACATTTATTCAGTTCTGCCCACAAATGTTCTATAAGATTGAGGTCAGGGCTTTGTGATGGCCACTCCAATACCTTGACTTTGTTGTCCTGAAGCCATTTTGCCACAACTTTGGAAGTACGCGCGGGGTCATTGTCCATTTGGAAGACCCACTTGCGGCCAAGCTTTAACTTCCTGAATGATGTCTTGAGATGTTGCTTCAATATAGCCACATCATTTTCCATCTTCATGATGCCATCTATTTTGTGAAGTGCCCCAGTCCCTCCTGCAGCAAAGCACCCCCACAACATGATGCTGCCACCCCCGTGCTTCACGGTTGGGATGGTGTTCTTCGGCTTGCAAGCATCCCCCTTTTTCCTCCAAACATAACGATGGTCATTATGGCCAAGCAGTTCCATTTTTGTTTCATCAGACCAGAGGACATTTCTCCAAAAAGTACGATCTTTGTCCCCATGTGCAGTTGCAAACCGTAGTCTGGCTTTTTTATGGCCGTTTTGCAGCAGTGGCTTCTTCCTTGCTGAGCGGCCTTTCAGGTTATGTCGATATAGGACTCGTTTTACTGTGGATATAGATACTTTTGTACCTGTTTCCTCCAGCATCTTCACAAGGTCCTTTGCTGTTGTTCCGTGATTGATTTGCACTTTTCGCACCAAAGTACGTTCATCTCTAGGAGACAGAACGCGTCTCCTTCCTGAGCGGTATGACGGCTGCGTGGTCCCATGGTGTTTATACTTGCGTACTATTGTTTGTACAGATGAACGTGGTACCTTCAGGCGTTTGGAAATTGCTCCCAAGGATGTACCAAATTGCTCCCATGATGTCAAGCAAAGAGGCACTGAGTTTGAAGGTAGGCCTTGAAATACATCCACAGGTACACCTCCAATTGACTCAAATTATGTCAATTAGCCTATCAGAAGCTTCTAAAGCCATGACATAATTTTCTGGAATTCTCCAAGCTGTTTAAAGGCACAGTCAACTTAGTGTATGTAAACCTCTGACCCACTGGAATTGTGATACAGTGAATTATATGTGAAATAATCTGTCTGTAAACAATTGTTGGAAAAATTACTTGTGTCATGCACAAAGTAGATGTCCTAACCGACTCGCCAAAACTATAGTTTGTTAACAAGAAATGGTTGAAAAACTAGTTTTAAAGACTCCAACCTAAGTGTATGTAAACTTCTGATTTCAACTGTATGTAGTATATACTCCTTAATTATGTAGAATACAGTATGTTAGTATGGGTATTCGAACACAGCTCAAATCTCTGATTTAGCAACTAAGCTATTTCAAAAGTATTTTTGGTAAAAGAAGACTCAATAATCTCAACACAGAGGGAATTTTATTTATTTATTTAACCTTTATTTTACTAGGCAAGTCAGTTAAGAACAAATTATTATTTACAATGACGGCCTACCAAAAGGCAGAAGGCCTCCTGCAGGGACGGGGCCTGGGATTAAAAATAAATAAGAAATACAATATAAATATAGGACAAAACACACATCACAACAAGAGAGACAACACAACACTACATAAAGAGAGACCTAAGACAACAACATAGCAAGGCAGCACCATATGACAACACAGCATGGTCGGAACACAACATGGTAGCAGCACAAAACATGGTACAAACATGTTAAATGGACAGTGTCTAGACCATTGCGTCTCTAGGACCTCTGCCCTCCTGGAAACTGCCCTTCTGACACACCTGTGAATCTAAACCATGTTGACACTGCCTGACCTAGCCGACCATGCAGGCACTGCCTGACTAAGACGACTGTAATAGAGTCATTTAATCAGGGGTTGATTGGGTTAGAGTGAATGCAGTCATTTTTAGCATGGTAATTCGCTTTACTCGAGGGCATAGGCTTATTTCACTACTATCTAGCTAGCTAATAGTGATCAGGTGGGCAGTGACCCAGCTAAAAACAAACATTCCCACACCTTTAGAGAACATTTCCATTCCAGTCAAGGGGAGGATTTATATATATTTTTTTATGTATTCCAGGGGAGGGTCATGTAATTTGTAATTGATGAAAAGTCAACATTTCTCAGTGTTTTCAGAATTAGTTGCTTATTAGACTATACAGTAAATTTGGAAAGTATTCAGAGCCCTTCCCTTTTTCACATTTTGTTACATTACAGCCTTATTCTAAAATTGATTTATAAAACAAATAATCTCAATCTACACACAATACCCCATAATGACAAAGCGAAAACAGGTTTTTAGATTGTTTTGCAAATGTATTACAAATAAAAAACTGGAATACTTTATTTACTTACATAAGTACTCAGACCATTTGCTATGAGATTTGAAATTGATTTCAGGTACATCCTGTTTCCTTTGATCACCCTTAAGATGTTTCTACAACTCGATTGGAGTCCACCTGTGGTAAATTAAATTGATTGGACATGATTTGGAAAGGCCCACACCTGTCTATATAAGGTCCCACAGTTGACAGTGCATGTCAGAGCAAAAACCAAGCCATGAGGTCGGAGGAATTGTCCGTAGAGCTCCAAGACAGGATTGTGTCGAGGCACAGATCTGGGGAAGGGTACCAAAAAATGTCTGCAGCATTGAAAGGTCCCCAAGAACACATTGGCCTCCATCATTCTTAAATGGAATTAGTTTGGAACAACCAAGACTCTTCCTAGAGCTGGTCGCCCGGCCAAACTAAGCATCGGGGGAGAAGGGCCTTGGTCAGGGAGGTGACCAAGAATCCGATTGTCACTCTGACAGAGCTCCAGAGTTCCTCTGTGGAGATGGGGAAACCTTTCAGAAGGACAACCATCTCTGCAGCACTCCACCAATCAGGTGGCCAGATGGAAGCCACTCAGTAAAAGGCACATGACAGCCCGCTTAGAATTAGCCAAAAGGCACCTAAAATACTCTCAGACCATGAGAAACAAGATTCTGTGGTCTGATTAAACCAAGATTGAACTCTTTGGAGGAAACCTGGCACCATCCATTTAACTAGGCAAGTCAGTTAAGAACAAACACATTCCTTTAATGTCACACAGAACTTACACAGAAGTGGTTACCATATTTTCAGAATATTCAATATTAGTGTTCTAGACACGTTTCATTGGAACATTGCAAGAACATTCCTGTGTCCAGTAATCATTATGTACACTACTGTTGTAAAGTTTGGAGTCACTTAGAAATGTTCTTGTTTTTGAAAGAAAAGCATATTTTTGGTCCATTAAAAGAACATCAAATTGATCAGAAATACAGTGTAGACATTGTTAATGTTGTAAATGCCTATTGTAGCTGGAAATGGCTGATCTTTTATGGAATATCTACATAGGCATACAGAGGCCCATTATCAGCAACCATCACTCCTGTGTTCCAATGGCACATTGTGTTAGCTAATCCAAGTTTATCATTTTAAAAGGCTGATCATTAGAAAACCCTTTTTGCAATTATGTTAGCACAGCTGAAAACTGTTGTTCTAATTAAAGAAGCAATAAAATTGGCCTTCTTTCGACTAGTTGAGTATCTGGAGCATCAGCATTTGTGGGTTTGATTACAGGCTCAAAATGGCCAAAAACAAATAACTTTCTTCTGAAACTCATCAGTCTATTCTTGTTCTGAGAAATGAAAGCTATTCCATAAGAGAAATTTCCAAGAAACTGAAGATCTCGTACCTCGCTGTGCACTACTCCCTTCACAGAACAGCGCAAACTGGCTCTAACCAGAATAGAAAGAGGAGTGGGAGGCCCCGGTGCACAACTGAACAAGAGGACAAGTACATTAGAGTGTCTAGTTTGAGAAACAGACGCCTCACAAGTCCTCACCTGGCAGCTTCATTAAATAGTACCCGCAAAACACCAGTCACAACGTCAACAGTGAAGAAGCGACTACGGGATGCTGGCCTTCTAGGTAGAGTTGCAAAGAAAAAGCCATATCTCAGCCTGGCCAATAAAAATAAAAGATTAAGATGGTCAAAAGAACACAGACACTGGACAGAGGAAGATTGGAAAAAAGTGTTACGGACAGACAAATCTAAGTTTGAGGTGTTCGGATCACAAAGAAGAACATTTGTGAGATGCAGAAAAAATGAAAAGATGCTGGAGGAGTGCTTGACGCCAATCTGTCAAGCATGGTGGAGGCAATGTGATGGTCTGGGGGTGCTTTGGTGGTGGTAACGTGGGAGATTTGTACAGGGTAAAAGGGATCTTGAAGAAGGAAGGCTATCACTCCATTTTGCAACGCCATGCCATACCCTGTGGACGGCGCTTAATTGGAGACAATTTCCTCCTACAACAGGACAATGACCCAGAGCACAGCTCCAAAATATGCAATAGCTATTTAGGGAAGAAGTAGTCAGCTGGTATTCTTCAGATTACCTCAACAAATTGACAGCTAGAATGCCAAAGGTCTGTAGGGCTGTAATTGCTGCAGATGGAGGATTCTTTGACGAAAGCAAAGTTTGAAGGTTGCAATTATTATTTCAATTAAAAATTATTATTTATAACCTTGTCAAAGTCTTGACTATATTATTTCCAATTCATTTTGCAATTAATTTCATGTATGTTTTCATGGAAAGCAAGGACATTTCTAAGTGACCCCAAACTTTTGAACGGTAGTGTACATTGTCACCAAATAGAAGTTTTGTTGCCTGTTCATCCGAGTGCCCATTCTGACATTCACAAACACCGCCTGGAATTGGCGTTTGATTGACTGCTGCAGTGCTTTTACTAGACCAACTAGGTGACGACTTGTGCTCAGTATACTTTGCAGATGAGTGACAGTATACTGGCATTATACTGCAGGTTCTTGTAACCAAATTTAAGAACAAAAGCTTCACCACCTGATGACATTGTTGCTGATTACAATTGTTTAGCTGTAGTACTATAGTGACGTAGAAATGACGCAGACGTTCTAGAACGTTTTTCAGCCCTCTGTATTAAACTTCTTTCTCTGTGTTACAACTGCGCCTGTTCCATGTTATCTGACAGGATACACAACTAAAACTTCTCAGTACTGACTTGCATTGTTCATGAGTCTTTCATCTAGAGTCCAAGTCAAGTCAATTGATCACGAGTCTAAGTCAAGTTGTAAGTCATTTTCGTTGCAACTTAAGTGCAACTCGAGTCCGAGTCTCAGACTGGAGTTTCCATCTCTGAGCCAGCCGTATCGATGGTTCCCCAGTGGGGTGATGAGAGTAGTGTAATACAATGGTTTGAGCAGAGTAACAGGATGGTCCTAATTAAATTCTCTTTCAAAGATACTTTACTTAGGACAGCTAATCAGCCAAACCATTGATTGTCCGGGAGGTGAGTTTATCGTCTGAGATTTAAAGTTCTAACCATTTTAAACACGCAGCTGGAGCTTCACGCTTTTTTGGTCTGCAGAGTTAATTCATAACCCATCATTTATACATTTTTCCAGTTGTGTAAAGTACTTAAGTAAAAATACTTCAAGGTACTACATAACTACTTTACTATTTATATTTTTGACAACTTTTGCTTTACTACATTCCCAAAGAAAATTATGTACTTTTTACTCCATACATTTTCCCTGAAACCCAAAGGTACTCATTACATTTTGAATGCTTAGCAGCACAGGAAAAGTGTCTAATTCACACACTTGTCAAGAGAACATCCCTGGTCATACCTACTGCCGATGATCTGGCGGACTCACTTTGTAAAATATGTCTGACTGATGAAGTTTGCCCCTGGCTTTCCAGGGGCAAACTTGGGTGACTTTCAATTGAGTCATTTTCTATTAAGGAATCTTTACTTTTACTCAAGTATGGAAATTGGGTACATTTTCCACCACTGCATTTTTCTCGAAAGGGATGGGTCTGGCACGCTGGCATGCTGCCTGACCTCACTTCGGGCACGGGGATTACTCACTGTGCAAAGTTATGGAAAACAATTCTCTCATAACTTCTCAAATCACATCCCTCTCTTAACAAAAACACTTTCATAATTTTCTTATTACATGCACAAGCCATAGTATGGAAACTTCATCTATGTAGTGGGTATAATTTCCAAGTTACAGTATTTCCTTCATAACATTTTTAATGACATCACAAAATAACATTAGTGTTCTATAGATTACCTCTGACCATTCCCCACATTCTACGTTATAGTGTTTCAGTATTCACTTTTGAACGTGTTAGAGTTTCAGTGGGAAAAAAGGTATGAGACAAAGCACATTCCTTTGATGAATTTGGAGAGTAGAGGAGTGTTCCAAGAGTGTGCAAAGCTGTCAAGGCAAAGGGTGACTATTTTGAAAAATCTAAAATATATTTTGATTTGTTTAACACTTTTTTGGTTACTACATGATGCCATGTGTTATTTCATAGTTTTGATGTCTTCACTATTACTCTACAATGTAGAAAATTGTACAAAAATTAAAAAAAAAAAAAAAACCTTGAATGAGTAGATACCGTATGTATACACAGACACAGCATTCGGAAAGTATTCAGACCCCTTGACTTTTTCACATATTGTTACGTTACAGCCTTATTCTAAAATGGACTAAATAAAAAAGTCTATCAATTTACACACAATATAATGACAACGTGAACAGGTTTTTAGGAAGAAAAAATAATAATTTATATATATATATATATATATATATATATATATATATATATATATATAAACAGAAATACCATATTTACATATGTATTCAGACCCTTTGCTATGAGATTTGAAATTGAACACAGGAACATCCTGTTTCCATTGATCATCCTTGATATGTTTCTACAACTTGGAGTTCACCTGTGGTAAATTCAATCGATTGGGCAGGATTTGGAAAGGCACACACCTGTCTTTATAAAGTCCCAAAGTGCATGTCAGAGCAAAAACCAAGCCATGAGGTTGAGGAATTGTCCGGAGAGCTCCGAGACAGGATTGTGTCAAGGCACAGATCTGGAGAAGGCTACCAAAACATTTCTGCAGCATTGAAGGTACACAAGAACACAGTGGCCTCCATCATTCTTAAATGGAAGAAGTTTGGAACCACCAAGAAATCTTCCTAGAGCTGTCTTCCTAAACTTAGCAATCAGGGGAGATGGGTCAGGGAGGTGACCAAAAATTAGAGCTCCAGAGTGACTCTGTGGAGATGGGAGAACCTTCCAGAAGGACAACCAAATCAGGCCTTTATGGTAGAGTGGCCAGATGGAAGCCACTCCTCAGTAAAAGGCACATGGCAGCCCTCTTGGAGTTTGCCAAAAGGCACCTAAAGGACTCTCAGACCATGAGAAACAAGATTCTCTGGTCTGATGAAACAAAGATTAAACTCTTTGGCCTGAATGCCAAGTGTCACATCTGGAGGAAACCTGGTAGCATGGTGGTGGCAGCATCATGCTGTGGGGATGTTTTTCAGTGGCAGGGATTGGGAGACTAGTCAGGATTGAGGGAAAGATGAACGGAGAAAAGTACAGAGATCCTTGAGCTCCAGAGCAGACCTCAGATTGGGGCGAAGGTTCACCTTCCAACAGAACGACCACAAGCACACAGCCAAGACAATGCAGGAGTGGCTTCGGGACAATCTCTGAACGTCCTTGAGTGGCCCAGCCAGAGCCCGGACTTGAACCCGATCGAATATTTCTAGAGACCTGAAAATAGCTGCGCAGCTACACTATCCATCCAACCTGAGAGAGCTTGAGAGGATCTGCAGAGAATGGAAGGAACTCCCCAAATACAGGTGTGCCAAGCTTGTAGCTTCATACACAAGAAGGCTGTAATCACTGCCAAAAGGTGCTTCAACATAGGGGTCTGAACACTTATACATTTTCACAAAATGTCTAAAAACCCGTTTTTGCTTTGTCATTATGGTGTATTGCGCGTAGATTGAGGGAAAAATGTTATTCTAAAATGGATAAGGCTAAGGTAATAAAATGTGGAAAAAGTCAAGGGGTCTGAATACTTTCCGAATGCCCTGCATATAGGCCTATCACTGTCGCAAAGCATATGAACTAACAGGTTATAAAGCAAACAACGCAATTATCACAACACATAGGTTGTAATATGTCTTTTTTTTGTTGCTTCCCCTATGATTTTACCCCCGTACCTTTACGTAATAGGGATAGGGAATTCTAAATGAAAACATTTGAATCAAGAGCAAATTGTAGTTAAAAATCTTTAATATTTATACATATATTTATATATGTACACATTGACTTACATATTCCTGTAATGGCAAGTAACATGATTAAATTCATTAAAAGTGATTGGGTACCACAAGTAACCATCTCTCCAAATAAAAACCAAACTTCTCAGGTGTTTTTACACACATGCGGGTCAGGTTACATGGAGAGGGCTCCCTTAGAGCACAATAACCTTTCATCTCTATTCCCTACTCTCCTTGTGCTACAGTAGACACATGCCTGTCATCACAACGGCTAGTGCTGGAGTCTGGGGTCTCATGTTTGTTTTTTTTAGCAGGCATTTGTTCCTTTCCAAACGGACTCTTACCTATCTAACGTTAGTGTGTTTGGGCTGTTGTTACACTTGGACTTATCCTAGTAACAACTTTAAAAAAGGAGTAAGGGTAAAAGACTTGGGTTGTATTCAAGGTTATTCAACGGTTTTGTAAACCGCTAGGCAAAATGCTGTTGCAATGCCTTGGGATAGCACTATGGTGTTTTGAGCCTAATAAGAACAGGGCCACATTCAGTAATAGTGGTATTAATTATGCACCAAATACAAGTCCCTTTACCGGATGCCATACCTACAGGCAGAGGCGTCATGCCCATTGATACCGTTACACATTACATTGTTTCTTTTACACATTACATTATACTGAATTTGACCATCAGTACCCCCTCAAATAGAATTAGGTGCATATCTCCTCTGCCAGCCTGATAATTCACATCGTTCGAGGCAAAAACTCTTCACGTCACCTCAGTTCCCTCCTAGACTTGTATACAACCCTGATAGTTATCCTATAAACACACTGGTAGAAACATAGTGGCACATCCATAATGTTGCCCAACCATGTCAAGTCCTTATTATACCTTGTATTTTAATGTGATTACAAATGCTGATATGCATAATAAAGAGCTGTCAAATGAACAAAATAATAAATGTATAGAGAACATATTTAGTCCAAGGGCATCATTCCATGGCAGTCCCAAATCCCATAGTCCTTTATAGTGTCATAAACTAAGCTTTTAATTAAAAACTTGAATTCAGAGTTTCAGAACTGTACGGTCACATCACAGGGTGTGACGGAGCCGGTGCATTGAATAGGTGCTGCTGCCCTCTGGTGGTGTTGACGAGGAGATAGGCGCACTACAGGAAGGGGTTGGTGGAAGAGCCTCCAGCGGGGTAGGATCCAGCCGGGGCTCCCGCCTGGTTCAAAACAAATGGTTCATCAATATCGGAAAATAACATAACTATCAGCATGGCTTCCAAACTCATCCATGAAGTTAGCAGAGAGAGCGAGGCTGCATGGGTGACCGCCCCACATAGGTGTATTTTTACATTGGACCCATGCAGAAGTTGCATGTGTTCAGACTTGTATGTGTTATGTCACAAAGTGTTTCACATTGGTATTACAAGTATTACTATTAAAAGACCACAATGCATCCTTCGGACCCTCAACATGATCCGGAAACACACACACAAGCTACTAGATGCTCACCATGAATGGGTTATTGGTCATCCCCGGCCCAGCCATGGGCTGCCCAAAGGGGGTCATGGAGGGCTTGGTCTGCCCGTAGACTGGGTATCCACCAGGGCCTGTCCATGCAGAGAGAAAAAAAATTAGGCTGAATGGTCTATTTACTATTTATTTTTATAAACCTGGTAAATGTAATAACTTGCCGGTAAACGTAATAAAATGTTGAATGGTAAAGTTGACTTTTTCTGCTAAATTGTGAAGTTATTACGTTAACCGGTGGTTATTACATTAACCGGTGAGTAACAACTTTATGAATAATGTAATAACTTCAACCAAACATGTAATAACATACCAAAATCAATGTTATGTACTACTACCCTCAATTTGATGCACATACCACCATCTAGTGCCAATCACAACACAAACAACTCATGCACATCATACAGGAATACATAGACACTCACAAGCACACATTGAAATGTACACACATGCATAGTCCCACACACACCACTTTATTTGATCATTATTAAATCAAGCTTATTATGTTATCCGGTGGTTATTATGTCAGGTCATCAGGTCAGTAGCAACTTTATTAAATGACCAATAACTTCCACCGATCATGTAATAACAATGTCTGTGTTATTTCCCTTCTTTTAAGGACATGGAACAGTGCTAACACCATCAATCCGGCACTCCAGGAAGGCTCAAGCAAACACTCAAAGTATTTGAACAATTTCAAAACTGTTTGGGCCGATCTGGATGGCACCAGGGCAATTGGTGTCAAATGAACATGTTGAGTAACCTTGCCTGAAACCTGAAGACTGGCATTACAAGGTAACACAAGCCAACACCTTGGCTTCAGTTCAGCTGAGGCTATCAAAGTCATGTGGTGCACAGAACTAACCCAGTCAGTAACACCAGCAACCATCCAGCACAATTCAACTTTACTGAACCAAATAAATTATACGTTTATTTGAGAATCAGGTGACGTTCCCCGGACAAACGGGGAACTAGACAAAAAAAACTCCAGGGGACTATGACACAAAGTCCAAGGAACGTCCTAAAAACATCCCCAGGGTCGTCCCCGGGACCATTTCGTGACGTCCTGGGGACGTCTTTAAAGGGAACTATTGTAGATTACTTGTTTAGATTTAGCAGCAAAAGTTATGTTTATCATTAAACATTTTATTATGATTACCAGCAAGTTATAACATACTGGTTTTATTACATTAGAAAAAAAAAACGCAAAGTTATTTCAAACAGAAAAGTTATTACATTTACCGTTGTTACAGGAATACCTGCCAGAAATACAACCTTTGTTTATAGTGGAGGGTCACAAGAAAATGTTAAACATTTGGTGAGTCAAAACACAATATTAGGGGGAGGGGGTGCAAATCACAGCTTTGAAGTAAAGTCCAAACTATATTGTGGTATGGGTGAGACTACTAAGGAGAAGAGGGCACACTACTTACCATTGGGTTGCTGGGGGTGGTAGGCCCCCGGCTGGGTGTAAGGGCAGGGGGCCTGGCCAGGGAAGGGCTGCTGGAAAGTCCCACTGAAACTGGTCGGGAGGCAGTAAGAGGAAGGGTTCCCAAAGCCAGCAGGCATACTCATAGAGCCTGTGCCAAACGAGGCTACGAAACACAGAGAGAGGGGAGGGCGGAGTGAGTACCACGTACACAGTGGTACACAACCGTACCTTTCAATGTACAGTATCTACTGATATCAAACAATGCTATTTCAGACAAATTGACACACATTCACTGGCAGAGGCCCAAACATGTCCTTTAAGCATGCTTGTGTTCATACTTCTGACTTCAACCACACACACGTTATGCATGCATTTATGGACTTTCACATGCTCTCTCTCTCTCACACACACACACACACACACACACACACCTGCGGCCGGTGCTATACCATTAGTCTGGAAGGGGTTGGTGGCCATATCCGGGGCGGCGGCAACAAATGGGTTATTGGACGGGATGGCTGAAACAGGACATTACATCATGTTTTCATTACATTTGAGGGTCACCCATTTCAGAAATCAATGTTCAGGAATGTGTAACACAATCCACTCACCTCCAAAGCCTTGCTGCACATGCATGCTGGGTAATACTGGCTGAGTCTGGGCAGGCGAGGTTCCCAACACAGCTCCAAACATATTCCTAGATTCACATAAATACATAACCTGAATCAATTTGTTATATCTCATTGAATCATTATTTTATTTTTTTAGCAAGATCCAGAGGCATATCTAAAACCAATTTTTAGTGCCAAGTTTTGAAGTGGCGTCTGTCTCTCACCCCTGGACACTGCTCCCTGTGGGGGCCGAAGAGCTCAGCTCGTTGTCCAGCTCAGCAAGAGCAGCGTAGCGGTCCTCTGCTGAAATGCCCAGCTGGGACGGAGCCGGTACAGCACCGGCCACCGACGGCACTGGGACACCTCGCCCTACAGAGAGCGAGAGAGACACACACAGGGGTCAATATACACATATGGCAATGGACATGGACACTAACACACAAAAATAAGATAACATGTTGTGCCCCTGTTGGGCTTGGAACATATATAATGTAAATAAGAGGGTATGTATGAGAATGGGACCCAGGGGTACCTGATGCAAAGGACTGTGAGGGGGGTGAGGTGCTGAAATGTGAAGGTACTCCAGAGTTGCCAAACGCCTCAAAGTTGGCAAAGTCGGCGTTTGAGTTAACCTGAGTCGCTGCAAACCACAGAGGAGGAAACAAACGCTGACAACGTGAGGAATGAGGAAATCATAATGGCATTATGGTGCATGGGAGGAGGGGCAGATGACAATGATTTAACACAAACACATTATAATGACGTGTTGTCTTCTTACACTACTCTTCATAACTGCTCATTTCGAAGCACTCAAAATATGATTTTGTCTCATTGAAGACAAAGATTTCGAATCAACTCAATATTGGGAAACTCTTGAACTGCCATTTAAGAAAAATGTTCACTTAGTCACATTACTGCACGACTAAGTGGAAATTTGACTTAAAACTGAAGTTAGTTTGAGTGAAGGCCATTCCCACTCATTACCTGACTGGCTCGGGAAATGTGCAAAGTTGGCAAAGTTGGAGTTGCTGGCAGCCTGAGAGGGCGGAGCGGCAAAGATGTCTCCACCCAGGTCAGATAGGAGGTCAAACTTCTTCTCCTGAACTATAGGATAGGCCTGGGAGCGAACCACCACCGGCGACTGGCAGAGGGAGGGAGAGAGAGATGGAAGGGCATGAGGAATGACAGCATGCTTTAAAGAAAAATAACTGGGGACATGGGGTTGCACCCATTGACTTATAAACTCAGCAAAAAAAAGAAACGTCCTCTCACTGTCAAGTGCGTTTATTTTCAGCAAACTTAACATGTGTAAATATTTGTATGAACATAAGATTCAACAACAGACATAAACTGAACAAGTTCCACAGACATGTGACTAACAGAAATGTAATAATGTGTCCCTGAACAAAGGGGGGGGGGGGGGGGGGGGGGGGGGTAAAATCAAAAGTACCAGTCAGTATCTGGTGTGGCCACCAGCTGCATTAAGTAGTGCAGTGCATCTCCACATGGACTGCACCAAATTTGCCAGTTCTTGCAGTAAGATGTTACCCCACTCTTCCACCAAGGCACCTGCAAGTTCCCTGACATTTCTAGGGGGGGAATGGCCCTAGCCCTCACCCTTCCATCCAACAGGTCCCAGACCTGCTCAATGGGATTGAGATCGGGGCTCTTCGCTGGCCATGGCAGAACACTGACATTCCTGTCTTGCAGGAAATCACGCACAGAACGAGCAGTATGGCTGGTGGCATTGTCATGCTGGAGGGTCATGTCAGGATGAGCCTGCAGGAAGGGTACCACATGAGGGAGGATGTCTTCCCTGTAACACACAGCGTTGAGATTGCCTGCAATGACAACAAGCTCAGTCCGATGATGCTGTGACCCCCCCCCCCCCCCCCCCCAAGACCATGATGGACCCTCCACCTCCAAATCGATCCCGCTCCAGAGTACAGGCCTCGGTGTAACGCTCATTCCTTCGATGATAAACGCAAATCCGACCATCACCCCTGGTGAGACAAAACCGCGACTCATCAGTGAAGAGCACTTTTGCCAGTCCTGTCCGGTCCAGAGACGGTGGGTTTGTGCCCATAGGCGACATTATTGCCGGTGATGTCTGGTGAGGACCTGCATTTACAATAGGCCTACAAGCCCTCAGTCCAGCCTCTCTCAGCCTATTGCGAACACTGAGCACTGATGGAGGGATTGTGCGTTCCTGGTGTAACTCGGGCAGTTGTTGTTGCCATCCTGTACCTGTCCCGCAGATGTGATGTTCGGATGTACCGATCCTGTGCAGGTGTGGTTATACGTGGTCTGCCACTGCGAGGATGATCAGCTGTCCGTCCTGTCTCGCTGAAGCGCTGTCTTAGACTTCTCACAGTACGGACATTGCAATTTATTGCCCTGGCCACATCTGCAGTCCTCATGCCTCCTTGCAGCATGCCTAAGGCACGTTCACGCAGATGAGCAGGGACCCTGGGCATCTTTCTTTTGGTATTTTCAGAGAGTCAGTAGAAAGGCCTATTTAGTGTCCTAAGTTTTCATAACTGTGACCTTAATTGCCTACCGTCTGTAAGCTGTTAGTGTCAGAAAGACCGTTCCACAGGTGCATGTTCATTAATTGTTTATGGTTCATTGAACAAGCATGGGAAACAGTCTGTAAACCCTTTACAATGAAGATCTGTGAAGATATTTGGATTTTTACAAATGATCTTTGAAAGACAGGGTCCTGAAAAAGGGACGTTTCTTTTTTTTCCCTCCTGAGTTTATAATGATAAGAGGGTTTGGAAATAAACAAAAAACGTTTTTAGACCTTTAATAAAGTATCTAAAAACGCATAATGTTGTACTGTAGCTTCGACCCTATTTCACGTCATCTGACGTTGTGTTGTGCCCACCATCAGTTGAAACATGCTCTTGAATACAGGATGGGTGTCATTTCAATCACAGAAATAATAGAATGGACCCATCCCTTCAGACCACAGCAAATTAGCTGGTACAAGTACAATTTGAATTACTACAACAAAAGATGACCACCGGTCCGACCACTGTCGAATGGCAACACTAGAACCGCTAATGCCAACGGCCACAGACGATTGATTTTGTTTTATTTATTTACCATTTGAAAGTTGACATTTCCAAATGATTCCTATTTTCGTACATTAAATCAGCCAAAACATGACACCCACCCTGTATTCAAGAGCATGTTGTATCTCAACCGATGGCGGCCACAACACAAAAACCTAGATGATGTAAAATAGAGTCTAAGCTACAATATGTGTGAAACCAATTTATTTTGTTGAAAATTTGACGTTAAAAAAAAAAAAAAAATTGAACATTTTCGGTTTTTTGGAAGACAACAAAATTGTTTGACAATGGTGTTTGTAAACTTTTAAATGTTATCAATCTCAACCATTTATCTTTTCCAGTGGTGAGAACATGGATGTATGGTTGGTTATGCAAAATGGGTCAACTTTGAGCACCATTATCTCTTGAATATTTTGGCATTCAGGTCCAAAAAGCCACTTTCTGTGCACTTCTACAAATACCTATGGAAGTGAAAAAGTGATTGAGTTTAAAAAGTAATTGAATTGACCCTAGACAAAGGTATCCATTTTTTTTTGCATCAGCCTAAAATGGATTTCCCCATATGTTAGGAAATGACTCAAAAGCACATTAGCCTGAAATGTATTACATCATATGTTAGGAAAGAAGATGGGGAAATACCTGACGCGTTGGGGGGGTCTTGTTAAGCTGCAGGGTTTTCAGGGGCTGGACCTCCGGGGTGCTGCCTGTGCTGCTGGCTGAGGTGCCCGACTTGGAGGCCTGGGCTGTGGCTACCGTCCTAGCCTGATCTGGAGAGACGTACCTGTGTGCACACAACCACGAATAAAAATACATTCAGGGGTGGAATCGATGGGGAGTTCCCAAGGTGAAATAATTTTCACATGTAAAAATGGGTTTTTACTTGTTTTTTTTAAAGGTGAATTCATAAGATTTTACATTGAGAGTTCTGAGTGTGATTTTACATGAATACGTCACAATAGAAACTGTGGGATCTGCAAATCAAATTCTTCTGCTTTTGAAGATGTTTAGTTCACACAATGCAGTACAAAGCACGTGAGTGAAGTTCAGTGAACAGATGAATGAACCAAAAAGAAGCATCTCACCATCTTTTTTTCTCGTACTTTTCCTGGAGGAATTCTTTTACTTTCTGGGGTTCGTGGAAGTCTGGAACAACCAATGTCCTGTCATTGTACAGCCCCAACCAGATGTGTTTACAAACCTAGAGTAGAGAAAGTGTTTGGGGAGAGGGTGTGGCGAGAGAGCGCGAGAGAGAAAAAGGAATGCCAATAAACTCCCTAGAGAGAAACAAAAAAACTTCAAATAAAGAAAGCATACATGAGGAGACAGACATGCATAGAAAATACTAATCCAGTGTTTTTCAATGCTGGTCCTGGGGACCCACAGGGTAAGCAGGATTTTGTTCCAGCCCAATACAAACACATCTGACTCAACTAATCATCAATACCTTTGAATGAATTGGATTTGTTGGTGCTAAACCAGAATAAAAGCCTGCACTCCCTGCAGATCACTAGGATTGAAGTACACATTTCTTAGTACATTACTTGACCTCATGTCATTACCTCGTTGGTGTGTTTCTGTAGGAATTCAATTTCCTGTTGCGTGAAGGTGGTCATAGAGATGGACTTCACTCTGTGGGGGGGGTTCAGCCCTCGTCTAGTTGGGAGTGGAGGGGTATGTATTCGGTGTCATTCAGTTTACAATGACCAGGCACAACATGACTGCACACTCACAGCTAAACTGTGCATTTACTGATATTCACTGTCAAAAGGGTCATTCCATTTGATTTCAATCACTTTTTGACTGCACCCCTTTTGATTTGAACAAAACTTGTCATACATATTTGCCCATGGTAGTGGTCAGAAAGTGACTTTTTGAACCTGAAAGCCAAAACATTTAGGAGATAGTGCTCAAAGTTGCCCCATTTTGCAACAATGTCTTTATCACTGGAAAATATAAAAAAGGGATTATTTATCCTTTAGCAGCAATTATCAAAAAACATGTCAATTCATTTTCGCATATGCAAACCCTATTTTACATAATCTGAGGTGTTTGTATTGTGCCCGCTATCGGTTGAGACACAGCATAGTGTTGAATACAGGGTGGGTGTAATTTCAATCATATAAATATAAATTAATAGAATGGATTTATACCTTCAGACCACTGCAAATTAGCTGATACATAATTGAAATTCTAATGTTTACTTCCAATTACTACCACAAAGATGCCCACCGGTCCCCTCACCGTCAAATGTCAACTTAAATTCTTTAATCTATATTTCTATGATTTCAACAGGTTTCCTATGGAAGATTGACAGTATTATTTAAAACTGATATTCCCATTCAAGTCAACATTCTCTGAGGTGTGGACCTCCAACCATCTTTGTGCTACCATTTCAAAGATTACATTTCTATTTTATTCGCATTTTAGTACATTTATCTGGCAAACCATGACACCCAATAGCATGCTGTTTCAACCGATCAGGCCTAACAAACATCTCAGATGATGTAAAATAAGGTCCAGGCTACATGTGGGAAAAAAAAAGAGTTTATGCATTTAGATAATTGATGTTAAAATAAAATAAAAAATAAAATATATATATATATATATTTAAATAAAAGTTTGACAACCTTGTTTATGAGCTTTTGAATATCAAACTCAACAATTTATATTTTCCAGTGATGAAGACATGGATATTTCATGGTAGGGTGGGGTATGCAAAAAGGGTTCACTTTGGGAAACTCCATCTCCTATAGGTTTTGGCATTTGTGTCCAAAAGGGGTCAAAAAGTGATTGAAATCAGATGGCACATCCCAAAAGTGAAAACCACCAGTGAAAGTCATTATATGACTCATAAGGCTATGCATTCATGTTCCTAGCCTTCACATATGACGTGGGATGATCACTTGTGGCATCAGTTGTGGTTTTGTCAGAAGTCCTTTCCTATTGTGGTCTCTGAACCATATAATTTGCATTACTTGACCTACTGCCCCATTTCATGTATTCTACAAGTGTCTGACACTTATACACTTCCTCTATCTCAGGGATGGAAAACTCCAGGCCTTGGGGGCCAGCCCTATAACTAACACACCTGATGAAACGGAATTGTATTCTAAACTGAAGACCTTGATTAGTTGATTATTGGAGTAAGGCGTTTTAGCAGGAGCTGGGGCAAAAAGTGTGTCAACAATCAGGCCCCCGAGGACTGCCCATCCCTGCTCGATCTATACACATACAGGCGTGAGCAACGGATGTCCCAAACTACGCCTACGGTATAGACAAGTTGATTGGGAAATAGGTTCGCCGGTGCGGTGACGTGCCGTTTTGACACACTGGTCAAATATTTGCCTTTTATCAGACAAGTACTTTCGGCACAAAACAATCCTTTAGTTAGTTGGTCAAGCTAGGTATGGAACTGCATATTGACCTTCTAAAGATTGGGAATTGAGACCCCTCCTTACAACAAAGCATGGGCTTGCGACCCAGCCCAACCAATGGCCTCGAGCTAACGTTGGATAGCATTACCTGCTGTGTAAGGGAGCTTGCCAACGTTAGCTAAACCACATCATAAAGAACGACATTTTGCTTTAAAAACAATCCCACATATTAAAAAAAAATCAATAGAATCAACACAGTACTTACAAGATGCCAGAACAGGTGGTACAGACGAAGGAACCCACTGTCATGTTGGCATAAGTCGGGCCGCGCTGGTCGCAATCAAAGCACTTCCTATTCGGGGGTTGGCTAGTCATTTCCCGAAGCATCTTAAGATGCGTCTCCTCTTGCTTTCGCTTCGCACTCGTCGCCATGGTTGAGAAACGGGGCTACTAACGGTGGGAGAAGTTTATCGAGGATGTCTTTGGGGAGGCTTGCCTCGACAGCGGTGGTGGTTCAGACACCTTGCTGAGAGGTCTAGTGGGACAAGACAGTCCTTCTTCGTTGGCATACAGGAGGTGTACCAGACAGCTAACCAGAGAGTGACTGACACCTACCGGTGGGAAGATCTGGTGGGCAGCAATTACCATTCGACAACATATTACATTGATGAATAAAAGTTTAATAGTAAATACCATCATACTGACATCTTGTGTAAAAACACTGATACAAGAGATTATCATATTTTGGTCTCTACTTTGACATTATCATGTTTATCAAGATAAGAAAGTCCTTTGCCTCAAATTTGGCACTGTTGAGGGTAGCAGGTGTCCACCAAATAAGCCATGAGCCCATCTGACCTCCCTCCATAGAAATCAATCGGCTCCTGTTTTGGATGAGGGAACAAGCAAGCCAAGGCCCCACAGACAGTGGTTGCACTGTTCTCGCCAATGAGTCTCCGCCTCTGCTCATCCTGTTTACTCGCTCCCTTGGAATTGGCCTGGGTCATGTTCATTAGGGCACAATGTTTTAAAACGGAAAACGAATATGAGCATTACTTATTGGATATGCCCAGGTAGTCTGCCCCTGTTTCAAGGCGGTGCCTAATGAACATGACCCCGAGGTAGTCGTTGTCACAAATCTTTACATAATAAGAATTGGTTTATGCTCAATGGTTAGGAAGTTAAAGAAATGTATAGATCAGTTGATCTTCACAGCTCCTTTCTCAGGTAGACCCTCATGAACAAGCACATCCTTTTATCTGTCAGACAGCTGGTTGGTAAGGATGCATTTGCAGTACCACCAGAATCCGTCGGAGGGAAGTGTCACTTTGGCCTCGCTCTCTTTTCTTTGGTGCCAATGGAATCCCCAGTTTCAGACGGCTACAAGTGGAGATAAGGCTGGTATTTCAGACACAACATAATAACTGAATACATACCAGAAATACACAGGCTAATTTAAGTGTCACATCACTTTAGTCTGGATTCCAGTCTGTTTCTGCTTTAGCCAACCTTTAATCATGAAATGTTATATTGCCAAACAAGGCAAGGCAACAATGTGACATTGTTGAATGCAGGAACAGTTAGGGAACCAGAAGGGTGTACTACGAAGCTGGAGAGAGGAGTTAGCGAGCTTACTTGAGTCAATTCTGTGTTCAACTCGAGATGACTCACCTTTTAGCTAGGTACATTTCTATGGCAATGAATGCTTCATCTCTAACCTGCTCCGGGGCAGGGCAACTCCACTTCATCCTGAACTAAGCGTTTGAGCCGAAAGTTGAGGACCAATGAAATTAGATTCCCTCACTCTCACAGAGTGACTCAGCATCCCCTTCTCCGGACCATATTTGAGGAAGACTGATTCAATATTTTTTTAAGAAAAATGTATTTTGTGTAGTAATATTCAAAGATATATCACACTACACATTTAGTGAAGACAGGATGCATTTAAAAGTTGTGGGTAAAAAGGGGCTTGTGCATTGATAAACACACCAAAGACGATATTAATGATACGATTAATAAAAGAAAGATGGCACTTCTAATAGCCTATTTCAAGATAAGCTTTCTTTCATTTCGTGAAAAATGTTTGTGGCACCGACTCGCCCATGGATTGCCGTTTCAGCATTGTCTCAATGACGAGTTCGGCTTTTGACTTGTCACGTTCAACGCCAACACGCAGTCACAAGCTGGCACAAGTTAACGGCGGTTGCATGATCAATATCCACCTTCGCAACATGTATGAAGCCTGAGCTTGAATTTGAAGCCAACTGAAGCTGGCTAGCTTTAGAAAATCCAGAAAAGATCTAGCTAGTGTCTTAGTATAACCCTGAGGCTACTATTCCCAGTTCAGAAGTACAAGGTCGTGTTCAGTAGGACATTTAGCAACAGAAGGAAAATCTGTGTTCTTATTGGACAATTAAGCTCAGTTAGTACATTCATTGTTTCAATTATTATTTTTTTAAACACTTTTCAACTGTATAAAGAGTGTTGATCCTTAGACATATTGATTGACAGTCAATATAACCTGATAAATTAAAGGTGATCAATCAATAAAGGCATACCTACATGGATTTTACTTAGAAAATTGCTGTACATTTCAACCGAATTGTAAAACTGAAGTTAACCTTAGCTGTATTGGATATAGTGGACCAATGTAAAGGGTTGATACAGTTGGGGATCTCCAAAGCCATAAATACCGTAGATATGAAACATTTGGCATCAATGAACAGGCTAATACATTCTGATATATAACCATCTCTATACCAGGCTCTGGGCCTTGAGATATAGAGTTCAGCAGGTACTCCCACCATAAAATGGTGAGGTGTCATAAAAGTGTCATAGTGGGGTTATATCACCTGTTGCCTTTTCCGTGTAACACGGAAGAAGTCCTCCATGCGAGTTTGTCGGCTCTGTCCTGCTGCCTTGTCCTCCTCCCTCTCCTTCCTCAGGCGTTCACGCTTCTCACTGAACTTCTGCATTCGACCTCGTACCCTTTGCTCCCTACATCACACACACACACACACACACACACACACACACACACCACACACACACACACACACACACACACACACACACACACACACACACACACACACACACACACACACACACACACACACACACACACACACACACACACACACGGAATAATTCCGTTTTAGATTACTGGGCAAGGACATAAAACAACCATGCACTGCAGATATAGAGGACTCTATTTGTGCACACCAGGTTTCATATTTTTCAAGCGTCTCAGTTTTACCTTTTTGAACACAATTAATAAGATTACATGGTCAGGGGGAACCTGATCCTAGATCAGCACTCCTACTCTGAGATGCTTGATACATATGGCCCCTGGTCTAATTCCAAAGGAGGTCGGTCATACAGGACCAGAACAGTACTTGACGTGTTTCTCGTGGCACAGAAAGTGGACCAGGGCCTCCTCATCTGGCTCAGTCCAGACTAGGTTCGGGAGCTCGGTCTGGGGGGCATCCAAAAACAGCTTGCGGGCATCCTGATACTGCCAGAACAGTGGGACAGGGTGGGTCTGAAGGAGGAGGCGAGAAAAGGGTTTGGGGTGTTAGTCTAATTACATGGACAGGAACATAGCATAGAAGGTGTGGTCTGAGATGAAAAATGAAATAATCATTACTTCATATATGTTATTCATATGTGGAGTGGTAACAAATGACATCGATCATTTCATATTTTCTTGGTTTACTAGTATGTTTTATCCAGGCTTATAGATAAGACTTCAGCAAACACACTGGCACCAAAATCTCCAAGACAATTGCATTGCAGTAATATGAACAGTTGTACCTTTCTGTTGATGTTCAGCACCACATTCTCTATGTTCCGGTGCTGCTGGATCAGAGTCAGAGCTCTCTTAGGTCCAAGGCCTGTGATTTTATCACAGTAGTCACAGCCCAACAAGATACACAGGTCCACAAACTGACATAAATTAGGAGGAAAGACAAGGGGTGTTAGCCTAAGAGATTAAATATCACTGAATAGATAGTATGGGAGCATGTTGAGGGGTGCAACAGTTGAGAGATTATACTTGAGAGAAAAGTACATGATGTTTATGCCTTACAAGATTGTAGTATGCTTGTACACATGATGCCTATGAGCATGTAATGAAGGCCTATGCCTCATTCAATACAAATGCTTTGGGTGGAGGAGGTATCTTACCTCTTCATGTGTTATCTTCAAAATGTCTAGCAGCTTGGGTAGAGAGTACTCAATGACTTCGCTGTGAGGAGAAGAATAATTAGATTTGGAGACCCAGAGAACTGGCCATCAGTCATTACAATAACTTAATAAATGTAGTCATTTCCCCCAATTTTTTTTTACCAATACTTTGCCACAAAGTGCTTAGAAGTAACCCTAGACTAAAAACTTTTCTATTGGGGAAACCACAGCAGTATTATCAAACTTAGTAAATATATTAAACATAAATCCTGTACACTCCAATTAGCATGATATGTTACGTTTCATATGATATGTATTACTTTGTAGATGTCCATTTTATCTATTTTGTATGATATGTAACAAATTACAATTAGTATGATATGTTACGTTTCATATGATATGTATTACTTTGTAGATGTCCATTATCTATTTTGTATGATATGTAACAAATTACAATTCATATATGTTACGAATTGCAATTTGTACAATATGTTACGAATCACAATTAGTACATTATGCTACGAATTTTCAAAAACGTATGATATATGTTACGAATTCCAATTTATTGTGGCTAACATTAGCTAGGTGGCTAACGTTAGCTAACCTAGGCGTTAGGGGTTAAGGTTAGGGTCAATGTTATGCATGAAACACACCGACAATCTCTGTGCCGATAGTCTGCCAATAGGTATTTATCACAGTGGGAGAGTGTTCCTTCTCTTGCTAGAACAAAAGTGGTACTTGCTGCTTGCAGACCCGGTATTTGGCTATGGGCTGGCGCTGACAGTATGGGATTTTGGATAGTGAATTAAATTGCTTCTTCGTCATCTTGCTAGATCTATCTGTGGTCATCTGGTTAGTATCAACAAGGGCTTTCTATAAAATAGCAACATTAGCACAACATTTGCCAGAGTGTCCATGTCTCCATCCTTTTACTTTTAGATTTGTGTGTATTGTTGTGAATTGTTAGATAATACTGCACTGTTGGAGCTAGGAACACACACAATTCGCTACACCCGTATAACAACTTCTAAATATGTGTATGCGACCAATTCGATTTGATAGCTTGGAATCTAGACCATAAGCAATACGCACAGATATGCATAGCCAAACAACGCAACTGCCACCTTCTGGTTTGGAGTATTTTATCAAGGCTTTTGTGCCTGACGACTTCCAAGGTCTTTGCTGTGTGAATAAAAAAGACATTGACTGCAGACACCCTGTTCAGAGGTGCTAAGTACTGTCAGCAGGCAAACGTTTCACTATCCTGCTGGTGTCTTGAGCTTTTATGGTTAAGCTTAGGGTTAAGGTTAGGAGTGATGTTAAAGGGTTAAAGTTAGGGTTAGGGGAAGGGTTAGCTAACATGCTAAGTAGTTGCAAAGTAGCTAAAAAGTAGTAAGTAGTTACAACGTTGATAATTAGCTAAAATGTGATGAGATTCGAACATGCAACCTTGGTGTTTCTTGACATTCGCGTTATTTGGGTTGCTAGACGTCCATGTTATACACTCACCCATACCAAATCATTGTCTTATGTAACCATTGGGGCAGCAGGTAGCCTAGTGGTTAAATTGTTGGACTAGTAACAGAAAGGTTGCAAGATCGAATCCCTGAGCTGACAAGGTAAAAATCTGTCGTTCTGCCCCTGAACAAGGCAGTTAACCCACTGTTCCTAGGCCATCATTGAAAATAAGAATTTGTTATTAACTGACTTGCTTAGTTAAATAAAGGTAAAATAAAAAATCTAAATAAATACCAAATGTAACATATCATACTAATTTGAGTGTCCCTGAAGTACATTTACTATACTACGTCTAGTCTATGAGACCAGGCTGTATAGACATGGCTATGGACTCAAAGGTGCACTCTCACCTGTTTTTCTTGGCGTTGAGCTGGCGGATCAGGATGTTTCCACCAAATGGCAGAGTGTCCATGTCTTCTGATGCTACCGCGTCTACTATGCCCTGTTTCACCAGGTGGGCACATAGTGCCTCGCCATCTCCTGGAGCCTGGAGAGAGAGCGAGAGAGTGGAAGGAGAGGGTTCATATGTTATGGTTTCTGGTGGTTGGTGTTTGTTCAAGACAACTTGGTATAATTAGGATATGTGTTCAGGGTTAGCATGCTACATAGAGCACTCGCACACTGACCTGGATGATGGGCACACCCATAAGCTTCAGAAGGTGGAGACAGTCCCGTGTCTGAGGGGACACTACAGGTGCCCACAGAGAGGTCAAAAGTAAAATACAGGAAGATGGAAAACTGATATGCACTGTGATTGAATTCCAATGTTTCTCTTACCTGCTCCTGAACGACTGGGGGAGCTCCAGCCTGCAGCCTGTGCCCTCTTCTCCAACTGAAAGAAAACAGAGAATACAATTAAATTAAACCGTATTGACATGGACTGTAGCAAATTGTACCCTATTTCCTATTTAGTGTAGTGCACTACTTGTGAGGGTATCATTTTGTGAGGTACAGAGCCTTCAGAAAGTATTCATAGCCCTTGACTTATTCCACATTTTGTTGTCACAGCCTGAAATTGATTAAATAGATTTTTTTCGTCACCCATCTAAACACAATACCCCATAATGACAAAGAGAAAACATGTTTTTCAAAATGCCAGCAAATTGAAAACGACACCCCTGAGTGAATACTCTGTAGAAGCACCTTTACCAGCGATTACAACTGTGAGTCTTTCTGGGTAAGTCTCAGAACTTTCCACACCTGAAATGTGCAACATTTGCCATTATTATTTTCAAAATTCTTCAAGCTCTGTCAAATGGGTTGTTAATTATTGCTAGACAATCATTTTCAGGTCATGCCATAGATTTAAGTTCAAACTGTAACTCGGCCACTCAGTAACATTAACTGTCTTCTTGGTAAGCAGTTCCAGTGTAGATTTGGCCTGGTGTTGTAGGGTATTGTCCTGCTGAAAGGTGAATTCATCTCCCAGTGTCTGGTGGAAAGCAGACTGAACCAGGTTTCCCTCTAGGATGTTGCCTGTGCTTAGCTCCATTCCTTTTGTTTTTTTATCCTGAAAAACTCCCCAGTCCTTAACGATTACAAGCATACCCTTAACATGATGCAGCCATCATTAATGCTTGAAAATTTGGAGAGTGGTACTCAGTAATGTGCTGTATTGGATTTGCCCCAAACACAACACTTTGTATTCAGGACAAAAAGTGAATTGCTTCGCCACGTTTTTTGCAGCATTACTTTAGTGCCTTGTCGTAAACAGGGACCTTACAGATAATTGTACATGTGGGGTACAGAGATGAGGTAGTCATTAAACAATCTGGTTAAACACTATTACTGCACACAGTGAGTCCATGTAACTTATTATGTGACTTATAAAACACATTTTTACTCCTGAACTTATTTAGGCTTGTCATAACAAAGGTGTTTAATACTTGACTCAAGACATTTCAGCTTTCATTTTTTATTAATTTGGGGAAAAAAAGTTTTTAACATAATTCCACTTTGACATTATGGGGTATTGTGTGTAGGCCAGTGACAAACAAATCTCAATTTAATCAATTTTGAATTTAGTCTCTAACAACAAAATGGGGAAAAAGTCAAGGGGTGTGAATACTTTCTGAAGGCACCGTAGGTCGCTATGGTCTCAGCTGTAATTCTAAGAGCGCCACTAACCACAGCCCTTTTCTCCCCGGGAGGCTTCCCATCGAACACAAACAATGGTTTGATGTCATGCTCCAGGAAGGTTAGCGTTCGAAAGAACAAACCTGTCAAGGGACTAGAGCGAAATTATGGGAACATGGGTTAGAAACAGAAACAGGGTCCTGAATTCAGAAATAGTTTACACAGGTCTACACATCCCAATAGTCTAAAGTGACTCCCTCTCTTGCTCTAGCTACTTACTTCATCTGCACTGGCTGGAAAGAACTGGACAGATGACAGTAAATAACTGGTAGACATTCGCCATATGCTTTCCCCTATCCTGTGATTTTAGTTCAGTGCAGATGAAGGAGAGGAAAAAGCCACATTTGAGGTGCTGTCAACAATGCCAACGGTTGGGTAAGCTTCTCAATTTAGAAGTTAGAAATGACAGCTCACCCCAGTAACTGAAGATTTGGTACTGCAGTGCGGAACTGGTTCAGAACAATGGAGGTGTCCAACGCAATGACCTTTCCTAAAATTTTGAAACAAAACAAATGACTGCATTTGTAAAATCTTTAAGTGAACTCAATGAGTAGGAAACATCCAATTGTGCCCATATCTAGTACTGGATTAAACTTGGCCAAGCTAGTTTGATAACGTGAATAATGCCTGCCCTGTCTGGTAGCTTCAATGTTGGGGATAAGTCATGTCAATAATTGGGTGGGGCACACTGCTCCATAACATTATACATGCTAGGATGAGATAAAGAGCATATGAAGGAGGTTGATACTAGTAGCAAACTACATGCTAGCTAGCTAACGTTAGCCTTAAGTAGCTAAGCATGCAAACGTACCTGTGTAGTCGCAGATCTCTTTGTAAGAAATAGCACCAGGCGCATCGCTACGAATCAAATCTGCCAGTTTTGTAATACCCATTGTGCTTGTCTGACAGTTACTTATAAAGCCAACAACTTAGATACACAGTTTTGGTGATGCTGTGCACCCGGAAACCTGCGTTGTTGTTGCTACACGAATCTACCAATAGGGGCAGGGGGATCAAACAAAGGAAGAGAGCACAGTAAGAGACTATACCTTAAAGCCACCCATTATTTATTACAGTAAACAATTTACAAACAATCCACTGATATACACTGAACAAAAATATAAACGCAACATGTAACGTATGGTCCCATGTTTCCTGAGCTGAAATATAAGATCCCAGAAATGTTCCATATGTACAAATAGCTTCTCAAATGTTGTGCCCAAATTTGTTTCCATCCCTGTTAGTGAGCATTTCTCCTTTGCCACAAGAATCCATCAACCTGACAGTTCTGGTATATCAAGAAGCTGATTAAACAGCACGATATTACGCCGGTGCACATTGTCTTGGGGACAATAAAAGGCCACTCTAAAATGTGCAGTTTTGTTACACAACACAATGCCACAAGTTTTGAGGGAGCGTGCAATTGGCATGCTGACTGCAGAAATGTCCACCTCCAATGTTGAGAATTTGGCAGCATGTCCGAAAAAAACGAACACAATTGCATTTTATCGATGGCAATTTGAATGGACAGAAATAACGTGACGAGATCCTGAGGCTCATTGTGAGACCCATTTTTTGTTTAAAGGTATCTGTGACCAAGGGATGCATATCTGTGTTCCCAGTCAAACTAAGCAAGGCTGTTAATAATACATTCTTATTTTCAATGGGTTAACTGCCTTGTTCAGGGGCAGAACGACAGATTTTTACCTTGTTAGCTCGGGGATTCGATCTTGCAACCTTTCTGTTACTAGTCCAACAATTTAACCACTAGACTACCTGCCGCCCCAATGGTTACATAAGACAATGATTTGGTATGGGTGAGTGTATAACATGGACGTCTAGCAACCCAAATAACGCGAATGTCAAGAAACGCCAAGGTTGCATGTTCGAATCATGTCAAATTGATCAGAAATATAGTGTAGACATTGTTAATGTTGTAAATTACTATTGTAAAAACAGCAGATTTTTTATGGAATATTTACATAGGCGTCTTTATTTATTTAGTAATGGCAAACTAATGGTATCGTAGACTAATGGTATCACATGACTTGCCATGTTTCGCTAAATACTGGTGTGCAGAAGGTAGCCTACTAGCTAACATAACACATCTTTCATCTCAAGGATAAAATGTATCATATGGTGGATGTAATAAACTGCAGTGTAATCATTACTTAAACAGTTGAAAAACAGAATTGGCGTAATGAACACGCCCCTGAAAATATTAGTAAGCAACAGTAAAATAGATTTGTAGAACAATCTAAGGAGCAATTGAAAGGAAAACAAGATCACCTCCAAATCGCAATAGTTTATTTATTTTGTATGGCAAATTCACGAATGTAAAAATATGGAACAATTTGTCAACTTGTTGGCTATTATGATTTGTAAAATTCTAAATATCAGTTTTTCCCCAGATGAAAACTATTCTACAACCATCCCCTGAGAATATGTTCTATGTAGATTAGAATGTCACTGTTACCCAATGTCTGTTTGTTTTTCGATATCCCATCCCATAGAGTGCCAGAATCTCATAGGCTTCCACATGCTCATCAAGCTCTTTCCCCTCGTGTTTGTCCTCATTTCTTTCAATCTCTCTCTGCATAGCCTGAATTTTCTGAAACTCTTTTGGTGTCACCCATTCTGTCTATTGTGCCATGTCTTGTTTCATCCTCCTTTCTCGCCATCTTTTGCGCTCTCTTTCCAGATGTTCTCCATTTCGTCCAGCAGATCCTTCCACAGCTGTTCTATAAACTGCTGGAGTAGCGTTCCCTCAATCTCTCTGTCTCTTTTTATCCTCTCTCCATTCTACTTCATTCGCCAAAGTGATCTCCACCTCTTGCTCCAAAGTTTTCAGGGACCTCACTTGGTCATTTCCCTCAAATATCAACTATCTGGTTGTCTCTCTTCAATCTTTTCCTCTTTCTCTACGTTTGGAAAGACAAATACTTTAACAACAGGAGGAAACAAATCTGAAGAATGAGTATACTGTAAAACCAGATAAGTTCTGGCTTCACCAACATTTTGAGGAAACTGATTACCTTAAGAAACTTAATTAGCTGAAGTGAGCAGTACTACCTTCATATGATTAATACAAATGGCGATTTCTGAGTTAGTACATTCTTTCATGTAAATCCAGTTAGTTATTTTGATTTCTCTCTACATTAAAAAACGAAGTTAAATTAAATCAATATGGTGAAGTGAACATGAAATAATCATATTAAGTCAGTCACTTAGTATGTACAAGTTGCAATACATAAAATGTTTGAGTTTAGCAAAGTCCACCTTATTTAAAAACGATAATTGACCATTACTCAAACGTAACTAAGTTTACTTAAACATTTTTAGGAAACATTACATTAATGTTATCAATGAGCCTTAACTCAAATATAATCAGTAAATACAAAACAGTTAGTTAACTACACTCAAAAAGCAAAAGTTCAGAAATGTTCTGTCTTCCTCTGTGTTGGCTTTGCCTAGAGCTCAGAGAGAGCAAAGAGCAAAGACATGAGACATGTTTACGTTGTAGATTGGCCCAAGACAGCAGTGCCCTGGCCCTCTATCCCCTCTCCCCTCACTGTAAACCCCAATGTGCTGTCATTACTCAAACGTTTTTAGGAAACATGTTGCACTAGATATATCTGAGCACAGTTACATAAAGTTATTTTGTAGACTTTACTCAAACCGACATCAATCAAATGTATTTCTAAAGCAATTTTTACATCAGCCGATGTCACAAAGTACTGTACAGAAACCCAGCCTAAAATCCCAAACAGCAAGCAATGCAGATGTAGAACCACGGTGGCTAGGAAAAACTCGCTAGAAAGGCCGGAACCTAGGAAGAAACCTAGAGAGGAACCAGGCTCTGAGGGGTGGCCAGTCCTCTTCTGGCTGTGCCGGGTGGAGATTATAACAGAACATGGCCAAGATGTTCAAATGTTCATAGATGACCAGCAGGGTTAGATAATAATAATCACAGTGGTTGAAGAGGGTGCCACAGGTCAGCACCTCAGGAGTAAATGTCAGTTGGCTTTTCATTGCCGATCATTCAGAGTTAGAGACAGCAGGTGCTGTCACGGTTGTCATAGGGTAGAGTGGACCAAAACGCAGCAGGAATATATGCACTCATCTTCTTTTATTAAATGGACAAAGAAGGTAAACCAAAACAAACACAAAGACGAATAACAGGCCGGTAAGGCACAAAGCTATACACAGCACAATCTCCCACAAAAAAACCCCATGAAAACAAACTCCTAATTATAGGACCTTCAATCAGAAGCAACGATAACCAGCTGCTTCCAATTGAAGGTCCAACCCCAATAAACTAAACATAGAAATAGACTAGACTAGACAGAACATAGAAATACACTAACATAGAACAGTGCCCAAAAACCCCGGAATACATAAATCAAACACCCCTCTACATAGACACACACCCCGAACCACATAAACCAAATACCCCCTGCCACGTCCTGACCAAACTACAATAACAAATAACCGCCAAAACTGGTCAGGACGTGACAGGTGCGGTAGAGAGAGAGCCCAAAACAGCAGGTTCGGGACAAGGTAGCATGTCCAGTGAACAGGTCAGGGTTCCATAGCTGCAGGCAGAACAGTTGAAACAGCAGCATGACCAGGTGGACTGGGGACTGCAAGGAGTCATCAGGCCAGGTAGTCCTGAGGCATGGTTCAAGGGCTCAGGTCCTCAAAGAGAAGAGAGAGAAAGAGAGAGAGCATACTTAAATTCACACAGGACACCGGATAAGACAGCATAAATACTCCAGATATAACAGACTGACCCTAGCCCCCCCGACACATAAACTATTGCAGCATAAATACTGGAGAATGAGACAGGAGGGGTCGGGAGACACTGTGGCCCTGTCCGACGATACCCCCAGACAGGGCCAAACAGGCAGGATATAACCACACCCAGTTTGAAAAAGCACAGCCCCCACACCCCTAGAGGGATATCTTCAACCACCAACCTACTACCCTGAGACAAGGCCGAGTATAGCCCACGGAGATCTCCCTCACGGCCCAAACCCGAGGGGGCGCCAACCTGGACAAGAAGATCACATCAGTGACTCAACACACTCAAGTGACGCATCCTTCCTAGGGATGACATGGAAGAGCACCAGTAAGCCAGTGACTCAGCCCCCGTAATAGGGTTAGAGGCAGAGAATCCCAGTGGAGAGAGGGGAACCGGCCAGGCAGAGACAGCAAGGGTGGTTCGTTGCTCCAGTGCCTTTCCATTCACCTTCACACTCCTGGGCCAGACTACACCCAATCATAGGACCTATTGAAGAGATGAGTCTTCAATAAAGACTAAAAGGTTGAGACCGAGTCTGCGTCTGCGTCTCTCACATGGATAGGCAGACCATTCCATAAAAATGGAGCTCTATAGGAGAAATCCCTGCCTCCAGCTGTTTGCTTAGAAATTCTAGGGACAGTAAGGAGGCCTATGTCTTGTGACTGTAGCGTATGTGTAGGTATGTACGGCAGGATCAAATCGGAAAAATAGGTAGGAGCAAGCCCATGTAATGCTTTGTAGGTTAGCAGTAAAACCTTCAAATCAGCCCTAGCCTTAACAGGAAGCCTGTGTAGAGAGGCTAGCACTGGAGTAATATGATCACATTTTTGGGTTCTAGTCAAGATTCTAGCAGTTTATTTAGTGCTTTATCCGGTTGCTGGAAAGTAGAGCATTGCAGTAGTCTAATCTAGAATTGACAAAAGCATGGATACATCTTTCTGCATCATTTTTGGACAGGAAGTTTCTGATTTTTGCAATGTTACTAAGATGGAAAAAAGCTGTCCTTGAAATATTCTTGATATGTTCGTCAAAAGAGAGCTCAGTGTCCAGAGTAACGCCGAGGTCCTTCACAGTTTTATTTGAGATGACTGTACAACCATCAAGATTAATTGTCAGATCCAACAGAAGATCTCATTGTTTCTTGGGACCTAGAACTAGCATCTCTGTTTTGTCCGAGTTTAAAAGTAAAACATTTGCCGCCATCCACTTCCTTATGTCTGAAACACAGGCTTCCAGGGAGGGCAATTTTGGGGCTTCACCATGTTACATAAAAATGTACAGCTGTGTATCATCCGCATAGCAGTGAAAGTTAACATCATGTTTCCGAATGACATCACCAAGAGGTAAAATATATAGACCAATTTGTGTTTCCAATCTCTCCAAAAGAATGTGGTGATCGATGGTATCAAAAGCAGCACTAAGGTCTAGGAGCATGAGGACTGATGCAGAGCCTTGGTCTGACGCCATTAAAAGGTAATTTACCACCTTCACGAGTGCAGTCTCAGTGCTATGATGGGGTCTAAAACCAGACTGAAGCGTTTCGAATACATTGTTTGTTTTCAAGAGAGGCTTTATTACTGCCACTTTTAGTGAGTTTGGTACACATCCGGTGGATAGGGAGCCATTTATTATGTTCAACATAGGAGGGCCAAGCACAGGAAGCAGCTCTTTCAGTAGTTTAGTTGGAATAGGGTCCAGTATGCAGCTTGAAGGTTGAGAGGCCAAGACTTTTTTCATCAATGTGTCAAGAGATATAGTATTAAAACATTTGAGTGTCTCCCTTGACCCTAGGTTCTGGCAATGTTGTGCAGACTCAGGATAACTGAGCTTTGGAGAAATATGCAGATTTAAAAAGGAGTCCATAATTTGCTTTCTAATGATCGTGATCTTTTCTTTAAAGAAGTTCATGAATTTATCACTGCTGAAGTGAAAGCCATCCTCTCTTGGGGAATGCTGCTTTTTAGTTAGCATTGCGACAACTTAATTCTCCTCAATTAAGTTGGAAAAACCAGATTTGAGTTGTATCAGCTTGAACATTTTGATTAACGCCTCCACTAAGCCACGCCTCCAATATAACAAGCAATGGACATTAGACCGGTGGAATTCTGTCCGTTGGTCTGATGAGTCAAAATTTGAGATGTTTGGTTCCAACCGCCGTGTCTTTATGAGACACAGAGTAGGTGAACAGATGATCTCTGCATGTATGGTTCTCACCGTGAAGCATGAAGGTGCGATGGTGTGGGGGTGCTTTGCTGGTGACAATGTCTGTGATTGATTTAGAATTCAAGGCACACTTAACCAGCATGGTTACCACAACATTCTGCAGCAATACACACCTCCAGGCTGTGTAAGGGCTATTGGACCAAGGAGAGTGATGGAGTGCTGCATCAGATGACCTGGCCTCCACAATCACACAACCTCAACCCAATTGAGATGATTTTGGTTGAGTTGGAACGCAGAGTGAAGGAAAAGCAGCCAACAAGTGCTCAGCATATGTGGGAACTCCTTCAAGACTATTGGAAAAGCATTCCTCATGAAGCTGGTTGAGAGAATGCCAAGAGTGTGCAAAGCTGTCATCAAGGCAAAGGGTGGCTACTTTGAAGAATCTAAAATCTAAAATATATTTGGATTTGATTAACACTTTTTTGGTTACTACATGACTCCATATGTGTTATTTCATAGTTTTGATGTCTTCACTATTTTCTGACTGGTGTGTGTGTGTGTGTGTGTGTGTGTGTGTGTGTGTGTGTGTGTGTGTGTGTGTGTGTGTGTGTGTGTGTGTGTGTGTGTGTGTGTGTGTGTGTGTGTGTGTGTGTGTGTGTGTATGTATGTATGTATGTATGTATGTATGTATGTATGTATGTATGTATGTACGTATGTATACATAGAGTGGCGATTTTAACATGTAAATCTTGGTGGGGCAAATAAAAAAAATGTGGGATGCATGTCAGCAAGGCCACTACACAACACATTTTTTGTCATTTACATTTAAGTCATTTAGCAGACGCTCTTATCCAGAGTGACTTTCAGTAGTGAATGCATACATTTCATACATTTATATATATTTTTTTCCGTACTGGTCCCCCAACACTAAACAATACATTGATTTCACTATAACTGTGACAAACGGTTCACACAAACGTTGAGGACCTACATAAAGCTGTCCCAACAGCAGAGTTCTAACACCTTACCACTGCAAAAACTGACTTTCAGCGGAGCCTTGTCGGGCAGCGAAACAGTTCATTAAATTACTGCCTTTTAAAAAAACATAGCTGATATGGCAGACTTGCTTAAACAAATGTGGTTTCTACTGACAATTGAGATGTACAAATTATGGCATAAGGGGACAGCAAGCGGATAAGAGGCAATCCGTAATTTCGATTCAGACATTAATGAGCAAGCGACGACGCACATAGTCAATATAACTGTTTGTTCAGCACTTTTGAAATGTACAGCGACAGAACTCAGAACATGGGCCATTCTTACAGTGTACCAGTCAGAACTGTAGGATAAATAAATGGGGCATATAAACAGACAATGAAAGCTCTTACAATATTCAATGATTACATTTTTCTAAAACAGGTTATAGGCTATTTGTGCACCACCAAGTTAGAACAGTGGGTGAAATTAAGAGGTGAAAATATACCAAATTATTAGGGTGAGGCACAGTGAACGCCTTTGGGTCTTTGCGTTTCAAAACAAATACACGTCAAATAACATAATTCTATTATAGAATGTTGTGTGTGCTGAATTTGTGCAAGCCAAGCCAAGCACCACAACTATTAACGTATGTGTTTACTATACCGCGTTGGTGAAAATAGACCAAATTATTAGGGTGATGCACATGGGCTACTAACAGCTTACTACACAACATACACTTAGTATTACTTTCTTATACATTTCTCCCTAGCATATTACATAATTTATGCAGCAGCATACAAGACATCTTTGGACTCACCTTGTGAAAGTGGCGCAGCGGTCCTTTGTGTGCAAATTTTGTCATCAAAGTCTGGCATTCTCTGGATTTATGGTGGGAACTCGGGGGGAAAAAAACACAGCCACTCCATTGAATAGCAGGCTAACGTAGGGGTTTCTTTGCAACGCTTGCAGTTAGCCACTGATTCCTTCCAAACGACTCATTGTTGAATTTGCGATTTCCAACTGATTATTGTGTAATCTTAATGTACAATGGCCGATGAGCACCGATACGTTTTATCTATAATTTCTCTTCATTATTTCTCTTTATATGACAAGGATTAAAAAGGATTTGCCAGTAGATTGTCGACTTGATGAAAACTGATGATGACTGCTAGCTTAGACTTTGAAAGTAAGACGTTGACTTGATCAGTCCAATAAAAGCTACTGTAGATATAATGTGATTTGATGGCATTCTATCTGTGGCCAATGACCTTGAGCATTCTTGGATGGGAACTTCTGATATAACTCTATGGCAGAACCGAAGGGGCTAACATTTTCGAGCTCTAACCTTAGAATTGGGGATTACGTACTGTCCCATGAGTGACAGAAAACTGAGCCAATCATGACAGAAAACTGAGCCAATCAGGCTCAACGCTCTATATTTTCTGCTGGCTCGCCCCAACACCACAGAAAGCACTGAGCTAGGTTGAAACACCTGCCTTACTCAAGAAAGCAAAAAAAGAGACCATGTTTGGATGCAGCTTTATTAACTCATTGAGATTTTTTTTTTACCTAAAAGGGTGGTGCTTAAAATGAATGACGGGTCGCCTTGGTTTGTATATATAAGCCATATCACTGTCATGAGGTTGGACTGTGGGTAGGTTTATGACCCCCATAAATACCTTTCTCCCTTCCCTCTCTCTCGACTCTACAGAAGGACTCTTGAAGAAGCCTTTGTTAAACATATAGAGTCTGTGAACATCAAAAGGTGGGGGGAAAGGAACCATATTTCGGTAATCCAACCAGTTATGCGTTGGTACTTAATGAATATGATGTCAGTTCGGTTGTCATCTGAGACATTCTTATTAATGATAGGATGACACAAACTGTATCCTGGAAAGTCTACACATTATAGTTATCAGATTCACATGGAATTGTTGTGCAATTTAAATGTTTAAATATGAAACTATTTGTGAAAAGATGAAATGTCATTTTAGCTTCCAAATGAGAGAATTGGGTTTTCATGAGTGAACTATGCCCAACTCAGTGGCTCCGCCCATGTGAAGAGACATTGGTTATAAACTATGAAACACTCCCTCTCTCCCTTCCTATAAAAAGCCCTTTACGAAAATTTAACTTCCTGTTCCGAGTACGCGATGCCTGCAGCCTCTGCGTTAAAAGGGCGAATAACTTGCTGTTCCGGGTACATTAGGGCGACGGTCCGATGTCAGAAGGATTCAGATAATAAGCTGTTCCGGGTACATTAGGGCGACGGTCCGGTGTCAGAAGGATTCAGATAATAAGCTGTTCCGGGTACAGTAGGGCGACGGTCCGGTGTCAGAAGGATTCAGATAATAAGCTGTTCCGAGGACGTGAGGACGACGGTTCCACGTTAAAATGACTAACATGTCAACTACAGAACTAAGCCAACCTCAGCGTGAGCTTTGGTTGCGAATGGTATGAACTTATTCACTACAGAAGTGATACCTCCTAGCCGTTGAGTTAGCAGCGACCGCTGTAAACGTGGGCTAGGAAAGGACAGACAAAGGATCTCTTCTACCAAACACCATGACACTGCCAAGTAATCTGTTTACCACCAGAGACCCTCTTAAAAGGACAAGGAAGATCTCTGTTGGGCAACACGGCCAGCATCTACGACCAACCTACCGAAGCACAGCTCAGAGTAAATATTTATTGCATTTTCCTTTTCCAAATGGGTGGTTATTTACAATGCATAAGATTCTGTATTTACGATAGCATAGCTTCTCCCTTTGTTCTTCAGTCCTCCCGCGCTTTCATTCAAGCCCAACCCTCTCTCTTTGTGTAACCAGCCGTCATACAGGTTCCGTCCTCCAGGGACGTTTTCTGTACGACATAATTTGCATTCTGTGTATATGTAATTCTGTGTGATTATTTAGGTATTTAGTAAATAAATAATTAAATCAAAGTTTGAATTGCTGATTAAACTTGTTAGCCAGGGTTCGTGAAGATAACCAAGAATTTACAACTTTCAGATGAGACTGAAATAAGGTGACGATTAATATTGACTGCTATTGATGTAAAATATTGCTAGGTCTTTAAGAGTTTATTCGGAAGATAACAGCTCTATAAACACTCTTTCGTGGTGCCCCGACTTTCTAGTTAATTACATTTACATGATTAGCTTAATCAGGTAATAGTAATTACAGAGAAAGGATTTTATAGAATAGCATGTCATATCACTTAATCCGGCATAGCCAAAGACACGACAACTGTCTCACAACTGCCCTAGAACTCATGTTAACTAGCTATTCACAGACCACAACCTTGTGGTTATCATGCATTTTTTTCTCAGTCGTTTTTCAATGTGCTTACGCTGTCAGAAAAAGCCCATTAAAATCCTGTTTCTTACAAAGCAAACACAAAACAATTGTGACCCTATAGGTCCACTAAAATGAAGATTGCTAACTAACTTACCAACAAAGACTTCTGTGTCAGTCAAACTGCAGTTGTTAAGCTTGTGTTCTGGCTTTCTGTCCCCAAAGCTCTCTCTCCATGCCAACCCCTTCATGAGGTCATGCCTGTAGCACCTGTAACTGTGACATCCTACTATAGCCAGACAACTGGCTACAGTAGGAGCAAATAGGAATCCAAGGTAGCCATTGATATCTTTAATAAAATGCACACCACCTAGTACAGCCACCTCTGTAACCTCAGTGCATTAACACAAATATCCAATGACTCCTATGCTTAACCTATACAGTCATCACCATAACCACAGTTCATTTCAAAAGGGTCAACACGTAGCCACAGTGCACCTCTCACACGTGGTTGTCATCTCCGTAACCACAGTGTATCTCCTGGTCAACTCCGTAACCACTGTTCCCCTCCGGCGTGTCCATCCGTTGAACACTCAGGGGTGAGAAGGGTCTTCTGTCTGGGTCCAGCCTGTCTGCAGCCATGCATGGGGCTTCAGCCCATGAGTTTTGGACGTCTAAACTGGGGATTTAAGGACTTATGGGGGGTTAAACCCCCGGATTCAAGCCCCCAGCCGCCTGTTTGAGGGATTACACTCCTCAGACCCCCATTTTCACCTCTTCATCTTGGCTAACGAGAAATGGGGGTTGTCTTTGTGTTCATGTCTCTGCTTGACATCTCTGGGGGCGAGGGATCTCTAAATGAGTGGACTAACTGCTCTTAGAAGTTAAAGAGATTCTCCGGTACGTTTGTATATATGTTTTTGCCAGTAGTTCTGAAAGTAGCGCCCATGAGCTAAAAGTGGTCCCCAAAAATTGCATACTACAGTTGTGGGATCTTAATTTGAGCCAGTTTGATACAGCAGAAACATTATCCTGCAGCAACAGGAAATCGAAATTATTGTGTGTATTATAATTAATGACAATTTATTGTAGGGGTTTAGAATTTCAGACTTGATTTGCCCTAACATAAAATGTATCAAGTGGAAATTATAAGCTTTTCCTGCTATGCAGGAAAATTATCATCAACAAAATAGTGATCAAATGAAGATCCTATATCTCTACGTCACAAATGTGTAGATATGTGCACTACGTCACTACGTCATTGCTCTCTCTCTCTCTCTCTCTCTTGCTCTACTTTGTGTGTGTTTGCTAGCTGTCACTCAAATGGCAAGGTGCTGAAGCTTATTGGCTGAAACTCAAATTGCTAGGGGGCTGAAACTCATAATGTATGGAAAATGGCACCACACAGTTTCCAAAAAACAGTCGCTTTCAAACTATGGATTTTGTGGCTAATTGAGGTAAGACAGTAATTCTGCTCATAGATTATGCATGTATGAAGTACACATTGACAAATCCAGCTCAAAGCGGGAGGTTAAAAAAAGACTTACTAGTCTCCAAAGTACCCGAGCATGTCTTTAATTAAGTCCCCTATTTAGGGGACCGGTTTTGACTGACTTTTTGGTGTATAAATCGCTCTGTGAACGTTGCAGGCTTTAGTGACTTATAGTGCCGTCTGTCTGCTACCGTTTGAAGTGTCAGGTTTCACACTCCACATTCACATAGGGAGTGATGTGTCACGTTGTCTGGCCTATCCAGACAAATAATCAATTTGCTCTCCCTCTGTGCAACGGAGCCCAGCCTGGGAGGCGGCATATTCATGGGGGTAGTCTAGCGAATCCAGCAGTCGCAGTTTCATCTCGCTGTGATATTCTCAGCCGGATTCTCAGCTCTCAACATGAAAAAAATACTAAATAACTTAGTAGAATTGAAACACGACCACTTTCTTTTGGTCACCGCTAATGTCATCAGTTGTATGAAATGGGGCCTAATTTGCACTGTCACTAATTATGATCACAATTAGAAGCTTTAACCTTATTTTATATTTTGATTGTTACTACATTTAGAAAGCATTTCATTCATTTCAAACCCTATTCCCTTACTTTTGTTGAATAGGATGTTTTTTCTTCATATTTTCATAATATTTGTACACCTCAGCAATTTATATTTTTACCAGAAAGGTGAGTTTCAGACCTTTGTAGAACTATGCAACATTTCTAGTTATTGTTTATGGCCATCTCATGAAGATTTAGTACTTTTAGGCATGTCTATTTGGGTGGAAATGTACATTTTTGTCAGACCCTGATCTGTTTCACCTGTCTTTGTGCTTGTCTCCACCCCCCTCCAGGTGTCGCCCATCTTCCCCAGAGGTGGGACAAAGGTACAGGACGACAGGCCCTGTGTACTTATACCTGTGTTTTCTGTTTGTCTGTTGCCAGTTCGTCTTGTTTGTCAAGCTTACCAGTGTTTGTCCTGTCAGCGCCTGTCTTTTTCCCTGCCTCTCTTTTTCTCATCCTCCTGGTTTTTGACCCTTCTCTGTCCTAACCTTGTACCTGCCTGCCAGACCACTCTGCCCGTCCCGGGCCCTGAGCCTGCCTGCCGTCCTGTACCTTTGTCCCACCTCTGGATTATTGACCCTTGCCTGCCTTGACCTGTCGTTTGCCTGCCCCTGGTGTTACAATAAACATTGTTACTTCACATGGTCTGCACTTGGGTCTTACCTTGATTCCTGATACATTTTGCCATATTGTTCAAAAGGTTAGAAGGTTGTGTAAATGGGACATGGTACATGCTGTATTGTAGACGAATGCTGAGGACCTTTAGAGTGTTGTGATAGAAGCCAGTGGAATGCACCATATCTTTTTGAGGGGGGTCTGATCCAACAGCATAAATTGACATCAAAGATACGACATAGGCCTACAACAGTATTAATGTATTGACGATATTGACTACATAATGGACTGCCCTGCTCTAATGGTTTACAAGAACTGCCTATACAAGCAGTATGGTAATGATTTGACTATATGGGTGTGTGAGAATGAGGTCAACTTTGTGCCTATGTGAATGAATGGAAAAGTGTGGGTGTGTTTTTGTGTGTGCGTGCATGTGTTTACCAGTATGTGGTTTTGTGTGTGCTCATGTTCCGGTATTTGTGCATGCGTGCGTGTGTTCCGGTATACATGTGTGTGGTATGTCAGGTGTCTGTGTGCTGCTGGCCAGAGCGCAAAGCTTACGCTCCACTTCAGTGTGTGTGTGTTCCGGTATGCCAGGTGTCCGTGCACTGCTGGCCAGAGTGGGAAGCTTACGCTTCACTTTACAAGGGAGCCTACAGGGGTGGAAGTAAGCTGCCCTGAAACTTTAATGAGAGTCTGACATCTTCAACACGACCGTCTCACTGCCCTCATCCTCATCCAACAGTCCCTATATGTGGAGTGAAAACCAGACAGACAGCCTACTTTAATACCAGACAGACATTCTGCAGTCTCCTAAACACAAAGACACTATTCACACTGTTTATGGAGCTTCATTGTGAAGATCAACAGCTAGCTACGAAAAATAGGTTTCCACTCATGATTGAATTATCTTGTGTATAGTACGCTAAATGTACATGCAAGTTGATGACTGTTCCTAACGATTTTGCTTTCTTAATTGTTTTTGATTGATTGGCTAATTGTCCTATAGCCACATCAGTTGCCAATTACAGTAGCGGATCAATATTCGTTTACATCGTTACGTGCTTGGCTGAACTGTAAAAACACTAGAGTACAGTAAATTCAATATTGGGAAATCCCTGATTAGTTGCCCTAATGAGGTCTACTGTAAATCAATGACCCAAATCAATAATGTATGTTTACCTCCTATCACTTAAATCTACACTACAGTAAGTACATGCACATCCTTAAAGGAGAACTATTCCATCTCTATTCCAGTGGTTACTACAGAATTAGAATAGCCTATCGCAGTTGCAGTTACATTGACCAAAACCCTTCACTGGAAATAGTTCTCTTTTAACCCCTCAACCCCCAGAGTCAGTTTAGTTACACGAATAGAGCCTGATGAGTTACACAAACAGACTCTGTCAGGGAGTAAACTGTTCCTTCGAAGTGCTGAACACACAGGCTGGGGGGAAGAGGTCAGAACGGGCCTTTTCTTTTGTCCTCTGAAGTGACGGATGTCGGCTGACTTTGTGTCTGTCCAGTTAACCACATTGCCCACGGAAATGACTCTAATTATTTCCATGGTTGACACTTCCTTTACAGTGCATTTGACCAGTCAAAAAACCAGTCAAAACAAGCAGGTAGTGAGTCATTTAACTCATATCTGGTTATGGCATACTGTACCTTGTGACAGAGAGCACTTGTGATTCAATTAAAAGTTCTTGATTGATACTCTTACTCAGTACTAGCTCTCATGATGGTAGTGCCATTGAAGTGCAATTACAGTGCTGGATTAGCCATCTAAAATAACAAGCACACGCACATGACATCCACTGGTAGTAATAACAGTCTCGAGCTATAGTTTGTGATTGACAAATCCTGTGTTGAAAGAGTAACCAATGTCATCTGCACAAAAAAAACATGAAAGGGACTTGGCCCTTGAATTGTACTGCTTTCTTAGTAGGTTACTTACACGCACTTTCCATTTGGGTACTGAACCATACTTACAAAATGCTTTCCTATTTACTTTCGAGTAGAGTTCTGCTCGTTTTCTAGAGCTAACAAGATCAACAAACCTAACTCTCAACTGCTGACTTACTTTCGGTTGTTCTTATTAATAGATATATTAGATCTATAACTTGTAACTAACTCAATCCTAAAACTAGCTAATCTCTTACCCACTACTGTGCACTGACATTTACAATGATTCTTTCTTCCCCTCTGCTGGGGCCTATTCTCACAAAATTGAGATTCTAGGATTTGCGTGCGCAACAAATTATTGGCATTTATCAAACTGTCGCAGACAACATTGACTTTCATTGATTTTCAACATTGAGTCAACATTGTTTTCATTGATAAATAAGAGCCATACTATACGTGAACGAGTGCTACAACCCCACCTGGAAAATGCCCTCCATTCACCATTTATGGTAACAAAAATGTCCTAATTTGCTGTATGATTTGGAAATGTTAGAACTGGGCCATGTCAGTTTCTAAAAGAAAGCGCAAAGTCTAATTTTAATCACATTTCTGAAGCGGTGTGGGTAGAATGTTTTAATCTTTTGCTGTGACGTCTTCAAACAAAAAAATGCATGCCACCTATTGCGAGTGCCAAACACTGGCTACGCATTCTGCAAGATTGATTGTCTATTCAAACAATTTAAAAGTAAATGCTACAGCCCATGCTTCTTTGCAATATGATACACTACACGGCCAAAAGTATGTGGACCCCTGCTCGTTGAACCTCTCATTCCAAAATCATGGTCATTAATATGGATTTGGTCCCCCCATTGCTGCGATAACAGCCTCCACTCTTCTGGGAAGGCTTTCCTCTAGATGTTGGAACACTGCTGCGGGGACTTGCTTCCATTTAGCCACAAGAGCATTAGTAAGGTCGGGCACTGATGTTGGGCGATTAGGCCTGGCTCGCAATCTGCGTTCCAATTCATCCCAAAGGTGTTTGATGGGGTCAGGGCTCTGTGCAGGCCAGTCAAGTTCTTCCACACCGAAAGGGCCTTCCTCAAACTGTTGCCACAAAGTTGGAAGCACAGAATCGTCTAGAATGTCATTGTATGCTGTAGCGTTAAGATTTCCCAAACACTGAAACTGAGGGCCCTAGCCCGAACCATGAAAAACAGCCCCAGACCATTACATTTTATTACATTTTACATTTAAGTCATTTAGCAGATGCTCTTATCCAGAGCGACTTACAGTAGTGAATGCATACATTTCATTTATTTTTTTTGTACTGGCCCCCCGTGGGAATCGAACCCACAACCCTGGCGTTGCACACATCATGCTGGCGTTGCAAACACCATGCTCTACCAACTGAGCCACAGCATTGTGCAAACTGTAAAGTTTGCACAATGCATTCGGGCAGCGAGTGTTCTCCTGGCATCCGCCAAACCCAGATTTATCCGTCGGACTGCCAGATGAGTTGTTGAAGCGTGATTCACCACGGTGCCACGTTGAAAGTCACTGAGCTCTTCAGTACAGGCCATTCTACTGCCAACATTTGTCTATGGAGATTGCATGGCTGGGTGCTTGATTTTATACAATTGAAAGCAACGGCTGTGGCTGAAATACCCGAATCCACAAATTTCAGTTCAAATCAAATGTTATTTGTCACATACACATGATTAGCAGATGTTAATGTGAGTGTAGCGAAATGCTTACACTTCTAGTTCCGACAGTGCAGTAATATCTAACAAGTAATCTAACAATTCCCCAACAACTACCTAATACACACAAATCTAAAGGGGTGAATGAAAATATGTACATGTTAGTATATGGATGAGCGATGGCTGAGCGGCGTAGGCAAGGTGCAATAGATGGTATAAAATACAGTATGTACATGTGATATGAGTAATGTAAGATATGTAAACATTATTCAAGTTGCATTATTTAGAGTGGCATGTATAAAGTGACTAGTGATCCATTTATTAAAGTGGTCAGTGATTGGGTCTCAATGTAGGCAGCAGCCTCTCTGAGTTAGTGATTGCTATTTAACAGTCTGATGGCCTTGAGATAGAAGCTGTTTTTCAGTTTCTCGGTCCCAGCTTTGATGCACCTGTACTGACCTCTCCTTCTGGATGGTAGCGATGTGAACAGGCAGTGGCTCGGGTGGTTGATGTCCTTGATGATCTTTTTGGCCTTCCTGTGACATTGGGTGCTGTCGGTGTCATGGAGGGTAGGTAGTTTTCCCCCAGTGATCGCGTTGTGCAGACCGCACCACCCTCTGGAGAGCCTTGCGGTTGAGGGCAGTGCGGTTGCCGTACCAGGCTGTAATACAGCCCGACAGGATGCTCTCGATTGTGCATCTGTAAAATTTTGACAGGGTTTTGGGTGACAAGCCAAATTTCTTCAGCCTCCTGAGGTTGAAGAGGCGCTGTTGCGCCTTCTTCACAACACTGTCTGTGAGGGTGGACCATTTCAGTTTGTCGTTGATGTGTACACCGAGGAACTTAAAACTTTCCACCTTCTCCTTGATAGCTTGATAATGAGCTTGGAGGGTACTATGATGTTAGATGCTGAGCTGTAGTCAATGAACAGCATTCTTACATAGGTATTCCTTACATAGATATGGAATAGGGCAGTGTGCAGTGTGATGGCGATTGCGTTGTCTGTGGACCTGTTGGGGCGGTGTGCAAACTGAAGTGGGTCTTGGGTGGCCGGTAAGGTGGTGATATGATCCTTGAATAGTTTCTCAAAGCACTTCATGATGACAGAAGTGAGTGCTACGAGGCGGTAGTCATTTAGTTCAGTTATCTTTGCCTTCTTGGGTACAGGAACAATGGTAACCATCTTGAAGCATGTGGGGACAACAGACTGGTATAGGGAGCGATTGAATATGTCCGTAAACACACCAGCCAGCTGGTCTGCGCATGCTCTGAGGACGTGGCTAGGGATGCCGTCTGGGCCGGCAGCCTTGCGAGGGTTAGCATGTTTAAATGGGGTGTCCACATACTTTGTAGTGTATATTGTTCAATATTTTGTTGATCAATACATGATTATCTTTCCTTCTCCTGCCTTGGTATAGGCTCTGAGATGAAATAGGCTATGATGTTGCGCTCCTTTTGCACAGCAATACTGCAGCCTACACATACAGTTGAATAGTTTAAATAGGCTACCGTTCTATTTACTTTCAAGCATGCTTGGCTATCGAATGAACAATGGATAAATGGTAGACTCATTTTTTGTTGTGTAGCGGGAATAAACCTATTTGACCTTTTGATGTCATAAAAGTAGGGACAGTAATATGTCCTGCAATATGATTATGATTTAAGCCTACATAAGAAAAGTAAAACAAACATAGACCTATTAGGCTACATGCTGCTATTCGATATCGTTACCAATGGCAAATGCATCTGTTTAATCATTTGGCCTACGTTTGAATGTTTTTATGATTATTCCCATCCACCAAATACCTCCAAGTTCCCCAAAACAACAACATTAGCTTGCAATACAATTGATCAACCACTAGAAGTTGTGCGTCCACACTGTTTAAGCTTTGCTTGGAGATACGTACATTTTCACCAACCTTTGCAGGAAAACTGAGCCTCCTGCTCCCTATCTGCTCTGCTCTCTGCTGTTCCTAATTCAATACATTTGAATTAGGGACAACAGTTAATACACCTTAAATTCCCATTTGTTCCTGTAAACTAATTTGTAGGTCGCCTCTGACACAGTCCCCCCCCCCCCCCTTCTGCAGGACTCCTTATTTCTACAGTCGAGTGCGAGACCGACCGAGGGGGGATGGAGGGAGGGGGAAAGTGAGGGGAGGGGGCGAGGGGAGTGGAGGGTAGGGTTGATGAAAACAACAGATCGCTGCTACCCTAATCCTTTTGTGTATACGGTGTTAATCCAGCCGTAAAAGCCCGCTGCATCCGCGCCTTGTACCCGAGCGCTCCCATCACACAAACAACTACCCTATGTCCTTATGGAGAGCAATGTCTGGATAGTCATACTGTAAACACAGCACTAGCAGCACTAGCATCCCATAACAAACACACCAGAACACAACCTCAAACTCTAACTGTGCCTGTTGTGTGTCCATTCGTCTGAGTTGCGCCAGGGATGTGCAGCCTTAACACAGATTTCCTCTTTGCGCGTTTGTGCAGAGTGCGTTTTAATTAATGGGGGGAGGGTGAAGGTGTGTTTTGAAGATGGGTTTTGTTTTTTGGCTGCTTTCTGACATTTTCTCCATGTGCATTTGTTGTTTTTGTTCCATTTGTGCATACAGAGTTGTTGGTTTGTTTGGTATGGATGTATGAATGCATACATGTGAATGTAAGTCAGTGTATTCATTGTGTGCTGTGTTTTTGTGTGTATCCCAGGCTTGTTTACAAGCTGAACGAGAGAGAGGGGGGAGGGGGATAGAGGGAGGGAGCGGTAGTGTGGTTGCCGGGGCAGGGGGGGCTGTGTCTAAAGAGGACACACCCTGGCAGCAGCGGAGGCACCAATGCCCCTCCCACCCCCAACCCCCCTCTACTCCGACCCACAACGCCAGGCAGCTGATTAGAGAGCTCTCCGTGGTGCTGAAAAGAGAAAAACACATTCAGACACACAGTGAGTGCAGTACGGCCATGAGAGAGAGACAGAGAGCGAGCGAGAGAAAGAAAGTGAGAGAGAGAGAGAGCGAGCGAGCGAGAGAGAGAGAGAGAGAGGGAGAGAGAGGAAGGTAGAGTAGGCGTGTTCTTTGTGTTGTGATCCACGCTTCTGAAGCCTGGACTCATCTGCTGTGGCTCAGGCTAGCAGAGAGGAGCTCTGTGTGGAGGAGAGAGGCAGTGGAGGGATGCTCCGACTGAACACCCCCTGACACACACATACACACACCGCTCTTCTTTTCAACTACGGACACAAACTGCACCTGTGACACACACACACCTGGAAAGCCGAGAGTTCATCGGATCAGACAGAAAAAGCCACGAAGAACAAGTCACCTCCGGCGTGTGAATTCATTCTGCAGAAAGTGGCAGCAAGTCAAGAGGAGTGTGTGTGAGGCTTGTTTGTGTCTGTCTGTTTGTCAGTGAGGATGTGTGTGTGATGCTGGTAGGGTCTGGTCCAGTGCTGCTGCCTCCTCCCATGCTCTGTAGCATGTGCAGATGAGTGTGAAGCTGGCCCCTGGGTTGGAGTCTAGCATCGTTTGGACAGGGGGCTTGGGTCTCTCCGGCTACCCAGGGGAGGGAGCACTGGTCTGGGCATCCACCGGCCTTGCTGGCACTGCCTCGGCCCTGGAGGACTCCTCTGAGCCAGCCTTACTGTCGGGAGCGTACAATGGCTACTGGACTTCCCTGTGGATTTAAGTGGAATTCTGCACAGATGCTCCAGGATCTGTCCGAGTTGTTCAGCGGCTCGCACTGGACTCACCTGGAGAACACCGCTTTGGCCCTCCTCAAGCCAGCAGGGACACAGCTCCACTGTAAGTATCCCCCCCCCCACCACACACACACACACCTTCCCCTAACCTATCAAATAAAATTGTATTCGTCACATGTGCCGAATACAACAGAATTCAACCTTACCGTGAAGTGCTTACTTACAAGCCTTTAACCAACAATGCAGTTCAAGAAATAGAGTTAAGAAAATATTTACTAAATAAACGAAAGTAGACAATAAACAGAGAGTAGCAGCAATGTAAAAACAAGAGGGGGGGGGGGGGGGGTGTCAATGTAAATAGTCTGGGTGGCCATTGATTAAATGTTCAGCAGTCTTATGGCTTGTGGGTAGAAGCTGTTAGGGAGCCTTTTTGGTCCTAACTTGGCGCTCCGGTTGCCATGCATAAGCAGAGAGAACAGTCTATGACTTGGGTGACTGGAGTCTTTGACAATTTTTGGGGTCTTCGTCTGACACCGCCTAGTATATAGGTCCTGGATGTCAGGAAGCTTGGCCCCAGTGATATACTGGGCCGTACGCACTACCCTCTGTTGCGCCTTACGGTGAGATGCCGAGCAGTTGCCATACCAGGCGCTGATGCAACTGGTCAGGATGCTCTCGATGGTGCAGCTGTAGAACTTTTTGAGGATCTGGAGACCCATGCTTATCTTTTCAGTCTCCTGAGGGGGAAAAGGTGTTGTCGTGCCCTCTTCTCAACTGCCTTGGTGTGTTTGGACCATGATAGTTCATCAGTGATGTGGACACCGAGGAACTTGAAACTGTCGACCCACTCCACTTCAGCCCTGTCGATGTTAATGGGGGGCCAGTTCGGCCCTCCTTTTCCTGTAGTCAACGATCAGCTCCCTTGTCTTGCTCACATTGAGGGAGAGGTTGTTGTCCTGGCACCACACTGCTAGGTCTCTGACCTCCTCCCTATAGGCTGTCTCATCGTTGTCGGTGATCAGGTCTACCACTGTTGTGTCGTCAGCAAACAGTGCCATTGATTTCATAGGGTTCACCTTTGTTACCTGATCCTCTGTATGATGAGTGATGGTTTTCACTGAGCTGGCTGTGCAATGTTTTGACACCGCTCGAGAATATCCCCATACCCCCAGTGCCACCGTTGCCTAGATATGGACATAGTGTGCCACTTTCGTTTCCGTTTTGAGAAAAAGCCGCCTCGGATGACCAACTGTTGCAGTCAATGTCATCTAAGGAGAGGAGAGGATGGAGAGGGCAAGAGAAAGTGAGGTATAGTGAGGGAAAGAGAGGATGTGGGTTAGGTTCGGAGCTGCAAAACAACATTTTAAGAGAAAAGATTGAGTAAATAATTGCACGCACGGGAGAGAGAGCTTCTCCAACAGATATAGCTGATTTAAAAGAGAGAAAAGATAAGAGAAAGAGGTGAAAGAAAGGGAAGAGATGAACTGTTCAGGACCATAGGAGGAGAAACAGGGCTGCAAGGTTTTACTGAAAAACAGTGTGATAAACAAGCTGATTCCAGCGCTGCATAGCGCTGCAGGCTTACAGGGATTACAGAGGCAGGCTTAATTCAGCTCCAGCAGTGTTTGAATCCTGCGTTGCTCCCCCCCTCCTGTCACTGACAGAATTTTACCTCTGCACTTAACATATCCACTCATCACTTCAACACTGAGATTTCACGATGGGCTTCAAAAGTGCTTCACCACTCAGCAGCTTCATGAAACCACTGTGCTTAGAAACGGTGGTACATGGACCAAAATTCAACCACTAGATGCAGTGTAGAGGGTCCGCACTCAAAAGAAGATGCAAAAGTACTCTGTGCCTGTGCATCAATGATAAACTTCAACTATGAGATGCAATTCTGCAGCATTAACTGTAGCGCTCCAGCTACGAGCTAAAATACAGTACTGTAAATTAGGTCTGTCTCTCGTCTCTCTGTGACACTGATTCAAAACTGGGCCCTTTAAAAATGAGTAGTCTCTGGAGCAAACCGGAACAAACTGCCCCACATGCAGTTAAACTCACTAACCCCAACGCCGAGGTTATTCATGGACAGACAGAACAGACAGACAGCAGAGGTATAGTGAGCCAGACAATTTTCTGGTCTTTCTAAGTTAGCCATGCCATCCATTTGGCTGCTCTCCAATCTCTCTGACTCACACACACACACACACACACACACACACACACACACACACACACACACACACACACACACACACACACACACACACACACACACACACACACACACACACACACACACACACACACACACACACACACACACACACACACATGGTCTCACATGCACACACGGACAGACACACAGTCTCACACACACACACACCCACGCACACACACACACACACACACACACACACACACACACACACAGTCTCACATGCACACACGGACAGACACACAGTCTCACACACACACACACCCACGCACACACACACACACACACACACACACACACACACACAGTCTCACATGCACACACGGACAGACACACAGTCTCACACACACACACACCCACGCACACACACACACACACACACACACACACACACACACACACACACACACACACACACACACACACACACACACACACACACACACACACACACACACACACACACACACACACACACACATACACGGTCACACACAAACACACACTGTCCCCCAGGTCCCCTCCCCCCACTCTACACACAGTCCACTCAGTGCCGCTCACACGTAAACAGCATGAGTCTCTTAGGCTTATCTGAAAACATTGACCTACATAAAAGTGTGCGTTGTCTTCTCTTCTGCTACAGACTCCTGTGGGATGCACTGTGCTGTTGCACACACGCATACCGGTACACACACATTCCCTCTCAAACAGCGTCTATGCACAGTGAACACTCTGCATCTACACACACATTGAATCGCACACCACATCATTAGATGCTCAATGGTGTGTTTGGATGTGGCTGTAAACAGTGCTGTAGTCACCATCCATTCTTCTCATTTGAGTGAAAGCAAAGGGATAACAGTCGAACTGATGTCAAGGAAGAGTCTTTTTTTCAATGGAGCATCCTCCTTCACGCAGCTCGCCTGTGACGCACGACTGTTTGTGGAGGAATCTTATAAAGAATAATCTTGTGGAGAAGCAGACAAAAGCACAAGCCAGATTATTTGATCAGGAATCGCAGCAGTTCTATGTGTAAATCCAGCACAAACGCCAGGAATGCACATAAATGCAATCAGTACCATAATGCCTGATATTCTGGGTGCATAGTACATGACGTTGAAGGACTTCTCAGTACTGTATGTTGCTTCATCCTAAGCCTAAGGCTACTGTCATTCGGTTTTGTGTCATTTGTTTTTCCTTCTTTCATCCGTAAGTTCTTGATCCATTGAAGCTATTTATCAGAGCGACTAGATAGTGGGGCCCCTTCAGAGTTGTGTGTTTGTACTATACGTTTCTCATGCTCCGGGGGGGATAATGATGAAACTTGTGGTCTCAGCCATGACGCAACTGTTACCACTAATAATAACAACCCTTTATAAGCAAAAAACCCCGCCCATACACAGCCACCAGCCACCGTAAACGTCACTGAGCCACTATGCCATATTTGTCCTTAACACTACTCTATGTTCCTCTCGCAGAAGGCTGCCGGATCGCTTGTGAAGAATGATGAGCTCCAAAGAGGAAGAAACTCTGAGATTTCTCCAGTATGTTGAAGATAGCGGACTAAGAGCCTACAGCGGGCTGGTCTCTCAGAACCTGGATCACGCCAGGAATGAGAGGAACAGGATTTACCTACAGGAGAAAAACGACAAGAAGAGAAAACAGGAAGAAGCCATAAAGAGGTAGGATGCTTAAAATGTGTTCATACACCTACAGGACACTCCTTCCAAAACCTGGGCCGCAGACCTTTGAGAAACAATACACATATACAGGCACGTCACGCTTGTCTATAGATGTGAGCTGTCACACCATACTAGTGCGAGGACTTAACATTACATGTAACAAAGCATCAAAGACAGTCATGCATCTTATAATACACCTCAAACCATACACACACACACACACACCGCATGCTTGTCCAGTTATATATAGATTCACTTATACATGATATGCTTGTAAAGTCACAGGCGTAAGTTGTTGCACTGTGCTGCCGATGCCACAGACCTCTTACAATTACAGCTAACCCAAGCCTCCAAGACAATGAAACTGGCCCAAACAAGCCCTTAGGGCACCTTGTCCAATCTTTCAAGGAGGCCTTTGAATTTCCATTTCCTTAAGCTGGGGCCCCGAAGTTTTTGAGATCGGAGACAAAATCCCCATGTCGTTGCTTACCTGGAGCGCGCGGCCGCCACCGACACTCGTTTAATGTGAGCGAGTCAGAGACGCAATCTGAGGGCTTTGACCCGTCTTTGAGCAGTCTCAGACGTCCCAATATTTGGAAACATGTTTGAGACATGCAACGACAAGATTTGAGAACTGTGATCTGCAGTAGCCAGTGAGGTGATGACGTTGTATCGCATCACCCAGAATGTGTACACTCGAGCAGGGGAAATGACTCTGACAAGCTCTTTACACACAACGTTATTCAATTCAAAATGTATCGGCTAGACATTTCAACTCTGTATCGCAAGCGTGAATGTCTGACTGAAAACGTTTATGAGGCTGCTTGGAGCCGTAGCTCGTTCTAGCTATCTCATCGCATCCTTGTTTTAGTGAGACAGCGTGGTATCGAGAATCCTCACCACAAAGGGAAGAATCTGATCGTGCATGACCCACGTCTGCGCCACATCGTTGAGTGTGCACAGTGCACACCGCTACGTCGGCAATACAAAAACACGACTGGAATGACGGTCGTTTAATGTGAGAGGCTCAGAGATGTTAGGATTTTAAAATATTGTGTAGTGTTCCCGCCCGGCGTTAGGGTGTGCCATTCTGATTTGGAGCAAAGGCTTGTCCTCTGCGTTGGTCAACACTGTTGAGTTTCCATACCCAACAGAGAGGAAAGGATGTGTGTACTGTATGTTGTTCTTGAGTGGGTGTGCGTGGGTTGTGTGTGTGTGTGTGTGTGTGTGTGTGTGTGTGTGTGTGTGTGTGTGTGTGTGTGTGTGTGTGTGTGTGTGTGTGTGTGTGTGTGTGTGTGTGTGTGTGTGTGTGTGTGTGTGTGTGTGTGTGTATGGGTCTTGAGTGTGTAACATGTCCTCAGTCCCTTCTGTTAAGAGCTCACAGTGTGTGTGTCCCTTAAGCCATGGCATATTGCTATACTTTGGGGTGCCAGTGGGTCGGTGCGGGCCTCTCTACGGAGTAGAGTTAATTTATCATTTACTGACTTATTTGGGACTTGTCCTTGGCTAGAGGTCGTCCCTGCCTGCTCCACTTGACGGAAAGTAGTTTTAAGGTAGCCTGGTCTCAGATCTGTTTGTGCCGTACAGCCAACCCTTATGGCCATTGTTTGGCATGGCAACGACAATAGGACTTGGCAAGACAGCAGAAACGGATGACAACAACCATAGGAGCACAAACAGATCTGGGAACAGGCTAGATTTAGGGAGATTGTGATCATACAATTGATGGATGAGCCCACGTTCACTATTAGACATAAATGCATTGAGTGTGTGATTGGTTTAAGGTTGTTTTTAATGTAGGGTCTATCAACAGAACTATAGGCGATATTTGTTAGCTGGCTAATGGTGGAAGAGTTTTGGCCCGAGATTGGGCCAAAACTCAAAACCAGTCATATATAATGTACATAATATTATTTACTAACTGAGAGTTTGTAATTTCAGTCGTCTGATACAGTGGTTACAAACACTCCTACAAAGCATTGGAATGGTCAGTAGTGTCTGGCAGATGTTTGCGTCCTCTTTCACCCTCTGTCCAGGTGAAAGTGAGGCAGAGGAGACTGGTTGTCCTTACTTGGGGCTATGTAGCGGCACCACGTGGCATCTGAAAGCTGAGCGAATAGGAAGTGGCTGCACGACATGGGCAGCATGGAGACGGCGTGCTTTGGTCGTGTGTGAACAAGTAGGCGCTGTGGAGGCACGTGTGCGGTTCGCCCATAAAAGATGACAGCAGATGGGTAGAGAGGCGTCTGGTCGTGTGTGCTTTCTAATGCTACATGCTAACAGTGGTAGCAGAGTTCCTCGACAGATTCTCATTCTACAAGTCTTGGCAGCATTTTCTCGGTCTAGGAAATGTGTTCCAAACCTGAACGGTCATCACTCTTTAGGCCTTGTACGGCATTGATTGCTTTCACCTGTTAAGCTCTGCAAATGTTGCAGAGAGTGTCAAGTATGTGCAGTGTAGGTGCAGCTTGGGCCATTTAGTGTCTTCTTCTGGCTTCTTCTGATAGTAAATCTGACATCAACTACAGTTGACTCCTAATATTATAGTAGGTGCCAGCAGTGTAACTTTCTTCCATTCATTAACTGTACTGGTTCTCTGCACTTGCAATGATTCTATGCACAACACCGTTTACATGAGTAGCGTTTAAGAGCAAGTTCTATTTGAGAAACCAATAGTGCATGTTTCAAAGCGCAAAGTCCTAGGTCCTCCAGTTGTATGATGAAACGTTCTGTGGGGTGCACAAGAAACTCATATCACTTCTCACTTAAACACATTGCAGCAAAAGTTACCTAGCACACCGACAGCGAGTCTGAAGTCATCCTAACTTTGTACCCATTCCAAGGGAGGTGCTGCCTTGAGGAAAGTGCTACCTAGTGTCCTGATATCTCTCTATCTGTCTCTCAGCTGTTGTCAATGTAAAATATTAATACACAGTAGCTAGAGGAAGAGTATAAAAAAATAGCTGGATTTTTGACGAGGCCTATAAGTAGGTCAATGAGACGACCCATTTTTACAATAACTGATGGAGGGAGAGAGAGAAGCAAAAGTAAAGAGAGATAGAAAGGGGGAGAAAGAGAGATATACGAGAGAGAATGGGAGAGAGAGAACGAGGGAGAACGGGAGAGAGCGCGAGAGAGAGAGAGAGACAGAGGAGAGGGAGGGGGAGAGAAAAGAAACCTGTTAGAAAGAGATTAAGTGTGAAGAGCTCGCTAGCAGGAGATGTGTTCTGCCTGGTGACAGCTGGAACAGCCGCAGGCCAATCAGATCACCAAGTTGGTTTGAGTGAGGAAGGTCTTCCTGCCTACAATGCCATCCCACTTGTGTTTCCATTTTATCTGAAGGAGTAGTTATTCACACACACACAGGGATGTACACACACAGGGCTGTTGTCGGGCAGTTCTGGTTCTGTGTCTACTTGAGTCTCTATGTGACTTGGAATGTGCAATATGTCACCAACAAACAAAATAATTGGGTTTATGTGAGAGATTAATTGGAAGGGAAAAGTCGGTCCATAACATTCAGTGTGTGTTGTCACGCACGCACGTGCACGTGCACGCACACACACACACACACACACACAGATTGATATGCACAGCAAACCTCACAGACAAACTTAGTTCTGTTATTTTTTTTTGTGTCTTATTGTGCATTCAATGTCACATAGACAGACTCAAGTAGCCTACTGACACAGAGCCAGAACTGCCTGACGACAACCCTACATCCAACTGTTCCATGTGCACCTGTGGTCTAAGTTCCAGCCAATCACCGGGCAAAGATCCTATAAATAACACACACATACACTCCACCAGTTACACACCTGGTACATACACAGTTCTGTATGTGCTTATGTTCATGAGTGCTTTCCTGCAGACACCTGTGTGTGAGCGAGCAGAGCTTAATTATTATTACGTATGATTATGATTACATTATTATTGTCATTTCTGCAGAGTATATGAATTAAGTACCACCATGTTATAGTGAAGCCATATTTCCACATTGCATGGATAAAGTTTTCTAACTCTAATGAAATAACAAATGATTATGAAATAGGCTAATGTTATGACATTATTATGATCATTTCTGCAGCGTTTATGAGTTAAAAGCAAAAGCTACAACTCGTTACTTGATTTACTACACTGAAAACAATGAAGGTTCTTAAAGGGTTCTTCCTCAGCTGGTAAGGTTCCTTGGGGAACTCTTGGCCGATAAAGAACATTTGAGTTAAGTGGAGTGTTCTTGATGGGACATCTACAGTTCTTCGGAATTCTTAAAGGTTCTTGAAATATATGGAAGCGTGCAGATGTGTCCCTTTCATAGCATACAGCAAATTGGCCAGTGTTAACTAGTGTTGATTTTTCTGGTTAACATTTTTTTTGTGTTGATTCAGGAGTTAAATTAACACTCAGTGGTGTAAAATAACCCCAGTGTTGGTGACGATAACCAAAGTTGAACCAAAACCATGCCCATCGTTATCATATTTCCCAGTATGCTCTACTGCAGGTGGATTTTAAGAATTGTTTGTTTCAATATCTATGTTTTTGCATGTACACAATTGATTAATTAATCATATTCTACTAAAATATTAATAACATACATTTTGTAAACTAATTCAATCTGTTACTATGGACTGAGGCTATTGCACCCATTACTGAAATGATTGTTCCACTTTATATCATCTCATATCTTAGTCTTCTTAACCCTGGCAGTCATTCTGAAAGCAAATGCTGGCTATCCCCGCTCTTCCTGGATTCCAATAGGAATTACACATCACTTTGCAAGACAGCATAATGTGACTTTCAGGCCTGATGTGGCCTGTAAACCATGAGTTTCAGGCCACTGTATTAGGGTAAAACTAGGGTCTCAAAATAAGCCTTATGAATTATGCTGTGTTAAAAAATAAATGTTTAATGATAACACATTCACTTCGGATTTCACATGGTGAAGGCCACAGGACTGAAAATGTATGAACGCAACAACCATGTCTCTGTCACAAGCAAACACAGTTATTGGTGGTACTGGTAACTCAAAAATGTACTTGAAAGGCACCCTGCGAAATATGCAAATTCATCTCAACAATAAGGTGTTAAGTGTGTGTGGGTCTTCAAAGAACCATCCCATTTAAGGTTCTTCAGAGAGCCTAAAATGGTTCCCTTATGGCAGGGCTGCCCAACCCTCTTCCTGGAGATCTACCGTCCTGTGAGTTTTCAGTCCAACCCTAATTTAACACGCCTGATTCTACTTATTAGCTGCTCAACAAGACCTTAACTAGCTGAATCAGATATGATAAATTAGGGTTGGACTGAAAACCTACAGGACAGTAGATCTACAGGAAGAGGGTTGGGCAGCCCTGCCTTATGGCATCGCCCTGAAGAACCTTATTTGGTTTCAACTTGAACCTTTATTTTTAACAGTGTACATAGGGAAAATAATAACTCCTGCCATTCAGATACCATGGTTAGTGTGTTTATGGTTCAAAAAAAAGAATAGGAAAGGACCAAAAAGAGTGTTTGAAACAGGCACTGTCTTCTAGGCTACATAACATCAGCTGGTGCCAAGCTCCTCTGGGCACAAGGCATGACCAGGAATACACACTGAGAGCTGTGTGATTTTTTTTCCTCCCAGGTCTTGAAAATGCCAGCTCAATGCTACATCCTTCATGTGCGTGACTGGCACGGTCCACCGCAGGGATTCATAACCTGAGGTCCTGGAACCCTCAGGTGGTGTGTGATAGGTTTGATAGCTGGAGGGTAGGTGTCATCTAGCTGTACACAAGGGAGGTCTACAGGTTCAAGGAAAGATTCACCCATTCTGAATGCTACATCTCTGAGCGAGGTTCTATCGATTCCTGGGGTCGTTTCATGACTTCATGTGTATCTGAGCTATTGCCGTTCAAGCATGCTGAAATTTGCAATGACATAGCTTTGCGATAAATCTGCTCTCACTAGACTGGAAGTTAATAAGGAATACGACTTTTAGATTGCAAAAACGTCTGCCATTACATGTCAGATTTCAATACTGGCTGATGTCATAACGCGGGAGCCATTTATAATATTTTTCCAATATTCCTACCTCGAGAAATGTGTAATTTAACAGTGGGTCCTCCACATGTCTCCTATTTGTCTGCCTCTTCAGTCCAGGGTGCATTGCATGGTGCCATTGCAAGGCCGTTGCGAATGTCAGACTCTGTGAGGCACACCGATCTGTAGATTGAACATGGTGAGATTGTAGATTCCTACATTTATAGTGCCGTTTGTTTAGGCGATTTTACAGCTAAGTAGCTACTTCACATGCTGATATTGACTTTGGTATTATTGTGTGTAGCTACATTTGCTAGCTAGCTACCTAGCTTGCTAGCCAGCCAGCCCATTGAGAGAGCATTGTGCGTGTTGTAGTCAACTTGGTCTGCAACAGTTTTCCACAACGATTTTCACATGTTGCTACCAATCTTAGTATAACAATAAAATTAAACATTTGTTCACAAAAAATATTTTTCTCACATATTAGTGTTATTTAACACTGTACGTTTTTTGGAATGAATGGTTTTGGGTGGATTTTTCCTTTAAGAACTACAGATGGGAGTTTAGGACTTGGGAGTTGTAGTCTCTCATGTGTTCGTTTGTTGTGCGGAGCTGGACAGCAGCAGGCTTTGTGTCTGGTTTCCGTGGGTACCCTGTTGCTAGGCAAAATTAAGCCCCTGACCAATGAACCCAACCCTGCAAGCTCCTGCTGCTCAGCAGCTGGCTTGGAGTCAGTGGGAGTCAGCAAAGTCACACACACACAAAACGCAAACATCCACCCACCACCGCCCATGCACGCATTCAAGCATTTGTACGCACACAATGCCACTTAATGTCACAATAATCTTCCAACTTTGTATTTTGACTGACGCATTGACTTAATGTTTGGATAAACTCTTGGACTTAATTTCCACTATGTGGGCTAAACCACCAAAAGATACCAAAAACAGAACAGCCTTTAGGTTGGTTTTCCTATAACTAACTGATTCAGTGCAGATAATTGATTCCCCTCAATGACAGTAACTGGACAAAAACTGTTTAGAATACTAATATATCAACATCACTGTTTCTGTCCAATTGGTCTTGAGGGGACATTCTTTCTATATTGTCCAAAACAATTTGGAAAGTTGGTCATTCCAATTTCCGAACCTTTTCAAAGAGGCACTCTGCAACTGGAGTACTGTCTCCATCACGGTCGAATTACACGTGGTTCAACTCTCATCCACTGACGTCGTGAAAACTCTGCATCGGTGCAATGAGGAGTTTGAGTTGTAGTTGAGCACCAACAGAGAAAGATGCATGAGTAGGGAGGAAGGACATATTCAACACAGCGCATGATGCACAGTAGTTTGAATGGCCACTATGTGAGTGGGTGTGTGCATGTGCAAAAAGTTCTGTAGTTTTGTGGTTGGAGAGAGAATAATTGTTAGGCTATTTGGTTTTGTAGTGTTCAATTGACTTACAGGTATTTACTCAGATTTTTTTTTTTTAAGTATTCAAGGTGTTGACAATATATTGTACCACAATCAACACATTTTCGTATCTGACAATATCTGATGATATAGGGCTATAAAAATGAAGACAAAAAAAGCTATTCAGAGGCCCAACTAGACTACTTCCTATTTTTGTCCACCTCATCATTTCCAAACTGTATTTAAACTTTCGCCATGATATCTTCTGTTTGCTGGTGACCTTCTAAATAAAAACAAATAAAAATAGTACTTGAAATGAAGCCAAAGTCACCACCATCTGGCAGTAAGAGAGTCAAAAATCAACTCTACAGTCCTGTGATTGTTAAAGCCCCATCCTGCCACATGAACCACTCCATTCAGGCTAATCATCCGTGTTTTTAAAGAGGGATCGATGGTGGCTGGAGTGGGGAGACTTCCATCGTGTCATTGTGTCTCTGCGGCTGGGAGCGCTGAGCTAACCATGCCCAGGGTTAAACACAAATCAATGGCTACCCACAGAGAGATTCTCTTGGCTGAGTGGCACTAATGTGGCTCTCGTTGTTGACGCTTGCATCATTGGAGCACTCACAAAGAGAGTAGGGCAAGCGGAAACTCACACACGTGCACAAACAAACATCGAAGTAGACCTAGACCTCTGTGTGCTATTTTTGGTTCAAGTTCTTGTGAAAGGGCAGAGTTCCAGAGGTGAGGGAAGGACTGATGTATCGGTGATGTTTTAAGTTTTCTAATTATCTTTATAGATTCATCTTTGTCACAGTAACTTACTACAACTGTTTGAATGAAAGATTGATCAATTTATTTATTGTTTTATCATTTCTGGATCAATCATTTGGATTGGAAAGAAATACATTTCATCTTTATAGTGTTCAGTGTGGTTGTGTTTGCTTGTTTTTCCATCCATAACAAATTGTTTCTATGTCGAATGCGAAGATAGTTGTACGTACCGTCGTGCGTTATGACACGAGCACCTATACTATCAGATTCCAGATCAGTCGTCATGTATCATAACATAAACATGTCTCTCTCTGTCTCTCAGGACGGGCGAAGAGGTGGTGACTGAGGGGAAGCTCCTGCGCATGGGCTCCATGACAATGCCGCCCCCCCCGGAGCGCATGCCCGTGCCCCCCTATCTTGCTTGCGGGCCGGGCTTCGCTGTGCGCTCCCAGTCCCTACACTCGGTGGGCGGGGGCAGTAATGGCGGTGGGGAGGAGGAAGTGGGCAGCCCCACGTCCCGCAAGCAGCCCCCACCCAAACCCAGGAGGGACCCGGCTACCAAGTTGAGCATTTCCTCTGAGACAGTGGACCACAGCCCCACCTTGGTCTGTAGGGGCTGCAGGGCCAATCCGGAAAGTTGTGATGGTAAGTATGGAATGGCACGGCTAGCTAAGCAAACTAGCTAGCTATAGCCTGTAATTCAACGTAGCTAAGGCAACATGGGCTTAGTACACAACTATGAAAATAAATACTACCCAACGCACAACTACACAAACACACAAGACCTGAGAAACACTCTGAGAAACACTACACTACAATATGCACTGAGTGGTTTATGTGTGACAGCACTGTACAGCATTCCTGTCTGACTTTACATAACAACAACACAATTTGGCCCACACTCAGTAAACAAATGACCGTCCGCTGCAGTGGGATTGAATGAGCCGAGCCGCCACCCTTACAAGCCAGAGTGCAGTGAGTGTACATGAGGTTGAGTGTAGCAATGCGGATGAACATTGGCTTCTAGTGAGTGAGGCTCTGCTCGGTCATTCCATCCCACTGCTCCTGACGGTCATGAATGGTGTTTATGTAGGCCCAGTCGGCCAATTTTTTTCCACTATTATTGGATGGCGGATGTGCGTACAGACTTTCTTGTCATCATACTTTTTCCTCCCCACATGGACATGTTGCAGTGTTAGATTCCCCCCGCTTGAGATTTCACCACAGGAGGCTGCTGAGGGGTGAACGACTCGTAATAATGTCCGTAACGGAAACCACGTGTTTCATATATTTGATACCATTCAACCTATTCCGCTCCAGTCCTTAAGACGAGCACGTTCTCCCCAATTAAGGTGCCACCAACCTCCTGTGGATTTCACAGCAACACAACCTGACTCTACTAACTCATTCAGGCCTGAGGAGGTTCGAAGGGTGCGTGCAAAGTGACCGGTCTCATTTTTGGTGCGCTGTCGAAAGCTAACCGTTTGGAAAATGCCTCCCCACAGCATGTGCAACCTACAGTATCTGTGTTCTACAGTGTCTGCTTATCCGTTTTCTCCCTAAAGCCCACAAAGATCCCGTTTACATTTTGCAAGAGAATGTGCTCCGAGAACGGGTCACATCTGGAGAGATCTGAATTTGATGTCCTGGTGTGACTCGTTTAGCCTATATCCACTTTGTGATCGGCTCTAGCATGAATCCTCACCAGGTAGACAAAAGTGATCCGCTCTGCGTCTGTTGTGAGGAAAAAGTGTCAGAGGTCGTTGTAAGTCGTTGTTGCATGCAATCGGCAATTCCCCTGAATTTAATAATAACAGCAGATCTCAAAGGAAAACAGATTCATGAAACGAATGACGGAAGCGGGACACATTGGGAAAAAGATGGTTACTGTAATAGAAAATGTGAGTAGAGACTAGGTAATGAATGGATCAACATTCAACCATCTCTAATCAGATATGATTTTTTTTCTCTTTATTCACTATAAAATCAGTAGTGTGGCCTTGTGGATACTGGGATGTAAACCAATAGAGCATAAGAGCCATATAAATTCAATCACTGTTCAGCTGTAGACCTATATCAAATAGCATGAAAACAAAAAAAATATTTTGACAGAAACAAAGAAAACCTGCTAAGCAAGGAAACAACAGGTGAAGAAATTAACAGGCTATTAAAGTATTTTAGTCTTAAAGGGCTGTGAGAGACTTAAAGGTGAATATACGGCCGCATTTGACTGCGTTGCAGTTTGACGTGTGTGCCAATGTGATGGTTGGTTAGGGAGTTGCCCTGGCTGTCTCAGATTGGAGGGGATCACTGTGTGCGCACAGATCTTCCTCTGCACCACGGCAACCATCCCACAGAAACAAGACCCCCCATAGCCCGGCCAATCAGAACAGCGGCAGGCAGCGAGGGCCAATGAAGCGGCGGCAACGGTTGAGCTCTAAGGCGTCCCGGCCAATCGCCGTCGGAGTGTGGGGGTGTCCATCACAGAAAGAAGGGTTGTTGCGTGAGCCAGAGCAGGCTTTGCGCCGAGCAGGGGGGAGGGGCCAGTCGGAAGCAGAATTCATTCAGGAGGAGCGATTGACCTAGATTCCTTTTCCCCTAGGAGGAGAGGGGGTGTGGGTAAACACATCCGCTACGGGGGAGGGGGCGAGAGAGCGGGGGAAGGGAGGCGGGGGAGGATGAACTCATCATCTGTGCGTGAAACAGATCTCAAGATCCACCATGCAACCCAGTTAGCATAATGATAGTAATAACAGGCCATGCATCCGAGTGCGGAGACACAAATTACACTGACACATAGCCACATCAACAATTGAAAAAACACACACACACACACACACACACACACACACACACACACACACACACACACACACACACACACACACACACACACTGAACCACAGCTGACTGTGCTCAAATGAGGGGTTGGGTGAAGTGCGGAAGAGACATTTCAGTTGAATGCATTCAGTTGTACAACTGACAAAATAAAATATACATATATCCTATTATCGTCTCCTTATCTGGTTGAGAAAATGGTGCTGGGATATAAAGCCCTGTTGAATTTACAACCTGTGTTTGTGCAACCTGTGTTTTTATGTGCACTTGTTGGAGGAAAACAACATATTTGCCCTTTGCCTGTGTGTGTAGTAGGGAGAGATTTAAGTTCAGAGACTATGAATGTGAATATGTTGAGGTTGGGTTGAGGTTATGGATGTACTGTATATGAAAGATTTCAAAGGGATGAATGGTGTGTGTGTGGGTGGGTGTGTGTGTGTGTGTCGTGATGGCGGTGGTGAGTCATAGAGAGGAGCGTGCGCCTGGACCATCTGGCGTCTGAATTATTAAAGGTGTAAAATCTGCAGTTTGAAGGAGACATGTTCTAGCTTTTATCTTCCACTTACATCTGACCAACGGGAAAAGGGACTCACTAATACACTACACTATTTGACCTAGAAATACACTCTCTCTCTGCGCTATAATATACTGTAACCAGAACATATCTAGCCTAAAGGAACACCTGTCTCTATATGGCTGTGATATACAAGACCCAAATGGATTCACTGCAATGCTACGTCATACCAACCTGAAAAAACCCACACAGTTTGACTCAGATACACTTAACTACAACACTACCGTATATCTGACCTAAAAACAAAGACATGTAAAACGGAACAATACAGTGAAGGTTTACTATGATATGGCTAACACGTTTTGTTTTTCTGCTCCTTCAGCGCCACAAGGCTGCGGCGAAGACTGCAAGAGGGTCCCTCCCCCCAAACCCAGGAGGAACCCCAACACCCAGCTGAGCACCTCCTTCGATGATTCCTACATCAGGAAGCACGGAGGCTGCAAGGGTCACTCCCCCTCTGCGGAGCGCGAGCGCAACCCCTCGCCGCCAAGCGACGAGAGCCCCAGCCACCACTCCGACTCGGATGAGCCCGTCTACATCGAGATGGGCGCCAGTGTTGGGGGGCAAACAGAGGCGCCCAAGAGTGAGGACGAGGAGCCGGACGAGTCGGTGTATGAGGAGATGAAGTACCCCCTCCTGGATGACATGGACTACCGCTGGGACCCCCCGGGATGCCGCTCCGCCTGCCCTACCCCGGCACCACTGGACCCTGAGCCCCTCAGCCGCTGCTCCACTCCGCGCAACATCCCCCTCTGCGACATTCCCGCGCCCTTCCCCAACCTGCTAACCCACCGGCCACCTCTCCTGGTGTTCCCCCCTTCACCAGCCCAGTGCTCGCCAAACTCAGACGAGTCCCCGCTCACCCCTCTGGATGCACTGACCAAACTGCCCATGATGGACAACCCCAGTGCCTACAGCAAGTCACCCACCTCCTCTTCCGAGCCCCCGTTGGCGCACCTACGCCGGGAGCTGACCGCCACGCCCACCCTGACCGTGTCAGGTCGCTCGTCGGCCCCGCCCCTGCCCTGCACCCTCTACAAGTCCTCGGCCTCCTCGGCCCACGGCTATCAGCGCAGTCACTCAGCCTGCCCCTCGCCCGTCAGCATGGGCCGCTGCCTAACTCCCCTCAGCCTGATGCGTGCGCCACCCTTCGACACCCCCATTCCCTTCCCAGGCGGGCTGCCGCGCAGCGCCTCTGCCACGCCCCACGGAAAGGGCTCACCGCCCCAGGACTGCGTTGCCGGGGGCAGGCTGCATGGGTCAATGCAGAACGTGTCGACGGGGCGCTCACGCACACCGACCAGCCCCCTGGACGAGCTGACCAACCTATTCACCGCCGGTAGGAACATGATGAAAAAGAACACCAGCGGAAGGAAGTCGAAGGAGCCCGGGGAGAGTGAGTGTCAATCATTCAGTCAGTCCATCAATCAGTCAATCAACGCATCACATAATCTATTTGTCAATCTAGTTACAGAATTAGTCAATATCAACATAGAGGTAGAGTAACAAAATAGTTCCTCTACAGGTATCCACTATCCAGTCTGATCCAAACTGACCGCTATGCTATAACCCACACAGTGTAACATTGACACATTTGTTGACACATTGATGCGCAAACTACAGCAATGGTTCAAGTTTTTTTGTGAAATTATTTATTAGTGTTCTCATCAGTGTCGCGTTAATATAAACCCCTTTTCATCTGGTAAAACAACTTCCAATCCCGCTAAATTAGGAGATGCTGCTGCTGATGTTTGCAGTGGGTGTTTGTGGTTCTTTGCAAGCATTTCCACCGTGAGCCCGTTTAATCTATGCCCAACAAACATAGATTGATACAGATCATATGATTTAATCTGGCCCGGATTAGGGAGTAAAGCGGTCGGCATGCCTCTCAAACCCTGCAGTGGCATTAAGCCACCGCACAGCATTACTCTTAAATATGTAAACATGTTTAATCACAGAAGGCCAATGCGTCCAGTGCAGTACGGTGCCAAAATTGCACAAATGGTGAATCCAGATAGTTACCCAACTCCGGAGATTAATACATTTTTATAAAACTTCAGAACCGGTTTTCCGTATTCATGCTTCGTCGACCATCCTGTAATCTTTATATTCAATCATGGATTTATTTATTTAATTTGTATGTATAATTCAGCCATTGATTTTCTCCTAATTAACGACCCCTGTTGACACATGGCCTGAAATTTAAATGGGCCTAATGCAAAGGAATAAAATATTAATTTGTGTTTGAAACCACATAGGCTATGCATTGCATATGCACACAATACTGTATAACAAATTGTAAAAGATTAAATCGTGTGTAGGTATTCAGGACTTAATTATGGTCACAAGAGCAGTGAAGTGTGTTATTGGGTTTTTATCAGATTGGCTGAGGATTTGGAGAGAGATCTAACATAGCAACTAACTCAATGAGGGAATTCCCACTGGCTGAGTGCATTTGAACCCATCTAGGGCTATACATAAAAAATGACTGGGCACGTGTCAATCTGTTCTTAACTCCGAGAGCTTCATAGCAACCACCAACTCCAACCCAGTCATAGCAACAGAAGAAGGAGCCTCTCTTATTTGCAGCATCCCCTCCCTGTGGGGAAGTGGGCCAATCGCAGCGCAGGTCACTCCAGCTTCCAACTGATCATGTGCAGCAGCAGTAGGCTTCCTAAGAGACAACCAAGACATTTACACCTGATCAGAGCGTTCTATTCCTATCTTGGCCCAATCAGCAAGTAAAGATTGAACCAATCAGGGAAATAGCTTCACTGTCACCAATCAGGAGAGAGAAAGAAGCCCCAACCTATGACAGTTGCTGACTTCCTGGAATTGTAACACCACAATCTTCTCTGAATGTTGGAAATCTTGGTTGGTGGGTCTGGCAAATGTTTGCATCTAGCTTTTTATGCAAATTCGGTGTATTTTTTAGCTTTAATTGGCTTGTGGGATCATTTGTTGGCTCTGTCCTCTTCATGCATATGCAGTAATGTCTTATTGATGCACAGTTCTGTGTTCTGTGTTGTCCTTTAGCCTAATAGAGAGAGACAAGCAGAGAGAGATAGAACATTACAATTGTCATATATACCTACTGCATTGTTTTAGAAATATTTATCCAAATATGACAGATTAAAACAGCAAATAAATGTGTTTAAATAAGAATGCATTGAAAGTGGTTACTGAGCCTTTACCTACCCATTGATAATAGTATCTATGCAATTCACATCCTGGATGTCTCCACGACATCTGTCAAATGAAACAACAGCATTTCCCAGTAATTCAGGCAAAAGGACCTTGTCTCATCCCAGTGGTTCATAGCACCCACAGCGCATGGGTGAAACCAAGTGGCCGTATAGCGTTAGTGCAGTGCTTTTTATAAAATAGTTTATTTTTATATAGGTTATGTTTACTAGATATTTTGTGTTGAAGTAACAGAATATACTACTAACTAATTGGCAAGGACATGCAGGAACTTGGTATTTGACTGCGTTTCTCCTAGGAAATAACAGTAGATACCACTAGGCCTAACTAATAACTAGGGACTTAAAGAAACTTGGTATTTATGGTGTCTGACTGTGTTTCTCCTCTGTTCCAGCCGAGTCCAAGTGTAAGCCTAACTGCGAGTCCAAACGTGACGGCAAGGAGCGGCACAGTCACAGCAAGGAGTCCAAACGGGAGAGCAAGGAGTCCAAACGGGAGAGTAAGGAACGTAGCAAAGAGTCTTCTTCTCACAGACGCGACACCAAGGACAGGGGCTGTAGCAGCGTTGAACCCCTGCCTATGAAACGGGACAGCAGAGACCGGGGTTGTAATAGTGTGGAGCCCTTGCCTATGACAAGAGACAGTAAAGATAGGGGTTGCACTAGTATTGAGCCTCCACCTGTCCGACGGGACAGCAAAGACAGGGGCTGCAATAATATAGAATTGATGCCTAGACGCAATAGCAAAGACAGAAGTGTCCACGGCGTGGAGCCTTTACTACGGCAGGACAGTAAAGACTCTCCCCGGAATGGTGTGGAGTCCAGACATGACAGCAAAGAAAGGCTCAGCCACCAGAACCCACCGGAACTTCTACCCAGGCAAGATAGCAAAGACCGAACCAGGAGCGAAATGGATTTGAGACATGACAGCAAAGAACGAATTGATCAGCCACCAGAGCTCCTACCCAGACAAAATTGCAAAGATTCACCCAGAAATGGCCTTGAGTGCAGACGTAATAGCAAAGACCGAGACAGGGCGAGCTACGGCCTGGAGTCTAGACAAGAGGGCAAAGAACGAAGTTACAATGGAATGGAGCTCTTACCCCGACAGGACATCAAAGAGTCAGCCAGACATGGCCTTGAAGCCAGGCGTGACAGCAAGGACAGAAGCTGCAATGGCTCAGAACTGCCCCCCCGGCGGGATAGCTATGGCAAGAGTGCCAATGGGGTAGATCCTAGGCGCGACAAAGACCGGGTGGGTTACAGCTCAGATGTCTTGCCCAGGCGTGATAGCAGAGATAGGGGGACCTACAACTTTGAGCAATCAAAACCCCAAGAGAGGAACGGTGTATCAGGGCAACAATCATCGACGGCCACACCAACTCGGCATGGAAGACCTGCTGGCAGTCCGCCAATGATGTTGGGAACTGGCAATACAGGTGAGGATAGCCTAATTGAAATTGCAAATACAGCTCAACACAACCAGACACCAGGAAGTGACTGTGGTAAATTATTTACACGCACTAAACATGTCCTCATTAAGCACAATAATCAGCAAAATTTAGAGATGCTATACTGTTGATTGCAATAACATGCAAGTAGAGTATCCATAATCAAACAATTTGAACATTCTCTGACTGGGTTACATGGGTAACTAAAATGTACATACAACAAAGGTAGTCAGGTTCTTCAATCAAGTACAAGGGTGGAGCAAAAACCCGCAGACACTCGGGTGACTCGGCCCTCCGTGGAATGAGTTTGACACATGCTGTAAAACAACACATTTCACTGCACCTATCCGGGGTGTGTGACAATAAAACATATTTTGAGTGCGCTTGTTAGCTAGCTTGCTAGGCTAATTTAGTCAACATATTGTCCGTCAATTTGATTGTCATTTGAAGACATTGAATTAATTATAAGGATATTTCATACTAATCAGTAAAGTTCGAAAATTAAATGAACAAACACAATTTTACACTTTTCACACCAAATAAGCAACTTACCTAGTCCAACTGTTCTCATCAAGTTGCAGTTTCAAACTCAAGAAAGGTGATTTTCTCTGTTTTTTGCAGGAATACTGAGACCAGGTGCAGGTGACCTTTGAAACACACTGTAGTCTAAATAGCTAGAAGCTACATAACATAAAATGAAATGTGATTCCAAGTGTTATCTTATAGACAAGACATAAAACATGCTGAGAGAACTACAAAGTAGCCTACACTATTTACTCTGGTAATGTGGTGATGATTGGTAAGGGTTTGAGATTGTTTTGTTGCATATAAAAAAAAGAGTGAGCTAAATGTATTAATTTAAATGCATTGTCCATCTTTCTAGAACTGAAACCAGCACTTCCGAAGTATGGACGCTCCTCCTCTGCCCCAGTTACACCCTCTCCCTTGGGGACCCCACAGAGGCAAGCACCAGAGGCACAGGTAATTCGATGAGATATGAGATATGCTGCCAATAAATCTACGATTATCGAGAATTTCAATAAACATTTTTCTACGGCTGGCCATGCTTTCCACCTGGCCACCCCTACCCTGGTCAACAGCTCTGCACCCCCCACAGCAACTTGCCCAAGCCTCCCCCATTTCTCCTTCACCCAAATCCAGTTAGCTGATGTTCTGAAAGAGCTACAAAATCTAAACCCCTACAAATCAGCCGGGCTAGACAATCTGGACCCCATCTTTCTAAAATGATCCGCCGAAATTGTTGCAACCCCTATTACTAGCCTGTTCAACCTCTCTTTCGTTTCGTCTGAGATCCCCCAAAATTGGAAAACTGCCAAAGTCATCCCTCTCTTCAAAGGGGGAGACACTCTAGACCCAAACTGTTACAGACCTATATCTATCCTACTCTGCCTTTCTAAAGTCTTTGAAAGCCAAGTTAACAAACAGATCACCGACCATTTCGAATTCCACCGTACCTTCTCTGCTATGCAATCTGGTTTCCGAGCTGGTCATGGGTGCGCCTCAGCTACGCTCAAGGTCCTAATTGCCATCGACAAAAGACAATACTGTGCAGCCGTATTCATCGACCTCGCCAAGGCTTTCGACTCTGTCAATCAACGCATTCTTGTCGGCAGACTCGACAGCCTTGGTTTCTCAAATGACTGCCTCGCCTGGTTCACCAACTACTTCTCAGACAGAGTTCACTGTGTCAAATCGGAGGGCCTGTTGTCCGGACCTCTGACAGTCTCTATGGGGGTGCCACAGGGTTCAATTCTCGGGCCGACTCTTTTCTCTGTATACATCAATGATGTCGCACTTGCGGCTGGTGATTCTCTGATCCACCTCTACGCAGACGACACCATTCTGTATACTTCTGGCCCTTCTTCTGGCCCTTCTTTGTGTTACCTAACCTCCAGACGAGCTTCAATGCTGTACAACTCTCCTTCCATGGCATCCAACTGCTCTTAAATGCAATTAAAACTAAATGCATGCTTTTCAACCAATCACTGCCTGCACATGCCCGCCCGCCTAGCATCACTACTCTGGACGGTACTGACTTAGAGTATGTGGACAACTACAAATACCTAGGTGTCTGGATAGACTGTAAACTCTCCTTCCAGACTCATATTAAGCATCTACAATCCAAAATTAAATCCAGAATCGGCTTCCTATTTTGCAACAAAGCATCCTTCACTCATGCTGCCAAACATACCCACGTAAAACTGACTATCCTACCGATCCTTGACTTCGGCAATGTCATTTACAAAATAGCCTCCAACACTCTACTCAGCAAATTGGATGCAGTCTATCACAGTGCCATCCGTTTCATCACCAAATTCCCCATATACTACCACCACTGTGACCTGTATGCTCTCGTTGGCTGGCCCTCGCTTCATATTCGTTGCCAAACCCACTGGCTCCAAGTCATCTATAAGTCCTTGCAAGGTAAAGCCCCGCCTTATCTCAGCTCACTGGTCACCATAGCAGCACCCACCCGTAGCACACGCTCCAGCAGGTATATTTCACTGGTCACTGCCAAAGCCAATTCCTCCTTTGGCCGCCTTTCCTTCCAGTTCTCTGCTGCCAATGACTGGAACAAATTGCAAAAATCACTGAAGCTGGAGACTCATATCTCCCTCACTAACTTTAAGCATCAGCTATCAGAGCAGCTTACAGATCATTGCACCTGTACATAGCCATCTGTAAATAGCCCATCCAACTACCTCATCCCCATATTGTTATTTATTTATTTTATTTATATATATATTTTGTTTTGCTGCTTTGCACTCCCAGTATGTCTACTTACACATTCATCTTCTGCACATCTATCACTCCAGTGTTTAATTGCTAAATTGTAATTATTTTGCCACTATGGCCTATTTATTGCCTTAGCTTCCTAATCTTACTTCATTTGCACACACTGTATATAAACTTTTCTATAGTGTTATTGACTGTATGTTTGTTTATTCCATGTGTAAGTCTGTGTTGTTGTTTGTGTCACACTGCTTTGCTTTATCTTGGCCAGGTCGCAGTTGTAAATGAGAACTTGTTCTCAACTGACTTACCTGGTTAAAAAAGGTGGAAAGAAAATGAAAAAAAAGATCGGCCCCTACTGCAGACCTGGATCAATATCTATTTGTTTTCTTTCATTCTTGGGAAGTGCTTGATTTTCTTTCCCTGGTTGGCTACTGCTCTTCTCCACTTTTCCCCAGGTACCCCAGATGCCGTGGATGTGTGGGGACAGCACCATGCTGGAGCAGATCGAGAGGAAGCGCACCCTATGCATAGAGATCCGCTCCAGGCAGCGGCCCCCAGACAGGAACCACCCGGACAGGAACCTGTGCAAGCAGAAGAACAATGGGGCCAAAAAGATCCAGCCGCCCCCGTACCCCACACAGACCACTGTGTTCTGGGACACAGCCATCTGACTATAACCAATGATTAACTATAACCCACTTGGCCCCACGCCCAACCCCCATCTAGACTTTGTGCCTACTGATTGGCCTACTCCGCATCACGGGGGTCAGGGGCAGCCAATAAGAGCAGGGAGGGGATCGCTGATGTCAAAGAACAATGGTGGTTACCATAGCAATATTTCCGCTTGTTCAGGTTGTAATGTTTTCTCATCATCACTGGTGATATTTGATATTTTTCTATTTCAAGTGACTCCATGTAATATACTTAGTACGAATAAATATTTTCTAAACAAAAAGGGATAAAGCAGCAAAAACTATGTAGATGTAGAGAAGTCCAATGTTTCTTTTACGTTTTTGTTTTGGTATTTTACATTTTAAAGCATAATCTATCACGGATAATTATTTATGCCAAATGCTCAATGAATTTCCAGTACTCAAAGCACTCTTTTGAATGGAGGATATTCTGACTGTCAACACAATGCCACTGTTGTATGTTGACATAGGTTTCTATCAGAACCATATATTTCGATCTAAATACATGGCTCTGGTTGCCATTAGCCCTTGGGCCAATGTGTTTTAGTATGTACAATACTTAGTCCTAGAACAGGTCAGGAATCTTATGCTTCAGTTTGTAAGTTTACAAGCTGTGTAGTCAGTCAGAGCCTTTGACAAGGATTTATTTGTTATGAGATGGGTTGGCTAGCATGTACATAGTACACAACACTAAGATAGAAACGAGGGTGGGTCAGGGAGATAAACCTAAGGACAAACTTATTATCCCAAACCAGCCTGCTGAGGTAAATTGTGGGTGGGGTTGCACTTTGCAAGGGTTGGTTATCTAATATGGGTTGGTGGTAATAGCTGGCACAGGTCAGCTCTCCTACTCTGCCAGGCACATTGAGGGCATCTTCCCACAGAGTAGATACGGAACTCAATCCACACCAACAACCAGCCAGAACAATCCATGCCTGTACTTTTAGACAACGACTTAATCTTACGGCAGAATATGTGTATATTATGCACTTGCTTGAGAAATAACTTGGGAAAAATATGCTTATATATTTTTGGGTAAAATGTAGAGTAGTAGAGCTGTGCCATGTAATACGTTATCACTTGTTGGCTGGGTGGTATGATCGCAGGATGATTGGCTGTCTGTGACATGCCGTCATCCGTGACTGGCTGTCTGTGACGCATTGTCCCCCGTGATTGGCTGCTTGGCAGCATCCATTTTAGGGATCAGATGATAAGGACCTATAGGGTGGCCACAGCTCTGCCCAAGTATAAGGACATGGGTTACACAAGGGCCTACAGATCAAGGCTTTGTAAAGTAAAGATTAATAATGAAAAACTGCACTACCCATCATCCTCCATCACACTCAATTAGACTGGATCCATGTCCAGCTACCCCTCCACTCCCCCTCTACCTCCTACATCATCTAAAGAGGTTATCTTTTGCACGTAAGAAATGCAATGTCTGCATTGCCAAACTGTTTTAGATGTACCCCCCCCCCCCCCTCCTATTCCTGTCCTCCATAGACCAGCATGCACCTGCATGGGCAATAGGGGTGTGACTGAAGTCATGGGTGACTCAGGAGTTGCCTCTAACAGTTGTTCCAGGGCCAGATTTCTTAATGGTCTCCTAGGTTAAGGTTAGGATTTGGGTAATCTAACTATAGATCTGTGTTGGGGGATGATCCTGCATCAAGTGATGAATCCCTTTGAGGTTGTTTAGGGTGCAGTGTACTGTAGTGATGTTGGGGAATAACATGGGCGAGAGACCAATAAACGGCTAGATCCCCAAATCTGTCCATTCATTGGCAGACATGAGCAGCAGTCCTACAGGAATGGAGGAAAGGAAACCTAGGAGTAGCAACAACCTAACTGGTTAAGCCAGTGCAGTACCCCTTCCATTGAGAAATCAACACGGAGGTCCCACCGAGTCCTTTATACCTGTATGTGTGTGTGTGTTAGTGTGTGTGCGTGTGTGTTAGTGTGTGCCAAGCTACACTGTATGCAGGTCAACTCTGAAATGATTGTTTTTAAACATGAACTTTTCTGCCCCGCACGGTTGGTCGGCGCAGGTCTGAAATGTATAACGATGTACAATCTCTTTTGTGTGTGTATAGAATATGTGCACTGTGAAAGGTAGAGAGAGCACAGCACTGTGAAAGATAGTGAGAGCACAGCACTGTGAGAGGTAGAGAGAGCACAGCACTGTCGGAGTCATCTGTCTAATTTCTAAAAAGGAAAAGAAGGAAAAAAAAAACATGTTTGAGAAAATTAAGTACTGTATGCTGATTGTCACATGGGTTCTGTTGTCGAGATAAATAAATATGAACTTCAACCCACTGTGGAAGAGCTCGGACTCCTGGTGGAATATGTGATTGTACTTTTGGTCTTTACAGTTTACTCTGATTTACTTGGATACATATGTTTTTTCAATAGTAACCCACATTGTAGTACTCAAAGGGCACTTGTTAAAGTTAATGGAAAAGGTCCCTGTAAATCACAACATGATTCAAAGGGATTTTTGTTCTTGTGGATGAAACTTTTAAAGAATAAAAACATCTGCTTATCTGTAATACAAACATGGCATAGCACAATTTGATAGCAAATTTAAAACCATAAGAGCACCACTGTTATCAGCACCAATAAACAAAATGAATATTTACACCAACACAGGCAACAAAAGGAAACTATTTCATTTGTCATTTCATTTTGCACAACTACAAACAGGAATATAACATGTATGTATGATGTACGAAGAAATGGGACCAGTGCATTTGAAGCTGTAATAGCAGCAGTGTAAGTTATATAAATTATAACATTATGACATGGGTATTGATACAAGAATATAATATTATTGGTTATTTCAACTACACATGTTAAGATGAGATCTGATTAAGGCTTTCACTTCCTGATCTGGGAGGTGCTCAATGCTGGTTGATCAGTGCTTAACCATTGTGCCTATTGCCTGGCCAATGCCCACCACCATCAAGAAGTTAGTTTAAAGGATTATTCAGCGAAATTACATAATCTTCCACACTTTATATATTTGTATCCTTACCTTGAAAGCAGTCTATCGACAGGGATAGACAGCAATCCACAAAATGGTTTTGTTAAATTAGCCTCCATGGTCAAATGGTAGATGATGGTGGTAGCCCTGAAGAGTTGACAAATGTATAAGGCTATACAGTGGAAAACCCAAAATAGCAGTGATTTAGAGGGGTCAGGGAAGTTCGGTAATCATATTATGAGGTAACTTGACTTATGGGTGAAATAGGAGGTGACGTGGCCTGGAGTGGTTTAATGGTCTATGCCACTGCCTCTGGAGCACATGTACAGCATGGGTTCAAATCCGGCCCACTGCTCTTTCAGAACTCTCTCTCCTATCTGTCACCTCCATCTCTCTCAATCCAATAAACATACAATAAAGAATAAAGAAAAGAAATAGGAGACATAAGGTGTTCAGCCCTTGGTACACACGTGGCAGCGGCTGACCTGCTGGCACTGTTGATTGGAGGCACACGCCAGGGACGGGGCGGTGCCAAACTGCTCGGCTCGGGTAACAAGGGTCAGCCAGAAGCTGTAGACATTGGCAAAGTATTGGCACGTGCCACTCCACGCAGGCAGCTGCTCGACGAGGTCAGAGACTGACCCTTGCCACCTGCTCCGGAGTGCTGGAGAGAGGAGAGGATAGTACAAACACACACACACACACACACAAATATCAACAAACAACTTTGCACACAATAAAGTCATACACACATACAAAGATCCCCCACCCCCAGCACACTCACCATGAGGAAGGAGTAGCTGGCCCACAAACTCCTCCATCCGGGGGGACAGCTGGGGGCGTTGTGATCTTGGCTGCGAGGGCGTCTCTCACACACGGCACAGCTGCTGATGTGGCCGAGGATTTCGCCCCCCGACACGGGCATCATGGGCACGGCCGCAGAGGTGGAGAGCCAGTAGGACTTACCGTTGCGTCTGGCGTAGTCACAGGTGTAGCAGAAGGGCATGGTGCTGAAGACTTGCATACACAAGCCTGCCTGGCTTGTGTCTCCCTGGGGGCCCTCGCAACCCAGCAGGACCCTTAAGACCCAGGAGAGGACACAAACACCACAATCAGTCAGTGTGAAGGTAAGGGTGCGCGCACACACACAACTCTCCTGTTTCTGTTGGTCAGCTACCATGAGGCACAGGGTTTCCATGGGGCCCAGCATTAAAATGTGCCCTTTATTTAACAAGGCAAGTCAGTTAAGAACAAATTATTATTTACAATGACGGCCTACCAGGGAACAGTGGGTTAACTGCCTTGTTCAGGGGCAGAATGACAGATTTTTACCTTATCAGCTCAGGGATTCAATCCAGCAAACTTTTGTTTACTGGCCCAACCACTAGACTACCTGCTGCCCCTGGGGTTGGGGTTCAGGTACACCTAATGATCCTGAGGGTCCAGGGAGCCCAAAGGGGGGTTCCTCAATGGTATTGACCGGGACAGCCTTTGGGACCTGCAGAGGAACCGCATTATCAGAGGGACAGGCTAAAACAGCCAGAATTGTCTCAGTTAGCTCTGCTGATCTCAGTGGTCACCTGTGTCTGCCTTTGTCACCTTTGGGCCCCAGGAGGCCATAGGCACCTAGACGACCTCTTGGTCCATTTGGGCCCATGTGACCCACTGGGCCTCTGGCACCTATCAGAAAATAACATTAGGCACCAAACAGAAGAAAACAGACTGCATCAGGGAGGAACTACCTCGACTTGCCAAATAAAAAAATGTCATTTTTGTTTTTGCTGCAAAACGTTTTAAAACGTTTTCTGTTTCGGAGTTGTGTGTTGTGTGGTTACCTTCGGTCTTTGTGGTCCTGAGTAGTCTAGTGGCCCGGGGGGACTTGCGTCTCCTGGGGAAGGCACTGCAGTATCAGTGCGACCCGGTTCACTGAGTGGTCCTGAAAGAGCACTTGAATACTGAGACAATAAAAACACATGGTAAACCCCTCCTACGCACCAGAGTATGGGAGCGGAGCTGGAGAAGAGCGAGGAGCAGAGCATGCCCAATTTGACTGGAGCGTGGAGCGAGATTCCTAAAGTCTGGAGCGAGATTCCTAAAGTCTGGAGCGTTGGCCTTCTAGCCTGCTCCAATTTCATTCCAGTAGCCTCCAGTAGAGCTCATTTGAGCACAGGGTATGCCTGGCCCAGCATGCATTTGTTGTCTACTTGTGTGCTGCTATAGCCCCTTGCTTTAGCTACTGTCATGGAGTTTGCTAAATTGATAGAACACACAGGTGCAAAATCAAGGTGACTTACAAAGATGAGGACCAAGAGCAAGAGAGGGAGTGCGGTGATGTAGGGTCCACATCTAAAGAATCATTGTGGAATCTGAAAAGACACATATCCCGAAAACATGATGGTGTACTTACTACGCGCACATGCTAAAAGAAAGGAATGAGGTGGGTAGCTAACTATACTGAACAAAAATATAAACGCAACATGCAACAAAAATATTTTACTGAGTTACAGTTTGTCATGATGTGGCGCTTTGGGGGTGTATATCGTAGCTCCCCGTCTCTCTCACTCTCCCAACCACAGGCTTTATGACTTTACGAAAGGTCATACATACCTGGTAGAAACTGCCATGTAGTATTGAGGGAGAGAGTCTACCAGAACAAAGAGCTTATCTTAGTTCTAAACTCCTAATCCCCAAAATGGGAGAACTAAACAATATTCTACTTTTGAGAATGTGGGAATGGTCCATGGACACTTAAGGGACAGTTATGACAAGTGTTTCATTTGGTGATCTCATGACGGACAGGAAACACACGTAACTGTATCTCTTAAAGTGTACATTTCCCAGCTGTCAGGTTTATGTCTAAATACTGTGAAACATATGTGATTGAACATGCAATTATTTGTGAAAAGATGTAATGTGATGTTAACCTTCTAAATGAGAAAATATGGGTTTTCATATAAAGTCAACCAAGTCAGTAACCACACCCACGTGAGCATAGACATTACGTCGGCATCATGGACCAGCTTTTTCTCTGAAGTGTATATAACACACACCAAACGAAATTCACATTAGACGAGAAAACATGCAGCTGACGCTTCATGTGAAATGGTTTAGAACGACAATCGGCCACGGAGACCATACAGCTGTAGTTTGGCTACACGGCTGGAAATAGTTAAACTCTGAAACTATCAATCACTACAGAATAAGAGCAAATCTTAGACATATAATTACTAGTCTGCAGCTAGAAATTACGTAAGTCTAGAATGAGAATACCGACAACCACCGAAGCCTCTATCTATGAGAACATTTCCAAATGGTACTCTGAAGTGTACATTCTAACCACCTACAACCACAAAAGACATTGTGACTTCTGGGAAAGTTAACCAGAGACTCTGATGAACTCTATTGAGTGATTGAGTGATTCCAACAGAGAAGACAGCAACGACATACTGGTGTAAATATATACATTGCAATTAGTCTCGAATGAGTGGCTGTTCATGTACAAAGGATTAGCATTTCAATGATTATAATTATCCTCTGTGTATTGTAAATCCAGTTAGTCTTTCCCGCTCTTTCTCAGTCCCCACCCCTTTCTTTGTTTACCAAGCCGTCATATCGGCTTAGTCCACTAGGGACTTTTCTATCATTGTTAGTAACCAATATCTACTGTTTATATGTTATGTAATTCTGTGTGATTATTTAGCTAGTAAATAAAAAATTAAGCCAATTTGTGTATTGCTGATTCATTATGGAAACTAGGGTTCGTGCAGATATCCAAGGGTTTGCAACGTTCAGTAATGAGAACTGAACTGAATAATTCATTAATAGACTAATTAATATTTGGAAAATGATAACTTTGTAATCTCAGTCCGTGGTGCCCTGACTTCCTAGCTAATTAATGTTTACATGATTAGTTTAATCACGTAATAATTCAACCTAGAGTGATTGATTTGATATAAATAAGTCTTCACATTTAAGTAATGATAGTCCAGACACGACAAGTTCATATAAGGGAATCAGGCAATTGAAAAAAATTCATTATGCCCTAATCTATGGATTTCACATGATTGGGAATACAGATATGCATCTGTTGGTCACAGATACCTACAACAAAAAGGTAGGGGCCTGGATCAGAAAACCAGTCAGTGTCTGTGCAACACGACACATCTGCTTCACATAGAGTTGACAAGGCTATTTATTGTGGCCTGTGGAATGCTGTCCCACTCTTCTTCAATGGCTGTGCGAAGTTGGTGGATATTGGCGGGAACTGGAACACGCTGTTGTACACGTCGATCCAGAGTATCCCAAACATGCTCAATGGGTGACATGTCTGGTTAGTATGCAGACCATGGAAGAACTGGGACATTTTCAGCCTCCAATAATTGTGTACAGATCATTGCGACATGGGGCCATGTACAGTCGTGGCCACCAGTACAGAGCTTGCTCAAGAATGGCAGCAGGCAGGTGTGAGTGCATCTGCACGCACAGTGAGGCGAAGACTTTTGGAGGATGGCCTGGTGTCAAGAAGGGCAGCAAAGAAGCCACTTCTCTCCAGGAAAACATCAGGGACAGACTGATATTCTGCAAAAGGTACAGGGATTGGACTGCTGAGGACTGGGGTAAAGTCATTTTCTCTGATGAATCCCCTTTCCGATTGTTTGGGGCATCCAGAAAAAAGCTTGTCCGGAGAAGACAAGGTTAGCACTACCATCAGTCCTGTGTCATGCCACCAGTAAAGCATCCTGAGACCATTCATGTGTGGGGTTGCTTCTCAGCCAAGGGAGTGGGCTCACTCACAATTTTGCCTAAGAACACAGCCATGAATAAAGAATGGTACCAACACATCCTCTGAGAGCAACTTCTCCCAACCATCCAGGAACAGTTTGGTGACGAACAATGCCTTTTCCAGCATTATGGAGCACCTTGCCATAAGGCAAAAGTGATAACTAAGTGGCTCGGGGAACAAAACATCGATATTTTGGGTCCATGGCCAGGAAACTCCCCAGACCTTAATCCCATTGAGAACTTGTGGTCAATCCTCAAGAGGCGGGTGGACAAACAAAAACCCACAAATTCTGACAAACTCCAAGCATTGATTATGCACGAATGGACTGCCTTCAGTCAGGATGTGGCCCAGAAGTTAATTGACAGCATGCCAGGGCGGATTGCAGAGTTCTTGAAAAAGAAGGGTCAACACTGTAAATATTGACTCTTTGCATCAACTTCATGTAATTGTCAATAAAAGCCTTTGACACTTATGAAATGCTTGTAATTATAATTCAGTATTCCATAGTAACATCTGACAAAAATATCTAAAGACACTGAAGCAGCAAACTTTGTGGAAATTAATATTTGTGTCATTCTCAAAACTTTTGGCCAATACTGTATTATCATGCTAAAACATGAGGTGATGGCGGTGGATGAATGGCACAACAACGCTGTGACAACGCTATGCATTCAAATTGCCATCTATAAAATGCAATTGTGTTTGTTGTCGGTCGCTTATGCCTGCCCACAACATAACCCCACCGCCACCATGGGGCACTCTGTTGACAAAGTTATCAGCAAACTGCTCGCACACACAACGCCATAACGTGGTCTGCGGTTGTGAGGCCGGTTGGACATACTGCCAAACTCTCTAAAGCAACGTTGGAGGCGGCTTATGGTAGAGAAATTACAATTTTAATTCTCTGGCAACCGCTCGGGTGGACATTCCTGCAGTCAGCATGCCAAATGCACACTACATCAAAACTTGAGACATGAGTGGCATTGTGTTCTGTGACAAAACTGCACATTTTAGAGTGGCCTTTTATTGCCCCCAGCACAAGGTGCACCTGTGTAATGATCATGCTGTTTAATCAGCTTCTTGATATGCCATAACTGTCAGGTGGATGGATTATCTTGGCAAAGTAGAAATACTCACTAACAGGGACGTAACCAAATTGTGAGTACGGATAATGTATGGAATCTTTTATTTCAGATCATTAAACATGGGACTTTACATGTTGTGTTTATATTTTTGTTCAGTACACATTGTGTCATTGTAGCAAAGTATTTATTAAAAAATATTACACCTGTTAAAAAGTTTTGTTCATTTTTGCTCTATTATCTATACAGTTGGCCATAATAGATTTTGACTCAATAGGCCTGGCATATTCCCATATTCAAGCAGCTTTCCATTTTGATTGGATTATTTTACCAAAAATTCTTCACACCTACCTACAGTTGAAGTCGGAAGTTTACACACACTTAGGTTGGAGTCTTTAAAACTCGTTTTTCAACCACTCCACAATTTTCTTGTTAACAAACTATAGTGTTGGCAAGTCAGTTAGGACATCTACTTTGTGCATGACACAAGTCATTTCTTCCAACAATTGTTTACAGACAGATTATTTCACTTATAATTCACTGTATCACAATTTCAGTGGGTCAGAAGTTTACATATGCTAAGTTGACTGTGGCTTTAAACAGCTTGGAAAATTCCAGAAAATTATGTCATGGCTTTAGAAGCTTCTGATAGGCTAATTGATATCATTTGAGTCAATTGGAGGTGTACCTGTGGATGTATTTCAAGGCCTACCTTCAAACTCAGTGTCTCTTTGCTTGACATCATGGGAATATCAAAATAAATCAGCCAAGACCTCAGAAAAACAATAGTAGACCTCCACAAGTCTGGTTCATACTTGGGAGCAAATTCCAAATGCCTGAAGGTACCACGTTCATCTGTACAAACAATAGTACGCAAGTATAAACACCATGGGACCAGGCAGCCATCATACCGCTCAGGAAGGAGACGCGTTCTGTCTCCTAGAGATGAACGTACATTGGTGCGAAAAGTGCAAATCAATCCCAGAACAACAGCAAAGGACCTTCTGAAGATGCTGGAGGAAACAGGTACAAAAGTATCTATATCCACAGTAAAACGAGTCCTATATCGACATAACCTGAAAGGCCGCTCAGCAAGGAAGAAGCCACTGCTCCAAAACCACCATAAAAAAGCCAGACTACGGTTTACAACTGCACATGGGGACGAAGATCGTACTTTTTGGAGAAATGTCCTCTGGTCTGGTCTGATGAAACAAAAATGGAACTGTTTGGCCATAATGACCATCGTTATGTTTGGAGGAAAAAGGGGGATGCTTGCAAGCCGAAGAACACCATCCCAACCGTGAAGCACGGGGGTGGCAGCATCATGTTGTGGGGGTGCTTTGCTGCAGGAGGGGCTCGTGCACTTCACAAAATAGATGGCATCATGAGGAAAGAAAATTATGTGGATATATTGAAACAACATCTGAAGACATCAGTCAGGAAGTTAAAGCTTGGTCGCAAATGGGTCTTCAAATGAACAATGACCCCAAGCATACTTCCAGAGTTGTGGCAAAATGGCTTAAGGACAACAAAGTCAAGTTATTGGAGTGGCCATCACAAAGCCCTGACCTCAATCCTATAGAAAATCTGTGGGCAGAACTGAAAAAGCGTGTGTGAGCAAGGAGGCCTACAAACCTGACTCAGTTACACCTGCTGTGTCAGGAGGAATGGGCCAAAATTCACCCAACTTATTGTGGGAAGCTTGTGGAAGCCTACCTGAAACGCTTGACCCAAGATAAACAATGTAAAGGCAGTGCTACCAAATACTAATTGAGTGTATGTCATTTTCTGACCCACTGGGAATGTGATGAAAGAAATAAAAGCTGAAATAAATCATTCTCTCTACTATTATTCTGACATTTCACATTCTTAAAATGAAGTGGCGATCCTATCTGACCTAAGACAGGGAATTTTTACTAGGATTAAATGTCAGGAATTGTGAAAAACTGAGTTTAAATGTATTTGGCTAAGGTGTATGTAAACTTCTGACTTTTTTTAAACGCTGCAGCTCTGCTCAGCCTGGCAAGAGTGTCCCGAAGGGTGTTAAGCATCACCAGTGGCTCTGCAGGTGAGGAGAGGATATTCTCCACTGCTGGCCGGCTCTCCAGGCACCATTGCGTGAGCCTGAAGCCACAGACTCTGGCCAAACTCAACTTTCTAAAAATGAATTCAAAGGCATTGTAGACTGTGCCTAATAAGTAAGTCACAGACTATATGCGCAATTTATTCTATAATGATTTAATACAACGAAATGTTGTTTAAATGCTGAGCACTTTATGTCCCTACCAACCTAGTGTCGCACTCGCAAATGCTTCACAATGTATTTCTTTGTAGGCTATAGCCTTGAAATAATTGAAATAATATAGCCTAAATAATTCATTTTCTTCCCTTCTAAGGCTCCCTGTCTGGCTCCTAACCTATTTAGAGTGTTTATATGCTGTTTACTACGACATGTATTTGAAATGATGAGCGCTTCTTACATTCAACTTTTCATGTTTATTAAAATACTTTTCATTCAAATCATATGGTTTGGTTTCAATACTTCAAAATCAAATTATGGGTCCAGGTAGTCACAAAAATACATGGGTGTTGATTAAATTGTGATTTTAATGAATGGAGCAAATTTGGAGCGGCAGTTTTTTTCTTCCTGTGAGTGCTGAGCAGTTTTTAGCGGAGCTATGTGGAGTGCCATGCTCCATGAGCCATGAGCGGGATTTCTGACCACTCAACTCTGATCACATATTCTGCTATGCACTCATTCACTGACAAACAGACAGAGACAGACGCACACACACGCACCTGGAGGTCCATGAATGCCTTCGTATCCTGAGCCTATGTCTTGATTAAAGACTAGTTGATTAGAATCAGGTGACGTTCCTGGGGGTCCTGAGTGACATCTCACATTAAATCAACCATACAGGAGTTATACAGTAGCTAACATCGTGATGTATTGTTGTCTCTGCCTTCTTGCTCTTTGTGCTGTCTGTGCCCAATAATGTTTGTACCATGTTTTGTGCTGCTACCATGTTGTGTTGCGACAATGTTGTTGTCATGTTGTATTGTTACCATGCTGTGTTGTCATGTGTTGCTGCCTTGCTATGTTGTTGTCTTAAGTCTCTCTTTATGTAGTGTCGTGTTGTCTCTCTTGTCGTGATGTGTGTTCTGTCCTATATTTATATGTTATTATTTTTTTTAATTATTTAATTTTAATTTTAATTTATTTATTATTATTTTTAAATCCCAGTCCCCGCAAGAGGTCTTTTGCCTTTTGGTAGGCCATCATTGTAAATAAGAATTTGTTCTTAACTGACTTACCAAGTTAAATAAAGGTTCAATTCAAAATAAAAAACAACCCAACCACTTTAAAAAGCAATTCCATGTGCAGCAGTATTGCTCCCGTCCCTCTCCTCGCCCTTACCTGGGCTCAAACCAGGGACCCTCTGCACACATCAACAACTGACACCCTCAAATCAACATTACTTATCACTCCACAAAAGCTGTGGCCCATGCAAGGGAAACAACTACTTCAAGGTCTCCGAGCGAGTGACGTCACTGATTGAAACGCTATTAGCGCGCACCCTGCTAACTTGCTAGCCATTTCACACCAGTTACACTCACCCCCCTTTTGACCTCCTCCTTTTCCACAGTAACCAGTGACAGGGTCACGGCACCAATGTAACAGTATTACTTCCGTCCCTCTCTTTGCCCTTACCTGGGCTCGAACCAGGGCCCCTCTGCACACATCAACAACTGACACCCTCGAAGCATCATTACCTATCGTTCCACAAAAGCTGTGGCCCTTGCAGAGCAAGGGAAACAACTACTTCAAGGTCTCAGAGCGAGTGACGCCACCGATTGAAATGCTATTAGTGCGCACCCTGCTAACTAGCTAGCCATTTCACACAGGTTACACAAGCAATACTCATTTGTACACCACCACACCAGGGAACTACACAGAGCTGTTTTATATATCTACTGTATAAAGTTAAAGAAAATCACACACAAACCTATTTTAATACATTCCAATGCATGGTGACCTCTTACATAGGGTATGGCATATCAATCATGCAATGACAATTTATTTAAAATAAATTGTTACTGTGCATCTGTACTGATACATACAGTATGTGTAGCCACAGTATTTTTATTCAGAGACAGTTATTCATTGACAATTTTATCTCCCCTCACCTCTTGCTCCCTTCTCTCCATTCTGACCTCTTAGTCCATCCAGACCATGCAGACCTGGGGGTCCCGAGGGCCCTGTGGAGAAATTCGTAGTCAAGTCAATCAAGTCAAGTCAATACACTGCTCAAAAAAATAAAGGGAACACTTAAACAACACAATGTAACTCCAAGTCAATCATACTTCTGTGAAATGAAACTGTCCACTTAGGGAGCAACACTGATTGACAATAAATTTCACATGCTGTTGTGCAAATGGAATAGACAACAGGTGGAAATTATAGGGAATTAGCAAGACACCCCCAATAAAGGAGTGGTTCTGCAGGTGGGGACCACAGACCACTTCTCAGTTCCTATGCTTCCTGGCTGATGTTTTGGTCACTTTTGAATGCTGGCGGTGCTTTCACTCTAGTGGTAGCATGAGACGGAGTCTACAGGCGTTGTAGGGAGGTCATACAGGCACGTGGAGGCCACACACACTACTGAGCCTCATTTTGACTTGTTTTAAGGACATTACATCAACGTTGGATCAGCCTGTAGTGTGGTTCTCCACTTTAATTTTGAGTGTGACTCCAAATCCAGACCTCCATGGGTTGATAAATTGGATTTCCATTGATAATTTTTTGTGTAATTCTGTTGTCAGCACATTCAACTATGTAAAGAAAAAAGTATTTAATAAGATTATTTCATTCATTCAGATCTAGGATGTGTTATTTTAGTGTTCCCTTTATTTTTTTGAGCAGTGTACATAAAAACCATGCCAGGGTCTGTGTGATGTTGTTGTTGTTTGTATGTGTATGTTTTGCATTGTTTATGAAAAATCCATATAAAACATGCCTATCCGGTTTCAGGTAGACCCAAGTACAGACTGTGTTGAAGTAACAATGTTTATTACAACAACAGGACAGGGGCATGCAAACAACAGGTCAAGGCAGGCATGGGTCGGAAATCCAGAGTAGGGGCAAAGATACCGGACGGCAGGCAGGCTCAGGGTCAGGGGCACGCAGAGTGGTCAGGCAAATGGGCTCAGAGTCAGGACAGGCAATGGTCAAAACCAGGAGGACGAGAAAAGAGAGACAGGAGAAAAGCAGGAGCTGAGAAACAAAACGCTGGTTGACTTGACAAACAAGACAAACTGGCAACAGACAAACAGAGAACACAGGTATAAGTACCCATGGGATAATGGGGAAGATGGACGACACCTAAAGGGGGTGGAGACAAGCACAAGGACAGGTGAAACAGATCATGGCGTGACAATGCCAGGGTCAACTGCACAAATGTATACTGGTACAGAAGACAAAAGAGATAGTGGTTACAATGTAATATGTAAGTTACGAGGTGGCACGTAGGTTGGGTCTTAGTACCTGTGGGAAGGGCCGCTCCATGACTACACTTGAGGCCTTGACCTCTGAGAGGTCCTCCAGGAAGCTCTGGGGGTCCTGGACGACCTGGCAGACCTGAGGGACCAGGGAAACCTGCACACACACAAGGTTGCAACATCATTTAATAGAAGGAGAGGCCTTCGGACTTCTCCAGTGATTCTTTGAAAATACATCTACATGCCTTAAGAAGATATACAGTATAACACACAGACGGGGACTGTCGGAGTCCAATACAGTGCGCCTGGAGCTCCGTGGACGCCAGGGTGTCCAAGTGTTCCTGGTGGTCTTCTGGGTCCTGGGTCACCTGGATCTCCTTTGTCCCCTAGTGAGGCTATAGAGAGAAGAGGACCAATTAAGGTTGCATGTTTCTATGAACTTTCCCCAAATTCCCAGGTTTTCCAGAAATTCAAAGTTGGAAGGTTCGAAGAATCAGGAGGAAATTAGAAGGAAATCCAGAATCCTTGAACCAGGACTTTTGGGAAAGTTGCCAGACTTGTGCAACCCTAGACCCAATCACACCTGCTCACACCATCTAGAAGTGTGACTCACTCCGTCAACACAAACTTTACATTTGGGAGTGAACACATATATTTTGGATCTAGATACTATACAGCAATAACAGCCCAGGTGGAGGCGGCAGCCAGAAAGACCAGGTCAAAACAGAGAGGACTTGTTTTCACCCACTTTGTCAGGAGTGGCTTACTGGAAACAGCAGCGGACTGAGAACGGTAGCGGACTGGAACTGATCTGGAAACAGCAGCGGACTGGAAACAGTAGCGGACTGGGAATTAAGAGCTGAGCTGGAAACAGCAGCGGACTGTAAACAACAGCGGACTGGGAGTTAAGAGCTGAGAACAGCAGTGGACTGGGAACAGCAGCATTCTGGGAAGAGCAGAGGACTGGGAACAACAGCAAACTGGGAACAAACTGGGAACAGCAGCTGACTGGGAACCGCAGTAGACTGGGAACAGCAGCGGACTGAGACTGGGAACAACAACTGACTGGGAACAGCAGCAGACTGAGACTGAGAACCACAGCTGACTGGTAACGGACTGGGAACTGACCTAGGAAGGCGCCTCATCAATCCCTAGGACATTGTCAGCACAACATTCAGACCAGACCAATACTCCCTCTAAGCCGCGCACCTCCTACAGGACTGCCACTCAGGAGAAATGCCATGCAGAGACGCAAGAGATTGAACTTCACTGAGTTCGCCTCATTAATTTGCACTAAAAAGATCAAGTTTTTTTCTGTGATCGAATCAACATCAACATCAGCCCATTTTCAATGCAACAAACCAAAACAAATCAAACTTTGCAAGATTGAGTGTGTGATTTTGTTGACTGAGTAGAATTCTATTGGTGGGGTAGCCCACCAGCAGTTGGGTCTTTCAATCACCCAGAGTGAATGCGCTTTTCAGATCCATTCAGATCAGAGTGCAGAGCCGCGCGTGTGCACATTTGTTTAAATCCCCTTCAATCAGTGTAGACGAAGGGGAGGAGACAGGTCCAATTGAGACATGGATTGTCTATCTGTGCCATTCAGAGGGTGAATGGGAAAGACAAAAGATTTAAGTGCCTTTGAACGGGGTATGGTAGTAGGTGCCAGGCGCACAGGTTTGAGTGTGTCAATAACTGCAACACTGCTGGGTTTTTCACGCTCAACAGTTTCCCGTGTGTATCAAGAATGATCCACCACTTAAAGGACATCCAGACAACTTGATACAACTGTGCGAAGCATTTTAGTCAACATCGGCCAGCATCCCTGTGGAACGCTTTTGACACCTTGTAGAGTCCATGACCTGATGAATTGAGGCTGTTCTGAGGGCAAAAGGGAAGGGGAGCAACTTTATATTAGGAAGTTGTTCCTAATGTTTGGTATACTCAGTGTATATCTACTGTATTATATTTATTTAACAATAGAAGTGTGATTCGTTTTTTTGCCTTTTATTATTTTAATCCTTTTTGAGTTTTTTAAAGATAATATTTAGAAGGAATCATTATGATCTCTTCATTGATAATATTTTAAAGTAATATTTTAAGTTTTGCTTTTACTCTGCCTATCATTTCACCTTGAGGGGGGAAAGAACAATACTGTATTGTAGTTTTAGAAGGTAAGACTTTTTTCTTGTTATTAAAATATTGTGCTTCTCATATAATTGTACCAGACAAAAACGGTATAATGCTAGTCCTATAGGGATATAAGTTAGGGGAGCTAAAAGTACAGTATCTTACATATACTGTGTTTACAGTCATGCTTGAGTGATTTTTTAGATAAAACCTGGAGTATTTCATGCCTGTCTGGACTCTTGAATAAAACTCTCATCACTGCACATGGTACCTTCAGGCATTTGGAAATTGCTCCCAATGAAGAACAAGACTTGTGGAGGTCTACAATTTTTTTCTACAGTCTTGGCTGATTTCTTTTTTTTATTTTCTTTCCCCTGATGTCAAGCAAAGAGGCACTGGGTTTGAAGGTAGGCCTTGAAATACATCCACAGGTATTGACTCAAAGGATGTCAATAGCCTATCAGAAGCTTCTAAAGCCATGACATCATTTTCTGGAATTTTCCAAGCTGTTTAAAGGCACAGTCAACTTAGTGTATGTAAACTTCTGACCCACTGGTATTGTGATACAGTGAATTATAAGTGAAATAATCTGTCTGTAAACAATTGTTAGAAAAATTATTTGTGTCATGCACAAAGTAGATGTCCTAACCGACTTGCCAAAACTATAGTTTGTTGACAAGAAATTTGTGAGGTGGTTGAAAAACTAGTTTTAATGACTCTAACCTAAGTGTATATAAACTTCTGACTTCAACTGTATATCCACTCGACATTCGGGACACCCAAACCCTCCTCTCTTTAACTCAGGAAGATAATGTCACGTGTGGAGTCGCCAGAGCCGCCCGCCAGTCAGGAGTCGCCAGAGCCGCCCGCCAATCAGGAGTCGCCAGAGCCGCCCGCCAGTCAGGAGTCGCCAGAGCCGCCCGCCAGTCAGGAGTCGCCAGAGCCGCCCGCCAATCAGGAGTCGCCAGAGCCGCCCGCCAGTCAGGAGTCGCCAGAGCCGCCCGCCAGTCAGGAGTCGCAAGAGCCGCCCGCCAGTCAGGAGTCGCCAGAGCCGCCCGCCAGTCAGGAGTCGCCAGAGCCGCCCGCCAGTCAGGAGCCGCCAGAGTCGCCCGCCAGTCAGGAGCCGCCAGAGTCGCCCGCCAGCCCGGATCAGCCAGAGTGGCCCGTCTGCCCGGATCAGCCAGAGTGGCCCGTCTGCCCAGATCAGCCAGAGTGGCCCGTCTGCCCGGATCAGCCAGAGTGGCCCGTCTGCCCGGATCAGCCAGAGTGGCCCATCTGCCCGGATCAGCCAGAGTGGCCCGTCTGCCCGGATCAGCCAGAGTGGCCCGTCGCGCCGGATCAGCCAGAGTGGCCCGTCGCGCCGGAGCTGCCAGAGTGGCCCGCCGCGCCGGATCTGCCAGAGTGGCCCGCCGCGCCGGATCTGCCAGAGTGGCCCGCCGCGCCGGATCTGCCAGAGTGGCCCGCCTACCCGGAACTGAGGGGGTCTGCCTGTGACCCGGAACCGAGGGGGTCCGCCTGCGACCCGGAACCGAGGGGGTCCGCCTGCGACCCGGAATCGAGGGAGTCTCTCTACGACCCGGACCCCAATGAGTCTGCCTATAACCTGGAGGGCAGGAGGCCGGAACCAGAGCCACCTCCAGGATAGGTGGGTTGGGGAGGGAGGGTGTAGCACAGTGCCGTCGTTGACGGCAGCCACCCTCCCTTCCCTCCCTAATTGTTTAGGGGGTATTGCTTTTTGGTTTTGTTGGGGTATTGGGGATTTTTGTGTTTTCTTTTTTAAGGTGCATTCCGGGGTCTGCACCTTTAGGGGGGGGGGGGTACTGTCACGTCCTGACCAGCAGAGGGAGTAGTGGTTTAGTATTTTGGTTAGAACGTGACAGAGGGATGTTTGTTTTTGTATGGTGGTGGTTTTTGTGTGTGGTGTGAGGGGTGTTTGATTTATGTGTTCCTGGGTTTTTGGATGTATGTTCTAGGTTGTATTGCTGCATTTTTGTCTAGTTAGGTTTTCTATGTTTAGGGTTGGGTGCTGGACTCTCATTTGGAAGCAGGTGTTTCTAGTTGCCTCTGATTGAGAGTCCTATATAGGGGTGTGTGTTTGTTAGTAGGTTGTGGGAAGTTGTTTGTGAGCACTGCTTTGTTTAGCCTGCCACACTGTTCGTGTCGTGAGTATTGTTTATTGTTTTTTTTTCGTGTTCACGTGTTTGGAATAAATGATCATGATGAACATGCAACCCGCTGCGCCTTGGTCCTCCTTTCCCGACGACAACTGTGACATTAGCGAATTCGTGCTTGTAAGAAAAGACAGACAAGGGCAGTTTTTTTTAAGAGGAACAAGTACATTTTTGTACAAGTCTGTTTAAATTTATAAAAAAGGAAAATGTGGAATTGTTGTGTAGTTCTTTACTCGGTTTCGCTGGCTTCAGAGATAACCTTTTGGTTCTAACGTAATGTACCTGATGCGTATAACCACTAGATGGCCTAATATTCCAGTACTGGTCACAATACTGGTTCTGTGAACTGTAAAATTAGTCTCTCCCTCTCCAAACTATTTGTTGATCCTTATAATCAATTGATTCTGATTTGTTATATGTTACAAGCCATATAATATGATATTATAAGAGCTCATAAACAGTTATAACAAGTAATAAAGCATTTTAACAGTTGTCTGTTTGATAAAGTGTTCCCAAAGTTTCCATCACAAATAGCACAATTTCTGATTGGGGGTAAAAGTAATATTGCACCATGTAGGACTAAAGCTATGGTGGCTTGGCCAAGACATACAAACGAGCACACACACACACACACACGCTCACCCTATCCCCTTTATGCCCCTCCAGCACAGGTGGTCCCTCGTCGCCCCTCCTTCCCTTCTCACCGTGAGGCCCTGCAAGGCCCCTGTGACCATCTGGGCCCTGTGGCCCCTGCTTCAACCTCCCTGGTTCCCCCTGGAGAGGTAAAGACAGCTAAAGTAGTAGCAATGTGATTTACTCATCAAATGTGTCTGATATAGGTGTAGTGGTCCTCGAGAACATATTGACCTAGTAAGCTAAAGCCTAGGCATGAGCTATGGGAGCTAACATGAGTATTCAGGTCTGGAAAACATGGATATGTATGAGCTGAAAGCATGTGATGAATTGCTGCTACTGTTACCCTTTTGTCATTCCACCATGTACATCTATCAATAAGTCTGCAGCTTCAGCTCAGTCTTTTTTCCGAACGTTGTGCGGACATCACATTCTCATGAAGTTTCTTATCAAACGTATATACCCAATACATGATAAATAACACACTCTTTAAAAAAAAAAAAGGCTATGTCTAGAACCTTAAAGGGTTCTTGGGCTGTCCCCATAGGAAAACCCATTTGCTTTTTTTGGTTGCAGGTAGAAGAAACCTTTTGGTTCCAGTTAGAACCTTTTTGGGTTCCATGTAGAACCCTCTGTAGAAAGGGTTCTACATGGAACCAAAAATGGTTCTACCTTGAACCAAAAAGGGTTATCCTATTGGGACAGCCAAAGCACCCTTTTGGAACCTTTTTTACTAAGAGTGTAGGATACTGTTTATGTTTGAGCGCTAGCTCATGGTGGAGCTAGTGCAACAAAAAAGCACATACTATATCACACACACAGACCAATGAGATGCTGACAGACATGAAAATTGACCAATGATGCACTGAACAGATTAGTTAGTCGGAGAAACTGTACTGTGTGAACTAATGGTGGGCATCAATATCAATAAGATATCGATAAAAAAGCATACATGACTATTCCTGCATGCACAAAACCCTCTCATAGCCCTTCTCATTGGCTCTCAACCTTGCCTACTGATGGGGCATTAACGGTAAATGGGCTTTCAAATCAAATTGTATTTGTCACATGCGCCGAATACAACAGGTGTGAAATGCTTACTTACAAACCCTTAACCAACAATATCATTTTAATAAAATACCTAAAAAAAGAAATACTAAAATAAAATTGAGTCAATGTGCGGGGGCAGAAGTGTCGAGGTAATTGAGGTAATATGTACATGTAGGTAGAGTTATTAAAGTGACTATGCATAGATAATAACAGAGACTAGCAGCAGCGTAGAAGGGGGGGGCAATGCAAATAGTCTGGGTAGCCATTTCATTAGCTGTTCAGGAGTCTAATGGCTTGGGGGTAGAAGCTGTTTAGAAGCCTCTTGGACCTAGACTTGGCGCTCTGGTAGTGCATGCCGTGCGGTAGCAGAGAGAACAGTCTAGGGTGGCTGGAGTCTTTGATGATTTTTAGGGCCTTCCTGACACCGCCTGGTATAGATGTCCTGGATGGCAGGAAGCTTGGACCCGGTGATGTACTGGCCGATACACACTGTAGTGCCTTGAGGTCGGAGGCCGAGCAGTTGCCATACCAAGCAGTGATGCAACCCGTCAGGATGCTCTCGATGGTGCAGCTGTAAAACCTTTTGGGGATCTGAGGACCAATGCCAAATCTTTTCAGTCTCCTGAGGGGGAATAGGTTTTGTTGTGCCCTCTTCATGACTGTCTTGGTGTGCTTGGACCATGTTAGTTCGTTGGTGATGTGGACACCAAGGAACTTGAAGCTCTCAACCTGCTCTACTACAGCCCCATCGATGATAATGGGGTGTGCTCGGTCCTCCTTTTCCTGTAGTCCACAATCATCTCCTTTGTCTTGATCAAGTTGAGGGAGAGGTTGTTGTCCTTGCACCATACGGTCAGGTCTCTGACCTCCTCCCTGTAGGCTCTCATCGTTGACGGTGATCAGGCCTACCACTGTTGTGTCATCAGCAAACTTAATGATGGTGTTGGAGTCGTGCCTGGCCGTGCAGTCATTTAAACTGGTTGGGTAAGTTTAAGGCCCCTAGAACATTCACACCTGGCCTAATGGGCAACCAGTTGTCTGGACTGTAATGAAAAATTAACATTGGCACAGTTTCAATATTGTTGTTTTAAAACATTGCAACTGGGGTAAAAAGTGTTTGTGATATACAGTATTCCAATATGATATCGATATCAAGTGGAAAAATTCAACACAATTGGTGCCAATCACTAGTGTGAACTGTGAAACTTTGCATGCATGTTTTATGACAGAAGATTCTAAAGATGATACGGAATTTATTTGATTCCTTTTAATACTTTCAGCCATAGTGTCAACCACAGAATTCAAGTTGTATGGGTCACACACAGCCGTGGTCATTACACTAGGCCATCCGTCATAGACCCCCACGAAAGTGTATGTGTGTGTTTTGTGTGTGACAAATGTATTTCACAGCATGTGCTTTTTTTTTAATCAACTATCCCTATCTGTCTCCTCTCCATAGCTTGTGTTGGAAGTCAGTTGCACAAACATGGAGCAACATTTACTTGTGTTTCCTAAATATTTGGATATTTGAGAGATTTATTTTGTAAGACAGGATAACTCCCACTACACATCTGGCAATAAAACTGGCCTACTTTCACTTTCCAAATGAGTTGAGTTTCAATCCCTGTGTGAACTCTTCAACCAGACTTACATTTAACAGTTTCTTAATGCCTTAATGATTTTATTATTGTAGATGTGTACCAAACAGTTAATGTAAGCATTAATGCAAGTGCTGAGGGCAATTCCATTGGGATCCTATTGCTCTAGATCACTACAAACCTTGGACAGTACCATGGGGTTTCACAATGTGTAACACTAAACATGGACACAGACAGACAAACCTAATGTCACTGCATAATCACTCTTAATGAAACAGGTGGAGTTAAGGTCAACACAGAAATTCCCCAGGTGATGGATTTAAGTTTATCCTAGCTCTAAACAACTACATTTCACCAGTGAAGCCAAAACACATTACCAGCAAATACAGCAATATTTCCCGGAATACTATTCCTCACACCAGAAAGAGGCTCCTGCCAATGTTTACAGGCGAAGGTATGAAGGAGAGAGATGCATGTTCAACCAATAAGGCCAGGTTAGTTTAGCAAGGTTAAGCTGACACTAGATCTGTCTCTGTACGTACAGATGCAATATTTTTGTGTGTGTGGATCATGGCACAGAATTATGGAGGGTTAAAGGCCAATATCTAAAATGCAATGCTTGAATGCTAAATTGAATTGCTAGAATTATAAATGCAATGTTCATGCTAAATCAGAATGGCAAAATGATAAATGCAATTAAAAAGCTAAATTAAATGATACATGCAATGATTAAAGTGTTAGTTCATATGCCTTGCAACCGTGATATATAGGCCTAAGGCCCAGACAATAAAAAGACAGTGGCAGAATAAATTCAACCACACCTTTGTTTCATCACAAAAGCGGAGCGCAACCTCTGACCGGTGAAGTCAACAAAGCATTTTGCATTTAACAAACAGTTACATGACCTACAGCATGGTCAAGCAAGTTAATGTTTTCGAGATTTTCGGACTACTAAACAACTATTGATTTAGATCCACAGAGAGTTACAAAGAAGTCACAAAGTCACAAAGAAAACAGGAGCTGCCTCCACTATTCCAGCACCATTTCAACATCATCAAATCACCTATGCTTAGTCTAATACAGTGACAACTAAAATACAATAAAAACAATATAGTTCAATCATCGTCAGCTAAATATGATGTGGCTGTCTTTGGTTCTGATTTTTGTGTGTGTGTGCACGTTCGTGGAAGTAGAAAAAACTCACCCTACTTGTAGAGAAACATGTAGACATCCTTCATGTTGATGAAACGGCTTATGACTCTGTGATACAGTACATGCTTTTATTTTTTTGTTGTCCTAGGCTACCTGGCTAAAATGCTTGCTCGCTAGCCTAACTTCCTTTCATGGACAACGTTAGCTAGTTAACATTAGCCTTCTACATCTAGCTACATAGTGAAATTCCATCCTCTCAGTCCACGGGCACAATGTATGAGTTCATGGTTGGATCAGAATCGCTGTTATAATCATTGGCCAGTATGGAGAATTACGAAAAACCACAAGTCCAAATCCCTATCTCCATCCATGGCTAATTTAGGAAAGGGACAATTTTAGCTAGTTAGCTAGCCATCGGAGGACAACAACACAACAAGATGCAACAATTCAAGTTGTTTCTGTCAATGATGTATTCCTGTCAATGATGTGATAGGACTGAAGTCAAATCCAAACTGGCTTCTCTTGATACTTTTTTTTGTGCACTAGGACCATTCACAGATGAGCTCACTCAGTTTAGCTCAACACTGACTGGCTATTCTTTTATTATTTTTTTATCAAGGGAGGCCAAGTGCTCGCTGGCTTCCTTTGCATTCAATGCTACAGGCGGCAACAATGTCATACACGTTTTGACCAGACAGTATCAGATAGATGGCCTACACATACAGAGACAGAGGGGCACTGTTTCACTCGCTTGGATGCTTTCACTGTTGAGATGCATTCAGCCTCTTGTGAATTGAAGGACAATTATGAAAACTACAGTAGGTCTCCTTACTTAAAGTGGTAGCCAACACACTTCAATGCAAAAGATCACCTGTCTGTTCACCTGTTAAATTCTACAGTATGCTATAAACCGCGCTCCCCTTCGGATGCATATAGACCAACAACTAGAAATTATAATAGCCTATCTAATAGGCCCAATTAAATGAGAGATGTGCTTGGTAATTTGTTGTATGGATAATTTGGGAATATCAGCTCATCATGGCCATAAAATGTGAGGAATTTATTCTGCAATGGTTATCATAACGCTTGAAGAATAAATATTACTTACAGTGACTTCGGAAAGTATTCAGACCCTTTGACTTGTTTCACATTTTGTTACGTTACAGCCTTATTCAAAAATGTATTAAATATATATATTTTTCCCATCAATCTACACCCAAAAACCCATAATGACAAAGCAAAAACAGGGTTTATACATTTTTGCAAATGTATTAAATATAGAAAACTGAAATATAACATTTACATAAGTATCCAGAACCTTTATTCAGTACTTTGTTAAAGCACATTTGGCAGTAATAACAGCCTCAAGTCTTCTTGCGTATGGCGCTTTAAGCTTGGCACACCTGTATTTGGGGAGTTTCTCCCATTCTTCTCTGCAGATTGTCTCAAGCGCTGTCAGGTTTGATGGGGAGTGCTGCTGCAAAGCTATTTTCAGGTCTCTCCAGAAATGTTAGATCAGGTTCAAGTCTGGGCTCTGGCTGCTGGGCCACTCAAGGACATTCAGAGACTTGTCCCGAAACCACTCCTGCATTGTCTTGGCTGTGTGCTTAGGGTCGTTGTCTTGTTGGAAGGTGAACCTTCACCCCAGTCTGAGGTCTTGAGCGCTCTGGAGCAAGTTTTTATCAAGGATCTCTCTGTACTTTGCTCCATTTATCTTTGCCTCGATCCTGACTAGTCACCCAGTCCCTGCCGCTGAAAAACATCCCCACAGCATGATGCTGCAACCACCATGCTTCACCATAGGGATGGTGCCAAGTCCAATCTTGTTTTCATCAGACTAAAGAATCTTGTTTCTCATGGTCAGCGTCCTTTAGTTGCCTTTTTGGCAAACTCCAAGCAGGCTGTCATGTGCCTTTTACTGAGGAGTGGCTTCCGTCTTGCCACTCAACCATAAAGGGCTGATTGGTGGAGTTCTGCAGAGATGGTTGTCGTTCTGGAAGGTTCTTCCATCTCCACAGAGGAACTGGAGCTCTGTCAGAGTGACCATGGGGTTCTTGGTCACCTCCCTGACCAAGGCCCTTCTCCCCCGATTGCTCAGTTTGGCTGGGTGGCCAGCTCTAGGAAGAGTCTTGGTGGTTCCAAACTTTCTTCAATTTAAGAATGATGGAAGCCACTAGGTTCTTGGGGATCTTCAATGCCGCAGAAATGACTTGGTACCCTTCCCCAGATCTGTGCATCGACACAATCCTGTCTTAGAGCTCTACGGACAATTCCTTTGACCTCATGACTTGGTCTTTGCTCTGACAAGCACTTGCAATTGCGAGACCTTATGTAGACAGGTGTGTACCTTTCCAAATCATGTCCAATCAATTGAATTTACCACAGGTGGACTCCAATCAAGTTGTAGAAATATCTCAAGGATGATCAAATGGAAACAGGATGCACCTGGGCTCAATTTAGAGTCTCATAGCAACATGTCTGAATACTTATGTAAATAAGATATTTCTGTTTTTTATGGGGTAGATTCAACCACAAAGACCAGGGAGGTTTTCCAATGCCTCACAAAGAAGGGCACCTAATAGTAGATGGGTAAAAAAACAAAAAACAGACATTGAATATCCCTTTGATTCAATCTTAATCCTGTATTGACGCTTTGCTTGTTTGATGGTTCGTCTGAGGGCATAGCGGGATTTCTTATAAGCGTCTGGATTAGTGTACGCCATGTTCTTCGGCACCATCTTGACAGTGTTGCCCCCGTGATAGGTCAGAGTCACTTCAAAACACCCCACCCCTTTCAGCTAATGTAGGCAATACCTGCCAAGCACAGATAACACTGTATACACATGAATATGAATACACACAAAAAAATACAAATGTAGAGTTCACACATTTACCATTCAATAATAGGCCTACAGGTTTGAAACCGTTTTTTTTATATTGTGTCTACCCCATGTTACAAGATGGTAGTAGGTCTATCACACTCAGCTACAATAAGAACTAGAGACAGCCTCCAAGATGGCCGACCATTGTTTTCAACGCAACCTACTCATGGTTGCATTCGCCGATTCAGGGGGGCTGACATCTTGCTAGTTCCGGCTTCAGGAGACCATTAATACATACGCACTAGAATTTGAGCCCAGCATGTGCAGGAGCGGGGACGCGCATTCCAGCTCGAGCTAGAGAAGGGTCGTGGACCTTGATTAGTGGGGAAGGGAAATCTGCAGGCACGAAGCACCAACACAACCACTGGAAAAATGAAGAAAATGTGTATGCAAGTAAGTTATTCAGGACTAAGAGTACTGTGCCCTAACTTTCTCTATAAGCGCACCTCAGGAGACAGTTGTATGATATTTTCTGTACAATGCAACTGCAATAATAACTTGATGCAGCCAGCAACAGCAGGTGTACTCTGGGAACTGTAGTCCTCTTAATTCAGCACATCACAAAGGTGTTTTTGTTTCATTTTTTGTTGTTGAAGACCGATCACACCAAATGAAAAAGACAACAGTTCAGACTTGTGTATTCTACAGTACATTCTGACTCGGGTCTCCTTCCCAGTGGCTCAAGTTTGTTTTTAGGCCATAATACATTCCCTTACATTGAAACTAAAGCATGTAGGCAATGTACAGTGGAAGAGTGTAATGATGCTGTATCTGGTGTGTGCACACCATCCTGACCTGTCCCCACTGAGTTGACCCTGCCTCTTAAGTGCTTTAAAGTGCCAGTGCATCAGTAGATACATGTATACAGATGATATGTTGCTTTTAATTTGCACTCAAAATGGTTATACAAACAATAGCATTACTTGTTAAGTCAGACGAGCATGAGCATAATATAATTTATGACTTTATTCTTACAATGTATGGATTGATAACGTCGGAGCCAAAGCAAAGTAGCAGTTACGTGAATTCTCACTAGAAGATTGTGATTAACAGATACAGTATTAACCATGGGAAACATACAAGACATTAAATAATATGTTTTCTTTCATTCACACCAACTGATATTAGTGTAACTCTTGCGATTGCTATTACAACATAGTTGATTGGACTTTGTTTCAATACAGCTCATGCAAACAAAAACAGTAGACAGTAAAAACAGTATCACAAAATAAAAAACATCCATAAAAGCAATCATATTTGATCCATACTCTAGATCGAGGTACACTTTACATACTAGCGTCAACTGCTAACCAGAATAGTATTGTCCTCATTAAACTACCTGTGTGGAAGCTACTAGACCAGGCCTGGGCAATTATTTTCTATGGAGGGCCACATTAGAATATATTTTTGCCATCGCGGGCCAAAATCATATTACAGGATTATACATCATGTGTATGACTGTGTTAAGAGATACATCTACTGTAAATCACATCCAAATATGCTACTTATTTTTACTTTTTTTTTAACATGCATAGAAATAAACCACGTCCATGTTCTCCTTTTGGTAGGTATTTTCATTATTAAACATGCAATGAACTACACGGAGGGAAAAGTACACTGTGCATTCAGCACCACGGACAGAATTCTTGTTAACGGGTATGCACAAAAACACAAGAAAGAGAGAGAGAGCTCAGCATTACGTTTAAACGACTCAATCAGTGTGAGGAGTGAAGCCTCTGATGGGCATTGAGTAAATCAAATCAAAATCAAATCAAATCAAATTTATTTATATAGCCCTTCGTACATCAGCTGATATCTCAAAGTGCTGTACAGAAACCCAGCCTAAAACCCCAAACAGCAAGCAATGCATGTGAAAGAAGCACGGTGGCTAGGAAAAACTCCCTAGGAAAAACTCCCTAGAAAGGCCAAAACCTAGGAAGAAACCTAGAGAGGAACCAGGCTATGAGGGGTGGCCAGTCCTCTTCTGGCTGTGCAGGGTGGATATTATAACAGAACATGGTCAAGATGTTAAAATGTTCATAAATGACCAGCATGGTCAAATAATAATAATCATAGTAGTTGTCGAGGGTGCAACAAGCACGTCCGGTGAACAGGTCAGGGTTCCATAGCCGCAGGCAGAACAGTTGAAACTGGAGCAGCAGCACGGCCAGGTGGACTGGGGACAGCAAGGAGTCATCATACCAGGTAGTCCTGAGGCATGGTCCTAGGGCTCAGGTCCTCCGAGAGAAAGACAGAAAGAGAGAAAGAGAGAATTAGAGAGAGCATATTTAAATTCACACAGGACACCGGATAAGACAAGAGAAATACTCCAGATGTAACAGACTGACCCTAGCCCCCCGACACATAAACTACTGCAGCATAAATACTGGAGGCTGAGACAGGAGGGATCAGAAGACACTGAGTAGAGCAGTGAAGTCAGGTATAGATTCTGACGTCGCTATGCGCAGGATTGCTGAGAGGTGAGATTCAGTAAGAGATGATCTGTGCCTTGACTTGTTATATTTCATCACTGAAAATGTCTGTTCACATACATAGGTTGACCCAAACAGTAAAAACATCTTGTGAGCATGACTCCTAATCTTTGGAAAGTTTTGTTCATTGAGAGATGCATAGAACCTCGCCAGTGACATTGTTTTGAATAGTTCTCCAATCACTGCATCAGACTGAAGATCGATAAGCTCAAGTTGCAGGTCAGTGGGAGCATTATCCACATTGACGGTGAAATGAGAAGAAACCAACAGCATGTCATTTTCCAACACTTTGAAATCCTCAAAACGATGAGAAAACTCACCATTCAAAGCATGCAGCAGCGATTTATACTTCTCCCTCTGGTCATCTGATAGGGAACAGACTAGTAGTGTCGGAAGGTGGGTGAGATTGTTGGCTTTTACTTGGCGGATCAGGAGGAGTAATTTTCCCTTAAAGAATGTTTAATTGACTCTGCAGCAATACTTTGCCCCAACAAGAAAGAGCTGTTTGAAAATATTTCCCTTTTTGAGTTTGAGTTTTTGCAAATGAAAGGAAAATATGTGGTTTCCCTCAAATGCAAGATAAGGAATGGTTGGCTGATTTTGCCTTAACTGTGGACATCATGGCCTTACTGAATGAACTGAATTCCAAACTCGAAGGGAGGGGCCTGTTTGCACATCAGATGTACAGCCATCTCACATTTGTGTGGTAGGGGAGATCTGCATGACCCGACTCTCTCTTCCAAAAGTGAGACAAACTGCCTGTGGTTTAAAGATTTAGCTCTTATGAAGTTTACCACTTTAGTAACTGTATCCACAATATGGTTCATTTTCAGAACACATTTACAGAGCATCTCCTGATGAATAATGCAATGCAGGAAAATAATTTTCTGATCTGGGTTGAACTCAGCTACTTGAGCTTGTATCCTTTTCAAAAGGCAAAACGTTTTTTCCTGTCAAGTTTGGGCACCCATCAGTGGTCACACTGGATAACTTTTCAAAACTCAGTCCCAGCTTTGCCACACACTTATTAACCTCCAATAAATCTTTCCCTGTGGTTGTGCTCTTCATTGACTGCACTGAAGCAAGCTCCTCTGTAATTTCAAAGCCTGAGATTATGCCTCGTAAGAATATCGACAACTGCACCGTGTCACGTGCATCACTGCTCTCATCCAGGACCAAGGAGAAATCCTTTACATTATCTTTCAACGGTTGTTCCATAGTCTCTGCAATGTCCTCAATACGCCGTGTCACTGTTCATCTTGACAAGGAAATATTTTCAAACAGCTCTTTCTTGTTGGGGCAAAGTATTTCTGCAGTCAATGAAACATTCTTTAATGAATTCACCCTCAGCGAATGGCTTGTTTAGCAATTTTGTGGGACAGTACATATAGTTGAAGTTCGGAAGTTTACATACACTTAGGTTGGAGTCATTAAAACTCATTTTTCAACCACTCCACAAATTTCTTGTTAACAAACTATAGTTTTGGCAAGTCAGTTAAGACATCACTTCCTGCATGACACAAGTAATTTTTCCAACAATTGTTTACAGACAGATTATTTCACTTATAATTCACTGTATCACAATTCCAGTGGGTCAGAAGTTTACATACACTAAGTTGACTGTGCCTTTAAACAGCTTGGAAAATTCCAGAAAATGATGTCATGGCTTTAGAAGCTTCTGATAGGCTAATTGACATAATTTGAGTCAATTGGAGGTGTACATGTGGATGTATTTCAAGGCCTACCTTCAAACACAGTGCCTCCTTGCTTGACATCATGGGAAAATCAAAAGAAATCAGCCAAGACCTCAGAAAATAAATTGTAGACCTCCACAAGTCTGGTTCATCCTTGGGAGCAATTTCCAAATGCCTGAAGGTACCACGTTCATCTGTACAAACAATAGTACGCAAGTATAAACACCATGGGACCAGGCAGCCATCATACCGCTCAGGAAGGAGACGCGTTCTGTCTCCTAGAGATGAACGTACATTGGTGCGAAAAGTGCAAATCAATCCCAGAACAACAGCAAAGGACCTTCTGAAGATGCTGGAGGAAACAGGTACAAAAGTATCTATATCCACAGTAAAACGAGTCCTATATCGACATAACCTGAAAGGCCGCTCAGCAAGGAAGAAGCCACTGCTCCAAAACAACACAAAAAAGCCAGACTACGGTTTGCAACTGCACATGGGGACAAAGATTGTTATTTTTGGAGAAATGTCCTCTGGTCTGCTGAAACAAAAATAGAACTGTTTGGCCATAATGACCATCGTTATGTTTGGAGGAAAAAGGGGGAGGCTTGCAAGCCATAGAACACCATCCCAAACGTGAAGCACGGGGGTGGCAGCATCATGTTGTGGGGGTGCTTTGCTGCAGGAGGGACTGGTGAATTTTACAAAATAGATGGCATCATGAGGGAGGAAAATGATGTAGATATATTGAAGCAACATCTCAAGACATCAGTCAGGAAGTTAAAGCTTGGTCGCAAATGGGTCTTCCAAATGAACAATGACCCCAAGCATACTTCCAAAGTTGTGGCAAAATGGCTTAAGGACAACAAAGTCAAGGTATTGGAGTGGCCATCACAAAGCCCTGACCTCAATCCAATAGAACATTTGTGGGCAGAACTGAAAAAGTGTGTGCGAGCAAGGAGGCCTACAAACCTGACTCAGTTACACCAGCTCTGTCAGGAGGAATGAGCCAAAATTCACCCAACTTATTGTGGGAAGCTTGTGGAAGGCTACCTGAAACGTTTGACCCAAGTTAAACAATTTAAAGGCAATGCTACCAAATACTAATTGAGTGTATGTAAACTTCTGACCCACTGGGAATGTGATGAAAGAAATAAAAGCTGAAATAAATAATTCTCTCTACTATTATTCTGATATTTCACATTCTTAAATTAAAGTGGTGATCCTAACAGACCTAAGACAGTACATTTTTACTCAGATTAAATGTCAGGAATTGTGAAACTGAGTTTAAATGTATTTGGCTGAGGTGTATGTAAACTTCCGACTTCAACTGTTGCTAGCTCTCGCAATTATGTCATTTGCTGAATGCAGTTTTGTGAAAAGTCCTTGCTGCTTTTGCAACTGAGACAGCAGCTCTTTCGATGCACTTGCCCTCTGCTCAGAAGACATATTCCTATATTTCTCTGCATGCTTCATCTGGAAGTGTCATGATTTTCATGTTGTAGTCTTTCAAGACAGCGATGCTCTCTTTGCAGACTAAGCACACAGCTTTCCCTGATACCTCAAATAAAGAAATATTTCGATGTCCACTCTTACTGGAACACCCTACATTCATTGTCTACTTTCCTTTTATTTTAAAAACAAATTTTGCTCAATTTCTAGCTAGCTACTATTTGTAACTGTGAAGTGTGTGTCAGCCTGTCAGTCACTGTCTGTCCTTGTGGAGTTATTTATACGTGCCTACAAAATAAATGTCCAACAAGCGGTGGGAGTTAAATCATTACACAAAGGCGAGTATTCATTCGGCTTTTAATTTGAACAACAAATCCTTTTTTCAAAACTATACTATCGCAAATTCTTTATGTGATCTGAGCATGATTCCGCGGGCAGTATTGAATCAGGTCGCGGGCCGCATATGGCCCCCGGGCCTGCCTTTGCCCAGCCCTGTACTAGACTATTGATATGCAGCCACAGTGCGTGTCCTAAAGGTGAAATGTTGAAGGTGCCCCCTGGGGATTGGCGGAAGGCGAAGGGGTAAAGTCCCCTTGGGCAGTGGTGGAAAAAGTACACAATTGTCATAGTTGAGTAAAAATAAAGATACCTTAATAGAAAATTACTTAAGTAAAAGTGAGTTATTGAGTACAAGTCTATAAGCATTTGTTTTTTAATATACTTAAGATACAAAAGTAAAAAGTATAAATTGTTTCAAAATGTCTTATACTGTATGAAACAAACCAGATTGCGCCATTTTCTTGTTGTTTTTTAAATTTATTTACCGATAGCGAGGAGCACACTCCAACATAATTTACAAATGAAGCATGTGTTTAGTGAGTCCGCCAGATCAGAAGCAGTAGGGATGACCAGGGATGTTCTCTTGATGAGTGTGTGAATTAAACCCCTTTCCAGTACTTTTGGGTGTCAGGGAAAATGTATGGAGTAAAAAGTACATTATTTTCTTTAGGAAAGTAGTAAAGTAAAAGTTGTCAAAAATATAAATAGTAAAGTAAAGTACAGATACCCCCAAAAACGACTTAAGTAGTACTTTCAAGTATTTTTACTTAAGTACTTTACACCACTGTCCGCGGGCGTACATAATGACATCGCACGGTTTTCGTAGTAACAGGAACTGCAAGAAGTCAGCCATCATGGCGCAGAGATCCGGGTGCTCCGCCTTCAACTCCTCCTGTAACACACACGTCATGTCAGAAACTTGGGCGTTAGTGGTTTGAAAGTTAGGGGCTAGGCCAGGGTGTAGGGAAAAACAATGTCACCTTTCTGTCCAATAAATTGGAGTGCATCTGCATGTCCTCCTTCAACACCAGATGCCTCAACTCAAACACTGGCTTATAATCCCTCACCTATGACACACAAAATCCTAAACATGGAAATAGGTGAACACTCCTAATAGTGTGTTTACCTGTGTATGTGTGTACCTGTGTGTATTTGGGGTGAGAACATCAAGAGCCTTATGTTGGAGAGCCCACCTGCACTCAGCTGGCCATGTGCCTAAACAGGAACAGGATATGACATCACAAAGGGAGAAGGAGATGGCTGGAGCAGTGGTGACCTGTTTGTAAATATAATATATGAATCGAGCGAATTGTATAAGTAAAAGTGTTGTCCTCTTACCTGTCGGTAGGAAGTAGCAGTGCCAAAACTGCCAAGTGGCTGGGCTGTGGGATAGCCTTCCCTGTGGCTCAGTTGGTAGAGCATGGTGTTTGCAACGCCAGCATGGTGTGTGCAATGCCAGGGTTGTGGGTTCGATTCCCACGGGGGCCCAGTACACACAAAAAAAAAGTATGAAATGTATGCATTCACTACTGTAAGTCGCTCTGGATAAGAGTGTCTGCTAAATGACTAAAACGTAAATGTAATGTCCTCCACTGAGTCCACTGTCCTCTCCATCCCAAACATCTCCAGATTCATAGACAGGTGGGCTGTTTGAAAACTGAAACAGTACACAGACTTAGAACATCCAACTGTCAGACTCTCCCCCAAAATGTCCTCCTCCACCTGTGCCTCTCGCCTATCTCATCCCCTCGGTGTTACCGGTGATGGCTCCCTGTACCACATGGAGTGTTGTGATAGGTCCAAGGCTGTGTGATTGCAGCAGTATGCTCCCTGCGGCTGGCCCTCTCCTCTCCACAGTCACCTTGAACTCTCCCAGCTCTCCACTCCCCTCGGACACTGAAAGTCTTCAAACACACTACAGTGCTACGCCACCGCGGTCCCTACATAGAGCACACACACAAACACTCAATTCAAGTAGCTATCAAGCAAAAACATCAGCTAGTAGCCAAGTAAATAAGCTGTGTATAAATGATTAGCTAGCCATCTTTTTCACAGTGACACACAATAGCAAGTAGCAAGCCCACTGGTACAGTAACATAACAGTAGTGTTAAATAGCTAGTCAATAGAATATGTTAACTATCTTTTCCACAGACACACAAACCCATACTAACATTAGCTAGATAGCAAGTAGCAAGCCTACTGGTGCAGTAACATTACATTAGCTAGCTAGCTTCAAATGCTAGCTAGAGTATTTTGTTGACTTGAGTGCCCAGCTGCTAGGGTAATGCTAGCTACCATTATCAAGCCACTCAACTGGCTAGTTTGTCTAGCCACAAACAGTTGTGATCATTTGGCCATGAACACAAATTACATTCACTGTGTGAGATGAGATCACTGTGCTATAATAAGAACGAGCAGGTCCCGGACGAGAGTGTGAGTGATTTCCATAGTTTTTCCTTCTGTGTGAGCATGTGACACACTCGTCCATGTAACAACATGAATTTAAAATGTTAATAATTTCGGTCGAGTGATGGAGAAAAAAGTAAACTAATAAAAATGAGGAAAAAAATTACCTTGAAAGACAATTTATGTAAAATTGAAATGGATATATTTGGCACAAAGGTGATGTGTCTCTTTAGGAATTGTTTTTCTGGGATCGGCATCAATTAAACTACAGTATCGCCAATCGGAACCCTGGTCCCTTAGTCTATGCTGCGAATCTGCATTGTAGTGGTGCATGGGTCAGCTGTTTATTCACCCGCACCCGCTCACAATTGCTGATAGTAATAACCCATCCTGATGCAGGAAGTACAGGTGCTGGAGGTGCTGCAGCACCCCCTGGTGGTGATGGTAAAACTGCAAGAATTTGTGCTGTTGGAATAAATAAAAAATACTCAACTATTTTTATGTTGCATTATTGATATGATAATGGGATTGGTAGGGGAGAGAAAAATATATATGGGCCTCATTCTGCATTGAGAGCTCTCAGCAGTGTTTTGTAAGTGGTGTGCTCATAATATGCTCCTATCTATTCAGTTGTGGGGGTTTGGAGTTGGACTGCTGTATGATAGACAGTTTAGTTTGAGTTAAGTCACGTCTCTCTTTCTCCTATGTCCCTCTCCCCTTGTGGTGGATATCAAGTGCTCTGGAGCTTCTCTCGCAATCATTTTACACTATTTTGTTTTGTTTACAATTCTAAACCTGGAGAAAGAGGAATGGGAACATAGCATTCTCTCGCCCTTGGCTCACAGGTCTGTCCTGCCCTTGTCAAACACTTAGGTGTTATTGCCCACTAGTCTTGCAAGCAACAAAGCGCTGGGCGCCGCACAGCAAGTGGTGCTTCCGCCCGGATCGAGGTGTGCGCTTTTCTCCGCGATGGATCGCATAGGAACAATCTAAGTTACAACCCCCTTCTCGTTATCGCTCGCTCTCACACGTTGTAGTTATGCAGTAGACCTACAAAGGAAAGTGCGCTCTGTTCACATCCGTCTATTCTTAGGTGGCGCTAGTTTCAATTTGTGAGTTTAAAGTTTGAGGAAACTTACAATTTATCCTAACATTTCTACTGATCTGTGTGCCAGTTATGATTTTCATATGCGCATTTCAATAATACCATCTCAAAATCATTGTCACGTGGTTAATACAAATCGGAATTAAAACGATAAAAAATCTCAAAGTTACAATGCCACTTACGCGAGAGCACCAGATTTTGCTATATGGACACTGATTGGACCGTGATCCATTGGCGGCTAAAGAAATGAGCGCATGGAACTAAGATATAGCCTAGGCCAATGTAGCAGTAGGTCTATAACTTCCATTGTCAACTAAGTCAAAATGCATAAAGCTGACAAATAAAAATCACAAAATATCCTTATAAATACAGGTTCTTTGGTGGTGAGTTAATTAAGACAATCAGACATCCCCTAATAGGCACTTTCCTAGATTTGCAGGCAGCAGGCCAAGTACTTCTATGAGTGCTCAGGCGCGCAAGCTCCGTCATCATTAAGACAGAGAAACCTGCCACATGCTCATTGATTACATTGGGCCGCTCTAAACAAAACACAATGAAGAAGTAGACAACTCGTAAATAACGGTACGAAATAAACTAAAACTTGTTTCTCACAAGTGTAGCAGATTATGAACTCTGCAAACAGCGTTTCCACGTCGAGAATGGGAACGGTAAATTACTCTAGGCCTAATTAATCCATGCATTAACGTAAACAAATGACAAGGATTACCGGTAAATGTACTACTGGTGACATATGTAATGGGGAATTGATACAAACAATCAAAGGGCAAACAATTAATGCGCAAGACTTGGCGGGAGACAGCTCATTCTGGAGACACACCAATATCGCCACCACACACCCCTCCCCCTCTTCTCTCAACATTTCAAATTATCTTCACATATATTTTATATGCATTACTTTTCACTGACAGCCGCATCTCAATGATCAGCTAATGCCTATTGCCATGGCACGCGCGCAGCCCAAATTGCGGGCCTCCCAACTAGGCTTATACACTTGTGTGTCACTTTCGTAGTATGAAGGAGACCAAGGCGCAGCATGTATATCGTTCCACATCTTTATTTATATGTGAAACTATGCAAGACATACAATAAACTATAAGCAAAACATCAAACCGTGATGGAGAGGTGCAACATGCACAAACTCAAAAATAATCTCCCACAAACAAAGGTGGGAAAAACAACTGCTTAAATATGATCCCCAATTAGAGACAACGATGACCAGCTGCCTCTAATTGGGGATAATCCAAAAACCCCAACATAGAAAAACAGAAACTAGAACCAAACATAGGGGGGGAAAAAACTAGATAAACCCCCCCAGTCACGCCCTGACCTACTCTACCATAGAAAATAAGAGCTCTCTATGGTCAGGATGTGACAGTACCTCCCCCAAAAGGTGCGGACTCCGACTGCAAAACCTGCAACCAAAAGGGAGGGTTAGGGGGGTGTCTAGTGTTGGTGGCGGTTCTGGTGCAGGACGAAGAACATTCTCATCCGGCGGATCCTCCCGCATCGGAGGCGGTTCTGGTGCGGGACGAAGAACCCTCTCATCCTGCGGATCCGCCAGCATAGGAGGCGGCTCTGGTGCAGGACGAAGAACCCTCTCATCCTGCGAACCTGCCAGCATCGGTGGAGGCTCCGGACTGCGGGCCGTCGCTGGAGGCTCCGGACTGCGGGCCGTCGCTGGAGGCTCCGGACTGCGGGCCGTCTCAGGAGGCTCCGGGCTGCGGGCCGTCTCAGGAGGCTGCGGGCTGCGGGCCGTCTCAGGAGGCTCCGGGCCGTCTCAGGAGGTTCCGGACTGCGGGCCGTCTCACGAGGTTCCTTGACTGGGAACTGTCGCCGGAAGCTCCGGACTGGGAACTGTCGCCGGAAGCTCTGGACTGGAAACTGTCGCCTGAAGCTCTGGACTGGAAACTGTCGCCGGAAGTGCTGGACTGGAAACTGTCGCCGGAAGTGCTGGACTGGAAACTGTCGCCGGAAGCTCTGGAACGGGAAGGCGCACTGGAGGCCTGATGCGTGGGGCTGGCACAGGTGGCGCCAGACTGGTAACACGCACCTCAGGGCGAGTGCGGAGAGCAGGCACAGGACGCACCTGACTGAGGACACGCACTTCAGGGAGAGTGCGAGGAGGAGGCACAGGACGTACTGGGCTGTGGAGGTGCACTGGAGACCTGGTGCGTAGAACCGGTGCAGGATATACTGGACCGTGGAGGCGCACTGGAGGTCTGGAGCATAGAGCTGGCACAACCCGTCCTGGCTCAACGCTCACTTTAGCCCGACAAGTGCGGGGCGCTGGCACAGGACGAACTGGGCTGTGAATGCGCACTGGCGACACAGTGCGTAGAGCTGGCGCAGGATATCCTGGACCGAGGAGGCGTACTGGAGACCAGGAGCGCTGAGCCGGCACAACCCGTCCTGGCTGAATGCTCACTTTAGCCCGGCAAATGCGGGGCACAGGCACAGTGCGCACCGGGCTATGAATGCGCACTGGAGATCACCGCATATCACGGTGCCTGACTGGTCACACGCTAAGCACGGGGAGTTGGCTCAGGTCTAAACCCTGACTCTGCCAATCTCCCTCTGTGCCCCCCCCCCCCCCCTGGCCCCCACTGCCCCTCGGGCTTCCATCGTTGCCGTGCTAATTAATCGTATCATCGCCGTTCCTCTCTCGCTGTCTCCGCTTGCTTCCATGGCAGGATCGTCCCCTGCCTCCTCCTCCCAGGTCTAGGATGTCCTCCACTCCCTTTTCTCCCGGGCCCAGGATCTCTACTCCTCCTGGGCACGCTGCTTGGTCCTTTGGTAGTGGGAGATTCTGTCACGTTTGTCGTATGAAGGAGACCAAGGCGCAGCGTGCGTATCGTTCCACATCTTTATGTGAAACTATGCAAGACATACAATAAACTATAAGCAAAACAACAAACCGTGACGAAGAGGTGCAACATGCACTAACTAAAAAATAATCTCCCACAAACAAAGGTGGGAAAAACAACTACTTAAATATGATCCCCAATTAGAGACAACGATGACCAGCTGCCTCTAATTGGGGATCATCCAAAAAAAACAACATAGAAAAACAGAAACTAGAACCAAACAACATAGAAATAAACTAGATAAACCCCCCAGTCACGCCTTGACCTACTCTACCATAGAAAACAACCTCTCTATGGTCAGGACGTGACATTGTGGTTTGAAACAATCCACAGCGTTAAAAAAAAAGCTCAATGATTTTCTTTCTTTCTTCATAGACAGAACTAATTAGACCTATATAATTCGGCAAATGTATTTTAATTTACTTTAGGCTGATACTGTTACCGAATATTGTTCTATGCATAGGCTACTTAGGCTTAGGAATTGTATTGTATGGTTAGCCTGCAAATACTTTATTAGGCTATAAAGGTGATTTTTCAACCCCTGCACTCAGCACCCCCCACTTAAAAAAATCTTCCTGCTGCTATGCAAGATAGCACCTCAACAGCAGGCCTATCTAACTGCACATTCAGCATTCTCTCAAGATGCTGAAAGAAATCATTTCTCCACTCCTGTTCCCAAATGAAAGTGTTGCCTACATTTGGTGTAATATTAAGTCTACGTGAGAGGTTAAAGTCAATAGTCAATATAGTCAATGTCCAGATTTCAGTTTACGTTTAACCCATCTGAACAGTAGGCTACAGTTCCCTTGACGTGCCAAAGGCCTATCTGAAATCCCCGTCTTGTCACTGTCGACTTTGTATAGCGCCTCACAATCGTCACGCATAACCTGCACTGCAATCATACTCTTTTACCACCAAATATTTCCCAAACATTACTTTTCTGGCCTTCTCTTCATTTTTCAGCTCTCCATTTCGCAGCTTTTCCCTTTAAAATTCAACTCTGACATTGACATTTTTGTCTCCGTGGACCTACGTTAACTTCCCAAAAACATTGGGCATGTAGGCTATTTGAGTCAACCCGTGCATCACTACTGCATTGACCTATGATGACCACATAGTAGCCTGTAGCCTACAATGTCATTTTGGAGGCAGACTGCAGACAGCATATCACTAGAACCAACAAACTGAAGCAGAATATTTAAAAACAATTATGAAAAGGCTTATATGTTTACGTTGTCAAATGTCAAACTTCTCAAAATACATTTTCGTATAAAATAGTAGCTAATCTTACAGATCTGGGCCCGGTTTCCCGATAGCAATGAATTTAGGTTTAGGGCTACTAGTGTATAAATGATGCATCTTTCCTACAACTGCTGAAGATGTAGGCCTGGCCTCCCGAGTGGCGCAGCAGTGTAAACAGACACTGTTTATCATCACGCACGTTAGGCTATACATGAAATAGCCTATATTGAGAGAAATTACAGACATGAACTTTATAGCCATTTCTACCTCATTGCTACATATTGTACATGTAATACATATGTTCTGTCTTCACAGGCTACATTTCTTAACATGTATCACATTTTTTATGTTATTCATCTTATTCGTGTGTAGGCTCCTCCACATCCCAAATTAATAATATTATGTGTACATTTTGTAAAGGGAAATACCGCCACTCTCACTACTTGCTATCATGTAGGCGGTCTTTGTAAATACGAATTTGATCTTAACTGACTTGTTAAATAAAGGTTAAATGAAATAAATAAATAAAGGACACCTTCTGCCGAAGCAAGCGCAAAAATATGGTTCATATCAGGTTTTCCCAACCCTATCCTCAAACTGGCACACCTGATACAATTCATCAAGCCTTTGACTAGTCAGGTCTGCCAGTTTAGGGTTAAAACTAAAATGTGTAACTTCTGCCGGGGCCTGGGGAGAGGCTTGGGTAACACGATACCATCTAGGATAGACGCGCCCCTCTTCACAACCTGGGCTCTTCCACACATTCTAAATCCGACTGGTGAACTATGGTGAAGCTTCGACATATTTTACGAACCTTTTCAAACTATTGTCACACGTTTGAGACGTTTATAGGCGTCGAATCACGGTGAAGGTGAGTTCGAGGGTCGTTTGGCGCCTTTGCAGAAGACAATAGATGAGCTGACACCGCAGGTGACTAGCGGCACCGACGTACCTGTTGCTTGCCGCCCACATACCGTAGGTGTCGGCCCTGGTTTATTGTGTGTGGCACGAGGTAGAGGAGCGTGCGGAGTTGACGAATCCGAGAGCAGCGGGAAGATGAGGACAGCATGGCTTTGTTTCGTGTTCCTGGGGATGATGCTGCTGGGAATTGAGGCGAAGGATGTAAGCATCATACCATGTTCATGACATGCTTTTTCACTGAATATTATTGAAAAAGAAAACTGTAAGGCAGTGTTTCCCAACTGGCTAGGCGCAGGTGATTTTTTTTTGGTCCACCCAAATCTTGGTTGGACATAAGACTAAAAACATCCGCAAATCAGCTCCAAGTGATTTTAATTTTAGAAATCTGTTCCAAAGTATTCCCACTCATAATATACACATGTGATTATATACACATGTCAGCAACATTTGAAGTGATTGTTTTAGTCAAACATTATATGCTTGGGCTTCTTGCTGTCAATTTGTAGTCTACAAATTAGACTATTTGCAATTATGTTCTGGCTCCTTGACCATCTGCTCAAGAAAAAAATCAGCCAGTGCCCCCACATATTGACTCTGTACCGGTACCCCCTGTATATAGCCTCTCTACTGTTATTTTACTGCTGCTCTTTAATAATTGCTTATTTTTACTGATCTATTTTTTACTTAACAGTTATTTTTCTTAAAACTGCATTGTTGGTTAATGGCTTGTATCTCAGAGGAATTTGGAACTACAGTAATTGTTTTCCATGCCGAAACCAGATGACATGTCACTAAACAACAGGGACACACTAGAGATTCATGGATAGTGGGGCTAAGTCCCTTTTAGGGGAGTCTGGGCATACTGCCCCAGGATTTTTTTTAAAGCCCCCAAAACGTCTTTTCATCATGTATTTTTAGAGTAACAACTTGTGTAAAATCTATCAAAATAAGGTTATTTTTGATCAAGGATGGCTAAAAGTATACCTGTATCATAGTTTGTGTTAGACACTGATCTAATATGACTTAATTAAATTCTATCCAAATAAAAAAATGAAAGTCCACTCTGTCCACATCCATCCAACAAAAGGCACAAAAAGGAGAGAGGGAGAGATGGGAAGACATGCAGGTCATATTATACCATTACAAAAACTCTTTGTTAAGTTTCACCCTTTTGTTAATTGTTGCTCAAAATTAACCCAATAATTCAGACACATGGAACATTTTAACCAGTATCATCCACAATGGGGCAAAACTAAATTCAACTAATGAGCTAAATAAAATAAATGAAATAAAAATCTAATCAAATTTTTATAGTCACATGCGCCGAATACAACAGGTGTAGACCTTACAGTGAAATGCTTACTTACGAGCCCCTAACCAACAATGCAGATTCAAAAAAATATGGATAAGAATAAGTGATAAAAGTAACAAGTAATGAAAGAGCAGCAGTAAAATAACAATAGCGAGACTATATACAGGTGGGTACCGATACAGAGTCAATGTGAGGGGGCACCAGTTAGTTGAGGTAGTATGTACATGTAGGTAGAGTTATTAAAGTGACTATGCATAGATGACAACAGAGAGTAGCAGTGGTGTAAAGAGGGGGTGGGGGGCACTGCATATAGTCTGGGTAGCCATTTGACTAGATGTTCAGGAGTCTTATGGCTTGGGTGTTGAAGCAGTTTAGAAGCCTCTTGGACCTAGACTTGGCGCTCCGGTACCGCTTGCCGTATGGTAGCAGAGAGAACAGTCTATGACTAGGGTGACTGGAGTCTTTGACAATTTTTAGGGCCTTCCTCTGACACCGCCTGGTATAGAGGTCCTGGTTGGCAGGAAGCTTGGCCCCAGTGATGTACTGGGCCGTTCGCACTACCCTCTGTAGTGCCTTGCGGTCAGAGGCCGAGCAGTTGCCATACCAGGCAGTGATGCAACCAGTCAGGATGCTCTCGATGGTGCAGCTGTAGAACCTTTTGAGGATCTGAGGACCCATGCCAAATCTTTTCAGTCTCCTGAGGGGGAATAGGTTTTGTCGTGCCCTCTTCATGACTGTCTTGGTGTGCTTGGACCATGTTAGTTTGTTGGTGATGTGGACATCAAGGAACTTCAAGCTCTCAACCTGCTCCACTGCAGCCCCATCGATGAGAATGGGGCGTGCTCTGTCCTCTTTTTCCTGTAGTCCACAATCATCTCCTTTGTCTTGATCACGTTTAGAGAGAGAGGTTGTTGTCCTGGCACCACATGGCCAGGTCTCTGACCTCCTCCCTACAGGCTGTCTTGTCATTGTCGGTGATCAGGCCTACCACTGTTGTGTCATCGGCAGATTTAATGATGGTGTTGGAGTTGTACCTGGCCGTGCAGTCATGAGTGAACAGGGAGTACAGGGGGGGACTGAGCCCTGAGGGGCCCCTGTGTTGAGGATCACCGAGGCGGATGTGTTGTTACCTACCCTTACCACCTGGGGGTGGCCTGTCAGGAAGTCCAGGATCCAGTTGCAAAGGGAGGTGTTTAGTCCCAGGGTCTTTTAGCTTATTGATGAGCTTTGAGGGCACTATGGTGTTGAATGCTGAGATGTAGTCAATGAATATCATTCTCACATAGGTGTTCCTTTTGTCCAGGTGGGAAAGGGCAGTGTGGAGTGCAACAGAGGTTGTATCATCTGTGGATCTGTTAGGGCGGTATGCAAATTGGAGTGTCTGGGTGTAGGGTGTCTGGGATGATGGTGTTGATGTGAGCCATGACCAGCCTTTCAAAGCACTTCATGGCTACAGACGTGAGTGCTACGCGTCAGTAGTCATTTAGGCAGGTTACTTTAGTGTTCTTCGGCACAGGGGCTATGGTGGTCTGCTTAAAACATGTTGGTATTACAGACTCGGACAGGGAGAGGTTGAAAATGTCAGTGAAGACACTTTCCAGTTGGTCAGCGCATGCTCACAGTACACGTCCTTGTAATCCATCTGGCCCTGCGGCCTTGTGAATGTTGACCTGTTTAAAGGTCTTACTCACATCGGCTGCGGAGACCGTAATCACACAGTCTTCCAGAACAGCGGGTGCTCTCATGCATGTTTCAGTATTATTTGCCTCAAAGCGAGCATCGAAGTATTTTAGCTCGTCTGGTAGGCTCGTGTCACTGGGCAGCTCTCGGCTGTGCTTCCCTTTGTAGTCCGTAATGGTTTGCAAGCCCTGCCACATCCGACGAGCCTCAGAGTTGGTGTAGTATGACTCGATCTTAGTCCTGTATTGATACTTTTCCTGTTTTATGGTTCGTCGGAGGGCATAGCAGGATTTCTTGTAAGCTTCCGTTTTAGTGTCCCGCTCCTTGAAAGCAGCAGCTCTAGCCTTTAGCTCAGTGTGGATGCTGCTTGTAATACATGGCTTCTGATTGGGGTATGTATGTACGGTCACTGTGGTGACGACGTCATCGATGCACTTATTGATGAAGCCAATGACTGATGTGGTGTACTCCTCAATACCATCGGAGGAATCCCAGAACATATTCCAGTCTGTGCTAGCAAAACAGTCCTGTAGCTTAGCATATGCTTCCTCTGACCACTTTTTATTGATCTAGTCACTGGTGCTTCCTGCTTTAATTTTTGCTTGTAAGTAGGAATCAGGAGGATAGCATTATGGTCAGATTTGCCAAATGGAGGGTGAGGGAGAGCTTTGTATGCATCTCTGTGTGTGGAGAATAGGTGGTCCAGAGTTCTTTTTCCTCTAGTTGCATATTTAACATTTAACATTTACATTTAAGTCATTTAGCAGACACTCTTATCCAGAGCGACTTACAAATTGGTGCATTCACCTTGTGATATCCAGTGGAACAACCACTTTACAATAGTGCATCTAAATCTTTTAGGGGGGGGGGGGGGGGGTTAGAAGGGTTACTTTATCCTATCCCAGGTATTCCTTAAAGAGGTGGGGTTTCAGGTGTCTCCGGAAGGTGGTGATTGACTCCGCTGTCCTGGCGTCGCGAGGGAGCTTGTTCCACCATAGGGGTGCCAGAGCAGCGAACAGTTTTGACAAAACACACAAAACACAATCGTCTGGGGGCACATAAAACGTCTGCCTTCTTCTCCAGCGCCATCTTACAAAAACAACTGAAACATTTAATCAGATAAAGTAAGATCCCAAACAAATATTACAACCTATATCACAGAACTGCTCCTCCTGCTTCTCTCTTTTGATGCTTATTTTGTGGGTGGACGCATCAAAGTGTACCTCCTATTTTTAAAGGTGGCAAAGCAGTCAATGACACTATTGTGGCTTAATGGCCCAAGCACTTCACCCTCAATGGACATCGCTGCAAGACTTGCAAGCCTTTTCTGACCCATTGTCTTACGCAACCAGGAATGCAGCCGGCGCTGTGCTCTTCAGAAAGAAAGGAAACACATCATCCAGGAGGTTATGCACAGCAAGCATATCTTTGGGAGGACATCCAGCCTCTCTTTTCCGGGCAAGAAAGTTTCTGGCCACCAATATCTCTTTTGTTTTAAAATCAATACTGTGGTGCTTGGCAAACTCAGTTAAGCATGATGTATCTAGGATGTTTTTGGAGTTGGGGCTACATGCCTGTATGCCTTTGAGCAGACCTGCATCTACAGTCGAGAATCACTGTGTCACAATCGTCGTAAGAACATTCAGACCAAAGCGCAGGGTGAAATCGGCAATAAAGAATAATAAACAATAAAGAACAAATGAAACGTGATGTTCTGGAGTGCTCACAGGCAAATTCACAAAAACAAAACAAGATCCCACAAAACACAGTGGGAAAATGGCTGCCTAAATATGATCCCCAATCAGAGACAACGATAAACGGCTGCGTCTGATTGGGAACCATACCAGGCCAACATTGTTTTATTTCTATCTAGATTACCCACCCTAGTCACACCCCGACCTAACCAAAATAGAGAATAAAAGGCTCTCTATGGTCAGGGCGTGACAGTACCCCCCCAAAGGTGCGGACTCCGGCCGCAAAACCTGACTCTGTAGGGGAGGGTCCGGATGGGCATCTAGCGTCGGTGGCGGCTCCGGTGCGGGGCGAAGTATCCACTCCACTCACGGATCCACCAGCATTGGTGGCGACTCTGGTGCAGGACTTTGCCCCCGTCCAGACCACCAGCCGGGTATAACGCTGTGCCCGGACTGGGCCTCGGCGCAGAGGAGGACCCCGGCCATGGAGCTGGGTTGAACGCCGCACCCGGACTGGGCACCGGGCCGAGGAAGGCTCCGGTGATGGAGCTGAGTTGGCCGCCGTGCCTGGACTGGGCACCGGTGAAAAGGATGCCTCCGGCCCTGGAACGGGACTGGACGCCGTGCCTGGACATCGGCGCAGAGGAAGGCTCCGGTGATGGAGCTGAGTTGGCCGCCGTGCCTGGACTGGGCACCGGTGAAAAGGATGCTTCCGGCCCTGGAACGGGACTGGACGCCGTGCCTGGGCACCGGCGCAGAGGAAGGCTCCGGCCTGTGGACCGTCGTAGGAGATTCCGGACTGTGGACCATCGTAGGAGGTTCCGGACTGTGGACCGTCGTAGGAGGTTCTGGACTGTGAACCGTCGCCACAAGCTCTGGACTGTGAACCGTCGCCACAAGCTCTGGACTGTGAACCGTCGCCGGAAGCTCTGGACTGGGAACCGTCGCCGGAAGCTCTGGACTGGGAACCGTCGCCGGAAGCTCTGGACTAGGGACCGTCGCCGGAAGCTCTGGACTGGGGACCGTCGCCGGAAGCTCTGGACTGGGGACCGTTGCCAGAAGCTCTGGACTGTTGATGCGCACTGGAGGCCTAGTGTGTGGAGCCGGTACAGGTGGCACGGGACTGGTGACACGCACTTCAGGGCGAGTGCAGGGAGCAGGTACAGGACATGCCGGACTGAGGAGGCGTACTGGAGGCCTGATGCGTGGGACCAACACAGGATGCACCGGACTGGTGACACGCTCTTCAGGGCGAGTGCGAGGAGCTGGCACAGGACATACTGGGCTGTGGAGGCGCACTGGAGACCTGGTGCGTAGTGCCGGCACAAATCGTACCGGAACGATGACACACTTCGCATGGCGAGTGCGGGGAGCTGGCACAGGACGTACTGGGCTGTGGAGGCGCACTGGAGACCTGGTGCGTAGAGCCGGCACAAATTGTACCGGAACGATGACACACTTCGTACGGCGAGTGCGGGGAGCTGGCACAGGACGTACTGGGCTGTGGAGGCGCACTGGAGACCTGGTGCGTAGAGCCGGCACACATGGTACCGGACAAATGATATGCTCCTCAAGGCGAGTGTGGAGAGCTGGCACAGGACGTACAGGGCTGTGGAGGCGTACTGGAGACCTGGTGCGTGGAGCTGGCACAGTTTTTACCAGACTGCTAGCACGCTCCTCAGGACGAGTACAGAGAGCTGACTCAGGTGGCATCAAACAGATAACACGCTCCTTAGGGCGAATGTCGTGCATCATACACCAACACAACAACTCTCTAATTTCTCTCTCCAATTTCTCCATCAACTCACTGACGGTCTCTGACTCTCTCCGTTCACTCTCCTCCAATCTCTCCCTCGTCTCCCAGATTGGCTCTGGTTCGCTCCTCGGCTCCGCCGACCACCCCGTGTGCCCCGGGGGCTGTCCTTTGGGCTTTCCTTGTGGCCGCGAACCCTGGCGTCGTCACTGTCCTCCCTTCTCTCCTTGCGTCTACTGCCAAGGAAGGCGATCCTGTCCTGCCAGGATTTCCTCCCAAGTCCAGGATCCCTTTCCATCCAAAATCTCCTCCCAAGACCAGGATACTCTCTCCTCCTGGGCACGCTGCTTGGTCCTGTTGTGGTGGGGTCTTCTGTCACGATCGTCGTAAGAACATTCAGACCAAAGCGCAGCGTGAAATCGGTTTGACATTTTATTTGAAGTGAAGCGCACAAAAAAACAATAAAGAACAAACGAAACGTGACGTTCTGGAGTGCTCACAGGCAACTTCACAAAAACAAAACAAGATCCCACAAAACACAGTGGGAAAATGGCTGCCTAAATATGATCCCCAATCAGAGACAACGATAAACGGCTGCCTCTGATTGGGAACCATACCAGGCCAACATAGAAATAAAACAACCTTGATTACCCACCCTAGTCACACCCCGACCTAACCAACATATAGAATAAAAGGCTTTCTATGGTCAAGGTGTGACACACTGGTCAAGCTCACAAACCACCTGTCCAAGCAGGGGAGCAACAACTCTGTTTTCATTGTTTGGGAACATGACAATTCTGTGCCTAAACCCAAGGAGGTCTCCACCACAAAATCTCCCGTTTTCCTTTGTTTGTGCTTTCTTGCTGCATCTGCCTCTGGAATATTGTGAATTTCACAGAGTGCTTTGGTTCTGGCATAAGGTTCTGTGGCAAATGCATCTGTGCGTTTGCCTATCAGTGTGTCACATACAGCTTGTTTGTCACGTTGGTATAAAGGGATCGGGAGACAGGTGCAGGAATGCGCAATATGGGTTTTTATTGACCCAAATTACAGCATGCCATGTAAAGGCACGGGGGACGAAGACCAAGCAAACACATACATAAAACATAGGGTTGAAACCCAAACAAAAGAGCGAGGAGTACCTCTAATAAATAACACACGCACACAGGACGAGACCCGTAATCATCTGCGCAATCCACAATGGCACAAAAGCCAAAACACACAGCACAGGTACTCACACGCACCAACGGACATGGGAACAATAATGGAAAGCCCAATCGAAACCAAAGGGCACACTTATACAAGTACTAATCAGTGGAAATAGGGGACAGGTGTGCGTAATGAAAGCTTCTGCCAGGTCTACAGTCTCTTTCTGGAGGAACTTGTGCAGTCCCTCAGTTATAGAAAGAAGGGACTGATACATCAGTAGCAAATACACGGTGGAGTACTGATGAAGCTTTGCTCTCAGACCAACAGCCATTGGGGATCCAATGGCAGATAGACAATCAAAAATAGCAGTTAGTGTCCAGGACTGCATTTATGGACTGCAGCTGGCATGCCCAGCAAGTGTTTGAGAGCTGTACAAGTTCAGCTGATGCTATTCCAAGTTTGGACTGGGCTTTTTTGAACTTGTAGTGGTTAACTAGGGATGTACAGAAAAACGAATACACGTTCTCCAAGAAAGTGAAAAACTCAGCACTCTGAAATGTGCTTGTACACCTCCTTTGGACCCACTCATGACAGCTGCACCATCATTGGTCTGTGCAACGCACTTTAGGCCTGCAACCCCTCTCATTTGGCGCTGCTGTTGCAACTCATTTGCTATCGATTGGGTATCAAATGGCTTGATATCTGTAGGGTGCTAGTAAACGCTCCTTAACTGTCCCCTCTGTCACATACCTAACACGCAGAGCCAACTGTTCAGACTGCCCATCCCTCGCCTCATGCGCCATAATGGCATACATTCCAGGCTTTGACATCTCAGAGACTATGGTGTTCGTAATCTCTTGAGCACAGCATTCGATCATATCATTCTGAGATTCTGGAGAGCGATACGTCGCATTTGATGGAGTACTGTACTTTTGCAGGAAAGGGTCAAACTCCTTCAAAAGCTCCATACATTCAAGAAAGTTCCCTCTATTTGTGCTTTCACTAGATTCACCATTGGCACGGAAAGAGAGTCCCTGTCACCCTAACACTGAGGTGACTGCAACAATTCTCCCCATACTCCTTTCTCTCTGCAATATCACTAGCATGGGCAGATGTTAAAATCTGAGCAATGTTCCCATGATTGCTAGTTGCCTGGTAGCTTTGCCATGCCACAACACTGTCTCTGTGTGTTTGTGCCATCTCATGTTTACCGAAGATAAACAAAGCTTTTTTTCACATTTTTGCAGCCATTACTGACAAAATAATCAAATGTAATGTTTTTTCCAAAAGCTCTACATGGAAAGCAAAAAGCTGTGTTTTTGTGGACAGAGTACTCTACCCAATTGTATTTCTCAAACCAGCAGTGCTAAAATGCCCTTTTCTGTGTACCAAAACTTTCGTATGGGTAACTTTTCAGCTTCACTTGTCTGGGCCCTGTGTCTTTGTCACCTAAACCACTCTCATTTCTGGAAGGAGTTGCTGCAGCGGCTTGATTACTTTCTTTCTCTGGATCTGTTTGTTGTCCCACTCGCTCTGGATCTGTTTCTTGTCCCTCTTTCTCTGGGCATGTTTGCTCTCTCTCCCTTATACAGCTCGCATGTTGATCTTTGCCTTGCACAGAAGCCTCTCTTTCTGCATGACCCTTTAAGATATCATGAACATAATTTATTTATGCCTAACAAAAGTAAGACATATGCTGTACACATTTAACTGAAAGCTTAAACATCTACTCGCTTTTTTTATCACTAACTTTCATCAGACATGCTCCTACAGCCCTGTCAGCCTCCAGCTTCTTTCCTTCATTCTTGTCTGCTGTGTTTTGACATTAATTGTTATTAAACTTGTATTTACAGTAACTCAAGGCTTAATAGGTGATTAATCAGTTTAGGTTTGAATTAGTTTCTTTGAACTGGTAAAATCTTAATTTCTCAACGAATTGGCCTTCGGCAGAGCTGCTGGCACTGCCTCTCTTGAAGAATTTCTGTATGTCCATCTAACGTTAGTTGTTAGCTAGCCTACAGTTGAGAAATTGAGGATAATACAATGACATTGTGATCAACACTATGTCACCTTTTCTACACATCACCGACTGATAATTGTTTTGTAATGGCGTACTGAATGAAAGCAATTGAGTATGAAAAGATATGTGCATGATGTTATGTCATCTGTCTCATTTATAGCCTGGCACAGATAGCAAAACTACATTAAATACAACATTAATTAGATATCATCGCCACATAACTTATGTCGAATTTAAAAGACACCGTTAACGTTACCGTTAGCTAGCTCGCAACGTCTGTTACACTGTAGCCTACAGGCAGCCTCACATAAAAACGTATTGGTTAACAAAGCTTTGATTATGACCAAAGTCTATAGTAGTGAATACTCTCTCTCTGTTCTAACTTACAACAAATTCACACCGTAGGCTATCTGCATGAATCCGTCCTGTCAGAGCCTTTTCCTGTCCGTTTACTGTTAGTCTCAAGCCACAAAAGTAACTAACGTTAACCAAAATGTTAGCTACAAGTAGGCCTAACAGTCACTAGCGCATGCAGCAGCCTCCCCCAGGTCCTAGTGCCCACCCGGTAAGAAGTTTAAAATGCGATTGAACAGTTGCCGGGGGAAAAAAATCACAGAGAAAATATATCGACTGATATATTGATTTATTCGGGAGGGTTAATGAATATTTTAGGGGGCTAGGTCTAGCGACATCCCTGATAAGCAAACAACCAAAATATCAATAGCCACTACAATGTCAAAACATTTTTGTCATGAATTAAATACCAATTGCTTGATTTTGCGGACCCGCGACTATGATGTATCAATGTTAGTTAGCCAACATTAGCATGCTAGCGATGCTAGTCAGCATAGGTTGCTACATGATAATCAGCTTGCGTTAGCTAGCGAGCTAGCCAGCCTAGCAAGCTCTAGTCCAAGCGAAACAGATGCAACCCTGCTGGCTAACGGCTACTTAGATGACCAGTAGTGACAGTGAGGTCTCTATGAGATTCAAGGCTTTAATGAGTGCCATTGTGCAGAAATGGCAAAGAAAATACTGGTTTATGAGCTAAGTTAGCTAGCAAGATAGCTATGACAGTTACCAGTGTGCATGCACAAATGCATGACTACAAATTGCATCAAAGTCAAGAAGGCATGCAGAATGGACTGCCTCTCTGGGACTTGACTGCCCCATCTAGCTAGCTAGTAGAGGGGTACAAAAATGCTGGTGCACAGATGCATAGCTCATGCAATTATCTTCTGTTCTAGTCAATGACATTACATGTTGCAAAGTAAATACCTGCATAAAATCTCTCATTGCATGCTAGCGCATACAATCTCTAGTTGTATTTTTTTTGCATAGGAAAAGGGACTCACCCAACAAATCCTTTGAAGGGGGATACACATTAATGATAGCTTGTGACTGAGGATGAAAAACCCGGTGACCACTAGATATCCTCGTATACCCATGTTTAGATCAAATGCACCTGATTTTTAAATCAGTACTGTGTGAATGAGAAGGCCAAACTATTTTGAGGTATCTATAAGTGTTTTTTATACTCAGCAGGTAGGGGCCTATATGGAAGCCCTAAAGCCCAAGACATAGACTCTTGCAATTATCTAGTTTGAACGACTTAGTATCTTGTTTGAACAGCTTTTTTCTAAGTTGTTCAAACAAGATACAATCTGTGCACAAGGCGAGACCCAAATGCAGACACAGGAGGCAGATGGTTGGAGTCTTACAATGTTTATTCATCCAAAGGGATAGGCAAGAGATTGGTCGTAGACAGGCAAAAAGGTCAAAACCAGATCAGAGTCCAGGAGGTACAGAGTGGCAGACAGGCTTGTGGTCAAGGCAGGCAGAATGGTCAGGCAGGCGGGTACAAAGTCCGGGAACAGGCAAGGGTCAAAACCGGGAGGACTAGAAAAAGGAGAATGCAAAAAGCAGGAGAAGGGGAAAACCGCTGGTTGATTTGAAAACATACAAGACTAACTGGCACAGAGAGACAGGAAACACAGAGATAAATACACTGTGGAAAATAAGCGACACCTGGAGGGGGTGGAGACAATCACAAGGACAGGTGAAACAGATCAGGGCGTGACAGATACTTAGTTGTTTGAACAAGTTACCTTGTTTGAACAACTTAATTGTTATTTTGTCTTATTAGGCCTAATTTGTTATGCAGCTTGTCAGACCTGTAGTGCTGGCTTGCTGCAGCCATTCATTCACTGATTCCATGCATTGACATGATTATTCATTGACAGTTCTTTGATAGCCTAAAGCAGGGCTGCTTTTGAGCATGTACTGTAAGTGGGCAAGTGTGGAGCGAGGAGTAGAGCGTAGTTGAGCAGATTTTTAAAAAATGGCGTCTGCGTTGTCTTTTCGCTCTGGTACTGCTTAGCCACATGCTCTGGGCATGCTCTGCCTTGCATTTTCCATTTCCTTTACCACTATTCTTTTAATTAGGCCTATTTGGTTGTAATAATTTAGCCTACCCCACTCACAGTAGCCTATATCAAGTTTATATTCTACTTTCTAACTTTCTGACCTCGCAGTAAACAACTCATTGGCCTCAGCCTAGTCCACTTGAATCTCCTCTAATGCTCTCCCCATTCACAGTAGAAGCATGAAACAAGGTTCTAAAGACTGTTGACATCTAGTGGAAGCCTTAGGAAGTGCAAAATGACCCCACAGACACTGTAGTTTAGATAGGCAATCACTTGAAAAACTACAAACCTCAGATTTCCCGCTTCCTGGTTGGATTTGTCTCAGATTTTTGCCTGCCATATGAGTTCTGTTATATTCACAGACATCATTCAAACAGTTTTAGAAACGTCAGAGTGTTTACTATCCAAGTCTACTAATAATATGCAAATATTTGACTCTGGGCCTGAGGAGCAGGCAGTTTACTCTGGGCACGCTTTTCATCCGAGCGTGAAAATACTGCCCCCTGTCCCAAACAGTTTTTAAGTAGATTACTGCTATGTGACTTGTTTCAGGAATCTAGGCGTATGTTGCGCGTCACTACTTCACAGGAGCGCCATTTGAACATAAACTTTTTTTTAAAATCAATATGTGTTTTTTGGCAGAAATGTCTTCTGGAACATGTGAATTTTCATGTGCCTTAATAACAAACGTGTATGCCATCTGTAAATACGAATACATTTTTTAAATTACGAGCCTAGTTGGTTTAGCTACAGAAAAAGTCAGCAACCTACCCACTAGCCATGATTGGCTGAGATAATGAGTGGTCTGGACATGCTGAGAGACGAGTTCAGATTGGTCTGCCATGTAGCAAGCTTCTGTCTATAACATGAGATGGTCAGTATGTGTATGTAATGCTACTTTTTTTGATAGATGTCACATAGTAGAACTGCATAAGTGTTGCTCTACACTCTCTGGAGGACCAAGTTTTGAAATCAGTGGAATTCAAGTATGATAGCTAGTGGAGATGGAGAAAATTCTGGTGTTTGATTGCAAATATGCAGACGGAGTCAAAAAGAGGACACACAGAAGGCTGTTGTAATCCAGAGACAGGTGTTTTATATATCTTCAAACTAAGGGCAACCATGGCATCCATGACAGAGGAAGAAGCATCCATCCATGTATACGGGTAACATAGCTAGCTACATTTTCAGATATTACACATTTCAAATGTTGTCAAAAAGTCAAAATGTATTGTTAGCTGGCTGGCTGACTGGCTGGCTAGCTAGCTAACGTTACGTGTACGATCTGTGTTGTAATATTATTCGTATCTCAGAGCCATTTGCATTGCTAGTTATAGCCTAATGTTAGCTAGCTAACATTGAACCTGCTTGGTTAGCTAACTGCAGATTCATGCAGGGTAGTAACATTATGATTTGGGATTGTGGTTCATTGTTTAGCTAGCTAGCTACATGTATAAATAAATGACTCCACTATGCAAGTAACTATTTCAAAAAAATGTTTATGTCACTGCGACAACTGTCGATAGACGTAGCTGGTAAATTCGCGCAGAATAACTGCCAAATTTACGACCTCTCAACACCTGTTGAATAAGGCCGGTGTCAGTAAACGTTGGCAAAAGTGTAATTAAATTGTTGGCAGCAGCACAATTGCAGTCACCAACACTCTGAATAACAGAAAAACAGCCTAACCAGCTCTGCTAGGAAGACTAAAATGGTCAGTGAGCTGTTCTTTAATTTGTGTCTGGAAGTAGCTAGCAGGCTAGCCATCGTTAGCCAGTTAGCTTGGGTGCTTGACTGCTGTTAGGCAGAACGCTCGGATCAACCCTACACCTCAGCCAGAGCGTTCAGTGTGCGCTCTGAATGCTCCGAGACCGAAATGCTCTAAATTTACAAACGGACAATCTGACAACGCTACGAGTGTACGAACGCCCATAGCACACTCTAGCACTCCAGATTAAATTATGAACACACCCGTAGTATAAACCAGCCTTTAGTCTTGAAATCTTTGGTTGTTTAGTACATAGCCTCACGTGAATCCTCAGAGATGGGTGGGTCTAAAGCTTAAGAGGGTGTGAACGATGCTGAATGGGTGTAGACAAAGAAGAGCTCTCCAGTACATACCAAAATATTCAAGGGCCATTTTCCCCAAAATTTGGTTACAAGTTTATCAATTGTCAAAGCAGAATTACTTTCTCATTGTTCCTCAACTGTAGTGTATGATATATAATTTTCTAGCTCTGAGTCTCTACTTTTATCCAATGTAAAAAAACACAATTTCAAATTTTGCTACATAAGATCGAGCCGGTCGGTCACATATATTGATTATGCCCAAAAATAGCCTACATTTTGCCATTGATTTAATATACTATATTTTCGAGGCAATACAAATAGTTCCTTTCCAGCAATAAATGTCACTCCCTAAACCGCCTGACAAACTTGAAGAAAAGTGTTGATCACTATGTACAGCAGAATCCGAAAAGCCTTCAACAGGAAGTTATCTTTGTGACCATTCTCCGTTGAGTTTTCAAACCGGTCTTTGATACTTGATAGTAGCCAGTAGCTTTTGGAAAATAAAATTACACAGGCTTTTTTAACTAATGAACAGTTTAATTGTTTGTATTTATCACCACCAAATGGTTTGAAATACTGAACAATAATACAGTTGATATTGATAAATGGAGCATCAATTCACTAGTTTGGATTTTGAATCATGTATGGCGAGACTGGATCATTCGCCGGAGACAATAGACCTTGTTTGCTACCTAGCTAGCTTTAGTGATGGGAAACCGAGGCTTTCTGAAGCCTTTGGGGCTTTCACCAAATCATGCAGAAAAACAGTTAATTATTCAGAGAATTTAACACAATGCACATTAGTGACATCTGCTGGTCAGCAATGAAAAGCAGCGGTTGATGTTTATATAAGTTTTTTCACACTATTCATCAAATCTCTATGGCGCAGCGGTTATTTGCAAGTCTTCGTAGCCTACAATAATTTATCATTGCAGGTTTGCACTTTCCTTAATGCTTCCCTTTTTTTCTGTGAATCAATTTTTTTTGCTGTGTCACATAAAAATGTTTTCAAAATAATATTACCTTCGCCGGGATTCAACCCTGTCGTCTGAGTGTTCTGGTCCCCGAGACCCCGACTCTATCTGCATCTACATGAAACAAACCTAACTACATTGTAAGTACGGTGTCCAGTAGAGGCTGGTGTTTCAAGGCAGCTTGGTATCAAAGAATGCACCGGAACTACAGCCAAATCAGTAGGATCTCGCATTTTGCAACACATGGTTTGAAAATGCAAAGTTTGTTTGCTCAAGTAAGTAACGTTACTGCTTTCCTTAATTTGTGTGTGTAGTTTTACATGTGTAACGTTAACATCAATGAGGACAATAAGCTACTGTAGCTAGCCAAGCTAGTTAACATTAATTGGCTAGCTTGCTAACATTAGATGGCTTGGTAACACTAGCTTGGCTAACACGAACTTGGCTGTTACTTGCTAGCTAGCTAGTTAAATGATGATACTGTAAATGTTAAGTTGGCTAGTTTGCTATCTGATTATGACCTTGCTAGCCGAGTTACTTAGCTAGATAGCTTGCTGATGTTAGATGGTTTGTTAACGACTAGCTAGCTAACAACATTAATGTTGTATGAACATTAAGAGGAGAAAAAAAGCCCCTTTTTATTAATGTAGCTAATCTGGTGTGTCTTTCAATTAGGGCAATGGCCAGCTCCAGCATTGTATTCACCACAACACCATGTAGATTAAGTCTCAAACTGAAGGTGGCATTCTGCCTTTTCCCTACAGTTCAGCGGTTAGCTCCGCCACGACTGGCTCATGTGAACTACAATCTCAACGCTGTGTTTTAACATTTTAGAAATGTCAATAATCATCGCTTGCGATATGGCTCTTGAAACATATAGCCCTTTTATCAGCGAGAAAGTATCCTTCAAATAAAAAGATACACTTACTGTAGCAGTTTTGCACAGATCCATACAGCTATGGTTGCCTCCATCCGACAAAACTACACTTCCGCTACACTTCCCGAGTTACACTTACACAGAGGTGTTCAGCGCACGCTAGATAGCTAATTAGCACCGGTGGTTGCCTCTGTCTTCCGTCTGTTTTCCATAAACAAGCGCTGTAACATGGAGATATGGCCGTCTGGAAACACTAACCTTATAAAAGTGTGTATAAATGATTATTTCTTGCTGATATGAAAGATAAGGTCCTTATGCTTCCAAAACCGTACCACAAGCGATGTGTGTTAAATGTTCAGACCGAGCGTTGAGGCTCTTAACAAAACTCCCCCATACGTACTGTAAGACGCCTTCATGAAATTGTATTGGTCACATACACATGTTTATTAGATATTATTGCGGGGGTAGCGAAATTCTAATGATTCTCATGTTTAATGGAACTGAGAGTCATGATCCAGGGATGCATCTGGATGTTATAGCCAAGGAGGTACTGTACTGTCTGTAACGTTACATTCACTTAGCCCAGATTAGACTTTGTTCAATATTGCCCAGATTAGACTCTGTTCATTCTTGCACAGTATATACTTCATTTCAATGTAAATTTGTTTAAAACAGGGCCAGGAGTGAGACATTACAACGGGCCGAGGATGGCAAGTTTTGGCTGTAGACATGAAGATAAGAGCATACCTGCTTAATAAATGTAAATATTTATTGGAAATATCTGTCTTTACAGACTGAATGTATATGTGTGTATGTGTGTATATATATATATATATGGGGTGGGGGAGGCAAATATGTTATCATAGTGTGTCATTTGTAGTACTTATCTTGTATTTTGTAGCTTAAGTTTTTGGCTGTAATGCCAAGGACCTGAAGTCGACAGTTTGCTACCTTACATTCTGTCAAACTGTCTTGCCATCACCACAACCTGGACTGGGGCAGGTTATAAGGCCTGTTTCAGGGACTTGTTTCTGAAGACCATTCTTCACAGTAAGTTTTGATATTATTACATGTGTTACACTTGTTTTCTTTAATTTTAAGTACATTGTTAAACTTGTGTAAGACCATGTGTGATTCAAATGTAAAATGTTTCGTTGTGTATAGGAGCCATTCGGAAGAACCCTGCAACCCGGGATGCCAAAGTTGAGGGGATCCAGATTCAGGTCACCTATTACCTGAAAGGGGACTCCGATTTTGAAGGCGGGAGGCAGAGCGCACAGGCTAGATAGATCCTAATAATCCCCTTAGCCCTCCCCCTCGTTTTCGAGTGTCCCTCTGTGGGGGAGTGGCACTCGAAAACTAGTGCTAAGGTGAGCTCAATTAGGCCTAGGGAATGGGACATCACCACATCACTCACGCACATCAGAAACTACCAATGGATACAATACAATTAATTAACGACAAGCCTTGTGTTTTTCACAATGCCTGTACTGGCGGCAGTAATAGCTTTCCATATATTTGTCATGCAACGAATACGTTGTTGTGGAAATTCTTACACAGGGAAACTCTGAGACAATCATAAATGAATCATTGTTTATTGTCAGCATACTGAAGAGGTTCCAACAAACTTGCTGCACCATAGTGAATGTCTGTCAGGAGCTCTAATGGGGCAGTCCCGTTTAGTTCCCTTTATATACTGCAGACAAGTCATATTTGCATGATTTAGCTTATTCAGAATTAATTAATCATTAACGTTTGCTTCATTCATGTAACCAACAAATACTGGGTCATGGATGTGACAGATCAATACCTCACAAGGCTTGAGCTGATATCTTGAAATTGAAAGGTTCTGGGCGTACTGCCAAATTGCAGACACTGATAGTGAGGATTCATTCAATCAGTCACTTGCATGAACACAGAAATTGGTTTATAGAAAAGCACAAACAGAGAACAAAGAAATGTATAAATAGAAAATCACCAACATAACATTTTCCGTCACAACATAATTACCATATGAGGAGGACTAGCTCGCTAAGCTAGCACACAGTGCCTCCTGAACATCTCCCCTTGCCGTTGTTAACAGAACTGTGGGAAAACAGTGGTTGACATGCAGGGGCGAAGGATACTCTACCGGTGTGTACTAGCAACCATTGTCGCTCCAACCTCTTTTGTGGAGTTTTATCAATGGTTGGCATCCAATGTTATGGTGCAATACCTCCATCTACTGTACCATCTAACCCTGCCTCTTGCCCATATACTGGAGTTATAGCTTAAAAAGTATGCAGGAATGCCCACATCAAGGAACGCCCCCAATTTGGTGCTGCAGTTGCACCCTTCTCTGTCGATTGGCTTCGTTTGGCGGCCCAACTAGAAAAGGCACTACCCCTCACTCAAAGTTGAATTTGAACACCACTCCAACTCGATGCGGCTCGCACAAAACAGAGGGAGAGGGCTAAAGGTGTCCGTATAAATAGGTTTGGTTTCCTCCCAGCAGAACTCGGCTAGGCGCTGTGAACGTCTGTGCCCACATACTCCATTAAAATAACTTTACTTGAAAAACATGAAAAAAACTATTGGTCCTTCTTGAGATGCCGTACGCAACAACATACAGTAACACTTCCTCAAAATATTCAGAATCAATCTAAGATAATTCAAGAAATCTGTCTTTCATTTTTACGTTTTTGCCAAGAAGGTCTTAGTCGCACAATTTTACATCTAACTAAGATGTTTGGTACAGTATTTCTCAAGTGAAAAAATTATCATTTAAATTAGTTGTCTGTCTTTGAATGACAACACACCCTTCATTGAAAAATCCCTACTGTTGACCAATCACAGACAAAGGGGATTAGACTTCGGCTACCAAATTTCGACTTGCCTCAAGAAAATGTTTTGTGTACTCAAACACCTGGAAAAAGACCTGCCGAACGCTGCAGAACACCAAAAGAAAGAAAAAAACCCACAAAAGTTTTTTTAAACTTTAGGGGGAGGGCTAAGGGGGTATTGGAATTTAACCTAAGTCTGGGACCACCTGTCTCAAAGCCAGTCTTTACCGCCAAGCCACAAGACGGTTTCAACAGCTGAACCATGGGCTGACTTCTGCACCCTAATACACTTAACTTTTATTTATATTCTGTACACACTGAACTTACTTTTCTCTACCAGACCAATGCAATAGTTATGTCACCTCACTGCACTGCTAATGTATATACTTTCATATAATTCAATGCTGCTACTGTACTGTACCTTATTCCAATCACTATGCACATGGGCAAACACAGTCCATACTTTATCCCTATAATCTTATTTTCTTTTATCTGCATGCCTCTTGTACTTTATGTAGTTTATTTAGTATTTTTATTAGTATGTTATATTTACAATGTTTTTATTTGTATTAACCTTTATTTATTCGCCCAATTTGAGACTAGTGTCTAATTTTCAATGGTGCCCTGAGGACATTTTTTTTTTGTTCCCCTCACTAGCTCTGACTGCTGGTATCTACTTTATTGAGGAAAATGTTTATATGACTGTGAAAAGTGATTGTCCCACCTAGTTATCTTAGGTTGAATGCACTAACTGGAAGTCGCTCTGGACAAGAGCATCTGCTAAATGACAAAAATGTTAATTAAAGTCAATCAAAACAACTGCACTCCTCGGTGAACTCGATGGAGACCCAAGGAACCTAAGACATTAACCAACCCTGTGAATGGGTTTGGTATCTCATGTTTTTATACTTTAACGACAAAGTTAAGTAAGTCAGAAGCTTGAAAAGTAGAACTTTGTAAACAAAAAGGGACTAATAAAGTGATGTACGGGACTTTAATGAGGACCAGCCAACATTTTGATACGGGATGCAGTGGTGAGTATTAGAACTGTCACCTGTGATAAAGTGAAGGGTGTTATGGTAGACGGCATCGACATATGGAACGCCGTTTGGGTCTTTATGTGTCAAAAAAGATACGTCAAATAACACTATCTGACGTGTCAAATAAGCTTATTGACCAATCAGGACCTGAAAATGACTGCACGTCACATAATTTAACACCTTCATTAATTTTTGATGTTGTTATTACTCATTGATTACACTATCACTCGTATTTCAAATGTCACAATGATTCACCGATACGTATGCTATGATGCTGGTAAAGTTTGGTCTGGCGCCCGTGCTGCTGCTGCACGAGCACAGACACACTTACCCAAGCTCTAGAGTAGACAGTGCTGGTCGTAAAAAAAGCTAGCTAGCTGATAGATTCAAACAATGTTCTTCCCTGACTTTCAAATAGGGACTTTTATTTTAAAGGCAAACTGCAAATTCCACTATTGTGGCTAATCCTTATTGTGGCTAGCTACACAACACATTACCCAGTCCGGTCAAGCCATAGTAGTCAGATGAAGCTAGCTGGCTGCTTATAACGCTAGTTTTGGGCAACAGGGTTAAGTAGCAGGCTAGCTAGTTATTTCATTATGAGAACAACAAGTGGCTAACTAGCTAATACTTACTCACATGGATTCCTAAATCATTGCTAAGAATATTGAAATCGGCTGCAGTTTTTACTGTTCATTGTTTTCAGGCTGGTTGCATTGGCGCTAGCTAGGTACAGTGCCTTGCAAAAGTATTCATCCCCCTTGGCGTTTTTCCTATTTTGTTGCATTACAACCTGTAATTTAAATGTATTTTTATTTGGATTACACGTAATGGACATACACAAAATAGTCCAAATTGGTGAAGTGAAATATAAAAAATAACTTGTCTAAAAAATGGGAAAGTGGTACGTGCATATATATTCACCCCCTTTGCTATGAAGCCCCTAAATAAGATCTGGTGCAACCAATTACCTTCAGAAGTCACATAATTAGTTAGATTGCACACAGGTGGACTTTATCACATGATCTGTCACATGATCTCAGTATATATACACCTGTTCTGAAAGGCCCCAGAGTCTGCAACACCACTAAACAAGGGGCACCATCAAGCAAGTGGCAACATGAAGACCAAGGAGCTCTCCAAACAGGTCAGGGACAAAGTTCTGGAGAAATACAGATCAGGGTTGGGTTAAAAATAAGCAAACATGTTTGGTGTTTGCCAAAAGGCATGTGGGAGACTCCCCAAACATATGGAAGAAGGTACTCTGGTCAGATGAGACTAAAATTGAGCTTTTTCAAGGAAAATGCTATGTCTCGGGCAAACCCAACACTTCTCGTCACCCCGAGAATAACAAGCCCACGATGTTTTTCATCGGCAGGGACTGGGAAACAGGTCAGAATTGAAGGAATGATGGATGGAGCTAAATACAGGGAAATTCTTGAGGGAAACCTGTTTGTCTTCCAGAGATTTGAGACTGGGACTGAGGTTCACCTTCCAGCAGGACAATGACCCTAAGCATGCTGCTAAAGCAACACTCGAATGGTTTAAGGGGAACATTTAAATGACTTGGAATGGCCTAGTCAAAGCCCAGACCTCAATCCAATTGAAAATCTGTGGTATGACCTAAAGATTGCTGTATACCAGCGGAACCCATCCAAATCGAAGGAGTTGGAGCAGTTTTGCCTTAAAGAATTGGGCAAAAATCCCAGTTGTTAGATGTGCCAAGCTTATAGAGACATACCCCAAGAGACTTGCAGCTGTAATTGCTGCAAAAGTTGGCTCTACAAAGTATTGACTTTGGGGGGTGAATAGTTATGCACGCTCAAGTTTACGGTTTTTATGTCTTATTTCTTGTTTGTTTCACAATGAAAAATATTTTGCATCTTCAGTGTGGTAGGCATGTTGTATAAATCAAATGATACAAACCCCCCAAAAATCAATTTTAATTACAGGTTGTAAGGCAACAAAATAGGAAAAATGTCAAGGGGGGTGAATACTTTTGCAAGCCACTGTACCAATCTAAAGATAGCTAGTTACCCCAGAAGTTGCTGATAACATGTGTGTCAAATATATTTGCAAACATGTTTGATCCTGCTCGTTTGAGCCAGATCTAATTTCAAATGCTCACACAGACGTTTTCACATTTGGTCGAACAAATAATGTCTTATTACCATCGCGGTATTGTACAGCTTTGACAGTGATCGTAATGGTGGCGCTTGGCTTGCAAGTGCAAATTCACCACACTCAACATTCTATAATGGAATTGTGTTATTTGACATGTCAAATCAAAAGCTTATTTGATGCGTCAAATAGGGTTATTTGACACACAAACAGCGTTCCATATCCACAAGTTTAAGAGTAGTGGCTGCTGAAATCTGATAAATGGTGACAAGAACTGTCAGGAAAGTATTCAGGTGTTTGTCAATCAATTGCTGTCATTCTTATTCATGGATAGTACAACTCCTTCCAACAAAGTCAAATGATTTAGTGATAGATTTGAAATAGTCATTTTACCATAGCTCTAGAAAAACATTTACAGTATAGAGGCTGGCAATGTTTGGACTGGATGTCTGATGTAACTGACTTTGCTTTACTCAGTAAATGTCCTTTCATGTAAAGTAAGTCTGTCTCACAAACATGCAATCTACTAAAAAGCTATTAAAGATGAACACACTGTACTTGTCTTAATCTGGCCTACTTAGGGGTGTTTGATACACCGGTGGTTCAGTGTTTGCATTGATTTGCAAACAGCATCAATCATGTGGACGGGCCAGTAAACAGCCGTGTGCGAGTCCCAATGTGTTTGTGTGTGGTGCCATAAGTGCATTAGGACTTGAGGGTTTACACCTTTCCGTACTAACTTAAGTTTGAGGGGGTCGACGAGTGCATTTTGGGGATGGAGGATGGTATGTGTGTGTGTGTGTTTAGTCTGAGTATAGGGACACTTAGGTTGTCAATTTGAAGGGATCAGGGAAACTCAGGACAGGAAAATAGGAGAGGAAATGAGTGAGGACAGCAAGTATAAGCTTAGTTGATGCACAATGCTGTTACTACCACACTGTAAAAAAAATAAGAATTATCCTGTAATTGTCTTGCTAAATTACTGTATAATCAACGGTCACATACTGTATAAACCTAACACAGTTGATTACCATAAATGACATTGCATTATGGGAAAAAATTTAACAGTCGGGAAATATTAGATGTATTTTAGACATTACTGTTAAAAGCTATGTAAAACACAGTAGCAGTTCACTTATTGTATTTGTAAATATTCAAAATGATTGATTGATTGATTAATCTTATGCTACACAAAGAGAAATAGCATGTTTCTAAACTAATCCAATCAGTTAGTTTGATTATGTTTTTGGTTTGTTTTGCACCCAACACTGAAATGGTTGTTCCAGTTTAAATGGCTTAGGGAGTCACCTCACAAAGTGCCTGACCCTGGCAGTCATTCTGACTGCAGGTTGCAGGTGAGAATACATTCCAACTGTTGGATATCCTAACTCTGACTGGTTTCCAATAGGAATTACACATCACTTTGCAAGCCAGCATAATGTGATTTACAGGTAGGGTTGCAAAAGTGTGGTACCTTTCCCAAAATTCCCATGTTTTCCAGAATTCCAGTTGGAAGATTCCTCCAGGATTTCTGGGAATTTTGAGAAAGTTACCAGAATTTTGCAACCCTAAATCATGATTTTCAGGCCGCTGTGTAAGAGTAAAACTAGGACCTCAAAATAAGGCCTTATGAATACATATTGTGTTATAAAATAAAAATGTTATGATAGCATATTTGCTTAGGATCTTACTTGTTGAAGGCTACAGGACAGAACATTGATGAATACAACAACATCTCTCTTTCACTAACGAATACAGTCATGGGTGGTACTACTATTCATTCGAAAGGAAAGGCACTCTGGGAAATATGCAAATATAGCTTTACAGTAAGAGTACAGTGACTTGCGAAAGTATTCACCCCCTTGACATTTTTCCTATTTGTTGCCTTACAACCTGGAATTAAAATTGATTTTCTGGGGGTTTGTATCATTTGGGGCGGCAGCGTAGCCTAGTGGTTAGAGTGTTGGACTAGTAACCGGAAGGTTGCAATTTCAAATCCCCAAACAGACAAGGTACAAATCTGTCGTTCTGCCCCTGAACAAGGCAGTTAACCCTCTGTTCTTAGGCCATCATTGAAAATAAGAATTTGTTCTTAACTGACTTGCCTAGTTAAATAAAGGTAAAATAAAGTTGATATACACAACATGCCCACTTTGAAGATGCAAAATACTTTTTATTGAGAAACAAACAAGAAATAAGAAAAAAAATAGAACTTGAGTGTGCATACCAATTCACCCCCCCCCCCCCTTCAAGTCAATACTTTGTGTACTTTCAATACTGACCCGTTTCCCAGTCCCTGCCAATGAAAAACATTGTGTGCATGTTATTCTCGGGGTGATGAGAGGTGTTGGGTTTGCGCGAGACATAGCATTTTCCTTGATGGCCAAAAAGCTCAATTTTAGTCTCATCTGACCAGAGTACCTTCTTCCATATGTTTGGGGAGTCTCCCACATGCCTTTTGGCAAATACCAAACATGTTTGCTTATTTTTTTCTTTAAGCAATGGCTTTTTCTGGCCACTCTTCCATAAAGCCCAGCTCTGGGAGTGTACGGCTTAAAGTGGTCCTATGAACAGATACTCCAATCTCCGCTGTGGAGCTTTGCAGCTCCTTCAGGGTTATCTTTGGTCTCTTTGTTGCCTTTCTGATTAATGCCCTCCTTGCCTGGTCTGTGAGTTTTGGTGGGCGGCCCTCTCTTGACAGGTTTGTTGTGGGGCCATATTCTTTCCATTTTCTAATAATGGATTTAATGGCGCTCCTTGGGATGTTCAAAGTTTCTGATCTTATTTTATAACCCAACCCTGATATGTATTTCTCTACAACTTTGTCCCTGAACTGTTTGTAGAGCTCCTTGGTCTTCATGGAGCCACTTGCTTGGTGGTGCTGCAGTCTGCAGGCCTTACAGAACAGATGTATATATACTGAAATTTCAGATTGTGTTACGGGAATTAAGTTATCAATGTTCTTAAACCGAACTTCAATTAAACTACTCAGTCTGCCCCCCCAGAGAGTGTAAGATTCTGGTTGAATGAAGCAGACGGATAGCCAGCCTACAATGGTCAAAATGTTTATTTATGAGAGCTCTGAAATCCTTACAATGTACAAAGCCTTTTATATTCCCACACACACACACACACACACACACACACACACACACACACACACACACACACACACACACACACACACACACATAAACTTACATCAGTAGAGAACTCCACCCAGCTTTAGGCGGCTGTATTTTTCCACAGTACACATACATTCCTTATCAAACCTTGCCACCTGTCTTCTAATCTCCTGCCAACTAAGCAGTTCCCAGGCCGTTGTTTCTCTCCCTAACTTAGGGAGGCATCTTCTCCTGTTCCTTTCCCAAGGTCGTCTTATCAACTCTGCCCTGCTCATTTTGAAGTGGTAACAGTGTCTTAGTTTTAAACAGTCTACTCACCCACAGCCATAGCCTTTATAATTTGTAATACATTTCAACAGGTTATATGGTTTCTGAGTGAAATCATTTAGTCAAACTTTTAATCATATAATTTCCATTACAGATTGCACACAGATGGACTTTATTTAACTAATTATGTGACTTCTGAAGGTAATTGGTTGCACCAGATCTTATTTAGGGACTTCATAGCAAAGGGGGTGAATACATATGCACGCACCACTTTTATGTTTTTTTATTTTTTCGAATTTTTTTAAACAACTTATTTTTTGTATTTCACTTCACCTATTTGGGCTATTTTGTGTATGTCCATTACATGAAATCCAAATAAAAAATAAATTTAAATTACAGGTTGTAATACAACAAAATAGGAAAAACGCCAAGGGGGATGAATACTTTTGCAAGGCACTGTTTGTTGCTGTAAAATGTCTACAGCATAATTATTGGTACTGTAAATCAATTTCAGTAGCAACAGTATTGGATAACTTAAAATATGGAATGGTAACATACTGTTCCTTTTTTACAGTAAAAACAAGAGGATTTGTTTTACAGTGTTGTGGTTTGGTTACACACACATACACTAAGCACAATTGTTGCTGTTTAGCAGCTGGGCCATTCCACCTAAAAAATTTTTTGAAAAAAACAAGAGGATTTTGAGACCTACCATCTCATATTGTTCTGACATTATTTATGTTAGAAATGGATAAGATTAGCATTCCTTCAACATTATTTTGTTGTTATAATTTGATCTCTGAGAAATAAGCTACTTGACTACACCTAAATTGGCAAATTGTAACTTTATTGATTTATTTTTTTCTCACTTTGATACTATTTTCACAAGTGTATGTCGTGAATTTTCAAAACGTTTAATACAAAACTCCAAGCTGGTAACGCTTGTAACGCAGCCGGTCTTACATTCAAAACCTTTCATTGTTCATTCATTTTGTTTGTAGACCTCTTCCACCACGCAACCGTTGATCCGAAATAAGTTTTCTGTGAAATGATTACATTGGTTTAATCACCAAAACACCACATAATATCTTCTCAATTTAGTTCTTCAAACAACCAATTCATCCAATAACAAAAAAATTAAGATACATGTTTACATTTTTCCCTTTGAATGTAGTATGCTAAAGTACTGTACATTTAAGTACATTACACTGTTTTCACATGAGGCAATAATCTTTCACTACTCATAAAAAATTTACTGAACATCACATTTCCATAATTTCTATCCCATGTGTGATCACTGAAGATATCTTTCACAATGTAATCAAATGAAAAAAACGGGCACTAGTTTGTATCAAGCCTGTCTTGAACATTTGGCCATAGGGTCTCATTAAAATCGCAGTAAATATCCTCATTGTTCATGCACCTGGGGAAAAACCTTTTGTGATGGCGAATCCAAGCCTGACATATAGTACGTCTGGATTGAAATCATTGCATGCCTCATCCATGGCCTAAAGGAGGGTGGTACACTCATGGGGATGGCAATCATACATCTTCCACCTGGATTGTAAATGTGTATTTTATTGTACTTATGTATTGTAGTGGTCCTGTATGTGGCTCAGTTCAGAAGAGCATGTCACTTGCAACAGCAGAGTTATGGGTCTGAATGGCTGTCACATACCAAAATGTGTGGACTGTTGTCACTTTGGATAAAAGTGTCTGTACGTAAATGATATATATTACGGTATTGGCCAATGCAATTTTAGTAAAGCAGGGTAACCCCCCCCCCCCTCCCCCCCAAATCCCCCTCCCCCAAACCAAAAGTTTAAGATATCATCAATTAAGAGCAGTCGGATTAAGTAATAGTAAAATGTCTTAACAAAAGAGAAGAGAATCATATCAAACATAGTGTGAACTGCCTTTTTGATTATCTGTTTTGAGTTTTGTACTAAGAGTTGTGATAATCTACCACATACTTTTTTCCCCTGTTCAATTTAGTAACTGAAGCTGTTGGGTTTACACAGTCCTACATCCTGATAGTACCAGGTTCTGACCACTAGATGGTGCTGTTCTCGCTATTAAGTGATTCCATTTTTAGGAATCCCACCACCACCACCACCACCACACATTGTTAAAGGGATAGTTCACCAGTCTAAGCAGTCTATTGACCAGGTATGACAGCAACCCAAATGTAATAATGTAATTTAGGTGAACTATCCCTTTAACAATGGGGGGGGGGGGGATTTAAAAATAAATACAACTTAATAGCAAGTAAGAACCTGGTGATATCAGGATGTAAGATGGGAGGGAAACATCACCAAATTCACTGAGAATACATATTATCAAATTCATTTACTGTTTTCATTCTCAGAGATCATTTGAAGACCTAACAAACAACTACATTTATGAGAAAAAGTTTTGATTTATTGAATTCCATTTAAGAGTTTTCTGCTATTTTAAATGAGCACTCCATGTGTTCATGCGTCTGGTTTCTCTGTTCTGTTGCCTCAGCGCGATTAGAAATGCGTGGTATGCGTGTGCCACGATTGGGAATCAGTAAGCTTCTATGAGTTGGAAGAACATTTTGTAAAGTGTTCAATTTAAGAACTGTGAATAAATATTGTGATTAGGTCTGCTTTAGATGAATGTAGGCTACCAATGTAGCAATGTACACTGAACACAAATATGAACGCGACATGCATCAATTTCTAAGATTTTACTGAGTTACAGTTCATATAAGGAAATCAGTCAATTGTGTGACAAAACTGCACATTTTAGACTTTTTATTGTCCCCAGCAAAGGTGCAGATGTGTAATGATCATGCTGTTTAATCAGCAACACTTGTCAGTTTGATGGATTATCTTGGTATAGGAAAACATGCTCACTAACAGGGATGTAAACAAATTTGTGCACAATTTGAGAGAAATAAGCTATTTGTGTGTATGGAACATTTCTGGGATCTTTTATTTCAGCTCATGAAACTTGGGACCCAACACTTTACATGTTGCTAATATATTTTTGTTTAGTGTATATGGACATTTACTGATTCAGAAGCTTTTCTTTCAGCTGTTGCCAGTGTATTGTTAGTGTACTACACTTATTTGATATTTGTAATTATATTATGTCTCACCGTTGGATCACCAAGAACTGTAAATATACACATTGAGCACTTCAACCTGCTTAATTTCCGCTGATTTCCAGCCTCTACGACCACTACAAGGCCCCTAGGCTATTTTACGTCCAAACTTGAGATAAACATACCAACCGAATCTTAACTTGACGTTGTAGGCTACACAAACGTGTTACATATACAATAAATTGAGTACAGTGTTTCTGTGCTGGGCAACAAAATAAAAAGCCAGCTATAATGAGTGTGTTTTGTTTTTGTTCTAGTGTGCGTGTACTGGGAAGTCGAGGTGTCACTGTGAAGGAGTCAAAGGCAATAAGGTAAGCAGACCACCAGCCAAGGCAAGCACCCTTGGGAGTAACTGTTGCACATTTTTTTCTCATCACACTATTCAATATTCTCTATTTCTGTTTTTATCTCCATCTCTCTCGCTCTCTTTCACTCACACACACACACGCACACACAGGGAGAAAAGGGTTACTCAGGAGAGACTGGTCCACCTGGGTCGGTTGGCTATCCGGGCTCAGAGGGTCACCCTGGAACAGTGGGACCAAAGGTACTTTCCTTACCTGCACTACAGTATGCTCCACATAAGAATTGCCATTAAATGGCAATATTATACATGGCCCGTATTCATAAAGCGTCTAAAATGAGTGCTGATATAGGATTAGTTTGGCCTTTTATAAACTATTATATGGACAGAGGGAACCTGATCTTAGATTAGCACAGTTAGCTATTTAAACTCTTAAATTAACACATGACTGCATTGTAAAAGATTTTGATACAGTTAGCAGTGTACTAGCCTTGAGAACCTAAGGTTGCACGTTTTCATACCTGCGAAAAGAAGCATACCTGAATCATGTCTTGATTGTCTTTCCCAGGGGGACGTGGGCCCTCATGGACCTCCAGGACAATATGGCAATCGGGTAACTTTCCACAATACATGTCAGAGTTTTTCTTTTGCTGTATATTTTATATAATCCTGCAGTTCCTAAGACTTCAATCCTTTTTATTTCTTCAGGGACCTGAGGGTAAAGAAGGATTTGCTGGGACACCAGGTCTACCGGTAAGTGTGTGTGTGTGTGTGTGTGTGTGTGTGTGTGTGTGTGTGTGTGTGTGTGTGTGTGTGTGTGTGTGTGTGTGTGTGTGTGTGTGTGTGTGTGTGTGTGTCTTCATCCAGTGTAATATTTGCCAAACTGTTACTCTAGGGCATCCCAGGCCTTCAAGGACCAATGGGCCAACAAGGTGCCCCAGGATGCAATGGAACAGAGGTGCAGTAACAGTGGCTATTGTCGCCATATTCTCTCTATGTGAACCTCTCTGACAAAAGGTAGCACACCAAGCTAGATATGTATGCTCTCTTTCAATGCAGATGTGGACAGATTCACAATTATAGTCACACACTTAAACTACTGTAGACAGCAGTATTAGTAGTGTGTATCACTACTGTTTATCATCATATAGTATCACAATCATGACATATAATGAGACATCCAAAGTGTGTTTCAAATGGCACCCTATTCCCTAAATAGTGCACTACATTTAACCAGAGCCTTGGGTTTCCTGGTCAGAAGTAGTGCAATAAATAGGGAATAGTGTGCCATTTTGGATGCAGTGCCACAGTCATTTTGCATGGCTACCCAGGCTCCTTCATGTAGTCAAACGCTACGCCACGCCAACGGATGTTATTTTATTCTCCGCAATGAGTCTGGATCTGAGTATTGCCCCGACCCTTCACCGAATGCCAACACATTGGACCAGAAACGAATGGTTTGGGCCAGAGCCAGAAAACACGTTGGTAAACCGGCGGTTTGACAATGTGTCATTAGCTTTGATACTGTAATTGGTTAGATACCATCCGATCGCTGATAGCTTTGTTTTGTACAACACATCTTGTTGCCCCTCGTCACCACAAACAATTTCAATTATGGCTGTCTCAGACTAAAGTATGTAGCGAACGACAGAGCAGCGGAATAATTGAGTGTGAGTCGTCAGGCTAACAGTCCTTCTAACTGGTGCCAACAATGTCTTTACAGGGGAACAGGGGTTCAACTGGTCCACCTGGACTCCACAGCAGTGATGGATTAAGAGTGAGATGGATACATGCACATCTTTACCTGTGTGTTTCACTACTGTCTGTCAAAATACGCTTTTACCATAATGTTCCTATTCCTCTTTTATTGTACAGGGTTCACCTGGAGCGCCTGGACCAAAGGTAATTCCTCTTCCTCCTCCTCCTCCTCCTCCTGCTCATACCTTCATCATTATAATAATAATAATCCGCAGAATTAAAATGTCGTGTGTGCATGTGCAGGGTGAATCTCAAACAATTGGAAGTGGCCAACCTGGACCTAGAGGAAGAGACGGTGACCAGGTAACCAGCAGCATCCCATAATATAACATCACTCTCGTTGTTCTCCCTTCTCTCTGTCCCTCCTCAAACTCCAGTTCCATACTCTACTTCTCTTTCACCCTCCCATCTCCTCTCTATATCCTCTATATGTCTTCTGCTTCTGTATATATTCATCCTTTTCCTTCATCCAAAACGGACCCCCACATTCCTGCGCATGAGCCGCATCAAGGGGAAGTGGTATTCGCCAAGCAAGCAGTGTGTCGTCCTTTACATTAGCAATATGGATCCCCTTTCCTACTGATAGGCTAGATGTAATGTTTGCCATGCTTACACTTATCAAATCCTCTGTCATCCACTAGTGCATATGGGTTATGGGCTTGTGGCATTTGGGACTGGGCATGTCTCTCTCCTCTTTATCAGAGATAGACATTAACCCAACTCTCTGTGGTGTCTTACAGGGTGTCCCTGGGTCACCAGGACCGACGGGACCATCAGGGGAAGCAGGACTTCGTGGGGTTGAGGTAAGTTCATTGTTTTGCCTGGATTGAGCTTGGCTATGCTACACATACCTTATGCTATATAAATGTAGCAAAATACTTGTATTCTTTATTAGGTTTTTCACAGATATACCATTGGTTTGTATAATATTGAGGTGCAATAGATAATACTTATGTAAGGGTTGTAACATACCGTGTATAGTTATGTCTTATTGTGCATTATTGTTACTCTCTCTATCAAGGGATTGATAGGCCTACCTGGAGCACCAGGATTAAAGGTAATAGGTTAGTGTGTGTGTGTGTGTGTGTGTGTGTGTGTGTGTGTGTGGTGTGTGTGTGTGTGTGTGTGTGTGTGTGTGTGTGTGTGTGTGTGTGTGTGTGTGTGTGTGTGTGTGTGTGTGTGTGTGTGTGTGTGTTTGTTAACAGTAGGACATTGGGATATTTGAGGTCAATGGAAGGTGGCTCAGTTGTGCTGTAACTGTTGACCTTTTCTGTAGGGTCAAGAGGGACGCCGCTCTAGTATCCCTGGCCCTCGTGGTCTAAAGGTAAAGACAGTCCTTCATTGTAACTCATTATTTTTTCTTTATTCATCCTATGTATAACTCGCCTAAATCTCCTAGTCCTCAGATCTCTGAATCTCTCAAATGGAATACTTGAAATCATGCTTACGTTTAGTGCTTGATTATATCTCACCTTTGTTTCTCTTATGCTAAAACTCATAACCATAAATATAATTTGTACCTATACAGAATCCAATTACTTCAGTACCTTATAAATGGTTGCATTGAATGCCTTTTAGAGTAGGCTATGTTTTGTAGTTATTTAAGACATGGCCTTCTTTGCACTGCCACCGTGTGGCCAGTCTGTGGAGCTGCACTTGAAATATGAAGGCGAGAACTCTCTGTGTTTTCTTGTTTGTGTGACATGTATACCATAATGTAAATGTGTGTTAATGTTTGTGATTACCGGTATCTGTTATACTAACCATTTTTACATTTTTTTTTACATTTTTGTCATTTAGCAGACGCTCTTATCCAGAGCGACTTACAGTAGTGAATGCATACATTTCATACATTTCTTTTTCTGTGCTGGCCCCCCGTGGGAACCAAACCCACAACCCTGGCGTTGCAAACACCATGCTCTACCAACTGAGCTACAGGGAAGGCTGTAACCCTGCTGTCCTCTTGGACCAGGTTTCTCTCAATGACTAGCTCATCCTAGCATCCTAACATCATAATTTGCATGTATATGTAGCACATGGGGATGTGTGAAACTACTCCTCAGCCTTAAGTGTCAAGCTTGCTTCGCCTCATTAGCTAGCTTTTGAGGTGGCGCGATCAGCTAAGATGCTTTAGGGAGCACGGTCACGTGTGTTTGTGGGGCAGAAGTCCAGAGTTCGCGGCAGGTATGGGCCGAATCGGGAGGAGGTGGTACTTGCTAAGCAAGCAGTGTGATGTCCTTCACACATACAGGTGGATGAAATATGAATTCCATTCAATGTGTGACTGGTTCCATTTCTCTTCTAGGGACACCAAGGGCCCCCTGGAGTCCCGGGACCGAAAGGGATCAAACTATACGCCCACGCTCCCTTCGATATGAAGGTATAGTCAAGCCATGTCAGACCTGGGTTCAAACACTATTTGAAATCTTTAGCCTCTTAGTGACCCCTTAACACGCGAATCCCGTTAGCGGCCAGTGAAATAGCACAGCGCCAAATTCAAAAAACAAAAATCTCATAATTCATATTTCTTACACATACAAGTATTATACATCATTTTAAAGATACGATTCTCGCTAATCTACCCACAGTGGAAGCCTTAGGAAGTGCAACATGACCCCGTAAACACTACAAATTCAATAGAAATCCACTTGAAAAACTACAAGCCTCAGATTTCCCACTTCCTGGTTGGATTTTTCTCAGGTTTTTGCCTGCCATATGAGTTCTGTTATACTCACAGACATCATTCAAACAGTTTTAGAAACTTCTGAGTGTTTTCTATTCAAATCTAATAATAATAATAATATGCATATCCTAGCTTCTGGGTCTGAGTACCAGGCATTTTACTCTGGGCACGTTTTTCATCCAGACGTGAAAATACTGCCCCCTATCCCTAAGAGGTTTAAACTACTTTGAGCATTTGCTTTAGCCTGCCTGGAGTGCGAAGTGGGTGTTTTTTAATTATTTTCTATTGGTTTCATTGCAACAGGCAAGTTCAATAGAGCACAGCTGACATTTTACCATCATTTCGGTTAACCCAGATCTAAACTATTCCGTAATTGGTCAGATGCTCCATTAAATTCTGGGTCCATACATGTTATTAAGAGAAGAGATAAAACGAGGATCAGAGCTGGAATGAAGAGCTCCACCCTCTCTCTTTGCAAGTTACGGGCAAATCTATGTCTCCTCCCTTTCAGAATATCAAAAGATGCTAACTCCTGCAAAATCGTGATTTGTCCAACCACCGGACAGATCAACAGTACCATTTATGTTTACATAGTCTGTCCACGAGAGATTACCAATACCACAACATGACCTTTTAGTGCCCGCAATTCTGACCTGATAATAATCTTTTTAGTGGTTAAGATGATCATTATTGTGATTAATCAATAAATACTGTGATGTGTGTGGAGTAATATCTATCCTTTAAGAAATCTGTATGACAAATCAGAAAACCTCACTGACTGGTGTGATGGAGGTCAGCTGACCCTCGTCTTTTCTCTCTGCAGGGAGAGATAGGTGAACTGGGTGAGAAGGGCTGTAAGGGTTCACCTGTAAGTCATCTCCTTGTTTCTCACTCCTCATGCATATCTAGCTTTTAATCATCTACAGTATGTTTTATGGGCAGAATCCAGTTACATTTTATTTGACAGGGTCGTATGGCATGCATATGACAGTGTCGTTTCACTGTGACATTTTAGTCTACCATATGACACCCCATGACACAGGGAGGTTTCTGTCCATGGGTGTTATGTCAGTACAGTTGTAATGCCTCCCTCTGTCGTGACAATGGTCGCAAATGGACATGTTATAACGCCATCATGTTCATGTCATAGTGATGCTGTCATATAGTGTCTCCTGGAATCCTGGCTTTAGATTCAGAAGTTTAACAGTCAATTAGATGAACTGTCCTGTCTTGACTTGTCTGTTTGTTCAATCAATCTCTCTGTCTGCCCTCAGGGTTATGCTGGCCACATCCATTTTAAAGGAGCAAAAGGGGACCAAGGGGACCTTGGTACTGAGGTATAACACTGACCCCACATATGGTATAAATGTAATTTGAGCATTATGCCATTATGTTGTATAAGTGACTGACCTACGGAATGACACGCGATACATGATGTTATGACTGATATGGTTATGAGGATGAGAGTGATGGTAGGATTTCATGCCTCTGAGCAGTGTGATAGAATGAACATGTGATGCAGTGTAATAATGTGGTGGTGGTTTTGATGATTAGCTGTGAAACAGTACTAAGTGATAAGAGGACTGAAAGATATGCCTTCTCCTTTTGGAGGACTGACTATCATGAATTCCCTTTTAGGGAAGGCCAGGGAAGGATGGGGAACGAGGACTCGCTGGATATAAGGTAGCTGTCTTATCAACTGACCAGGAAACCCAGGGGTTGTAGTACTATCCTCGTGGGTACCGGAAGTCCCCACAAGGATAGTAAAACAAGGAAAACTTCCCTTGTGGCGACATTTCCCAGGTCGCCAAAGGCTATTTTAAGTTTAGGGGTTGGGTTTAGAGTTAGGATTAGAATTAGGAGATAAGATTTAGGGTTAGGGGTTAAGGTTTAGGTTAGGATTTTGAATGGAAATCAATTTTAAGTCCCCACAAGGATAATAAAACGGGTGTGTGTGTGTGTGTGTGTGTGTGTGTGTGTGTGTGTGTGTGTGTGTGATAACTTACAGTTTTTGCTGTTACATGTACATTCTACACACATTTTACATACATGGCACTTTTTTTTACACAGTAAAAAGGGAACGTAAAGACCAAGGGGGATACCTAGTCAGTTGCACAATTGATAGCATTCAAACAAAATGTGTCTTCCGCATTTAACCCATCAGTTATTTGACGTACATTACATCTGGATAGATAGTACTTAAACATATCCGGTATACATTTATTTATTTATAACTATATTATAGATAATGAGCTTTTAATCTCACCTCTCAGCCCATCCCACCTATCTCCATAAACCTCCCTCTTATGATTTCCATGTGCCATACATTTTTCAACTGTGCTGGGATGTCTTAAATCAATTCTGAACCTTTCGAATCGCGTAGTATCGACAGATTGTTAAAGATGAATATTTTTTAGTAATGACTATATTGTTGATTGATTGACTATGGCTTTCCACATCTCACAACAGAGTTATTTGTAAGGTTAGATTCATTATACCGTCTTGCCCTTCAGGGGAGAAAGGGGAATCACGGTTCAGCAGGTCCTGATGGAATCCCTGGACCATGGGTCAGTCATTACCACAATTATTTTCATGTTTATAATGTGTGTGTGTGTGTGTGTGTGTGTGTGTGTGTGTGTGTGTGTGTGTGTGTGTGTGTGTGTGTGTGTGTGTGTGTGTACACAGTGCATTCAGAAAGTATTCAGACCCCTTCACCTTTTCCACATTTTGTTACTTTACAGCCCTATTCTAAAATAGATGTTTTTGTTTAAATCCCCTCATCAATCTATCGTTGTCCTGTTGGAAGGTGAATCTTCGCCCCAGGCTGAGGTCCTGAGTGCTCTGAAGCAGGTTTTCATCAACGATCTCTCTGTACTTCACTCCGTTCATCTTTCCCTCGATCCTGACTAGTCTCCCAGTCCCTGCTGCTGAAAAACATCCCCACAGCATGATGCTGCCACCACCATGCTTCACCATAAGGATGCTGCCAGGTTTCCTCCAGACGCTTGGCATTCAGACCAAAGAGTTCAATCTTGGTTTCATCAGACCAGAGAATCTTGTTTCCCATGGTCAGTGTCCTTTAGGTGCCTTTTGGAAAACTCCAAGCGGGCTGTCATGTGCCTTTTACTGAGGAGTGGCTTCCATCTTGCCACTCTACCATAAAGGCCTGTTTGGTGGAGTGCTGCAGAGATGGTTGTCCTTCTGGAAGGTTCTCCCATCTCCACAGAGGAACTCTGGAGCTCTGTCAGAGTGACCATCAGGTTCTTGATCACCTCCCTGACCAAGACCCTTCTCCCCTCATTTCTCAGTTTGGCCGGGCGGCCAGCTCTAGGAAGAGTCTTGGTGGTTCCAAACTTCTTCCATTTAAGAATGATGGAGGACACTGTGTTCTTGTGGACCTTCAATGCTGCAGAAATGTTTTGTACCCTTCCCCAGATCTGTGCCTCGACACAATCCTGTCTCTGCGCTCTACAGACAATTCCTTCGACCTCATGGCTTGGTTTTTGCTCTGACATGCACTGTCAACTGCCTGACCTTATATAAACAGGTGCGTGCCTTTTCAAATCATGTCCAATCAATTGAATTTACCACAGGTGGACTCCAATCAAGTTGTAGAAATATCTCAAGGATGATCAATGAAAACTGGATGCACCTGAGCTCAATTTCAAGTCTCATAGCAGGGTTTGAATACTTATGTAAATAAGGTAATTCTGTTTTTTAAATGTGCCTACATTTCTAAAAACCTGTTTTCGCTTCGTCATTATGGGGTATTGCGTTTAGATTGATGAGGAAAATATTTATTTAATCAGAATAAGGCTGTAACGTAACAAAATGTGGAAAAAGGGAAGTGGTCTGAATACTTTCCGACTGCACTGTACATGTGCGTGCGTGTCTGCCAATGATTGATTTTTTTTAATGTGTCTACAGGGACAGAAAGGCGTTCAGGGTCAAGATGGTGACCCCGGGGAGGTGAGTCAATGTGCCTGAGATTTTGCCTGATAATGTCAGTATCAATATAGGTAGAGAAGTATCTCAGAGAGTGCTGATCTAGGATCAGTTTAGCGTTTTAGATCACAGTGATAGGATTAGAATGACTAAGATTACATTAACTCCTACTCTGAGACGCTTTATGAACACATGCCCTGGTCTCTCTGGTCTCCACATAGGTGACCATGATTGGCGAGGCTGTGTTTGGCTCCGGGGGTGCCAAAGGACAACAAGGGTTGGCTGGCTCTCCGGGTCCCACTGGAGTTACTGGTCCCCCAGGTACTCTACGCACATCTAGCATACACACCCTCATTGATATTCACCCTCCTATCCAATCAGACGTTGAGTAGCACTGTATAATCCCACCTCATTCACCAACTTGACCAATAAGTGTGTCTGTATAGCTAAACATATCAACCTGTTTTCCAGGTAACACCGGTTTCCAGGGGCCTCCTGGACCTCCAGGTAAGTGCTGATCCTCACTCACTCATTCACTCACTCACTCGTTCTCCATCATCGCAATCAAGTGTGTACACGGGCTCTATCTCCTCCTTCACAGCTCCTAACTATGGAGATGATCCCTACAATCGCGGAGCGAAGGGCCGCAGTGGACCTAAAGGAGATAAAGGAGACCAAGGACCCATCATCCACGGCGAGCCAGGCGGAGAGGGCTTTCCAGGAACAACTGGGGAAAGTGGAGACCCTGGACCCCCAGGACCATCTGGAGACTCAGGTAGACTTACTCTCCAGAAATAATTTAATGTTCACAGCTCTGATATTCTAGCCTTGTTAAATGAACCTTATCTCACGAGCTCACATTTACCTTTCACATGCGAAATGAAACAAATCAATAAATTACTCCCACAGTCATTTATTGAGATCACTTTTTGATCCCACTGGGATCTTATTTGATTAAAAATAAGGTACTTATTTTTTTCTTGTTGTAGGAAATCTTAAGGGCTTTATAGGACCTCCAGGGGAAAAGGGAGCCAAGGGCTTGACAGGCGAACAAGGGTACAGTGGCCAATATGGTTTAAAAGGTGAGCTCCCTCTGATTCTTCATGGTTTCTGATTCGATGGACATTCTGGGTCATCACTGCTTGTTGATGGGGCTGTCCACAAACCCTTCTGTCTCATTGGTGGAATTCCACCGATATTAGCATTGTGGTGTGTCACTTGGTATCAAGTGTGTGTGTCACTTTGTGTCATTGTGTCACTCTTTCTCCACTACAGGTCAGAAAGGAGAGGTCTGTAGGTTGTGTACAGGAAAAGGGTCTGGAGAGCCGGGACCCCCAGGACCCCCCGGTCAGCCTGGATTCCCAGGTAACAACACCTGCAGCATAAAAAAAAATGTCACATAGAAATGTATTGTGTAAGGGTGTCCCGAGTGGCGCAGCGGTCTAAGGCACTGCATTGCAGTGCTAGAGGCGTCACAACAGACCCGGCTTGGATCCCGGTCTGTATCACAACCGGCTGTGATCGGGAGTCCCAGGGCGGCACACAATTGGCCCAGCGTCGTCTGAGTTAGGGGAGGGTTTGAACGGGGGTGCTTTACTTGGCTCATCACGCTCTAGCGACTCCTTGTGGCAGGCCGGGCGCCTGCAGGCTGACCTCGGTAGTCAGGTGAACGTGTTTCCTCCAACACATTGGTGCGGCTGGCTTCCGGGTTAAGCGGGCGGGTGTGTAGAACAAAACTGATTATCTGTCACATAGAGCAGGGGATAGTGTCAGCTCTTCATTATATTTCTACCTGTAACAATCAGAGTCCATTTGAATATACCCTCGTCTCACAGGCTTTAATGCAGGACCAGGGCCCAAAGGAGAGCCAGGATTCAAAGGCCCATCAGGACCACCTGGACGACCGGTAAGACTACCTACATCATTACTCCACTATACAGATACTAAATGCTATTTTATTTTAACTTGCAATGTCACTGTGACACTGACTGTGATTTTGCAGTTATATTGTTTCCATAGTGACACCTCTTCCTTTGTAGTGTTGCTTAGATCAGTGGTTCCCAAACTTTTTTGAACTGTTACATTTCCCCATAAATGTATTTATTGACCACCATCTCATCGGATCCATACTGCAAATCATCTATTTTCTGTGACAAACATTTTTAATAGATGAAATAGGGTTTATTTGAAATATAGTTTGCATAGTTCCTTACTCAAGATTATTCATTTTTGTGTACCCCTTTTAAGAGCATCCCGCAATCCTCGCCAGAAAGAAAGAAGCTCCAGTAACATAGGTCTTTAGTTTTGAAAGGTTTGAGCTAGAGACCAGCGGTTTTATGCATTGTAAAGGTGCAACCATGGACACAAACCCAAATACTCTGTTTCTATAGCAAATCTGGGCTGTGGTACAACTAAGCCTAGTCAGACTTGCCTGTGGTAATGTTTCTCACAAGCAAAAAAATTATACAAATGACTTTTCTCGTGATGCGCGCCCCTCAAATGATACAAATGTAACAGCCTGAGCGAATTGGACTTGAAACAACGATACAGATGTAGCCATGTGCCATTCAATGTATTATCTGAGCGGCACTGGTGCTCCCAATTCAAAATGCCATGTGCATTCCACAGGTCACTTTTCTAAGTGTTCCAAAAAATGATCAAGATTAGGAAATGTTTTGCAGCACAACTGAGCTCCTCAAGGCACACCAGTGTGTCGCAGCACACCGGTTGAAAACCACTGGTTCAGCTCTTGTATCCATGTTGTTGCTAGGATACCATATCATTGGTGTTGCTTGGGTACTGTCTCCATGGTGCTGCTGGTATACCGTATCCATGGTGTTGCTAGGATACTGTATCTATGGTATTGCTGCAATCATTTATTGAAGGTTTCTGGGTTACCATATCCATGACAACTCCTGTCTGTCTTACAGGGTCCCCACGGCCCCTCAGGTGTTCCAGGGCCCCCGGGGCTGAAGGGAAATCCAGGTTCCCACAACCACCACGGGATAAAGGGAGAGAAAGGATCCCCAGGACTAGCTGGCAGATCAGGGCAGGATGGCAATCAAGGGAACCCTGGCTTCCCTGGACGCAAGGGCCAACAAGGCCCCAAGGGTGATCCGGTGAGGATTTTCAATAGCTACTTTCTTCTGAAATGCAGAGCAATGATTTGAATGCATTTTTAGGTTATCTTTAAACTGAAGTAAATTTGTAATTTTGGTGAACTGTCCCTTTAAAGGGGGGCTGAGCTTACTGATTTGGCCTTGATTTTTTAGCATGCTCATTACGAAATGCTAGTGGACATGACTGAAGCCAAACGTAAGTTATCTTGGGAGTGTGGTTTGGTGGTGTGGTTTCATGTGGGAAAAAAGGGCAATGGAGAGGTAAGCGAAGCTAGCTTTGCTATGGAGAAAAGGTTTGAAGTTGAAGACTTCTCCTGTAGTGGAATATTCTAATCAAGTGAGAGAGACTTTCTCATTTCTTCAAACAATCATCTTTATTTAATATTGATTAATTGTTGCAATGATGATGCTGGTCGACCACACACTCTAAAGTGTGTTTCAGAGAGTTTAACCTCACCAACAATCCTGGTCGATATAAACTCGGCAAAAAAAGAAATGTCCTCTCACTGTCAACTGTGTTAATTTTCAGCAAACTTAACATGTGTGAATATTTTTTCGAACATAGCAAGATTCAACAACTGAGACATAAACTGAACAAGTTCCACAGAGATGTGACTAACAGAAATTGAATAATGTGTCCTGAACAAAGGGGGGTCAAAATCAAAAGTAACAGTCAGTATCTGGTGTGGCCACCAGCTGCATTAAGTACTGCAGTGCTTCTCCTCCTCATGGACTGCACCAGATTTGCCAGTTCGTGCTGTGAGATGTTACCCCAGTCTTCCACCAAGGCACCTGCAAGTTCCCGGACATTTCTAGGGAGAATGGCCCTAGCCCTCACCCTCCGATCCAACAGGTCCCAGACCTGCTCAATGGGATTGAGATCCGGGCTCTTCGCTGGCCATGGCAGAACACTGACATTCCTGTCTTGCAGGAAATCACGCACAGAACGAGCAGTATGGCTGGTGGCATAGTCATGCTGGAGGGTCATGTCAGAATGATCCTGCAGGAAGGGTACCACATGAGGGAGGAGGATGTCTTCCCTGTAACGCACAGCGTTGAGATTGCCTGTAATGACAACAAGCTCTGTCGGATCATGCTGTGACACACCGCCCCAGACCATGACGGACCCTCCACCTCCAAACCGATCCCGCTCCAGAGTACAGGCCTCGGTGTAACGCTCATTCCTTCGATGATAAACGCGAATCCGACCATCACCCCTGGTGAGACAAAACTTTGATTCGTCAGTGAAGAGCACTTTTTGCCAATCCTGTTTGGTCCAGCGACGGTGGGTTTGTGCCCATAGGCGACGTTGTTGCCGGTGATGTCTGGTGAGGACCTGCCTTACAACAGGCCTACAAGCGCTCAGTCCAGCCTCTCTCCGCCTATTGCGGACAGTCTGAGCACTGATGGAGGGATTGTGCATTCCTGGTGTAACTCGGGCAGTTGTTGTTGCCATCCTGTACCTGTCCCGCAGGTGTGATGTTCGGATGTACCAATCCTGTGCAGGTGTTGTTACACGTGGTCTGCCACACTTGGTCTGCCACTGTCCAGATTAGCTGCAGTGAGCTCGAGTGGAGACCATAAAAACACAGCATTAGTAGAACAGAAATGTCTTACTATTTGTTAAGTATTAATTGTTAACTATTAATATCAAACAAATCAGATAAATATGTACTTTTTCTCTCACACTCCCCTCCTGAATCTCCGTCTCTACATGGCCAGCTAATTCAGCCTGCGCTGACCTTGTGTTTAGCCAAGCTAACAGCAGCTAGCGTAGCTTGGTGATAGCTGCAGCTGACTAGCCTATCTAGCTGATATTTCTCTGTGAAAAGTTATGCCAAGATAGCAAGAGCCTGTGACTGGAATGTGTTTAATGAGAAACTTGTTCTACATCACCTTGCTATGAAAGTAGCTTGAAATGTAATTTTTAAGATTAATCACGTCATGTAAATTCTCTCTAAATACTCTGTCAAAGACAAATAAATTCTGAACAAAAATATAGTTGCATAAGTATTCAAGTTAAGGAGTAAAATTTTGCTTAACAATTTACATAAGTTACAAGGACTTAATAACAGGCGTTGACATGATTTTTGAATGACTAACCCTTCCTCTGTCCCCCATACATCCAACATCTGTAAGGTTCCTCAGTCAAGTATTGAATTTCAAGCACAGATTCAACTACAAAGACCAGGGAGCTTTTCGAAAGTGTAGAGAGTCATTGTACCATCTAAACCATTGTGAAATATATCTTGTGCATCTATCAGTAACTTGTTTATTTATTTAACTAGGCAAGCCAGTTAAGAACACATTTTTATTTACAATGAAGGCCTACCCCGGCCAAACCCGGACGATGCTGGGCCAATTGTGTACCGCCCTATGGGACTCCCAATCCCAGCTGGATATGATACAGCCTGGATTCAAACCAGGGACTGTAGTGACACCTCTTGCACTGTTTATGCAGTGCCTTAGACCACTGGGCCACTCGGGAGACCTATATTGTAGATTCATAATATTACATTGAATTGTATAGCACCCCCTAAATTTGTTCTACAGACCCCTTGGGTTCACATCATTTACTGTAGCAGTGTTCTGCTGATATAACAATGTGCAAATATTACACTTGTCATTCATCTTCTATTGTCATTCACAGTCAATACAGATACTGTACCTATTAGCATTTTGTCCCTTTTAGCATTTTGTCCAGTGGTGCTGGGGCTACCTTGCCAAACATGTCAGTGGTCATCCCTTCCTGTATGGTGTCCCTTATAAGTTCCCTGACATGTTTGAAGAATACACCGTCCCCCCAGTCCCTGCTTGTATAATTGTAATGCTGAATACAAGGTCTTTCCCAATTCAGACCATCTGTATCAACCTGTCAAACCCTGTCTCCTGTCCTCCATCTGTAGAAAAACAAGGTAGTGATGAGTGACGTATTGAAAGGGTGATGTTACTAAACACGTGTGATGATGTGTGGTCTGATTAGAAATCACCTCCTGTTCCTTTAGAGGTTTTTGCCAGAGCCTGATAGGCATGGCAGCGTAGATCAGCTCCAGGTCACAGGGCTGGTCATGAAGGAGCCTGACTTAGAGATCCGACCCAGCTCCTATCACAGAGAAAGAGTGAGGCAGAGAGACTGTCACCATACAGTCATGGGAGCCAACAGTAAATACAGAGTAGAACATAGCCAATCATAGATCCTGATTCACAGCTAATTCACAAGGGACACGTGCCAGCATACCAGTGACTGGTTGACATTACTCACTCAGGCCCAGGAGTAGTCCATTGGCACAGTGGAAGGGGGCACCTCCTTACAACATAAAATGCATACAAATACACACAGCACTGATTACATTATCAATGATTGTTAGGCGTATTCCAGAATAGACACGTGATAGTACACTGCTCAAAAAAATAAAGGGAACACTTAAGCAACACAATGTAACTCCAAGTCAATCACACTTCTGTGAAATCAAACTGTCCACTTAGGAAGCAACACTGATTGACAATAAATGTCACATGCTGTTGTGCAAATGGGATAGACAACAGGTGGAAATTATAGGCAATTAGCAAGACACCCCCAATAAAGGAGTGGTTCTGCAGGTGGTAACCACAGACCACTTCTCAGTTCCTATGCTTCCTGGCTGATGTTTTGGTCACTTTTGAATGCTGGCGGTGCTTTCACTCTAGTGGTCGCATGAGACGGAGTCTACAACCCACACAAGTGGCTCAGGTAGTGCAGCTCATCCAGGATGGCACATCAATGCGAGCTGTGGCAAGAAGGTTTGCTGTGTCTGTCAGCGTAGTGTCCAGAGCATGGAGGCGCTACCCGGAGACAGGCCAGTACATCAGGAGACGTGGAGGAGGCCGTAGGAGGGCAACAACCCAGCAGCAGGACCGCTATCTCCGCCTTTGTGCAAGGAGGAGCAGGAGAAGCACAGCCAGAGCCCTGCAAAATGACCTCCAGCAGGCCACAAATGTGCATGTGTCGGCTCAAACGGTCAGAAACAGACTCCATGAGCGTGGTATGAGGGCCCGACTTCCACAGGTGGGGGTTGTGCTTACAGCCCAACACCGTGCAGGACATTTGACATCTGCCGGAGAACACCAAGATTGGCAAATTCGCCACTGGCGCCCTGTGCTCTTCACAGATGAAAGCAGGTTCACACTGAGCACGTGACAGACGTGACAGAGTCTGAAGACGCCGTGGAGAACGTTCTGCTGCCTGCAACATCCTCCAGCATGACCGGTTTGGCAGTGGTCAGTCATGGTGTGGGGTGGCATTTCTTTGGGGGGCCGCACAGCCCTCTATGTGCTCGCCAGAGGTAGCCTGACTGCCATTAAGTACCGAGATGAGATCCTCAGACCCCTTGTGAGACCATATGCTGGTGCGGTTAGCCCTGGGTTCCTCCTAATGCAAGACAATGCTAGACCTCATGTGGCTGGAGTGTGTCAGCAGTTCCTGCAAGAGGAAGGCATTGATGCTATGGACTGGCCCGCCCGTTCCCCAGACCTGAATCCAATTGAGCACATCTGGGACATCATGTCTCGCTCCATCAACCAACGCCACGTTGCACCACCGACTGTCCAGGAGTTGGCGGATGCTTTAGTCCAGGACTGGGAGGAGATCCCTCAGGAGACCATCCGCCACCTCATCAGGAGCATGCCCAGGCGTTGTAGGGAGGTCATACAGTCACGTGGAGGCCACACACACTACTGAGCCTCATTTTGACTTGTTTTAAGGACATTACATCAAAGTTGGATCAGCCTGTAGTGTGGTTTTCCACTTTAACTTTGAGTGTGACTCCAAATCCAGACCTCCATGGGTTGATAAATTGGATTTCCATTGATTATTTTTGTGTGAATTTTCTTGTCAGCACATTCAACTATGTAAAGAAAAAAGTATTTAATAAGATTATTTCTTTCATTCAGATCTAGGATGTGTTGTTTAAGTGTTCCCTTTATTTTTTTGAGCAGTATATTTTGACCTGTGACCTTATCAAATGTGACCAACCTGAAATGGGACTGGTGTCTGGCCACTGCCTCAGCCTTCTACTCCTGATATGATAGGGGGGTTCCCACTACACTGCTGAACAGCAAATCCACCAGGTTTTGTACGTAGCCTGTGAATGAAAAAAAAATATCATCACTCAATAAACATATTGTCACATCCTGATCTGTTTCACCTGTCTTGTGCTTGTCTCCACCGCCTCCAGGTGTCGCCCATCTTCGCCACTTATCCCTTGGGTATTTATACCTGTGTTTTCTGTCTGTCTGTGCCAGTTCGTCTTGTTTATTCAAGCTACCTAGCGTTTTGTCTCAGAGCCTGCTTTTCCCCAGTCTCTCTCTTTTTCCTCCTCCTTGTTTTGACCCTTGCCTGACCTGACCCTGGGCCTGCCTGCCGTTCTGTACCTTGGCCCCACTGCTCTGGATAGTGGGGCCACTGTACCTCGTCCCCTGCCTGCCTTCACCTGTCGTTTGCCTGCTCCTGTTGTTGCAATAAACATTGTTACTTCAACACAGTCTGCACTTGGGTCTTACCTGAAACCTGATAGTATGAACTGGCCATGACTGACCCAGCACACTTGGACCAGCTCCGTAATGCCATCTCCTCCCAAGGAGACATCATTGGTAGACACGAGGACATGCTTCGTGGTCTAATGGAAAGGTTCCAGGATGTGGCCAAACGTCACGTCCTAGCATTGGACACTTTGCGGGAGCAATTCCGTGGGTTGCCTACTAGGCAACCTACCACAACGGTAACCTCCCAGCCCCTCAGTAACCCGGCTGGTAGCAGCGCCATCACCCGGTTTCCCGGGAACCCCACTTACCTCCCTCGGAGCGCTACGATGGAGATTCCAGAACTTTCCGGGCCTTTCTCTCCCAGTGCTCCCTCGTTTTCATGCTGCAGCCTTCTTTGTTCCCCACCGGACCGCTTGAAGATGGTGTACATTATTATGCTGAAGTCCAGGAGTGCACTCGCCTGGGCCACGGCGGTGTGGGAGCAACAACCCACCGTCTGCCTCAGTCTGGAGGTATTCGTGGCGGAGGTGAACATTTTTCCGAGGCTAAGGTGTTCGGGAGAGAAGCTGCCCGGAAGTTACTCCAGCTTCGGTAGGACTCCCTCAGTGTTGCAGACTATGCGGTGGATTTCCACACACTAAGAGTGGAGGGTTCCTGGATTATTATTATTATATATATATATATATACACTGCTCAAAAAAATAAAGGGAACACTTAAACAACACAATGTAACTCCAAGTCAATCACACTTCTGTGAAATCAAACTGTCCACTTAGGAAGCAACACTGATTGACAATACATTTCACATGCTGTTGTGCAAATGGAATAGACAACAGGTGGAAATTATAGGCAATTAGCAAGACACCCCCAATAAAGGAGTGGTTCTGCAGGTGGGGACCACAGACCACTTCTCAGTTCCTATGCTTCCTGGCTGATGTTTTGGTCACTTTTGAATGCTGGCGGTGCTTTCACTCTAGTGGTAGCATGAGACGGAGTCTACAACCCACACAAGTGGCTCAGGTAGTGCAGCTCATCCAGGATGGCACATCAATGCGAGCTGTGGCAAGAAGGTTTGCTGTGTCTGTCAACGTAGTGTCCAGAGCATGGAGGCGCTACCAGGAGACAGGCCAGTACATCAGGAGACGTGGAGTAGGCCGTAGGAGGGCAACAACCCAGCAGCAGGACCGCTACCTCCGCCTTTGTGCAAGGAGGAGCAGGAGAAGCACTGCCAGAGCCCTGCAAAATGACCTCCAGCAGGCCACAAATGTGCATGTGTGTGCTCAAACGGTCAGAAACAGACTCCATGAGGGTGGTATCAGGGCCCGACGTCCACAGGTGGGGGTTGTGCTTACAGCCCAACACCGTGCAGGACGTTTGGCATTTGCCAGAGAACACCAAGATTGGCAAATTCCCCACTGGCGCCCTGTGCTCTTCACAGATGAAAGCAGGTTCACACTGAGCACGTGACAGACGTGACAGAGTCTGGAGACGCCGTGGAGAACGTTCTGCTGCCTGCAACATCCTCCAGCATGACCGGTTTGGCGGTGGGTCAGTCATGGTGTGGGGTGGCATTTCTTTGGGGGGCCGCACAGCCCTCCATGTGCTCGCCAGAGGTAGCCTGACTGCCATTAGGTACCGAGATGAGATCCTCAGACCCCTTGTGAGACCATATGCTGGTGCGGTTGGCCCTGGGTTCCTCCTAATGCAAGACAATGCTAGACCTCATGTGGCTGGAGTGTGTCAGCAGTTCCTACAAGAGGAAGGCATTGATGCTATGGACTGGCCCGCCAGTTCCCCAGACCTGAATCCAATTGAGCACATCTGGGACATCATGTCCCGCTCCATCCACCAACGCCACGTTGCACCACAGACTGTCCAGGAGTTGGCGGATGCTTTAGTCCAGGTCTGGGAGGAGATCCCTCAGGAGACCATCCGCCACCTCATCAGGAGCATGCCCAGGCGTTGTAGGGAGGTCATACAGGCACGTGGAGGCCACACACACTACTGAGCCTCATTTTGACTTGTTTTAAGGACATTACATCAAAGTTGGATCAGCCTGTAGTGTGGTTTTCCACTTTAATTTTGAGTGTGACTCCAAATCCAGACCTCCATGGGTTGATAAATTGGATTTCCATTGATTCTTTTTGTGTGATTTTGTTGTCAGCACATTCAACTATTTAAAGAAAAAGTATTTAATAAGATTATTTCTTTCATTCAGATCTAGGATGTGTTGTTTAAGTGTTCCCTTTATTTTTTTGAGCAGTATATATTATATATATATGCTTTATAAAGAGACTGTAAGTACAGAATAGATTCAGGAATATGGGTACAAAAAATGGGTACAAAAACCCGACGCTCACCAGTAAACAAGTGCACAAGCACTTACAACAAACAATCCCACACAAAGACATGGGGGGAACAGAGGATTAAATACACAACAAATAATGAGGGAAATGGAAACCAGGTGTGTAGGAAAACAAGACAAATCAAATGGAAAATGAAAAGTGGATCGACGATGGCTAGAAGACCGGTGACGCCGACCGCCGAACGCCGCCCGAACAAGGAGAGGAAACGACTTCAGTGGAAGTCGTGACAGATTCGATCCACTTTCCGGTTTCTGGCCCAACGCTCTAACCACTAGGCCCAATTTCACATGTTCCAATTAACTTTACATTTTGGTGCTAATGGGTCCTTTTACATGTTATGCAAACTAATGTTTTGTGAAGAACTGATGTTTGATGATGGACTGAGGTTATAGTCTGTCCCCTCTGCCAGTACTATGGCCCGCCGGGTCTGAAGGGAGATGTTGGTGTCCCAGGCCATCCCGGACCACAGGGATACCAAGGACCAGATGGGTCGCCAGGTCCAGTAGGCATAGGACCTCTTGGCCACCCAGGATCCAAAGGCAATAGTGGGGTACCAGGTCTACCTGGCATAGCTGGCTACCCAGGTAAAGCAAAACACATACTTGCATGCACACACCAGGGCCACCTCTCATTGAAGCCATGAAATACCCCGGCAGACCGGGGTACTGCAAGCTGTTGTTTTTCTAAAGCAGAATCCTCCCCTATAGTCAATGTGAAAACTGCAATCTTCTTGGGTAATATTTCTGTAAATAAACAACACATTTGAAGACAATCATGGAACCAATAATTACTTATATTACACCAGATGTACAGTTGAAGTCAGAAGTTTACATACACTTAGGTTGGAATCATTAAAACTCATTTTTCAACCACTCCACATATTTCTTGTTAACAAACTATCGTTTTTGCAAGTTGGTTAGGACATCTACTTTGTGCATGACACAAGTAATTTTTCCAAGAAATGTTTACAGACAGATTATTTCACTAATAATTCACTGTATCACTATTCCAGTGGGTCAGAAGTTTACATACACTAAGTTGACTGTGCCTTTAAACAGCTTGGAAAATTCCAGAAAATGATGGCTTTAGAAGCTTCTAATTGACATAATTTGAATCAATTGGAGGTGTACCTGTGGATGTATTTCAAGGCTTACCTTCAAACTCAGTGCCTCTTTGCTTGACATCATGGGAAAATCAAAAGAAATCAGCCAAGACCTCCACAAGTCTGGTTCATCCTTGGGAGAAATTTCCAAACGCCTGTAGTTACCACGTTCATCTGTACAAACAATAGTACGCAAGTATAAACACCATGGGACCACGCAGACGTCATACCGCTCAGGAAGGAGACGCGTTCTGTCTCCGAGAGATGAACATACTTTGGGGCGAAAAGTGCAAATCAATCCCAGATCAACAGCCTTGTGAAGATGCTTGTGGAAACAGGTACAAAAGTGTCTATATCCACAGTAAAACGAGTCCTATATCGACATAACCTGAAAGGCCGCTCAGAAGCCACGCTCCAAGCCCGCCATAAAAAATCCAGACTACGGTTTGCAACTGCACATGGGGACAAAGATCATACTTTTGCAGAAATGTCCTGCAAAAGTATGAATAGAAAAGAAAAATAGAACTGTTTGGCCATAATGACCATCGTTATGTTTGGAGGAAAAAGGGGGACGCTTGCAAGCCGAAGAACACCATCCCAAACTTGAAGCACGGGGGTGGCTGCATCATGTTGTTGGGGTGCTTTGCTGCAGGAGGGACTGTTGAACTTCACTAAATAGATGGCATCATGAGGAGGGAAATGATGTGGATATATTGAAGCAACATCTCAAGACATCAGTTAGGAAGTTAAAGCTTGGTTGCAAATGGGTCTTCCAAATGGACAATGACCCCAAGCATACTTCCGAAGTTGTGGCAAAATGTCTTAAGGACAACAAAGTCAAGGTATTGGAGTGGCCATCACACAGCCCTGACCTCAATCCCATAGAAAATCTATTGGCAAAACTGAAAAAGCGTGTGCGAGCAAGGAGGCCTACAAACCTGACTCAGTTACACCAGCTCTGTCAGGAGGAATGGGTCAAAATTCACCCAACTTATTGTGGGAAGCTTGTGGAAGGCTACCCGAAACGTTTGACCCAAGTTATATCATTTAAAGGCAATGCTACCAAATACTAATTGAGTGTATGTAAACTTCTGACTCACTGGGAATGTGATGAAAGAAATAAAAGCTTAAATAAATAATTCTCTCTACTATTATTCTGACATTTCACATTCTTAAAAATAAAGTGGTGATCCTAACAGACCTAAGACAGAGAATTTTTACTAGGATTAAATGTCAGAAATTGTGAAAAACTGAGTTTAAATGTATTTGGCTAAGGTGTATGTAAACTTCCGGCTTCAACTGTATGTCCTTCAATTGATTTTTTTCAAATTGCAGGATAATTTAGTGGCTAATAGCAGCAGCTTGCAGTACCCAGGTTGACCAACTTGAGATTCTCAATGAGGGGGCAACAAAGAGCTAGCCTGCAACGTCGCTTCCTAGAGTAGCTCAAACTCATGTTATGTCTTGAAAATCTCCCCCATGAGACGTCATCTTAGTCACTAAAATTGACTTACTTGGCTTCAAATGCGCTATTGAGTCTTTACATAGGAATGAATGGTGTCACGTGATCTATGGCTTTGACCATTCATATACAGTCCATGGCTCACACACGCACACATACACATGTACCACATTGAGCCTCCTTTGCAAATATTATACTCTTTAATTGTGTGTGTGTGTGTGTGTGTATGTGTGTGTGTGTGTGTGTGTGTGTGTGTGTGTGTGTGTGTGTGTGTGTGTGTGTGTGTGGTGTGTGTGTGTGTGTTTATGATGACTGTCTTCCTGATAATTGCCCCTATTTATGCTGATGGTCTGACCCAATGTTCTCCCCCCCTCTATCCCCACCAGGTCAGAAAGGTGAGCCCAGCAAAAGAGTGGCTTACCAGGGAGTCCCAGGCCCACCAGGACAGATGGGGCTGCCTGGGTTACAGGGCCCCCCAGGTGAGCAACCCAAATGGGGCCCTAACCACAGCATGAGAGGGGTGGCTGGAGGTCTATACTATGCTGAGCTTGGTGGCATTTCCAAACCAATATGCTTTGTTACAATGGTTAAACGGAGCAAATCATCTTTGGTTCCAGGCTAGAACTGAAATGCCACCAAACTCTGTGTTGTGTGGAGCCACTCCGACCCAAATTGAAGTTTTGCTTTTAGTAGCTTTACTGCCATTAGCAACTGACAAAGACCGTTATGGTCAAAACATGATAGGAAATAATCATTGAGTTGAGTTTGTCTACATAGGTCCTCGTGGTAGTGCTGGTTTACAAGGAGTAGATGGTTACCAGGGGGAGAAAGGAGACAGTGGTGGATTCTCCACCCTGGGAGGACGAGGACCCACTGGACCGAAAGGTGAGTCATGCATACATCTCTTTTAAATATACATTTTACATTGTATTATTTTCAAGCTTTTTCCCATATTTTACATCCAGTTACTTGTGAATGTATTTGTGTGTGCATTTGTTAGTTGGATTAGTTTTTCTGTCTGTCTCATAGGTGACAAAGGGCACCCGGGACCCCCAGGTACCTCTGGTAGCGGCTCTCCTGGACGACCCGGCACATTGGGAATCCCTGGGGAACCAGGGTCAAAGGTCAGTACTGAACACCGAACCTGCCATGTTTGTCTGTCAATCTATGTCTGTCTATATGTCTGTCATTACCCATCCATCCCCCCATCGTTCCATCCTTTCATCCATCTAGCCTTCCAAATTCCCTCAGTCGTTCCATCCATCCCGCTAACCATTATGCATCCTTCCATCTACTTTCAGGGTGATGTTGGGTTTGGGGCCCCAGCTCCAGTCGGCCCTAAAGGTTTCCAAGGTGGTGTTGGGGCCCGGGGACCTCCAGGAGACCCAGGGCTACTGGGACGACCAGGGAATCCAGGACCAATAGGCCTCAATGGGTCACCAGGCCCCAAAGGTACTTAATGTACACACAGATGGACACAGAGATAGGACAGGCAGACAGACTCAGACACGGGATGGGCATGGGACACACACACACAGATACAGAAGTGGGACACACCGACATTTTGCTAACTCCATTTCTATCACACACTTCACTTAAGCTCTCTGAACGAATTCATCCACACTCAACAGCATACACACAGATGCATTTAGGTGCATATAGGTGCATATACTCTAAAAGCAGTTATGGCCTTGTCTGTTTGTAGGAAGTAAAGGTGGAGTAGGTTCCCAAGGACCACCTGGTTACGCACATACTGACTGTACAGGAGCCACAACCGGAACACCTGGTTCACCAGGCAGACCCGGACCTCCAGGTGAGCCCGTGGAGCCTGCTAATGTCCCCACACCATGTCAGAAAATACATATCTCTTCTAGGCATCTCACTCAGTTTCTTTCATTCTTGATTATTCTTATGTGGCTTCTTCCCTTTGTCTTCTCTCTTCCTTCTCTTTTACCACTGGGCGCACCATGTCATTTCAATATGGATAATTGGGTAATATTTGGTTGAGACGTTGATCAATCAGATTACAATCTATATTCACCCACTCAAAAAGACAGCCAAAAGATAGTTGAATTTCCAATGTGTTATCACTATGCTTTCAAACATCTAAAAGCACAACCAAATTCCAATGGGAAACAATGTCAGATTTTTGGTTAAATTGTCACCCAAATGTCTATCACTGCGATTTCAACCATTTTTAAAGCACAGCAAAGTTCAAATGGGAATACTTGTCAGATACTTTCTTTATATGACAGATTGTGTTATCGCTGTGCTTAATCTAATAGCAGAACCAAATGACTTCGATTACAATTGAGATTACATTAAAAGTACACGATGCAAGTGATCAGATTATTACAGCAAGTGTGAAGATCTTGTGCTTCTCTAATAACTAATTTCTGTGTTCTATTCATGTGCTTTTCTATTAACCGTTTTCTGTGATCATGCAAGTGACTGACTGTACAAATCCTCACTGTCAGTGTCAAGGTCTCAGCTTAGAGAGAAAAAGCCTTGTGAGGTATTGGTCTGTCACATGTTATGAACCAGTATTGGTCAGTCACATGAATGAAACAAAACAGTAATGATGAATTAATTATGCTAAATCATGTAAATATAACTTGTCTGTGTATAGCTGTATATAAGACAACTGCTGGGACTGCCCCAGCAGAGCCCCTGATTGACGTGTTGTCACGGGCGTCATAAGGATTAGACCAAAACGCAGAGGGAACGTGTATACTCATCTTCTTTATTTTTATTAAAAGAAGGAAAAACAAAAGAAACACGTATACAAAACAACAAACGCCACTAAACAGTCCTGTCAGGTGCACAGACACAAAACAGGAGACAACTACCCACAAAACCCATAGAAAAAACACCCCTCTTAAATGAGTCCTTCAATTAGAAGCAACGAGGAGCAGCTGCTTCCAATTGAAGGTCAACCCCATTAACTAAACATAGAAATAGAAAGACTAGAACTAACATAGAAATAAACTAACAAGAACATAGCCCAACAAACCCCGAAACACTCTAAACAAACACCCCTCTTACATAGGAACATAGCCCAACAAACCCCGAACCACGTAAAACAAACACCCCCTGCCACGTCCTGACCAAACTACAATAACAAATAACCCCTTTACTGGTCAGGACGTGACATGTGTACTATGGTGCATTGAGTTGGTTGGAACCTCTCCAGCGTGCTGATAATAAAGGATGATTAATTTAAGATTGACTTCGAGTGTCCCTGGTGGTAATTTCCACGACATGGTGTTGAATTTGCAAAACAATCTCCACAGACCTGGGATGACCTATGCATGCTATTTTGAACATGCATGCTTTATATGATTACATCAGAAGAAATGTATAGTTAGTGACCTTAAAATGAGTAACACATCAATGGTCACATTTTAAGGTTTAATGTTACATTAGTTTGTTTGTAAGATCGCCTTAAATTTAGCCTGGTCACTATACTATGAAAGTAATATTTAATTGTGTTTGGTTGACAAATGCAACTAAATATAATTATTTAACGGGGATTTATCTACTGCTTGGATAGTTCCACCTGTGCCACTGACTAATTCATTCCAGTGTCTCTACAAGTTAATCATTTATGTTGGATTCACGTTTCCATCTCAACCAAAACTCTGTTCAAAAAATTGGATGAAATCAAACTTTAAATGCACTTTAAAAAGTTTGATCGGATTTAGTCCTATTCTTTAACTTAGATTTTTGGTTGAGAGAGAGAGACGTATATCCAACATCATTTATTCACTGTAGACAAAAGGGAATTGAAGCCAGACTAAATCAGTGGCACAGATGAAACTATCCAAGCAGAAGAAACATCTCCTTCAAATGTTGATATCTGGTTGTATTGACAACCAAACATAATTCTATCAGGTATCAAAGTAAGACCCAGATGCAGACTGTCGAAGTAACAATATTTATTGTTCCAACGGGGACAAGCAGAAGACAGGTCAAGGCAGGCAGAGGTTGGTAATCCAGAGGATGGCAGAGGTACCGGTCGGCGTAGGTTCAGGGTCGGGGGCAGGCAGAGTGGTCAGGCAGGCGGGCACAGAGTCCAGAAAACAGGCAAGGGTCAAAACCGGGAGGACTAGCAAAGAGAAATAGAAAGCAGGAGCAAGGGAAAACCGCTGGTAGACTTGAAAACATACAAGACGAACTGGCCCAGAGAGACAGGAAACACAGGGATAAATACACAGGAGAAAACAAGCGACACCTGGAGGGGGTGGAGACAATAACGAGACAGATGAAACAGATCAGGGGGTGACAAATTCAACATCACTACATTTTAAATCAACCAGAGCTTGACATCCTAGTCCTATTGTATTGTCTATTTGTAGTTGAATTCTGGGTTGAAATGAAACAATAGCTGTTGATGACTGCAGATGCTATATAGCATCAAATGTTATATAGCTAAATAGCATCATTGATGAAAAGAGTGATCAAGTATGGTTACATTTAATTTGCTCTGTTAAAGCTACCCTTTGGAATGACTTCAATAGCAACAGTAAATCTGTTTAGTTTTTAAGTAGAGATCTCTCAACAATCATTCTCACAATAGAACATTGATAATAGTAATTGACAAATATCATAATTTAGCAGGGCTAGACTGGATTAAAACCCTGGATAGGAGACCAAAGGTTGCCCAGACTATAGTTTTTTTTTTGATAGTGGATATAACGTTGAAGATCTGACATTGTTTTAAAGGTACAAATTCAACATATTTTATTCAAGCTTTTTCTATGTTTAAATTTGGTTAGCATGATGACAATCCTGTGGTTGAAATTTCACCCTCAAAACAACAGTTTACGTTGATTACTTTAAAAAAAAAACAATGTCTATTCCATGTAGATTCCACGTCACAATACGTTGACAAATTACATTGTTTGGCTCTCATCCACTAATAGACCACTGTCCCTCCCCTCACCCAGGTTTAAATGGACAGACGGGTGCGCTTGGGGCCCCTGGCGCTCCAGGTTTTGGACGTTCAGGCCCGGCTGGTGACCCTGGGCCCCCTGGGGTCTCCGGACCCGGAGTGCAGGGACTAGATGGACAGAAGGGAGGCAGAGGGAGAGATGGGTTAACAGGCCCACCAGGTACATTAACAGAACGGACACATTCAACACATTGGTAACACTTCAAAGCTAACAGATATAATATGCTAAGGTATGTTATAAGCACGTATGAGCATTTATATTATACTGTCTTATTATAAGGATTAGCAAAGTTACAGTGGTCTCAAATTAAAGAATGTTCTTGTCTATGTATTGTCTGTCCCTGTTTGTTGTATGTGTCTGATGCATCCCCATAGCCCTAAAAGGAAATGCACCTAGGGGACAAATGTGACTGGTTACAGGATCCTAGGCTTATTGTAATTTTTGACAAAAACTGTTCTTTACACTTTATAAAAGTACAATCGGAGCTTCAAAATGGTATATCGTACACTGCAATTTGAGAAAGTAATGGGAAAGTAATGTTTTATAAACTGAACTAAAATATATACGCAACATGCAACAATTTCAAAGATTTTACTGAGTTACAGTTCATATAAGGAAATCAGTCAATTGAAATAAATTCATTAGGCCCTAATCTATGGATTTCACATGACTGGGAATACAGATATGCATCTGTTGGCTCACAAATACCTTTTTTTTTTTTTTTTTTAAAGGTAGGGGCATGGATCAGAATACCAGTCAGTATCTGGTGTGATCACCATTTGCCTCATACAGCTCGGCACATCTCCTTTGCATTGGGTTGATCAGGCTGTTGATTTGTGGCCTGTGGAATGTTGTCCCAATCCTCTTCAATGGCTGTGTAAAATTGATGGATGTTGGTGGGAACTGGAACACGCTGTCGTACAGCATCCTAAACATGCTCAATGGGTGACATGTCTGGTGAGGATGCAGGCCAGGGAAGAACTGGGAAATGTTCAGCTTCCAAGAAATGTGTACAGATCCTTGCGGTATGGGGCTGTGCATACTGAAACATGAGGTGATGGCGGCAGATGAACGGCACGACAATGGGCCTCAGGATCTCATCACGTTATCTCTGTGCATTCTAATTGACATCAATAAAATGCAATTGTGTTCATTGTCCGTAGCTTATGCCTGCCCATGCATAACCCCACCACCATGGGGCAATCTGTTCACAACGTTGGCATCAGCTAACCGCTCGCCCACACGGTGCCATGCACGCTGTCTGCCATCTGCCTGGTACAGTTGAAACCGGGATTCATCCGTGAAGATCACACTTCTCCAGTGTGCCAGTGGCCATCGAAGGTGAGCATTTGCCCACTGAAAGTCCTGAGGTGGTCCTGAGCTAGCGTGGTTACACGTGTTCTGCGGATGTGAGGCCGGATTGACGTACTGCCAAATTCTTTAAAACTACATTGGAAGCGGTTTATGGTAGTGAAAGGAACATGACATTTTCTGGTAACAGCTCTGGCGGACATTCCTGCAGTTAGCATGCCAATTGCGTGCTCCCTCAAAACTTGAGAAATCTGTGGCATTGTGTTGTGTGGCAAAACTGCTAGTTTTAGAGTGGCCCTTTATTGTCCCCAGCACAAGGGCTCCTGAGTGGCTTAGTGGTCTAAGGCACTGCATCTCAGTGCTAGAGGTGTAACTACAGACACCCTGGTTTGAATCCAGGCTGTATCACATCTGGCCGTGATTGGGAGTCACATAGGGCGGCGCACAATTGGCCCAGCGTCGTCTGGGTTTGGCTTGTGTTGGCTGTCATTGTAAATAAGAATTTGTTCTTAACTGACTTGCCTAGTTAAAGGTTCAATTTAGAAAAATCCACACCTGTCAGGTGGATTATTTTGGCAAGGAGAAGTGGTCACTAACAGGGATGTAAACAAAATTGGAGAGAAATAATATTTTGTGCGTATGGAACATTTCTGGGATCTTTTATTTCGGCTCATGAAACATGGGACCAACAATGTTGCGTTTAGATTTTTGTTCTGTGTATGAGGCGACAGTAGAGAATGTCACCTTTTCATTTAAGGGTATTTTCATCTGTTTTACCTTTTAGAAATGAAAGCATTTTATGTATCTAGTACCCCTATTTGAAGGTGTGAAATTCACTTATTATTGTATTAAAGCAGTCAAAAGTTTAGTATTTGGTCCCGTATTCCTAGCACGCAATGATTACATCAAGCTTGTGACTCTTCAAACTTGTTGGATTAATTTGTAGTTTGTTTCAGATTATGTTGTGGCAAATAGAAATGAATTGCAAATCATTTATTGTATATCACTTTTATTGTAAATAAGAATAGAATATGTTTCTGAGTGCTTCTACATTAATATGGATGCTACCATGATTAAGGATAATCATGAATTAATTGTAAATAATGATGAGGGACAAAGTTAGAGGTATAAATATCATACCCCAAAAAAGCATTTAAAAAAAAAAAATCAAACAGCCCTCCTGTGAAATATTATCTAGTGTCAAACGCATAGAATTCTGTTACCAGTCACAAATAAAGTTGGATTAAATGTAGTCGGCAAAGACATGGACTGTTCCAGTGTCATTACATTTAGTTAGTCTAATGCCTCACAGGGACCTAGGTAATTCATTTTCTACTACTACAGTAGCTGATGCAGTATATGTTACCTACCACAGGTCCTCGAGGTGATCCTGGGCTGGATGGAAGATCTGGATCGGGCCCTGACGGATTCCCTGGATCTGGAGGACATCCCGGCCCCAGAGGTCACACATATGTACAGACACGCCTTAAACACATGGGCGCACACACAGACGCACACTCATGCACACTCACAAGTACAATATATACTGTAAAACACAATGATGATAAAGGTGATAATGATGATGCTGATATACAGTATAAGGATTATTATGCTGTGTGTTTCTGGGCAGGGTCGGATGGCCGTGATGGGGATAAAGGCCATAGAGGTGTACCAGGCCCTGTGGGGGACAATGGAACCCCAGGCCCTTCTGGACCAGCACCTATCACAGACTTATATGGGCTCCCAGGGGACCCTGGAAAGCTTGGTGAGCACCATAGAGACTCTGCGATCAATTCAATCAAACCCACAATGCAGTATTTATGCCGTTTGTGTAAAAAGCTACTTCTACTACTACAATGAGGTATACTCAGCTCACCGGTACAGTGGGCAGATGTTTCCAGTTGTCAGAGTGCAAATACATAAGGACACTGTGCAAAAAAATACTATGACAGGTTCCATTTGAATCACGGACCAAAACATGTAATCAAATATTGTGAGTAATATGGTCATTTAATGTGGATTATCTGTTGTACAATAGGTCTGCTTGGTTTTTCTGGTGCAAGAGGAGACCCTGGATATCCTGGACCAAAAGGCATTGATGGGAGGGATGGTGACCCAGGAAAACATGGGCCTAGAGGTGTGTGCACGCGCGCGAGCGTGTGAAAAGGACATGTCCTGCTTTGTGGTGGTGACTGTTTTGATTGGGTTATTTTGCCTAAAAACCATTAGGCCTACCTATACAGTGGGGGAAAAAAGTATTTGATCCCCTGCTGATTTTGTACGTTTGCCCACTTCCAAAAAAATCATCAGTCTATAATTTTAATGGTAGGTTTATATGAACAGTGAGAGACAGAATAACAACAACAAAAATCCAGAAAAACGCATGTCAAAAATGTTATAAAATGATTTCCATTTTAATGAGGGAAATAAGTATTTGACCCCTCTGCAAAACATGACTTAGTACTTGGTGGCAAATCCCTTGTTGGCAATCACAGAGGTCAGACGTTTCTTGTAGTTGGCCACCAGGTTTGCACACATCTCAGGAGGGATTTTGTCCCACTCCTCTTTGCAGATCTTCTCCAAGTCATTAAGGTTTCGAGGCTCGAGTTTGGCAACTCGAACCTTCAGCTCCCTCCACAGATTTTCTATGGGATTAAGGTCTGGAGACTGGCTAGGCCACTCCAGGACCTTAATGTGCTTCTTCTTGAGCTACTCCTTTGTTGCCTTGGCCGTGTGTTTTGGGTCATTGTCATGATGGAATACCCATCCACGACCCATTTTCAATGCCCTGGCTGAGGGAAGGAGGTTCTCACCCAAGATTTGACAGTACATGGCCCCGTCAAATGATGCGGTGAAGTTGTCCTGTCCCCTTAGCAGAAAAACACCCCCAAAGCATAATGTTTCCACCTCCATGTTTGATGGTGGAGATGGTGTTCTTGGGGTCATAGGCAGCATTCCTCCTCCTCCAAACACGGCGAGTTGAGTTGATGCCAAAGAGCTCCATTTTGGTCTCATCTGACCACAACACTTTCACCAGTTGTCCTCTGAATCATTCAGATGTTCATTGGCAAAATTCAGACGGGCATGTATATGTATTCTTGAGCAGGGGGACCTTGCGGGCGTTGCAGGATTTCAGTCCTTCACGGCGTAGTGTGTTACCAATTGTTTTCTTGGTGACAATGGTCCCAGCTGCCTTGAGATCATTGACAAGATCCTCCCGTGTAGTTCTGGGCTGATTCCTTACCGTTCTCATAATCATTGCAACCCCACGAGGTGCGATCTTGCATGGAGCCCCAGGCCGAGGGATATTGACAGTTCTTTTGTGTTTCTTCCATTTGCGAATAATCACACCAAATGTTGTCACCTTCTCACCAAGCTGCTTGGCAATGGTCTTGTAGCCCATTCCAGCCTTACAATCTTGTCCCTGACATCCTTGGAGAGCTCTTTGGTCTTGGCCATGGTGAAGAGTTTGGAATCTGATTGATTGCGTCTGTGAACATGTGTCTTTTTTACAGGTAACAAGCTGCGGTTAGGAGCACTCCCTTTAAGAGTGTGCTCCTAATCTCAGCTCGTTACCTGTATAAAAGACACCTGGGAGCCAGACATTTTTCTGATTGAGAGGGGGTCAAATACTAATTTCCCTCATTAAAATGCAAATCAATTTATAACATTTTTGACATGCGTTTTTTAAAATATTTTTGTTGTTATTCTGTCTCTCACTGTTCAAATAAACCTACCATTAAAATTATAGACTGATCCTTTCTTTGTCAGTGGGCAAACATACAAAATCAGCAGGGGATCAAATACTTTTTTCCTCCACTGTATATGCACTACCGTTCTAAAGATTGGGGTTATTTAGAAATGTCCTTGTTTTTGAAAGAAAAGCTTTAAAAAAATAGTCCATTAAATAACATCAGATTGATCAGAAATACAGTGTAGACATTGTTAATATGGAATATCTACATAGGCGTACAGAGACCCATTATCAGCAACCATCACTCCTGTGTTCCAATGGCACGTTGTGTTAGCTAATCCAAGTTTATCATTTTAAAAGGCTTATTGATCATTAGAAAACGTATTTGCAATCATGTTAGCACAACTGAAAACTGTTGTGCTGATTTAACTTCCCTGGGCTAGGTACCTAGTCAACAGCCAGTGGAATCGCATGGCGCGAAATACAAATACCTCAAAAATGCTATAACCTCAATTTCTCAAACATATAAATTTTTTACACCATTTTAAAGACAAGACTCTCGTTAATCTAACCACATTGTCCGATTTCAAAAAGGCTTTACAGCGAAAGCAAAACATTAGATTATGTCAGGAGAGTACCTTGCCAAAAATAATCACACAGCCATTTTCAAAGCAAGCATATATGTCACAAAAACCAAAACCACAGTTAAATGCAGCACTAACCTTTGATGATCTTCATCAGATGACACTCCTAGGACATTATGTTATACAATACATGCATGTTTTGTTCAATCAAGTTCATATTTATATCAAAAACCAGCTTTTTACATTAGCATGTGATGTTCAGAACTAGCATACCCACCGCAAACTTCCGGTGAATTTACTAAATTACTCACGATTAACGTTCACAAAATACATAACAATTATTTTAAGAATTATAGATACAGAACTCCTTTATGCAATCGCGGTGTCAGATTTTAAAATAGCTTTTCGGCGAAAGTACATTTTGCAATATTCTGAGTACATAGCCCGGCCATCACAGCTAGCTAATTTGACACCCACCAAGTTTGGCCCTCACCAAACTCAGATTTACTATAAGAAAAATTGGATTACCTTTGCTGTTCTTCGTCAGAATGCACTCCCAGGACTTCTACTTCAACAACAAATGTTGTTTTGGTTCCAAATAATCCATAGTTATATCCAAATAGCTCCGTTTTGTTCGTGCGTTCAAGTCACTATCCGAAGGGTGACGCGCGAGCGCATTTCGTAACAAAAAATATCAAAATATTCCATTACCGTACTTCGAAGCATGTCAAAATTTAATAAAAAAAAAAAAAAAATGTATGATATTTTTCTTGTAAAATAGCGATAATATTCCAACCGGGCGACGTTGTATTCATTCAAAGGCTGAAAGAAAAAATTTTAGAATTCTCATGAACGCGCATCTCCAGTGTCTCTGTTCCCAGCCTGACCACTAACAAATACTCCTGCTGTTCTTGTCCCAGAGACAGGAGACACGTCATTCCACTTTCTGGCACCTTCTGAGAGCCAATGGAAGCCTTAGAAAATGTCACGTTACAGCAGAGATGCTGTATTTTCGATAGAGATGCAACAGAAGGATAACAAATGGTCAGACAGGGCACTTCCTGTATGGAATCTTCTCAGGTTGTGGCCTGCCATATGAGTTCTGTTATACTAACAGACACCATTCAAACAGTTTTAGAAACTTTAGAGTGTTTTCTATCCAAATCTACAAATTATATGCATATTCTCGTTTCTGGGCAAGAGTAGTAACCAGTTTAAATCGAGTACGTTTTTTATCCGGCCGTGCAAATACTGCCCCCTAGCCCCAACAATTTAAAGAAGCAATAAAACTGGCCTTCTTTAGACTAGTTGAGTATCTGGAGCATCAGCATTTGTAGGTTCGAATACAGGCTCAAAATGGCCAGAAACAAAAAACTTTCTAATGAAACTCGTCAGTCTATTCTTGTTCTGAGAAATGAAGCTATTCTGGGATGCTGGCCTTCTAGGCAGAGTTCCTCTGTCCAGTGTCTGTGTTATTTTGCCCATCTTAATATTTTATTTTCATTCGCCAGTCTGAGATATGGCTTTTTCTTCTTTCTTTACAACACTGCCTAGGAGGCCAGCATCCCTGAGTCGCCTTTTCACTGTTGACGTTGAGACAGGGGGTTTTGCAGGTGCTATTTCATGAAGCTGCCAGTTGTGGACTTGTGAGGCGTCTGTTTCTCAAACTAGACACTCTAATGTACTTGTCCTCTTGCTCAGTTGTGCACCGGGGCCTCCCACTCCTCTTTCTATTGTGGTTAGAGCCAGTTCACACTGTTCTGTGAAGGGAGTAGTACACTACGAGATCTTCAGTTTCTTGGCAATTTCTCGAATGGAATAGCCTTCATTTCTCAGAACAAGAATAGACTGACGAGTTTCAGAAGAAAGTTATTTATTTCTGGTCATTTTGAGCCTGTAATCAAACCCACAAATGCTGATGCTCCAGATACTCAACTAGTCTAAAGAAGGCCAGTTGTATTGCTTCTTTAATCAGGACAACAGTTTTCAGCTGTGCTAACATAATTGCAAAAGGCTTTTCTAATGATCAATTAGCCTTTTAAAATGATAGACTTGGATTAGCTAACACAACGTGCCATTGGAACACAGGAGTGATGGCTGCTGATAATGGTCCTCTGTACGCATATGTAGATATTCCATAGAAATCTGCCATTTCCAGCTACAGCAGTCATTTACAACATTAGCAATGTCTACACTGTATTTCTGATCAATTTTATATTATTTTAATGGACAAAAAGTGTGCTTTTCTTTCAAAAACAAGGACATTTCTAAGTGACCCCAAACTTTTGAAAGGTAGTGTATGTATGTATGTATGTATGTATGTATGTATGTATGTATGTATGTATGTAGTGTGTGTGTGTGTGTGTGTGTGTGTGTGTGTGTGTGTGTGTGTGTGTGTGTGTGTGTGTGTGTGTGTGTGTGTGTGTGTGTGTGTGTGTATGTATAAGGGTGTTAAGCATCACCAGTGGCTCTGCATGTGAGGAGAGGATATTCTCCACTGCTGGCCGGCTCTCCAGGCACCATAGAATGAGCCTGAAGCCACAGACTGGCCAAACTCGTGTTTCTGAAAATGCTTTCAAAAAATGAATTCAAAGGCAAGAATAAGTCATTTTTCATTGAATTTGTATTTAATTCTAAAAGTAAGTCACAGCCTATATGCGCAATTTATGGACTATAATGATTTAATACAACGAAAATGTTATTTAAATGATGGGCATTTTATGTCCTTACCAGCCTATTATATCGCACTAAACAAATGCTTCACAATGTATTTTTTTGTAGGCTATAGCCTTGAAATAATTGAAATAATATAGCCTAAATAATAATTTTTGGTTCCTTAGGCTCCGTCTGGTTTCTGACCTATTTAGAGTGTTTATATGCTGTAATATGACATGTAGCCTATTTGAAATGATGTTTGCTTCTTACATTCACCTTTTCATGTGTATTCGAATACTTGTCATTTAAATCCATATGGTTTGGTTTCAATACTTAAAAACCAGTTGGTAGGTCCAGGTAGTCACAAAAATAGACAGATGTTGGTTAAATTGTGATTTTAATGAATGGAGCGAATTTGGAGAGGGACTTTTTTTCCCCCCTGTGAGCACGGAGTGGTTTTTAGCAGAGAGTAGGAAAGGACATGGAGCACCAGAGCGGTGAGCAGGATTTCCAACCGCTCAACTCCACTCACATGCTCTGCTCTCAATGATATCACCAGACCTTTACAGTAGAGGTTAATTTATATTGGCTCAACTGAGGACAAAGGTAATGAGTTATATGTACACTGCACAATCATTCTTCTACTTTTGCATGCCTTTGATCCATATGATAAGCTGTTTGCAGGATGAAGTAAGGAGACACGTGTGGAGCCTGGGCATAGTTTTAGTTTGATTGAATAATTGATCTATTTTATTTTATAATTAAAAGTAGTAGGCTGCTCCAGTCGGAGACAACATTGCATACATTAAATATTATCGAGGGTAAAAACAGGATAAAGTCTGAAGGCTTATTTCCATTGTGAACAAGATGGCAGGTGGGCAAGATTGAAATTGCACACGCTGTTCACACAATGTAATACATTTTAAAAACGCACTAAATTAAAAAATATTTATAACATAATCAATAGTACAGCGGTGCCCAGAGGTAAAGCAAAGTTCAGCATTACAGACACACACTCAACCTCCTGTATGTAGACTCAGCACAAGGAGCGGCACGCTATCAATCAAGGTGGTAGTCACTCTATCGATCAAGGATCAAGTGGGAGTGGTAACTGTCCGGAACCTGATTTTCAGAAGTCAGAACCATCAACAAGAGTTCACACAGAGTTCAGCTATACTACATGCTAATGAACACACCGGAACCATAAAGTACAAGAACCGAGTTTAACCGGATACATTTCAAGGGTAAAATTTTGTTAAATAATAATTTAAAATTAGCTTAATAATCTTAAGAATTACTTAAGATGAATAAATCACACTGCTGATACCAGTGGTTAAACATAGTAGAAGGATGACTGTGCAATGTGCACTTAACTCATTATTACCTTTCTCCTGAAAAATAGAAAAGGACATTTTCTAAATAAAATGTGTGTGCTTGCTTGTCTTGGTATATTTATACTTGTGAAATAAATGTTAGTGGGGTTAAACAACATTTGCTGTGGAAGTGGCAATGACTGCAGTAGTCATTTAATTGGTAGTGACTTCAGTAGTAGTAGTAATAGTAGTAACTGTTTTAGTATGATTTCTAACAAGAGTATGTCAGATTTCTAGAGTTTTTTAAAACATTTAGCAAGGACACTAATGACGTATGTACGTTAGGTCCCCCAGGTGATCGTGGAGCCGATGACCTATATTCAGTAGGAGGACCAGGCCCATCTGGACCCAGGGGAGATATTGGGAGCATGGGTTTACCAGGCAACTAACACACACACACAATGACACACACACTCACAGATGTGCACGCACACACACACTCACTCACACACAATCACAACAAAAGGTATTCTTGTATGCTTGGCATACTGCATCGCATACCAGCTTATGATATCATACTGAAAATGGTTCAAATGAATTAAAAGCCAATTCATTCTTTTCTTACTGTTCTTATTGAGTTGTGTCTATGTGATCTCTTAGGTCCCCATGGAATAAAGGGAGTTCTGGGTTACCATGGAGGCCTGGGACAAGATGGTAGACCCGGTCCATACGGGCCTAAAGGAACTAAAGGAGAGCCCAGTTATGCTCAACCAGGCCGCCTAGGACCACCTGGACAAAAGGTGTGTTCAACAAACAGAACCACAGTCTATTACCAGCAATGTAAATCACTGCCACTGTGCAACACAATACTGTAAAACTACAGATACCATTTAAACACCAAGGTGACTGTTACCTGGCTCTGATAACACCCTTCTCTCTCTCTGTCTCTTCTCTTTCTCTTTCTCTCCCCCTTCCTCCCGCCTTCTCTTTAGGGCGAGCCAGCCTTGTCTAACAGCCATGGTTCCAAGGGAGAGAGAGGCTCTCCTGGTTGCGCAGGTCGTCCAGGCTCCCAAGGGCCCACTGGAGCCAATGGAGACCCAGGACATCATGGACATCATGGTTACTACCACTGAAATACTAGTAATGATAGTTATGATAGATGATCATGAGGATGATGTTTTCTTTCTTTCCATCTTTCTTTCTGTGATCCAGGACCCCTAGGTCCTGCAGGGCCACCTGGTACCGATGGTCCTCCAGGCCCCCCAGGACCCACTCCGTCATATGGAGCTCCAGGTCAGAACATCACTAAGGTTTATTCAGGAAATACTGTATATCAATGAAAATAAAGTATGTGTATATTTTTATGTCTCTATGACTTGTGTGTATATGTTTTTGGGGTGTCTGACCATATCCTCTTTCATAGGACAACCAGGGTTACCTGGCCCTCCTGGTCCCTGTGGTCCTAAAGGTAACCAGGGGAGCGATGGCATTCCTGGACCTGCTGGTCAGAAGGGAGAGACATGTAAGACAGACACCTTGACTTCAACTTGCGTTGTGTTTATATCTATACTTCTTGCCCCATGCATATGTAATAATTTGACATTTTGTGGATATAATATATCTTCTGTGCTCTCTCTAGTGATTGTGGGGTTGACTCCTGGCCTACGTGGAGAGAATGGACAGCCAGGTGAGTCTCAGACTGATGACATCATTCCTATACCTTCAGACATGTACCACTGGCTCAACATTGGATTTGTTATCGGCTAAACTCATGTTATTAATTAGAATTGGTTCTGTAATATACTTGATTTAAGTTATTATCGGTTCCGTTCATGGCTAAAATGGTTTGTTTTCTGTTTCCCTATAGGTCCAAAGGGAGATGTGGGTTTTCCTGGCCCCACCATTTTGGGGCCCCCAGGGTTTACTGGAGACCAAGGCATTGAAGGACCCCAAGGTCCTCGTGGTGAGCCGGGGCTTGGAGCCGTTTGTCTCAAAGGGCTGAAAGGAAACACTGGTCCTCATGGCAGACCTGGAAGCCCTGGTGAGGACGCGCTGTTCTTCGTGGCTTTGAACACTAACTCTGTCACTGATTAGCTCCATACCTGAATCTAATTGAAACCGTGTCAGTTGTGCTGACACAAACTCTCCCCTTGAATCAAATTCAACCTCTATCCTTGACTCTGTAGGCCTATAGTCTATAGGCCGGATTCCCAGACACAGATTAAGCCTACTTCTGGACAGTACAGAGAATGAAGTGCTTCTCAGTCAATGACTAGGTTCAGACTCATTATGAACAACTGTCCCTGATTCACTCACACTATTGGTTAGTTTTAACTCACTCATTCAAACTCTTCAAACTCTTATTCCTCCTGACTAACCAAAACTCAATAGTTATGACTTAGTAAGTCAAACTCTATCTCTGACTCTAACTCAACCTCTCCCTTATTCCCACCGGCCCTGAATGCTGCTCTACCAAAACTTGCCTCTGACTGAAATTATGACACATTTTGCGTCTTTCTGTCTGCAGGGCAACAGGGTCCACGGGGACAGCCAGGGTCTGGAGGTTATGGATATAAAGGGGACAGGGGAGACACAGGCTCTCCAGGGGGCAGAGGCTTTGACGGGCCCAGAGGGGACCCAGGGCTTCCAGGGCCATGGGTGAGTCACTCCATTGAAGAGTACAAGACCAACTAAATGTTGTTTACGTTTTGGAATATCCCTTGAACACTGGAAAATATAGGTGTTATAAGTAATTATATGTATAATTTGAAGTCTTGAATTAGTGCTTGAATTGCTTTCTACCCCCTAGGGACCAAGAGCCATCCCTGGACCTCCAGGACCAATAGGTGACCCAGGTCACCCTGGACCCCCAGGATTCCCCGGTAATCTTATTACATCGACAGCAATCCTCTGCATTGTAATTTTTTATTTACAAAAACAAATCTGTCATTACACCATAGTATTGAGTGTGGCCAGGAGTTTATCCTGACCATGAAGAACTCTGGGTTCTAGTTCTAAGGCAACGAGTTTCCCCTAGTAAGGTCACATGCTCTGGAAAAACTCCTGTGCCTCCTGTTAATGTGTGCCATGTGTTGTAGCCATCAAAACGTCATCCCTAGGTTTTTTTAGTTATGACAAGCTAGATAGTGTGTGATGTGTGTGTAGGAAATGTGTTTGGTTTGTTTCAATTGAGATATTTTGACCACAAGTCTGATACCACTATGATGACACCAAATGTGTTTGATGGATCCTTTTGGCCTTCTTCTAATGCATCTTAAGGGGAAAGTAATCCAAAAAGTAATTTGATTAAGTTACTGAGTTTGTGTAATCCAAAAGTTATGATTACTGATTACAATTTTGGACGTGTGCTTGTAACTGTGAAGTATTACATTTTGAAAGTAACCTTACCCAACCATGTGTGTGGTGCAGTTGGTGATTGAGTGTATCTTGATGAACTGTGTTGTTTTAGGTGAGACGGGTGATCCTAGTTATAACCCCGGCACGAAAGGACCAAATGGGGCCAAAGGCTGGCCAGGACCACCAGGTCAATATTTAACACTCAACATTAAACACTAACAACTCAACATTTAACACTGAAATCTGTACATTTAACACTGAAAATTCAACACTGAAAACCCTGGGTCAATATTGAATTCATCAACGCATCCTAACTCTCAACGGTATCTTGAGCAGAATTTATTCTCAAGTGGTTAGTCAAAAACGAATCAAAGGTTTTTTTCATGCACATCTACAGGTCGTCCAGGACTTGACGTGTCTGGACAAGTGAGATTCCATCAAGGGGATCCAGGCCGACTTGGTCACCCCGGGAACCAAGGATTTCCAGGTCCAATTGGGCCGCCAGGACGGCCAGGATTTGCAGGTTCAGTATCCTTTTATCATCTACAACTACAAGCCACATGGTCAGGCCAACCATGATTCACTTCAACCAAATATCATATTCTTTCTTACTAATGAAAATGTCTATGGGAAGGAGTGAATGCAACCTATGCCATGTCTTAGCCTGTGGTGACTGGCATGCTAACATTAGCACAATGGGTCTCAATAGCTCTTACTTTAGCTTTGGCTAACTAAATTGCTTGCCAAAAACAAGTTTTCCCTCTCACTGCCAGGCCCCACAGGCCCTAAGGGTCAGCATGGACACAGCCCTCCAGGCCTGCCTGGGTTCCCTGGACGCAAGGGAGACAAGGGATCACCAGGACGGACAGGTATTTATATAAATGTGTGTGGCAGTGATCTTGTTGAACATGAGGCGAACAGTTGGAAAACATGTCTTTTATCTAAGTGTTTTTGCTCTGGCAGGGCCGGTGGGCTACCAAGGGTCTCCGGGTCAGAAGGGTTCTCGTGGCCCGTGGGGCTCCAGCACGGCAGGCCTGGCTGACAGTTTCCTGCTGGCCCGACACAGCCAGACGATCAGAGTGCCTGACTGCCCCAGAGGTACCACCCTCATCTACTCTGGATACTCTCTGCTCTTCATCAATGGCAATGAGAGAGCCCACGGACAAGACCTAGGTAAAGAGCATGGAGACACACATTAATACTAATGAGGCACACACACACACTGCTCAACACAAAACACTCACCAAACGCAGAGCGGTTGTATTCATAGGTTGCACCGCCGTCACTCGGCGGTGCCATTGGTCTGAATGTTCTCAAGCTGACCTCTGCCAGCGGCGCAACAGTGGTGCTCTAAAGTCATGATAAGCCCAGTCATTCTGGGCAGAGTGTCTAAATTACACTATAGTGCCTGGAAATACAATGACATTGCTAAAGTAGTCAAATATTTAGTAGGAAGCAGCATTATCATGTTATCAAATTTACTTTAGACAGATGACAATGTTGTCATTAGCTAGCAAAGTTTTTTTAAAGGCTAGCGATGCTAGGGATGACAAAATGTTTTACTACTAATTATTTGCCTCCTTTTGAATGTCATTGTATTTCCAAGCCAAGATTTTGATGAAATCTTCATTAGCGCTCATAGACGATGTATTGAATAGAATGCTCAGTCGGGCATCAGCCAAAAACGAAAGTTCAAAACAATATTGTGACGAAACATGCAACCCATGAATAGGTGTAAGTTAACAATATGGTGAAATTCTTACAAAGCATATCAAAAGGCAGTGTGGGGCTAATACCATGTTGGTTAATACCTAACTCATCCAATCATCTCAGATCTAGAGGGTACAGGTCGATTTGGGATTGAGCAAATTAGTTTCTAAAACTGTCATGTTAACTCGGTGCTCTTACTTTTCCTGTTAATTTGACATTGTCTGTCTTTGATGACCTCACCACTGTCCCCCCCCAGGCTCCATGGGCAGCTGCCTACCACGTTTCTCCACCATGCCCTTCCTGTTCTGTGACACGGACAACACCTGTCGCTACGCCGCCCGCAACGACTACTCCTATTGGCTGTCGACGGAGAAGCCCATGCCGCGCAGCATGGACCTAATCAGAGGAGATGAGATAGGGAGCTACATCAGCAGGTACACAGCCCTGGGAGGAGGGACACACACACACACACATGCACGCACGCAAGCAGTCACACGTGCGCAGTCACACGTGCAAGCTTACACACATATACTTGCAGGCTAATAAAATACAGGGTTTCTACAGTTTGCACTCTTTATTTTGGAACACATTTTAACATGTTGCACAGAAATGACTCTACGCTACACTTGTTGGTGGTATGTGATTTAGGTGTTCAGTGTGTGAGGGCAGCTCCAATGCCATCGCCATCCACAGCCAGACCACCCAGACCCCAGACTGTCCTCGTGACTGGGAATCCCTCTGGACTGGATACTCCTTTGTCATGGTAACAACCTGCTCCATATGTTATATCGAGATACTGTTTAATATCTGTACCTGCAGTGCCTTCAGAAAGCATCCATGCCACTTGACTTATTCAACATTTTGTTGTGTTACAGCCTGAATTCAAAACAGATTAAATCATTATTTTTCTCTCACCCATCTACACACAATACCCCATAATGACAAAGTGAAATCACATTTTTAGAAATGTTTGCACATTTATTGAAAATGAAATACATAAATATACATTTACATAAATATTCACACCCCTGAGTCAATACTTTGTAGAAGCACCTTTGACGGCGATTACAGCTTTGAGTCGCCTTGGGTATTGTCTGTATCAGCTTTGCACATCTGGATTTGTGGTTGAATGATATTGATATGAATGATAATGCTGCAAATTAAACATCATAGTAGGAGCATAATGTTGCACACTCCATTGTGACATAATTCAAAACTCAGTGTAACTTACTCTACTTTACCTTCTCTATACTTCTCTCCTCCTCACTTCTGCCCCATCCTGCCCTTCATCGTGTCATCTCTATCCTCTGTCCCTTTCTCCTCATCTCTGCTTGTTTTCTATACTCCTCTCCTCCTTTCCATACCCCCATTGCTCCTCCTCTCTCTTCTTCCCAGCAAACGGGTGCGGGTGCTGAGGGGTCGGGGCAGCCGCTAGTCTCCCCAGGCTCGTGCCTGGAACACTTCCGCCAGGTCCCCTTCATCGAGTGCCACGGCCGGGGAACCTGCAACTACTTCCCAGACTCCTACAGCTACTGGCTGGCCTCACTCGACCCGAATCGCATGTTCAGGTTAGAATCATCACATCAGAGATCGATTCAGTGTCTATACAATACGATCAGTGGTGTAGTAAAAGAAATGCATAGAAGATATAGGGAGCGTTACTTTATTCACCGCGAACGGTGATTAGCGTTTAGCCACCATTTTTTTTCCCACTGTATACAATACTATACTGTTCAAATCAAGCTTTATTTTGAGTGCTCTTTTTTAGCTTTGCTTTTCAGTAGTCGTTCAGTTTTTATTGTTATTCTTTCGTTTTTTTATCCTCTTATGTTTGTTGTGTAGTAAATATTTCTGTTTTTATTTTCATTGTTCTCGTTCGTTTTATCCTGTCATGCAGATTGTGTTGCATTCCATGTCTGAAGTATGTTGTATAAATAAAGCTTGATTTGACTTGACTTGGCCACATACGGGGATGTTTTCTTTTCAATGCCTGTACAGCATTGTCTTTTATCAACTAGTTATTTATGTTTTGTGACAGTGTTAAATATCATTCTAATACTTTTAGGGTAGTTTAGGTAATTCTGCCTCTATAGGTTCTGTCTGGCCTTACCTATACACCATACTAAACTCCTCTTCTTTGATCTCATCCCCTGCAGTAAGCCTGTGCCCCAGACTGTGAAGGGACGTCTTCTAGAGAATGTCATCAGTCGCTGCCGCGTCTGCAGGAAACCCTATTGAACATTGCCAGGGGCCGGAACAAGAGTTGGGTAAATTACCATCGAGAGGAGGGTCTAAGGAGATTGACTGGCCTATGGGATGTGACAGGTAGTGTAGGTCAGTGGTCAGTAGCACTTTATTTTATGGTACTGTTTCCACTATTATTTAATAGGAGTTTATTTGCTAACAACAGGTACTTTCTGGTATTTTCTTCAAGAATTCCCAACACTTTGTAACTACCTGGTATTGAATGGTGCTTAGTAGTGCTTGTTTTAATGAATCCCAAATAAGTAATGGCATATGTTATTGATGTGAAATTACCATAACATTACCTTGTTATTTTCTATACTGTAAAATAAAGTGCTACCCTCACTCCGGATGTGGAGCGGTTTTGATTGTTTTTGTGCGCGATCACCTTGTCCTCAGCCATCAGCCATGTTTCTAAGGAACTGTGTGGTTAGAGTATGTCTGAAAGAACACCTCATTATAAAGACATTACAATATGATTATTATCCCATTATTGTTAAAATCCCATCAAAGTAACGGTTCATTTTGCACTGACTGAGGCTGTATGCAGGGTAATACACTACCACCACAGGCCACCACACATGGTATCCAACAGACCTTGGTTCAAATAGCATTGGTTTTCTTTGAAATGACTTTAGCTGAGAGTGGTAGAGCCTGCCTGGACTGCCAGATGGCAGGGTTTGCACTTTTGGGACTATTCCATCCGTTCGATTTTACCAGACAAGCTCAATTAAGTTTTTTGAAACTGTCTAATACTATTTTAACCCATGTCTGGTACCAAGTCCAACATACATGGCTGACCAGAGAGACTACTCATTACCTCCATATGGGGGTATTCAGACAGTAGCTTGATTGGTGTGGTTAATGACACAGGAAATATACTTGACTTCATAACACTGTCATTCAGACTGACATAAAATATGTAATTCAGACTGAGATAATTACAGTATGTCGTTAAAGCTAGAATCCTTAATTGAAACCATAACAAAGCGGTCACCCCAGCTCTGTTTTGGTAAAAAGCTGAGGGATGGGCCTGGATAAATGTAACCACTCTCAAATGAATAGACAGAGCTATGGATGCATCACTGATATCAACATTCTAGTTTTAGCCATATTTTGAAGCTATACACTCATAGAAGTAAAGGTGCCTGGAAGAACCTTTTTGGGGTTCTAAAAATTGCCACACTGTTGGAACCTTTCCCGTTCAAAAAGGGTTCCTTGAGGAACCCTTGTGTATGTTTTCAAACCGGAACCTTTTTGTGATGGAGGGGTTCTATTTTTTCCCCCTTTTTAATCACATATTGTAGAGGTGGCAGCCTAACAGAACATTGAAGGCGTGGCTTACTGGAAGTGTGGCTTTCAGGTACTTCTTTCAGACCATCGGTTGGAGTAAATGTCATTCCTGTTCAGGTTAAGTTTGTACACTGCGACAAAAAAGTCCTTGAATATTTATGCATATTACATATTCTAATAATAACATTGCTTATTTAGTACAGTAATAAAGTGCTAACTAACCCGCATTTGGCGTCTTTTTGTTTTCATGTGATGTTTTATCAACTGTACTTGATCATCAGTGTTTAATCATAGCAATTAAATTGTGGAGCTATGGACTCATCCTAGTACTTTGAAGTATATTTTCAAGCACAAATAGACTCAGCTATGACAACGCTGTAGGCAGGGGTATCCAGTACTATAGTAGACAGTTCCTGCTACTTACACGGGTGGGCAACTCCAGTCCTCGAGGGCCTGATTTGTGTCACACTTTTTCTCCATCCATAGCAAACACAGTTGATTAATCAAATTGCATTCCAAATTGAAGATGACACCAATCAGGCCCTCGGGGACTGGAATTGCCCACCCCTGTAAACTACAATGTAATTCCAAAACGCTGGAAAGCCCATTGGTGGATTTAATTCCAGACTTCCTGAAAGCGAATCACAAGACAACTTTCAAACGCAAACAAGGGAAATGCGGTGGGATGCAGTGGTGATTGAAAGCAATGAGGAATAAACTTCCCTTGCCGACTACTCTGCCAATCAACGCCCAATCCTTGAAGGGGAAATTGGACGAGCTGACGGCTAACCTGTGCTACCTGCATGAGTACCGGGACACCTACATCCTGGCAATCACTAAGAGCTGGCTGTATCATCGGGTGAATAACAGCGAAGTGGAGCCAGCTGGTTTCACTATGATCAGACAGGAGTGAGACCCTACTACTAGTGGAAAACGTCACGGTGGTGGTGTCTGTTTACGTATCAGGGACCAGACTGTCTGTGTCCCTACAATCCTATTTACCTGCCCTGTGAGTTCCCACAATTGTTTTGCAACTATAGATGTCTGGACTAGGTGTTACGTTCGTCTGAAGGATGAGACCAAGGTGCAGCGTGGCAGGCGAACATTTTATCTTTATTTAAATGAACACCGTCAAAACAACAAAAGACAAAAACTAACTTAAAGTTCTGCAGGCTTCAAAGCAGCTATACAAAACAAGATCCCACAAAATCACAGAGGGAAAAAGCTGCCTAAATATGATCCCCAATCAGAGACAATGAAAGACAGCTGCCTCTGATTGGGAACCATATCAGGCCAACATAGAAATAAAAAAACATAGATTTACATCATCTTGAATACCCACCCAAATCACACCCTGACCTAACCAAATAGAGAAATAAAAAGGCTCTCTACAGTCAGGGCGTGACAGTACCCCCCCCAACGGTGCGGACTCCAGCCGCAAAACCTGACTCAATAGGGGAGGGTCCGGATGGGCATCTAGCCTTGGCTCCGGTGCAGGACGTAGACCCCGCTCTGCTTGCAGATCCACAGACCGCCGCCGGAGACTCTGGACCGCAGACCGCCGCCGGAGACTCTGGACCGCAGAAAGCCTTTTTAGAGAGCCTTTTTATTTCTCTATTTGGTTAGGTCAGGGTGTGATTTGGGTGGGCATTCTACCTTATGTATTTCTATGTTGGCCTGATATGGTTCCCAATCAGAGGCAGCTGTCTTTCATTGTCTCTGATTGGGGATCACATTTAGGCAGCCTTTTCCCACTGGGTTTTTGTATAGCTACTGAAGCCTGCAGAACTTTACGTTCGTTTCTTTTGTATTTTGTTGTTTTGACGTGTTCATTTTAATAAAGGAAAAAATGTTCGCCTACCATGCTGCACCTTGGTCTCATCCTTCAGACGAACGTAACACTAGGCATATATTGTCATTGAGGGATGAAATGAGTAGCCTATGAATACATCAAAATAACTTTCTTTTATTTAATTCGTAACCTGTTGTAGAAAAGCAATTGTACACTCGAGGTTGTGCTGATCTACGTTACTCTGCTCCTCCTCGTACTAAACCTATGACCACTGCACAGACATGCTAAAAAAGTTGTTTAACAAGCCCTCTCGTGTACAATTGCTTTATTACATACCGTACATCCTAAAGCAAACACAGCCAAAGCTTCAAATATAAAGGATGGTTTATTGTACATGGAACTGTTATGCTTGAACGTTAACAAAACACTTTGTTTAGAATATCTACATAAGTACAGCAATTGCACTGAAGTAGATATTCTAAACAAAGTGTTTTGATCTAAAATGATTTTCATTGGTCTATGATATTGGTTGCGTTGAAGACATGGCTCATTTGTTTTATTGATCTCAGTATGTCAATGTCAGAGTGGCTTGTCATTTGTGTGGTGTAAAAAAATATTATTGTTTCCAGTCATGTAAAATGACATAGAATTGCAGGAAATTATTTTAGAAAGGCCATTTTTTTCTTGGACCCGCAAACCCCTCAGCCCCTGGTCTTCAGGACTGAGCCCCAAGTGTTATGAAACTGTATTGTGTGTGTGTATATAGCATATTTTGTGTTTGGTTAGTTTAAATTGAAATGTATATGTTTTTCAGGTCTTTTGCCATTTCAACAAGTATGTTTGATAATGTGTCTTACTTAGTTAAGCGCTTCAACAAAGGTGCTCTCACAAAAAACATGTGATTTTTGCATTTACACAATTTTTTATTACTCTGGTTGCATGATGCCAAATAAACATTCACTTGGAGATAGATTTCTGTACATTTCCTGGATTTAGGTCTTTGGTCTAAATGCAATACAAATATAAGCCCTAACCCATCTCTGCTTACTTGGTGTTGTTGTGTAACGTCTCTCCTTGTAATGTCTTTTTTCTCCTTGTCATGCTGTCAGGGTACAGTAGTATTTATGAGTCGGTCAATAGGTCCCCAAGGTCCACTGAAGCCCATTCACCCCTGTGGAATGACTTTGATCCGAGGCTGCAGGACCATCTTCAATAATTTTTATGGCCAATCACAACAGCTGGCAATAATAATAATTCATTTAATTTGAAAAGCACTTTTCTCACACTCATTTATTTTAATAATAATTATATATGTATATATATATTTTTTAATAATAATTAAAACAATCAAAAACACAGAACATAGAACACAGACAACAAACAAAGTTATATACAGGCGTCGTCAGATCCGGTGGACTGGAGAACAGAATTTCTGAACAGCATGGTCTTGAGGTATGCCTTAAAGGAGAACATAGACTCCGCAGTCCTAATAGTATCTGGAAGTGTGTTCGACAGCCGCAGAGCCGTGCAACTGAAAGCTCTGTCACCCATAGTTTTTAGCCTGCTGTGGTGCTGCTGTGGGGAGACAGACCTAGAGGAGCGAAGGGTGCGGTGCTGGGCAGGAGGGTAGAATGAGGTCAGACAGGTACTTGGGTCCAGAGTTGTGGATAGCTTGGTAGGTGTGAACCAGGATTTTGTAGTTGATGAGTGAGCATATGGGCAGCCAGCGGAGGTTGAACAGCACTGGAGCGATGTGCTCATGGGGGACGTGTGGGTGAGGTCACATGCAACAGAGTTCTGGACATATTGTAGCCTGTTTAGGCACTTGGCAGATGCGCCACCATAAAGGGTGTTACAATAGTCCAGACGGAATGAAATAAAGGCGTGATTGAGTCGCTCAGCTGCAGTTGTGATGGCATAGGCCGTAACCTGGGAATGTTCCGTAGATGGAAAAATTAGACTTTGGTCACACTCTTGATGTGGGCTACAAACGAGAGCTGACTGTCAAATATCACACCCAGGTTGCGAACCTCAGGGGAGGACCTTGACACCACCCATATTTAGGCTGTAGCTGTTGACTTAGTTATGATGGTGCGACTGCCAATCAGGACGACCTCTGTCTTTGCAGTTTAACTGCAGGAAACTCAACTGCATCCACACTTTGATGTCCTGCAGGCAGCTGACCAGGAGTGCAGTAGCATTGGCAGTGTCTGTGTTTGTGAAGACATACAGCTAAGCGTCGTCAGCATAGCTTAGAGAAGTGGGTATACACAAATTTTGCCAAAACGTTTCCAAACAGTCCACCCGGAAAAGGAAAGGCGCGCTTGTGTGAAAAGTTATATCAACCCTATATTGGTCTTTCACATTCAGGCCAACCCAAGATGTACTGTGCAAGTAGGCTAATATTAGGCCTACTATTGAAACAGATAAATTTGTCTGTCAACTGAGCCCGAAATTCACAGGTTTACATTTTTTTCCAGTTTTGTTCTCAAAGTCACTTTTTTAACAGAAAAACAACAGAATTATATAGCCTCGTTATTGTTGTTTTATTGTGTTACTTATATTCGATTTTTTTTACAATTGTCTTAACCAACAATGCAGTTCAAGAAATAGAGTTAAGGGCTTGTAACTAAGCAATTCACAGTAAGATTGTATTCGGGCGCATGTGACAAATACAATTTGATTGGATTTGATTTGATAGGCTAGACAGATGTAGCTATCTAGCTAGCTGATATTTCTCTGTCAAATCACAGTTATGCCAATTTAGCAAGACGTATCAGTGTCTGGAATGTGTTTCATGAGACTCTAGTTCTAAAACACCTTGCAACCAAAGTAGCTTGCAACTCAAAGTTTGATCATGTCATGTAAAGGCATGTTACCGTGGAAACGATATCAACGACTGTGAGTTGAATGCCAGGCCTTCATTCAGCCCAGCTGTCAACACAATTAAGTGAAAATGCCCGAGAAGCCGGTGTTTGGAGAATACATTGGCACGGGTGTTAGGCCCGAGACGAAGTCCCGACACAAATCTAGGGTTGCTACCCAAGCCAGTTGGTCGTTCGTTCTATCAGTTTGTTGCTAGAGATGGGACCCAGTCATTGTCTTTTTGTTCTGTATCTATGGGCGTGACCCAGTCGTTCATTCTAAATGTTACATTGCCATACAGGCTGGCAACGTTGTTATCCCTATCTTGCTTGCTAGCTAGCCAACTACGGGTAATTTACAGTCACGTCAAACAGTGCAGCCAGAGTAACAACAGTAGCTGCATTTGCATTTGTTTAAGCTGTTTTCTGGTGACATTTATTTGGACACATCCATAACAATGAGCTAATGAGGCACGATTTTGCCTGGCATAGAACTTTGGGAAGGGGAATGAAATGGGCGTAAGGATAGTTGTGTTACCATCTGATGGAGGGAGACCAGTGACGAAGTCCAGGGATATACGGGACCAGGGGCAGTGAGGAACAGGGAGTGGTTGAAGGAGGCCAGCTGGAGCTTGCCGCAGGGTCTTATTCTGAGCACACACAGTGCAGTCGGCGACGAACACGGAGACGTCGGGAACCATGGTGGGCCACCAAAAATGTCGTCGTACAAAGGCCAGGGTCCGACCGGAGCCAGGATGGCAGGCCAGTCTGGAGGAATGAGCCCATTCCAGGACCGAGGAACGGGCAGAGTCCGGGACAACATCCGGTTAGCCGGGCCTCACGGACCTGATTCGCTATACCCCAAATTGCGGCCGCTAGACAAGAGATAGGGAGGATGGTCTCGTGGGTCCGACGTGTAGCAGCGGGGCTATAGAGGCTTGAGAGTGCATCAGGCTTCCCATTCTTGGACCCTGGGCGGTAGGAGATGGTAAAGTTGAACCGAGTGAATAGCAGGGCTCATCGAGCTTTCCTAGAGTTGAGGCACTTGACGGTGCGGAGATATTCCAGGCTCTTGTGATCAGTCCACATTATGAAGGGATGTTCCGTCCCCTCTAACCAGTGCCTCCACTCCTCCAACGCCATCTTCACTATGAGGAGTTTTAGATTTCCCACATCGTAGTTCCTCTCAGCGGGGTTAAGACGATGGGAAAGCAAAGCGCAGGGATGCAGCTTTTGGTCCTGGGCAGAATTCTGGGACAGGATGGCCCCCACTTCGATGTCCAAGGCGTCAACCTCCACCACGAACTGACGGGACGGGTCCGGATGGATTAAGATGGGAGCTGTACTAAACCGATGATTGAGGTCCGAGAATACCCGGTCAGCTGCTGGAGACCATGTGAACGAAACCTTGGGAGAGGTGAGTGCTGAGAGGGGGAAAGCCAGGGTGCTGTAACCCCGGATGAAGCGGTGGTAGAAATGAGAAAACCCCAGGAAACATTGCAGCTGCACACTTGATGTGGGTTGAGGCCAATCCATCACAGCTCTCACCTTGTCAGAGTCCATCTGAATATTTCCAGCAGCAATGATGTACCCTAGGAAGGAGATGGTGGAGCAATGGAATTCACACTTTTCTGCTTTAATAAAAAGCTGGTTCTCCAGAAGATGCTGAAGGATCTGTTATACGTGAATGACGTGTTCTTGAGCTGAATGGGGAAAAAAGAAGATGTCGTCAAGGTAGACAAACACGAACCGGTTCAACATGTCACGGAGCACGTCGTTGACCAAGGCCTGGAACACTGAGGGAGTGTTGGTCAGTCCAAATGTCATAACAAGGTACCAAAACCACGGGTGCATGAGAGGATTCAATGAGCAGGAACTGCTCATTACCTAACACTCTCAGGTTAATGGGATTCATATTGTGGGTGACTCTGCCAATAGAGTGCCCATCCAGCGCTTTGATGTCCATGGGAATGGAGAGGGGTTGTGTGGGGATTCCCAGCTCCGACACCAAGGTAGAGTCCATAAAGCTCTCATCGGCCCCAGAGTCAATGAGCACCCGGAGAGATTTGGTCTGGTCACCCCACAACAGGATGGCATGGAGAGGGGTACAAGTAATGGGGGACTCCCAGTACGGCTCACCAGCGTACTCGTACCTACTTGATGAGCCTGGTCTTTTAATTGACAGGTAGATATGTAATGTCCTGATGTTCCACAATACAGACAGCTCTTGGTGCTCAGTCTGCATAAGTGTTGAGCACTTTCCCTCCTACGTTCCTGTAGCCGCTCATCGATCGGAATGGTCAAGGCTATGGGAGAGTTGAGATCCATGGGAAGCTCCCGGGCTGCGAGCTCATCTTTAACCACCTCCGATAATCCATGCAGGAACATGTCAAACAGAGCTCCAGGGTTCCAGGCAAATCTACTCTGTCATACTACGGAAGTCTTGACGCAGTTGCAGTAGCTTACGAGCAGCCTCTCTCCTGGACAAAGGAGAATCGAACACCTTTCTTACCTCCACTACAAACTCCTCCAGACTGAGGCAAACGATGGATTGTTGCTCCCACACCGCTGTAGCCCAGGCGAGAGCCCTCCCAGACATCAGCATTGTCAAGTACGCTATCCTCAAGCGATCCGAGGGAAACAAAGAGGGCTGCAGATCAAAGATGAGAGAACACTGGGAAAGAAACACCCGGCAGGATCCTGGATCTCCAGCGTAGTGCTCCGGAGGAGGTAAGCGGCTTTCTCGGGAAACCAGGTAGCAGGGTAACTGACAGTCTGGGGGGTTACTGTTGTGGCTTGCTGCTCAGTAGATAACTCACAGAATTGCTCCAGCAACGCAGTGAATGCGTGGTCATCGCAATCCTCTAAGGTCTGGAGTCTTTCCATAAGACTCCTTGGACAGAGACAGCGTTGCAGAGCTGGTCCGAGTCTCCTGGGTCAGTCATGGCCAGTTCGTACTATCACGACTCAGGATATGACCCAGATGCAGACCCAGCAGGCGGATGGTTCAATTCTCAGAATCTATTATGACATGGGGGCAGGCAAAGGGCAGGTCGAGGGCAGGCAGAGTTTTGTAACCAGGTCATAATCAGGCAGGTACAGAATGGCATGCAGGTTCAGAGTCAGGGCAAGCAGAAAGGTCAGAACCGGAAAGGCTAGAAACAGAAACTAGAGAGCAGGGAAAAACAGGAAATACACTGCGACGACCTGACAAAATAAAACGAATTGGCAACAGGCCAGCAGGAAACTAAGGTATAAGTACATGGGGGAAAATGGGAGACACCTGGTGGGGGGTGAAGACAAGCACAAGACAAGTGCAACAGATCAGGGTGTGACAGACATTGATTCTAAGCAATGTTGTGCTACTCTTTTTATTGACTTGGCAAAAGCTTTTGATACCGTAGACAGACCATTCCATTCTTGTGGGTTGGCTAAGGAGTACTGGTGTCTGAGGGGTGTTTGGCCTGGTTTGCTAACTACCTCTCTCAAAGAGTGCAGTGTATAAAGTCAGAACATCTGCTGTCTCAGCCACTGCTTGTCACCTAGGGTGTACCACATCACTCGATCCTAGGCCCCATGCTCTTCTCAAATTACATCAACAGCATAGCTCAGGCAGTAGGAAGCTCTCTCATCCATTTATATGCAGATGATACAGTCTTATACTCAGCTGCCCCCTCCCCAGATTTTGTGGTAAATGCTCTACAGCAAAGCTTTCTTAGTATCCAAAAAGTTTTCTCTGCCCTTAACCTTGTTCTGAACACATCCAAAACAAAGGTCATGTGGTTCGGTAAGAAGAACCCCCCCCCCCCCCACCACCACCACCACCATTATTACCTCTGAGGGTTTAGAGCTTGAGGTAGTCACCTCATACAAGTACTTGGGAGTACGGCTAGACGGTACACTGTCCTTCTCTCAGCACATATCCAAGCTGCAGGCTAAGGTTAAATGTAGACTTGGTTTCCTCTATCGTAATCACTCCTCTTTCTCCCCAGCTGCCAAACTAACGCTGATTCAGATGACCACCCTTGTTAGATTATGGAGACGTAATTTATAGATCGGCAGGTAAGGGTGCTCTTGAGCAACTAGATGTTCTTTACCATTCAGCCATCAGATTTGGCCCAAATGCTCCTTATAGGACATATCACTGCACTCTATACTTCTCTGTAAACTGGCCATCTCTGTTGAAAACTGACCCACTGGTTGATGCTTATTTATAAAACCCTCTTAGGCCTCACTCCCACCTATCTGAGATAACTACTGCAACCCTCATTCTCCACATACAACACCCGTTCTGCCAGTCACATTCTGTTAAAGGTCCCCAAAGCATACACATCCCTGGGTTGTTCCTCTTTTCAGTTCGCTGCAGCTAGCGACTGGAACGAGCTGCAAAAAACACTCAAAGTGGACAGTTTTATCTCCATCTCTACATTCAAAGACTCAATCATGGACACTCTTACTGACACTTTTGGCTGCTTCGCATGATGTATTGTTGTCTGTACCTTTTTAGGCCTTCGTGTTCAAAGTTGCTATCAGCAAAGTCAGAGCAAGTAGGAAGGGGGAGTCAAGTGTGAGTGTTAGTTTATGAAAGGCAAGTTTAAAAAAAAAAATTGCTTAGATTTTTTTATTACACTTGAGAAGGTTACACATCACTTTGGTTGCAGGGAAACCACCTTTATAGCTTACTATGAGAACAGAAGGGTATCCTACGAAGCAGGTTTGAGGAGTTAGCGAGGTAACTTTGGTCAACTCTAAGTTCAACTTGGGTTAACTGGTCATACGAGAGTGGCTCACCTTTTAGCCAGGTCAATTTTTATGGAAACGAATCCTTCAGAACTAACCTGCTCCAGGGAAAGCTCTCACGGCTATCTCCACTCACCCCGAATGAAATGACTGAGCCTGTCACGTTCCTCGTATTCTCCCTCATCGGAAGATATGTCGAAATCACTCGATGACCAATACGCAGCAGGTTGACTGTTCCACATCATATTTATTTTAGATGGAAACGACAAAACAAAATAAACACGCAGAGGAGAAAGGTGACAGTTTCACAGGTGAAACGAAACACAGTGCAAAATTACAATTACCCACAAAAATCAAACAAACACACCCCACTATATGGGACTCTCAATCAAAGGCAGATAGACAACACCTGCCTTCAACTGAGAGTCCCAACCCCAATTAACCAAACAAACATACACTCACTAAACTCCACATAGAAATACCTAACCTAGAACCTACCCCAACACTCACAACCCCACTATACCATAACCAAACATAACTGCCACGTCCTGACCAAATATAATACAAAAAAACCTAAGTATATGGTCAGGACGTGACATTACCCCCCCCTAAAGGTGCATACACTGAATGCACAAAACCAACAGAAAAAAAACAAAACAAAAAAAAACAACACACAATTAACCTCCTAACTAAAGGGAGGGAAGGGAGGGTGGCTGCCGTCAACGACGGCACAGTGCTACACCCCCCCTCCCCAACCCACCTCTATTGGAGGTGGCTCCGGTTCTGGCCTACTGTCCAACAGACCGTAGACAGACCTGTTGGGCTTAGGACAGTAGGCAGACTTCTTTGGTTCTGGTTCGTGGGCCGACTCCGTCGGTCCCAGGCTGTAAGCAGACTCCTTCGGTTCTGGGTTGTAGGCAGAAACATCACAGTCATAGTTAATCAACTTTATTTTAGAATTGTGACCAGACCTCACCCGGTTCTGGGTCACAGGCAGCTCCCCTCAGTCCCGGGTCGCAAGAGGTTGTCGGATACTCTGGTCCGCACCCCGGTGTCGGATCCTCTGGGCCGCACCCCGGTGTCGGATCCTCCGACGGCCCTGACCCAGGATTCACCAGGCTGGGGAGACATGATGGATGCCTGGCCCTGGGCACAGGCACAGGACTCACCAGGCTGGGGAGACCCACTGAAGGCCTGGTCCTGGGAGGTGGCACAGGATGAACCAGGATGGGGAGACCCACTGGAGGCCTGGTCCGAGGAGGTGGCACAGGACGGACCAGGATGGGGAGACCCACTGGAGGCCTGGTCCTGGGAGGTGGCACAGGATGAACCAGGATGGGGAGACCCACTGAAGGCCTGGTCCTGGGAGGTGGCACAGGATGAACCAGGATGGGGAGACCCACTGAAGGCCTGGTCCTGGGAGGTGGCACAGGATGAACCAGGATGGGGAGACCCACTGGAGGCCTGGTCCGAGGAGGTGGCACAGGACGGACCAGGATGGGGAGACCCACTGGAGGCCTGGTCCGAGGAGGAGGCACAGGATAAACCGGGCTGTGGGGGAGCACTGGAGTTCTGGTACGGACACTCTTTACCCACACTCCAGGCTGAATGCCCACTTTGGCCCGGCACGGGCGGAGAGCAGGCATTGGGCGAACTGGACCCTCCCAGCGCTCTGGAGACACAGTGCGCAACGCCGGCGCAGGATAACCTGGACCGAGGAGGCGCACTGGAGACCAGACGCGCTGAGCTGGCACCATCCGCCCTGGCTCGATGCCTGCACTCGCATGGCACTTGCGGGGGGCTGGTATGTAGCGCACCGGGCTTTGAACGTGCACTGGGGACACCGTGCGCTCCACAGCATAACACGGTGTCTTACCAGTACCACGCTGCTTCCGGTAAGCACGGGGAGTTGGCTTAGGTCTACCACCTGACTCCGCCAATCTCCCCGTGTGCCCCCCCCCAAAAAAATTGTGGGGCTGCCTCCCGTGTCCGTTGCGCTCCCTCTCCTCATACCAGCGCCTCTCAGCTCTCGCCGCCTCGATCTCCCACTGTGGGCGGCGATAATCCCCAGCTTGAGTCCATGGTCCTTTCCCGTCCAGGATTTCCTCCCAAGTCCATGACTCCAGATAGCCTTTCTCCTGGTGCCTCTCCTTGTGCTGCTCCTTCCTCTGCTGCTTGGTCCGTTGTCGGTGGGTAATTCTGTCACGTTCCTCGTATTCTCCCTCATCGGAAGATATGTCGAAATCACTCGATGACCAATACGCAGCAGGTTGACTGTTCCACATCATATTTATTTTAGATGGAAACGACAAAACAAAATAAACACGCAGAGGAGAAAGGTGACAGTTTCACAGGTGAAACGAAACACAGTGCAAAATTACAATTACCCACAAAAATCAAACAAACACACCCCACTATATGGGACTCTCAATCAAAGGCAGATAGACAACACCTGCCTTCAACTGAGAGTCCCAACCCCAATTAACCAAACAAACATACACTCACTAAACTCCACATAGAAATACCTAACCTAGAACCTACCCCAACACTCACAACCCCACTATACCATAACCAAACATAACTGCCACGTCCTGACCAAATATAATACAAAAAAACCTAAGTATATGGTCAGGACGTGACAGAGCCATGAGTTGAGGACCAAGAAAATCTGATTCCCTCCATCTTGCAAAGATTTTGTCATCATCCCCTTTATTTGAGCAAGACAAGTGATTAAATATTTTATTAATCAATTATTTTTTTGGTGAAAAAATTGTAATTGAAAATATATTACATTACACATTTAGTCATGACAGAATGCATTTTAAACTTCATGCACAGTAAAGTAACACTTTTGTATGACTATTATTTTATCGATAGGAGTGGGGGAAAAGGTGCTTGTGGTTGTACATTGATAAGCACACCAAAGCGCAACAAAATCGGCATTCAAAATAATTAAAAATAACGACTGCACTATTTCACACCATAGCCCGCTGTATTTGCTAAATAACTTTTTTCGTTTTGATTAAGGCACAAATTGATACGTGGCACTGACTCGCCCATTGATTGATGTTTCTGCATTGTCTCAAAGAAGAGTTTGGCATTCCGCTAGCCATATGCAACATGCACGAGCAGTTACAAGCCTGCTAGAGTTAGCGGCAGGTGGACGTGCAATATCCACCGTTGTAGAACAGATGAAGCCTGAGCTGGAATGTGAAGCTAACTGAATAAAATAAAATCTAATTGTATTGGTCACATAGACATATTTAGCAGATGTTATTGTGGGTGAAGCGAAATGCTTGCGTTCCTAGCGCCAACAGTGCAGTAGTATCTAACAATTCACAATAATGCACACAAATCTCAAAGTAAAATAATGGAATTATGAAATATATAAATATTAGGACGAGCACGTCGAAGTGGCATTGACTAGAACCGTATGTAAACATTATTATAGTGACCAGTGTTCTATTATTAAAGTGACCAGTGATTCCATGTCTATGTACTGTATATAGGGCAGCAGCCTCTAACGTGCAGGGTTGAGTAACCGGGTGTTAGCCGGCTAGTGACTGTCAAGCTGGTTAGCTTTTAAAAACCTTGAGTAGATCTAGCTTGCTTCGTAGAATACCCCTCATGAGCAATTTGTAAATAACAAATGATGTTGTGAATTTGTGCAGTCAGTCTGTTGAATGCAGACTGTAGCCGGTACTGGGAAAATACACATGCTGCTTACGTCTGTCTACAATAACTCCTATATCGTTTTGTTTTTCACACTTGAATTATACTCCACGGTTTTATGGTGCGTAACATACTAAAATGACCACTTATTGTAGACCAAACTGCCAGCATCCTGTTCCTTAAATGTCCTGTTGCGACATTATTGGTTTGTTAAATTCCACAGCCAGAATCCTTATAACAAGAATCCCTTCATTTCCTCATTAACAAGACAAGCAACATACTGTAGCTGTCCAAAGAGCTGAAGGTCAGTAGAAAGGTCCGTAAAGGTGCTACAGCAACGACATAGTAGAGCAACTTAAAAAAAGAAAATCTGTGTATGTTTGTGCGTGCGCACCTGCCTAGGTGTATGCATGCGCCTGTGTGTGTGAGCGCATATGTCTGTGTGTCTGTATTTATGCTTGTGAATGCCGGCCGGGTAGCTGCACATTTTAAACAGCTAATTCCACAGGCTACCTGAACCAATGGTGCATGGTAGGAGATAATATAATGTTGTATTATGTGCCACTTTTCATTCTATCAACTTCTAGCGTCTCAACAATGCAGAGAAAAATATAGAAATAATAATCAGCCTCCACACGTGTCCTTACTAGCCTTAATCACCCAGCCTAGTGGTTCGAGCGTTGGGCCAGTAACTGAAAGGTTGCTGGATCGAATCCCCGAGCTGACAAGGTAAAAATCTGTCGTTCTGCCCCTGAGCAAGGCAGTTTACCCACTGTTCCCCAGGTGCCGAAGATGTGGATGTCGATTATGGCAGCCCCCAGCACCTCTCTGATTCAGAGCGGTTGGGTTAAATGTGGCAGACAAGATATTAGTTGAATGCATTCAGTTGTACAACTGACTAGGTATCCCCCTTAAACCTGACCATTCCTCCTCTTGTGTTGCATGACAATGTGTGTTACTAGCCATATCAAGTTTTGCATCCCACCTTCTATCTAGTATATCTTACGTTCTTCCAAGGATGTCCTTGGGGGATTTCCATCACCACAGCAGCCTAACTACCACGGCCTGATGATGATGTCTGCCTGAGACAAAGTCCACACCCCCAAAATCCATTCATCTGCAGCCCTCTGCTTCATCCGGTCCATTCTCATTCCCCTCCTGAATCCTCATTCTCACATCCATTCCATTTCCTCAATAAATATTGGAAACCCATTTTACTCTCTGGTCCATAAACTCATGAATTGGTCCCACACAAAATTGCATTCTAATGTTGCAGCCTTCTTATTGGTCAACAAAAGACGGACCAGGTCTTGTTGTCAAATTGACTGTGGCCAGCAATTTAAATTTTAATTTGAACCTTTATTTAACTAGGCAAGTCAGATAAGAACAGATTCTTATTTACAATGATGGCCTACCCTTGCCAAACATTCCCCTAACTCGGACGACGCTGGGCCAGTTGTGCGCCGCCCTATGGGAATCCCAATCACAGCTGTGATACAGGGTCTGTAGTGACACCTCTAGCGCTGTGATGCAGTGCCTTAGACCGCTGCATCACTCGGGAGCAAATATGTTGTTGTCAAGTCAACAACCGACCAGTCAATTTTACAGCAACAGATTTGCTGTCCACAGTCAATTTGACAACAAGTGATTTGTTGGCTACCGTCAACTTTACAGCAAGAGATGGTTCGGGGTTGAATTGTTACATGTAGTTCTTTTAACGTAAGGAAATTACAGATATAAGTGACATACAACTTCAATGGTTAAATGTAACTATTTTTTTACATATTCTAATGAGACCCTGTTGCAGAGCATAGGAAGTTCTATGAAGGTACTATACTACCAAAGCCTAGAAAGACACTTTCTCAATTGCACCCTAACACTGCTTTGACTGAAGGTACCATAAGAAGTCATACACTCTTAGAAAAACAGGTGCTAAGTACACCTATTTAGGCTTTTTCGGTTTGTACCCTTTTTGGTGCTAGGTAGAAACAGAGCCATATTCATTATAAGATTGTTTTTAACATTTGTTTTAGGACTGATGTCAAGCTGAGCGTTCTACTAAATTCAGTCTCAGTAGGTGCTGATTAAGATTTAGTCTAGTGCTTTACTTTGGCTTGGAAACCTGGTGACAAAAGAATGCAAATAATTAGTAGGACAAACTTTTGTCATTATTGTGATGTCGCCAGATTGACTTTAGATGCAGTATAACTTTAGCTAGCTAGCTAAGACTGAGGGGAGGGCACCGGAATTTGAGGTAGCTAACTTTAGCATTGCTAGCTATTGCTGATTCACTTTTGAGTATATTGGCAACATTGCCATCTCGCTAAAGTTAACTTGACGAAATCATAATGATGGCAAAGTTTTTTTCTACTAATTATTTGTCTATTTTAGCAATGTCATTGTATTTCCAAGCCACTATAGTGAAATGTTGATGAAACAGTCATTAGCCCCCGTTCAGAAAGACTGATTAACCATCAGTCGGACATCAATATGCTGCGGCATCTGTAGAACGTTGATAAAAATGGCAATGACGCGACCAAGTGACGGAGGTGCTTCCCATGAATAGAGTTGGGCCAATGCGGTTTCTGTCTGAATGTTCTGAGAGTGCCAATTTCTCCTAACTAGCCGTTGCTAAGTAATAATTGACACTTCCGCATTGTGTTGTTTCTTTTTTATAGTTTTCTAAACCTATTAAGATGTCCAGTGAAAGCAGATATGCAATTTGTTGACCCCTTAACACAGTACAGATTTGGATACACATTATCCCGAATGCTAATCAATAAATAGTCGGTAAAATTGAGCTCTGTTTTGTTTTGCCAGCGCTCTAGTATTGTTACATCACCAACATTTTTAGAATAAAGACGCTAACATGAAAGTCGTTTTAAAACCTATCTGAACTCTCTATATATGACTCTGAGTAGATCCCTTTGCAGAGAGTTCTACCTAGAACCCTCTATGAAGGGTTCTACTAAGAACCCTTTTATATTTGAAGTGTTCCTCCTAGAACCCTCTATAAACGGTTCCACCAGCCATATTAGCCTCATATTAACTATTTATGACAATACATTACATATACCTTTCTTTGAGGGCCTAGTTATTCCCAATTATTTACATGTTCACTAGATGACTAACAGTGGGCATAGTTTTGAGCCACCGCTCCTCCATCTTGGTACTCGCCCGTTGTATTTATTTTTTGAAAGCTATAGAAATGAAAATATTAATGTATACATTTTTTTTGCCACGTTTATTCTACACCTTCATACATACTTTTAAATATATTATGTGAGCGAAATAATATGTAACATAAAAACGTTTTTCTTAAAGTATATATATTTTTTCACTGTCACTGTCCCCAATACTTAAATACATTTCATTTTGGCCTTGAAACATTGAATTGAAATACTGTAGAATTCCATTAATTCCTATGGAGGACTGGTTCTTTTGGGGAGTGCCAATATGGCTGACCAGTGGCTTCAAAGCCTCTCATTGGCCAATCCATAGCATCAGCAATCCAGGTTTTATATACACAATTGGTTATGCCCTAACATAGTGGTGTTAGGAAACTTCTGGTTTACAGGCCACACCAGGCCTGCAAGCCCACAGCATTCTGCAGCAATACGCCATCCCATCTGGTTTGCGCTTAGTGGGACAATCGTATGTTTTTCAACAGGACAATGACCCAACACACCTCCAGGCTGTGTAAGGGCTATTTGGCCAAGAAGGAGAGTGATGGAGTGCTGCATCAGATGACCTAGCCTCCACCATCACCCGAGCTCAACCCAATTGAGACGGTTTGGGATGAGTTGGAACACAAAGTGAAGGAAAAGCAGCCAACATGTGCTCAGCATATGTGGGAACTCCTTCAAGACTGTTGGAAAGTTCCTCATGAAGCTGGATGAGAGAATGGCTAGAGTGTGCAAAGCTGTCATCAAGGCAAAGGGTGGCTACTTTGAAGAATCTAAAATATATTTGAGTTGTTTATTAACACTTTTTGCTTACTAAATGATTCCATATGTGTCATTTCATAGTTTTGATGTCTTCACTATTATTCTACAATATAGAAAATAATAAAAAATAAAGAAAAACCCTTGGATGAGTAGGTTGTGTCCACATTTTTGATTGGTATTGTATATTTGAGGATTTTATTTATTTGGCCTTACTGCTAGTAGCCCATAGAAATGCATTGAATAACATATTCATACATGGCAAAACAGATTAATCAAAAATAAGTGTTTTGAAGTGTGTCTTATATCTGAAATATATAAGAAATCTCAGGAAATTATTATATATTTTTTAACCCATATTTAACCACTTTTTTGTCACTAAAGTACTTCCATATGTACTTTCATACATTTTTTTAACTGGTACCGGGCTACCTTCAGATGAGGCTTGTGAGGCTTGTGGGCATCATAGAGCAAAATGACATATTCGTGAGAGTCTAACCTTTCGATGGTGGAGTCATAATAGTGTGTACACAGTAAAGTCACAACACCTATGGAGTCAAATGTAACAATTTTTGGGGGTTTATATGGTTCCACCCCCATTTTGTGTTAAAACTACTCTGGTCATGGTGTTGATATTTTTGGAGTTAAAATGACACGAAATATCGTAAATATCCAACTCTCAAAGAGTCGCTATTTTACTATTTTCAGTGTTGTTTTGAATTAACAATCAACTCCAGCAGAGTACATTTATTTTTCAGTTTACTTCCTTTTAATTATAAGGGTGTAAAGCCTTTTTTGAATATTTCTTCATTTGTCACATTATGGTGGTTTGCAATGTGATATCCAAAAGGGTCTATCAGAGTACCAAATGTGCACGTGTATGCACAGCAGAGTTCTAGAATATTGGACCGTTGGCTTTCATGCTTTTCGAATTCTTACGGCAGCTCAAGCAATTTCTCTAACTGTTAACACATTCAAATAGAGGACGTGTACTGGAGATGTGTTGGTTGGGAATTGTGGGGTCGTGCGTGTTCGGGCTGTCTGTCCCCCATGGATGGTGGTCTCAGAGCCACATTGCTATGTCACAGTGGGAACGCCGAACTGTCACGTCTCAGCGTCTGTGGGCTATGATTTATGCTTTACAAAAAACCCTTCTCTTCCAAAATGGGTTCTTCAGAAGAAAACGGTTCTTGGTAGAACCCTGTCCCTCTGCAAAGACCCCTTTTGGAAACCTTTTTTCTAAGAGTGTGCACGGAACTACTAGCAAACCATTCATGTACTGTAAACTCGCATGATCAGGTGGCTCGCGAGGCTACGGCACTACCTCTTCTAATCTTAAAATACCTTCAGTATAAAGACATTTTCTAATTTGCTCCTTATAGTAGTCTTCATTGGACCTTGTCGACACCATGCACGGTGCCATGAACTTGTTAGGGAAGTGCACTACTACCTTCTGTACTAATAGGATTAATCCACTCAGTCGAAGAGGTAGTAGCCTTACTAATGGCAGGGTCGCTACACTAGGCTCCAACAGTATCTAATCATATAAAGTCGTGTGCTATCCCCTTACCGGCCTGCCTCCTTCCCTTTCAAGGTGAACTTCAATAAGAGGAGCCACATTATTTTGTCTTGGGCTCACCAAGCATGACTTTCTAGGTATAGGAATTCTGAATGCGTTTTAATTAAACATAATCTAAGTGACTGGTCAGCTATGGGCTGTGGGGGGAATTTAGACCCGAGTTATGTGCATGTAAATGGGATTTAGCTCGCTTTTTATGCACTTTTCTCTCTATGCGTATTCTGACCTTGAATTTAAGCATGGGGAAATGCCAGTGCCAGCCAGGTACACATTTTGGGTGGAGAAAATAGAAATTAAGGTGTGGCAGAGGTGTGTCTACAGATACGTATTATTCTGACCTTGATTTACTGTAATTCCACCACCTTTACGCGTGAGGAAACCATGAATAAGGTTCAGCGAACCTGCCGGTTTCAAGTGGAAAAAAATGTTCTTAATTTTTTCCTGATAGAAATAACAGCATTAACTATGCACTGTAATTTATAAATTGACAAGAGCTATTGATACGAGGTATGTAAATGAGTAATCCGTTTGGATAAGGGGAATGTAAATATAGGCAAAATGACAATTGTTTTAGATCTACAGTATTCTGTCTTATGATCGCTGGAGATGAATGTGAAACCAGTCATATGGCAGGAAACTGAGAAGCATATCAAAATGACAGATATTTATGCCCCTTTCCCACAGTGAAAAATTAAATGCTGTGTCGTTATGCAGAATTGTAATTGTATGGCCTTATAACTTTAATTTAAATTTGGAGACCCAAACCAATGGGATGACAATGCAAAGAGTTGTGCCAAGTTGAACCTTTGTGCTGTCTAGAAAGTTTTAATCATATGCCCTGACTTTTCCTGTTTCTTTCCATTTGTAGGCTATACAGTATGTTAAATATTCTTAGCCACTATCAGTAGCAACCATAAGTAATAGCTATGTATAGTCTATTTAACTGCCAATTTACTGTACGTTCCCTTCAGTTGGTAGACCCTACCCTAAATTCGTATCCTTCCATTACATCGTTTGATTTAGCCTAGCTGTATATGTTTCCTCTGTAAATGCTGTCAATTTGTTGTGGTTGTTGCCCAGGGTCAAGTAATAGTGGATACTATTTAATGAAGGCAGAATACAAATTGTAGTAGAAATAAATCAGAACTTGTACCTTCTAATTTGAATTTGACTGGCAGAAGACAACAATGTAGACTATGGAGAATTTTAACTTCGCACTTGTCATCAAACAGTTCCATGATCAGTGCAGGGAGTCAGAGTTGTAATTATTATCTGTGCGCGCACAACGAAGAGGACGTGCACCTGCTAATTTTGCTTTCCTACTGAACATACTTCTTTCCGTATGAAAAATTATAGTTTAATTACATTTTAGGGTACGTGAGGATTTAATAGAAACGTATTTTGACTTGTTTTAACAAAGTTTAGCGGTAGCTTTTTGGATTCCTTTCTCTACATGTTGAACGAGTGGATTACTCAAATCGATGACGCCAACTAAACTGACCTTTTGGGATATAAAGTAGGATTTTACGACCATGCATGTTGTAGCTGGGAGCCTTTGGATTGCAAATCAGAGGAAGATTTTCAAAAAGTAAGGGAATATTTCATCGCTATTTGGGATTTTATGAAGCTGGTTGCAAAATATTTTGATGTGGGGCGCGGGTTCCTCAAACAATCGCATGGCATGCTTTCGTTGTAAAGCCTGTTGTAAATCGGACAATGCAGTTAGATGAACAAGACTTTAAGCTTTTAACCGATATAAGACACTTGCATATACCTAAATGTTTAATATCCATCATTTTTATGATTATTTATTTGAATTGTGCGCCCTCCAATTTCACCGGAAGTTGTCAAGGTGTCCCGCCTAGCCCTAAGAAGCTTTTAGGCTATATTTATTATATTATACTGTTGTATACTATTCTCCATATTATAATAATATTGTATACTACTTTCAACATTGCCATTGATTCACTGAACGTGACAACTTTCAGAATGAATCAAACCACCCTATTTTTCCATGAAGTAGGATTCATGATGATTCCCTAAACATAAATAATGTGTAAAATCTGTGTTTTTAAATGTACCATGGGTTCTGAAACAGAGACAAATATGTATATGTTTGCATGGCTATCTTTCCATATTCTGAAAGCATTCTCCATAGTCTACAGTGTAGTCTTCTGCCAATCAAATTAAAATTAAAGGTACACAGTATCTAAAGGGTTTGCTTGAGATAAATGAACAGAAAAAGTAATTGAAGAAAAACTCCCTGATCAAATTGGTAGGCCACACAGTGGGTGTGTTTTCTTGGGTTGATTAACACACAATATATTTACTATAAATAACAATAATATTAATATCGATAACAGCAATAATATTGAAGTGGCAGCAGCCTATCAGAAGATTGGAGGCCTGGCTTATTGGAGGCGTGGTTTATTGGAGACGTGGATTTCAGATAGTTACTTTTGGCCAACCGTGAGAGTAAGGGCTTGATTCAATACGTATCGCTAAGTTCAGCGCTATAGCATGATTGGAATTTAAAGGTCATTTCTGATTGAGCCAACATAGGCAGCATTTTCAGTGCAACGGATTGAATTGAACCCTTAATGGCATGCCTGTTGTTCTGTTGTGTTTTCATAAAGGTGAGTTGATTTAAGGTAGTCTGGAGATTCTCATGGTGAATATTCAACCATTTAGTATATCACATGCATTTATATAAGCCTTTAACAATGCTTCAGAACTAGCTATGTACAACTTCAACCTATAACGATAATACAGCAGAACAGATTAACAGGCATGACATTTACACTCACGGGTGGCCAAAATATATATCTGGAAGCCATGCCTCCAATCTTCTGACCTCCAATCTGGCTGCTGGACCTACAATATATTAATTAAAGGTTAATAATTGAACCTCCCATCACAAAAAGGTTTCTGTTTGAAACTTTACAAAGGGGTTTCTCAAGTAACCTTTTCAGAGTGGTTCCTCGAAGAACCTTTGAACTGAAAAGGTTCCCCCATTATGAACCCAAAAGGTTCTTTGAGGCTCCTTTACTTCTTAGAGTGTAGGCTCTCTCTCTCTGGTAGTCCGTTAGTTTCGATGACGACTCGTGCATGTCACTTAGATTTATTGTGGGTTCTTGAGTGGCTCAGGCGTCCAAGTTTTGAAGCATAGACTGAGGCATGAGGGACAGACGTGCTTCCGCTGGTCTTGTTGGTCCGGTTGTGCGTGAAGGAAGCTTTGCTCTGGCTGCAGTGAGACAGTTTTTCTGACCCTCTTAAAGTTGTCTACTCCTGTGAGGGTTTGGAGTGCCAGGTGGATCGGGTAGAGACGATGTCTGTGAGTTGCTGGACTGGATATAGCGGAACTTGAGGCATGTTTAAGGTTGTCTTTGATGCGCTTTTTGGGTCAGCCTGTCTTCCGGTGCCTCTGCTGCAGCTCGCCAAAGAAGATCCGTCGTGGGAGACAGTGTTGGGGAATCTTGATGGTGTGGCCGGTCCATCGAAGCTGATGTTAGCCTCAATGCTAGTGCTGTTAGCTTGCTGCATTATCTCCCAGTTGGAGACCTTGTCTTGCCACCGGATACCCATAATAGATCTCAGAGATCGTCCATGGAATGTCTCCAGCTGTGTAGGTTACAACTGTAATTAGAGAGGTGGGAGAGGTGGGACAACGACGAATGTCAAACAGAGCGTAAATCTCATTAATGGGCTAGGCAAAGGGAACCGGTGTGAACATGCCGCGATGATTATTGACTTCCATGACCTTTGGATTCCCTAATGTGTTCCGGTCGAGTGGACATCCGTTGCCTCAACTTTATGGAGTGGAAAGCTGATTAATGAGATCACTGTTGCGCCGTGTTGGTGTCATTAATGTTTTATTTCACGTGGACGCACATGGCACGGCCAGGGCTTAAATTGGGCAGGGTCCTGCGGGGTCCAAGTCCTGGCACCTATGATCCAAATTAGAGCCAGGCAAATGCTAAGACACGGTACCTTTGGTTATTTGAATTTATATCTAATGAAAAATTGTTCTCTCCATAGTAGAATAGTTACCTATTCAATTGTTGATAATGGAGTTGCGGGGGCATCCCGAGTTGTGCAGCGGTCTAAGGCACCGCATCACAGTGTTGAGGCATCACTACAGACCCGGGTTCGATCCCAGGATGTGTCACAGCCGGCCGTGACCGGGAGACCTATGAGGCAGCGTACAATTGGTCCAGCGTCGTCCGGGTTAGGGGAGGGTTTGGCCGGCAGGGATTTCCTTGTCGCATCGCGTTCTAGGCACTCCTTGTTGATGGGTCGGGCGCCTCCAAGCTGACTTCAGTCGCCAGCTGGACAGTGTTTCGTCCGACACATTGGCGCGGCTGGCTTCTGGGTTAAGCGAGCCTTGTGTCAAGAAGCAGTGTGGCTTGGCAGGGTCGTGTTTCGGGGGTCGCATGGCTCTCGACCTTCGACACTCCCGAGTCCGTACGGGAGTTGCAGCGATGGGACAAGACTGTAACTACCAAATGGATATCACGAAAAAGGGGTAAAAAAAAAAATCATAATAAAAAAAATGTAAAACATAATGCAGTTGCGGGAAAACACCTTGAAAGAGGTGTTGGTGGCCATTGTTAAAAGAGGAGGATCTTGGAACTTTCTAGTGTTACTAGGCTACACTTATTTGTCAAATAAATTGGTAAAATGCACCATTATAGAACTGGAGTTTTTAGCATGGTTTATGTGCGTCAGTGCTCGCCAATGGCGTTGAATTCATAGGGAAGACCAGGGCTAAATGTAACATGTAAATGTAACATGTAAATGTAACATGGATTAGGTGTAACAGGTAGGTTACAATGATTTGCTCAATGGGGTAAATGCATATGGTGTATTTATCACCATTATGCTCCATCAGGTGCTACATCAGGTGATAATGCTTATTGCTAAATAACACACCTGCCTTATATGGACCAATATGTTATTGGGCTCATTTCTGGAGGGATGAATTATATTTTAGATTTCAGCATAATTTTTTTTTTCATTCATTTTGGAGTAGAATGTTCTTTTAAAAAGTTACCAGAACTGTCTTTCTCAGTCATTCTCCCACCAAAAACTGTACGTCCCTCTGCGACCTTTAGTATTCTGTGAATTGTGATGTTCTTTTGTTTAGGCTAGTATATTATATGTTTAGGCCACACACAAACACACACACACCCATAAACACACACACACACAGTCTTGTATAACTAACCTTGTGGGGACACACAATTCAGTCCATTCAAAATCCTATTTTCCCTAACCACTAACCCTAACCCTGGTCCCCACAAGTATAGTTAAACACGTCCACACACACACACACACACACACACACACACACACACACACACACATTGATTAAAGGCTATAGGCTACAAATGAAAATGAGCTGTAACGTTTTTAATTATGATCCAACATGTTAACTTCTTGTAGAATATTCAGTATTGCAAATAATATAACAACAAGAGTTGCATTTAGCTTCACCCATTATATTTTGACCCTTAATGACTGTTGTAAATGATCTGTCACAAGCTTCAGTGCATCACTAAGGACAAATACAATTTGAGGACTATCTTCATTACCTCACCCTCATCTCACCCTCATCTTGGTTTAAAAAGACCGGCTACCTAGGTAGCTGAAATTTAGTCACAGAATCCTTCTGTATTCAATCTTGGGACATCTCACCTACTAGCTCAAGAGAAATACCAGATGGCCCTCACCGGAGTCTTGTGGGCATTTGCATTTGTATGCATCACGCTGTGTCAGGCAGGGAAGATTTACTCTGTCGGAGGTTTGTCGGTTCGCAATCTCAACCACCAAGATAAACTAACGTGGCTCGAAACATTACAGGAGAAAAGGGTAAGGAGTATGGTGTTCTGTTCCCCTTTTTTAGGGTTTTTGAAAGTTAGGCGATATTAAGTTTACGTTGTGGAACATGCTTGCATTGAATTAAATGAGTGGATCTGTCAGTGGCGCTGAAATTGCTTATTGGTAGTAAACACACAAAATGATAAGCTACTTCACTTTAGATGTTTTCTTTTAGTAGGCTAGCCTACCTATGCTAGGCTATAGACTATTTTAATTAACTAGGAATGCATTTAACATCTTATATTTAGCCTATATTCTACACATCAAATATTGCTAACACTGTCCACTGTCCATCTATGCAGACTTAAGTTACTTTACAGGATTTGACAATAAGCTATAAGAATATATCTTTTTCCTTTCACAGGTAACCACCGACGACAAATACCACCTTGCCTGGCTGCTATACAAGCTTTTAAAGTCACACAGCAACCAGTTCAAATCAAACTTTGTCCCTCCTGGACCAGAGAGTGGCGGGATACAGGAGAATAGGCGCGAGACTACGCCGCAGAAGGACAAGCGCGTTCGCAAAGCCGGATGCAGAATGTTCTTTTGGAAGTCATGGACCGCATGCTAACAGACTTGTCTACCTTTTACTCCAAAAACAGATGGTTTTCCAATCGAGAGCCTTCATTCCAAATCAGCTTACCAACGTTTTTCCGCAATTATTAATGTAACTTCTTATTTTTATGAATGGTAACTTATCAACTTATTGACGTGGTTGTGAGGCTATATATGTCAAGTTGTAATAAAATGTGAGTTATTTATTCATTGTTTGTATCCAGAATCTTTTTTTTTTCTCTCTCTCTCTCGCTCTCATTTCTTAGAATGGTAAGTAGTATTTCTTAGATCAGAATGTGATCATACAGATTGGACTGCAATCTGCAAATGTATATATACTTTTTACAACTTTTATATTAATGATGTATAGGCTACCCATTGATTCTTGAAGAATACAACTTATAAACGCCTCACGAGCTTAGTTCAACTGTCGTACCCTATTAGAACCAAAAATATAACCTTGTTTTACTCCATATTCTGAATACAATGTAACTGTAAACAAACACTGTATAGCCTCAAATCATGGTTTAAACTATAATTGTAATATCATGGATGGTCAAGCCTTGTATCCATAGCTCTGTCTATGAATTTCAGAGTGGTTACATTACTCCAGCCCCATCCCTCAGCTGTTTACCGAAACAGTGGTGGTGTTGGAGCCATTTTTGAAAAAGCCTACGTTTATTATTTTGAGAGAAAAATAATATCTATAGGAAAATATTTACCTTTATGTTTGAAGAAAATATTGTTATATGTAGGAAATATCTACTTACCTGAAACGCAAACTAGGCTTTGATATCCCTGTGAAGTAGCCTACCCATTCTATAAGAAGAGTGATGGGGTAGCCTACTTCGTGGGCGGGATTGTTAGTCCGGGGGAAGAGACACAGTTTTGTTTGTTTTCGAATCATGCTTTTCATTTCAGGCTTTTATGATTCATGTTTAATATGAATTCGAACTTTATATTATTTTAGTTTGTATGAGCTATACATCCGCTATCAACCACCTGTTGGACCCGACGCAATCATCACTAAACAGTGAGTAGGCCTAGCCTAAGGTGAATAGAAATTCATCGATTTTCGAATAAGGAACTATTTTCTTTGGAATACACATGGTTACTCCTGTCCCCGGTCGGACGTGGCTATAGAACTTTTGATTTGGATACGAAGTCACTACAGGTTGGGTGGCCGCTTTTTTAGTGTTCGAACGGCAGATTGCCCCTTTATCTTTAATTAAAATCAAGGAGGGTTTATTCCTTGTATTATATTTTGATAGCTGGCGTATCATGCGCTATAGCACTTCATCGTCAACAGGGGGGGCTCTTTGCCTGGTGCTTCAATGAATCTACCTGAAATCCATCAAATGTCTGCAGTATCCTAGATTTACTTCAATGATCTATGCACTACAGTAGTAAATATAAACACCCATCATTCTATATGGATATTCAGTTGCCCGTGCACTATATGACTGGGTTACATTTTTATTAATATTATTTTTTTTATTTCACCTTTATTTATTAACCAGGTAGGCCAGTTGAGAACAAGTTCTCATTTACAACTGCGACCTGGCCAAGATAAAGCAAAGCAGTGCGACAAAAAACAACAACACAGAGTTACACATGGGATAAACAAACGTACAGTCAATAACACAATAGAACAATCTGTATTTATACAATTTAGCAATTTACACTGGAGTGATATATGTGCAGATGAGGATGTGCAAGTAGAAATACTGGTGTGCAAAAGAGCAGAAAAACAAAACAAATATGGGAATGAGGTAGGTAGTTGGTTGGATGAGCTATTTACAGATGGGCTGGGTAAGCTGCTCTGACAACTTCCTTTGCTGCCTGTGCTGGGTAGTCTGTGTTTCTGACTATACTTGATACATGTATGTGGAGGCTGCTGAGGTGAGGACGGCTCATAATAATGGCTGGAAAAGAGTGAATGGAATGTACTGTATTTTATACCGTTCCACCTATTCCGCTCCAGCCATTACCACAAGCCTGTCCTCCGCAATTAAGGTGCCACCAACCTCCTGTGGTGCGTGAGTGTATTGCGTGTGTGTGCAAACGCCTCTGTGTGTGCATGAGTGAGCGTGCATACATGTATGTACTGTATGTAGGGAGCTATGTACTTTACGTCCAGTATGCATGCATTATGCACGTAAAACATATGTGTATATTTCAAGAATGCATATAGAAGAATTCAGGCCCCTTGATTTTTCCCACATTTTGTTTAGTTACAGCCTCATTCTAAAATTGATTAAATAAAACAAATCCTAATCAGTCTAAACACAATACCCCATAATGAAATACCCCATAATGAAAAACCGTTTTTTAGAAATGTCTGCAAATTTATTACAAATAAAAACAGAAATACCTTATATACATAAGCATTCAGACCCTTTGCTAAGAGATTCGAAATTGAGCTCAGGTGCATCCTGTTTCCATTGATCATGCTTGAGATGTTTCTACAACTTGACAAGAGTCCACCTGTGGTAAATTCAATTGAATGGACATGATTTGAAAAGGCACACACCTGTCTATGTAAGGTTTCACAGTTGACAGTGCATCAAGCCATGAGGGCGAAGGAATTGTCCTTAGAGCTCTGAGACAGGATTGTGTCGAGGCACAGATCTGGGGAAGTGTACCAAAACAATCTGCAGCATTGAAGTTACCCAAGAACACAGTGGCCTCCATCATTCAGTGGAAGAAGTTTGGAACCACCAACTCTTCCTAGAACTAGCCGCCCGGGCCAAACTAAGCAATCGGGGGAGAAGGGCCTTGGTCAGGGTGGTGACCAAGAGCCTGATGGTCATTCTGACAGAGCACTAGAGTTCCTCTGTGGAGATGGGAGAACCTTCCAGAAGGACAACCATCTCTGCAGCACAGGCCTTTATGGTAGAGTGGCCAGATGGAAGACACTCCTCAATAAAAGGCACATGATAGCCCATTGTAGTTTGCTAAAAGACACGTAAAGACTCTCAGACCATGAGAAACAATATTCTGATGAAACCAAGATTGAACTCTTTGGCCTAAATGCCAAGCGTCACTTCTGGAGGAAACCTGGCACCATCCCTACGGTGAAGCATGGTGGGGATGTTTTTCAGTGGCAGGGACTAGGAGATTGGTCAGGATTGAGGGAAAGAAGTACAGAGAGATCCTTGATGAAAACCTGCTCCAGAACACCCAGGATCTCAGACTGGGGCGAAGGTTCACTTTCCAACAGGACCACAACCCTAAGCACACAGCCAAGACAATGCAGGAGTGGCTTCGGGACAAGTCTCTGAACGTCTATGAGTGGCCCAGCCAGAACCCGGACTTGAACCCGATCTCTGTAGAGACCTGAAAATAACTGTGCAGCAACGTTCCCCATCCAACCTGACAGAGATTGAGAGGATCTGCAGAAAAGAATGAGAGAAACTCCCCAAATACAGGTGTGCGTCATACCCAAGAAGACTCAAGGCTGTAATCGCTGCCAAAGGTGTTTCAACAAAGTACTGAGTAAAGCGTCTGAATACATGTAAATGTTACATTTCAGTTTTTTATTTTTAACCTGTTAGGGCTAGGGGGCAGTATTGACACGGCTGGATAAAAAACGTACCCAATTTAATCTGGTTACTACTCCTGCCCAGTAACTAGAATATGCATATAATTATTGGCTTTGGATAGAAAACACCCTAAAGTTTCTAAAACTGTTTGGATGGTGTCTGTGAGTATAACAGAACTCATATGGCAGGCCAAAACCTGAGAAGATTCCATGCAGGAAGTGGCCTGTCTGACAATTTCTTGCCCTTCTTGATTATCTCTATCCATTACAGAGGATCTCTGCTGTAACGTGACACTTCCTACGGCTCCCATGGGCTCTCAGAAGGCGGCAAAAAGCTGAATCGTGGCTTTGCAGGCTCTGGTTGAAAAAAAGTAGCGCGTTTGGGTAGTGGCTGGTTACAGTACTGTGAGACTCAGGCGCGTGCCCGAGTCGACCTCATGCTTTGTTTTCTTTCGTCTGTTTACCTAAACGCAGATTCCCGGTCGGAATATTATCGCTTTTTTACGAGAAAAATGGCATAAAAATGGATTTTAAACAGCGGTTGACATGCTTCGAAGTACGGTAATGGAATATTTAGAATTTTTTTGTCACGAATTGCGCCATGCTCGTGACCCTTATTTACACTTCGGATAGTGTCTTGAACGCACAAACAAAACGCCGCTATTTGGATATAACGATGGATTATTTTGGACCAAACCAACATTTGTTATTGAAGTAGCAGTCCTGGGAGTGCATTCTGACGAAGAACACCAAAGGTAATCAAACTTTTGTAATAGTAAATGGGAGTTTGGTCAGGGCTAAACTTGGTGGGTGTCTAAATAGCTAGCCGTGATGGCTGGGCTATGTACTCAGAATATTGCAAAATGTGCTTTCACCGAAAAGCTATTTTAAAATCGGACACCTCGATTGCACAAAGGAGTTCTGTATCTATAATTCTTAAAATAATTGTTATGTTTTTTGTGAACGTTTATCGTGAGTAATTTAGTAAATTCACCGGAGGTTTGCGGGGGGTATGCTAGTTCTGAACGTCACATGCTAATGTAAAAAGCTGGTTTTTGATATAAATATGAACTTGATTGAACAAAACATGCATGTATTGTATAACATAATGTCCTAGGTGTGTCATCTGATGAAGATCATCAAAGGTTAGTGCTGTATTTAGCTGTCTTCTGGGTTTTTGTGACATTATATGCTAGCTTGAAAAATGGGTGTCTGATTATTTCTGGCTGGGTACTCTGCTGACATAATCTAATGTTTTGTTTTTGTTGTAAAGCCTTTTTGAAATCGGACAGTGTGGTTAGATTAACGAGAGTCTTGTCTTTAAAATGGTGTAAAATAGTAATATGTTTGAGAAATTGAAGTAATAGCATTTCTAAGGTATTTGAAAATCGCGCCACGGGATTACACTGGCTGTTGCGTAGGTGGGACGATTTCGTCCCACCTAGCCCAGAATACATTTGCAATTTTTTATAAAAATCTGTTTTTTTCTTTGTCATTATGTGGTATTGTGTGTAGATTGAAGGGAAAAAAACATTTAACCAATAAGAAAATGTGGAAAAAGTCAAGGGGTCTGAATACTTTCCGAATGCACTGTATATTATGTATGTAATACTGCATGAGCTTGAGCTCGAGAGAAATAAATATACATTAATTAATATCAAATTGGGTTGAAAGAGAAAGTAACCAGAAAGTCGCAAGAGTGTGAGAATAGAGAGATAAGAGACACAGCAAGAGAAAGAGAGCGAGAGAGATGGAGAGAGCAAGAGAGATGGAGAGAGAATAGAGGAGAGGGGGAGAGAGGCAAGAAATGTAGAAAGAACACTTTTTGTGAATAGAGGAGTGAAAGAGCAAGAGAGAGAGAAGGAAGGAGTAAGATGGAGAGATTGTGTGAATCATTAAAGCAGCAGTGTAGCAGAGCTTACGCCAGAGCTTGGCTTAGTGTCTGTTCTGTCCCTGGGCTACTGGGATTGAGCAGAACAGCGTCGCAATGTAACAGGAAACAGCAGAATTACATGATCATACTGTAGAGTTTGTTGTGTGTGTATGTGTGTACATGCATATGTGTGTTGGAGTGTACACACACCTTCGAAAACATAAGCCTGACTGACGTAATCGTCAACTATGTGGTAGCGCCGTGTGTGAACATGGGTGTCTCTGTTGAAGTGTACGTATATCAGAATATATTTGTGTCTATGCAGCGTGTGTATGTGCCTGTATCACATCCGGCCGTGATTGGGAGTCCCATAGGGCGACACACATTTGGCCCAGTGTCATCCGGGTTTGGCTGGGGTAGGCCGTCATTGTAAATAAGAATTTGTTCTTAACAGACTTGCCTAGTTAAATAATGGTATATAAAATAAAAGTGTGTTTTTTTTAGGTGTGTGTTTTGGATTACATATATCAGTATTTGTGTGGGTGCTTCATGAGTCTGTGTTGCTATACACGTGTGTGTGTGTGTGGTGTGTGTCTGTCTTTGGGTGAATACTACAACACGCAACGGAGAAAATGTTTCACAGCATATAAAGGAAGAAATTCTCTGTTTTCTCTGTGGTAACATCTGTCTTTTCTGACTTACACAAAACTTCCAAGACTTCTGTGCAGTCTTTTACAGTTGTATAACTCCTTTCATTTACAGCCAACTTGCTTTTCTCCCTTGCTCCAGGAAATAGAAGAATTAAAGCCTATTATCCAATACCTTCTTAACTTCTGAACAGTAGATTTGGATGAAAAGACATGAGACACACCTGCTAGCTCATTTAGATCAAAGGCAGACCGCTGAAGTCTTAATTGAATGGAGACCAATTATTTTTAATGAGGACGTTAGTTCTACTTCAGAGCTAGGAATTCCCCTTTCTGTCTGGAGAGGGAGGAGAAGAAAACAAGGAGGGTTCCCAAGGCTCCAACCCATATCTAAACAACAAGGAGGATGTGTCTCAAATTGCACCCTATTTCCTTTATAGTGCACATAGGGCTCTGGTCAAAAGTAGTGCCCTATATAGAGAATAGGGTGCCCTATATAGGGAATAGAGAGAAAAAGAAAAGAAAGATAATGAGGCAAACAAAGAGAGACATATGTAGAAATTTGATCTTTATTAGGCTTTGATGATTTTCTGATGATGACTCACTCTGGTATCAACTCAAATTGGGTGTCATAATTCATTAAATGTATTCAGAAAATCAACGGAGGACGGAAACTTGCTGTTGATCCAGTGTTTCCTCCTGCTCACGCAGTAGAGACGAGGTGCGAGGTAGGGCTGCAGTCTGATAACTTGCATTGTTCCATGTTTACATGTCGGAGGGTGCAGAGTTCGGCAGAGTGCAGCCCTTGACCTCACTCACCTCGGGTGCCAAGGGAGTCTAAACAGCTGACCCTGTTTTCCACTTACAGAGGAAAGGTTTTCTGTGAGCTGTTTTCTTCCTATTAAAAAAGTTTATCAGTAGGCAAGCTGAAAAGGGCAACATAGATTCCTATAAGGCCATAGAGATCTTGTATTTCTGTGAATCATAATATTAAAGGCACAATTCACTTGTCAGTTACTTTCAGACAACTTTCTCAAGAGTGGTCAAACGTTGAGATAGGTCCCACGATATTATGCTATATGGCTCAATCCCAAATAAACTTGAGCCTTTATATCAACTAGAGGTCGACCGATTATGATTTTTCAACGCCGATACCGATTATTGGAGGACCAAAAAAAAGCCGATACCAATTAAACGGCCGATTAATTTTTGTATTTATTTATTTATTTGTAATAATGACAATTTCAACAATACTGAATGAACACTTTAATTTTAACTTAATATAATACATCAATAAAATCAATTTAGCTCAAATAAATAATGAAACCTGTTCAATTTGGTTTAAATATGGCAAAAACAAAGTGTTGGAGAAGAAAGTAAAAGTGCAATGAGTGCAATATGTTCCCAGGTAAGATGTTTAAGGTTGTAGTTATTATAGGACTATTTCTCTCTATACCATTTGTATTTCATATACCTTTGACTATTGGATGTTCTTATAGGCACTATAGTATTGCCAGTGTAACAGTATAGCTTCCGTCCCTCTCCTCGCCCCTACCTGGGCTCGAACCAGGGACACATCGACAACAGCCACCCTCGAAGCATCGTTACCCATCGCTCCACAAAAGCCGCGACCCTTGCAGAGGAAGGGGAACAACTACTTCAAGCTCTCAGAGCGAGTGATGTCACCGATTGAAACGCTATTAGCACGCACCCCGCTAACTAGCTAGCCATTTCACATCGGCTGCACCCGCCTAATCTCGGGAGTTGATAGGCTTGAAGTCATAAACAGCGCAATGCTTGAAGCACAGCGAAGAGCTGCTGGCAAATGCACGAAAGTGCTGTTTGAATGAATGCTTACGAGCCTGCTGCTGCCTACCATCGCTCAGTCAGACTGCTCTATCAAATATCAAATCAGTCAGTGTCCAAAAATGCCGATTACGGATTGTTATGAAAACTTGAAATCGGCACTAATTAACCGGCCATTCTGATTAATCGGTCAACCTCTAATATCAACTGTCCCCAAACTAGGCATCGCCATCCAATATGGGGAAACCAGGCCTGGTATTCATAGCTGACTTTGAAAAGGCTTTTGATAAAGTATGACTGGAATTTATATATAAATGCCTGGAATATTTCAATTTTGGAGAATCTCTTATACAATGGGTTAAAGTTATGTATAGTAACCCTAGGTGTAAAATAGTAAATAATGGCTACTTCTCAGAAAGTATTAAACTGTCAAGAGGAGTGAAACAAGGTTGTCCACTATCGGCATATCTATTTATTATGGCCATCGAAATGTTAGCTATTAAAATCAGATCCAACAATAATGTCAAGCGCCTAGAAATCCAGGGTTTACAAACAAAGGTGACATTGTACGGTGATAATTCATTCTTTTAAATCCACAATTTGGATCCCTCCACAGCCTCATAGTGGATCTAAATAATTTTTCTAACCTCTCTGGATTACAACCAAATTATGATAAGTGTACTATATTACGTATTGGATAACTAAAAAACACAACTTTTACATTACCGTGTAGTTTACCAATAAAATGGTCTGACCGTTAAGTGGACATACTCGGTATTCATATCCCGAAAGAAAGAAATTCTCATTACAATATATTTTTGGAAAGTTAGCAAACATAGATAAGATCTTGCTACCATGGAAAGGAAAATACCTGTCTATTTGTGGAAAAATCACCCTGATTAACTCTTTAGTCATATCCCAGTTTACCTATTTCCGTATGGCCTTGCCTACAGCTAGCGACCTGTTTTTTTTTTAATTATATGAGCAAAAATTATTCAATTTTATTTGGAACGGCAACCCAGACAAAATTATACGGGCCTATTTATATAATTAATATGAATTTGGAGGGCAGAAATTATGAAATATTAAAGCATTAGTCAAACAAAAGTTATACTTCAATCCGAACTGGTTCTCTAGCAGATTAGTAAGAATGTCTCACTCCATGTTCAAGAATGGCCTTTTTCCCTTTATTCAGGTTACAACATCTCACTTTCGGTTATTTGAAAATGAAATAATCTCCAAACTATCGCTATTTTTAAAACAAGCCATAGAAAGTTGGTTGCAATTTCAGTTTAACCACCAGAAAAGTCAGATTGTTTAAAACGTTTAAAAATATAAAGTATAATCTTTGTAAATTATATCATGAATATGACTGGTGGAGTTATGCCACACATGCAGCTACAATAACAAATATACATGGAAATGTCGGCTTTACTCAAAATTACAACCATTGAATCATTACCTCAAAAATGTGTCAAGTCAAGTGGAAGGGGGAAAAAGTAAGGAACTTGTCTGTTGGCCCTGCATTAAAGAACAAAATTGGTTAAAGAACATTGTGACCAGCCCTTTCAAGCTTAACATCCTTATCATTTATCGCCCTCCAGGTTCCCTTGGAGAGTTCATCAATGAGCTTGACGCCTTGATAAGTTCCTTTCCTGAGGATGGCTCACCTCTCACAGTTCTGGGTGACTTTAACCTCCCCACGTCTACCTTTGACTCATTCCTCTCTGCCTCCTTCTTTCCACTCCTCTCCTCTTTTGACCTCACCCTCTCACCTTCCCCCCCCTACTCACAAGGCAGGCAATACGCTTGACCTCATCTTTACTAGATGCTGTTCTTCCACTAATCTCATTGCAACTCCCCTCCAAATCTCCGACCACTACCTTGTATCCTTTTCCCTCTTGCTCTCATCCAACACTTCTCACTCTGCCCCTACTCGGATGGTATTGCGCCGTCCCAACCTTCGCTCTCTCTCTCCCGCTTCTCTCTCCTCTTCCATCCTATCATCTCTTCCCTCTGCTCAAACCTTCTCCAACCTATCTCCTGATTCTGCCTCCTCAACCCTCCTCTCCTCCCTTTCTGCATCCTTTGATTTTCTCTGTCCCCTATCCTCCAGGCCGGCTCGGTCCTCCCCTCCTGCTCCGTGGCTCGACGACTCACTACGAGCTCACAGAACAGGGCTCCGGGCAGCCGAGCGGAAATGGAGGAAAACTCGCCTCCCTGCGGACCTGGCATCCTTTCACTCACTCCTCTCTACATTCTCCTCTTCTGTCTCTGCTGCTAAAGCCACTTTCTACCACTCTAAATTCCAAGCATCTGCCTCTAACCCTAGGAAGCTCTTTGCTACCTTCTCCTCCCTCCTGAATCCTCCTCCCCCTCCCCCCCCCTCCTCCCTCTCTGCGGATGACTTCGTCAACCATTTTGAAAAGAAGGTTGACGATATCCGATCCTCGTTTGCTAAGTCAAACGACACCGCTGGTCCTGCTCACACTGCCCTACCCTGTGCTTTGACCTCTTTCTCCCCTCTCTCTCCAGATGAAATCTCGCGTCTTGTGACGGCCGGCCGCCCAACAACCTGCCCACTTGACCCTATCCCCTCCTCTCTTCTCCAGACCATTTCCGGAGACCTTCTCCCCTTCCTCACCTCGCTCATCAACTCATCCTTGACCGCTGGCTACGTCCCTTCCGTCTTCAAGAGAGCGAGAGTTGCACCCCTTCTGAAAAAACCTACACTCGATCCCTCCGATGTCAACAACTACAGACCAGTATCCCTTCTTTCTTTTCTCTCCAAAACTCTTGAACGTGCCGTCCTTGGCCAGCTCTCCTGCTATCTCTCTCAGAATGACCTTCTTGATCCTAATCAGTCAGGTTTCAAGACTGGGCATTCAACTGAGACTGCTCTTCTCTGTGTCACGGAGGCTCTCCGCACTGCTAAAGCTAACTCTCTCTCCTCTGCTCTCATACTTCTAGACCTATCTGCTGCCTTTGATACTGTGAACCATCAGATCCTCCTCTCCACCCTCTCCGAGTTGGGCATCTCCGGCGCGGCCCACGCTTGGATTGCGTCCTACCTGACAGGTCGCTCCTACCAGGTGGCGTGGCGAGAATCTGTCTCCGCACCATGCGCTCTCACCACTGGTGTCCCCCAGGGCTCTGTTCTAGGCCCTCTCCTATTCTCGCTATACACCAAGTCACTTGGCTCTGTCATATCCTCACATGGTCTCTCCTATCATTGCTATGCAGACGACACACAATTAATCTTCTCCTTTCCCCCTTCTGATAACCAGGCGGCGAATCGCATCTCTGCATGTCTGTCAGACATATCAGTGTGGATGACGGATCACCAGCTCAAGCTGAACCTCGGCAAGACGGAGCTGCTCTTCCTCCCGGGGAAGGACTGCCCGTTCCATGATCTCGCCATCATGGTTGACAACTCCCTTGTGTCCTCCTCCCAGAGTGCTAAGAACCTTGGCGTGATCCTGGACAACACCCTGTCGTTCTCCACTAACATCAAGGCGGTGACCCGATCCTGTAGGTTCATGCTCTACAACATTCGCAGAGTACGACCCTGCCTCACACAGGAAGCGGCGCAGGTCCTAATCCAGGCACTTGTCATCTCCCGTCTGGATTACTGCAACTCGCTGTTGGCTGGGCTCCCTGCCTGTGCCATTAAACCCCTACAACTCATCCAGAACGCCGCAGCCCGTCTGGTGTTCAACCTTCCCAAGTTCTCTCACGTCACCCCGCTCCTCCGCTCTCTCCACTGGCTTCCAGTTGAAGCTCGCATCCGCTACAAGACCATGGTGATTGCCTACGGAGCTGTGAAGGGAACGGCACCTCCATACCTTCAGGCTCTGATCAGGCCCTACACCCAAACAAGGGCACTGCGTTCATCCACCACTGGCCTGCTGGCCCCCCTACCTCTGAGGAAGCACAGTTCCCGCTCAGCCCAGTCAAAACTGTTCGCTGCTCTGGCACCCCAATGGTGGACCAAGCTCCTTCACGACGCCAGGACAGCGGAGTCAATCACCACCTTCCGGAGACACCTGAAACCCCACCTCTTTAAGGAATACCTAGGATAGGATAAAGTAATCCTTCTAACCCCCCCCCCCCCCCCCCCCTTAAAATATTTAGATGCACTATTGTAAAGTGGTTGTTCCACTGGATATCATAAGGTGAATGCACCATTTTGTAAGTCGCTCTGGATAAGAGCGTCTGCTAAATGACTTAAATGTACATGTAAATGTGATAAATAAAAAGTATACCAGTTTCATTTGAGGACCAAAAAATTTACAGCTGTGCCATATAAATTGCAAAATAGTTGGGAAGAGACTTTTGATGTACCAATTCCATGGCACATGGTTTATGAACTGATACACAAAATGATGCTGGATTCAAGAGTTTTCCCATTTTATATTATTATACAAAATTCTTGCAACGTTATATATATGATATATATGGGGGATAAAACCATCCCAGCTCTGCAGATTTTGCTGTGAAGAGACAGAATCATCAGATCATTTGTTTTGGTACTGTTTCATAAGTAGCTTGTTTTTGGTCGCAGATTCAGGAATGGCTAAAGAATTGCAACATTTACCTGGAGCTAACTCTGCAAATAGCACTGCTGGGTGATTTACAAAGTCATAGTCAATCAATAGATGATATAATACATTTTATCTCTCTTTAATTTACAATCTGGAGAAACTATGAGAATAGAAAGGTTCAGAACTTTTGTGAAACAGCACAGTTGAAAAATATATTGCAAATAGAAATCAAAACTGGATGGTGTTCAGCGATAGATGGGAGGGGTTGAGGTAGCTAAAGGATGGGACTAAAAACAAGCAAAAATAATTATTGTAAAATATACGGTGTCTGTCAAATGTACAGTATATAGTGTGTATAAGCTGGAAGTAGAAGCCTAAATGTTGTCCATTAGTTTACTCCAATTTGGTGAGGGGTGGAGGGTTAGGGGAAAATAATAATGGAAAATATATTTAAAAAAATATATATATGGGGGATTGGAAATGGTGCAGACAATTACATTGATGGAAGCTACAATCTATCTGCAATATTAAAGCTGATCTGGCCCCTAAAAATAAAATGCTCACCTACAACGCTTGGAAGAGCACTTTGGGACCTACATTCCAATCCGTTTGACTGTGATCTTGGCTCAGTTGACATGCCAAGAGGTGAAATCAAACAGCTGATCGACCTGTCTTGTAACCGAATGCTGCAAAAAATGCATTCATAGGTTACTACGGAGGAGTTTTGGTTCCTGACTATAATATCCAGGGAGTAGTATCCTGTCGTCTCCCTCTGAGCATTAAGGCCACGTTCAAAACAACTGGGAACACGAAACTGGGAACTCGGAAAGAAAAAAGCTCAGACTGGGGAAAAATAGTTTTGAAAGGTCATCCAACTCGGAATTCCAACTTGGGAACTCAGGCCTATTTCTAAAGCTCAGAGTTCCCATTTACCTTAAAAGTACCACAACACTCATGGTAGGCTACCCTTCGCCAGCTCATGTGTGGAGCTGGATTCAGTACTCTCGTCTGCAGTTAAAACCTAAATATCGATCCAGGTTGGATGAGACAGCAAAGATGAGGTGTGCACTGTCGAACACGCCCCCCTGACTTTGAGAAACTCAGACGCGACATGCATCGAGCACACCCATCTCATTAGTGGTGGTGAGATAAGACACATTGTGTCAGATTAATTTGCAATTGACTGCCATAGCCCCAAATAAAGTCAAAATTGTCTGTTAATTACATCATGGTTTTCACCTGGTTGTGGTGGCGAATATGTTCAGATATCAAAATGGGCTCGTTGAACCCCTGCTTGAGATATATATTTCCCATTAATTTGTGATTGACACATATTACACAGTAATAACAAAAGCTGGATCCAAACAACAGATCGCATGGAACAAATGGTTTGTTCACCTACTTTCCCTTTACGTGACAAAACATGCATTATATAATGTAGACAGAAATTGCTGTGAAATATCTTTTCAATAACCTCAAATATTGTATTTTTAGCTGTTTGAAACTGGTGTACAAAACCAAAAGTAAAAAGACACAAAAACAAAACTTAAGAAGGGAAGCCGAAATAGCACGCATTGAAAGGATCTACCGCTCATCAGACTTGCTTTCAATAAGAATGACAGATCTACAGTATAACTCACATTTCTATGTGTATTTGGATGGGTCGAGCACAAAGCTACATACAGGACCTATAAAGGTTCATACATTTTTTTTATGAACTATCGCTTAAACATAGTAATAACTGATGAATTTGTTTCAGTACCCATGTCAGAGTTGGACAATTCAGTCAATCAAAATACCTTCAAAAGCACAAATCTATTCAGCTCTATAGATTGAAACATCTTGGCGCAATACTACTCCATTCTAACATAGAAATTAGCACAGCTTGAAAATGATTTCATCAGGGAGAGCCAGGGATAAAAGAGCTTTCTTTGAAGTCAAAAGAAAAAAAACAATTTCAAATCTAATGAATGAGTTAGACAGTGTGTGTGACAGAGCGAGAGAGAGAGAGAGAGACTGTATATAGACATATGCCATTTGAAATGTCTTTATTCTTTTGGAACTTGTGTAAGTGTAATATTTACTGTTCACTTTTTATTCTTTATTTCACTTTTGTTTATCCATTTCACTTGCTTTGGCAATATAAACATATGTTTCTCATGCCAATTAAGCCCCTTGAATTGAATTGGGAGAGAGAGAGAGAGAGAAGGGTGCAAGCCTTTTGTGAGAGGTGTGCATGTGTGTGAGGGTTTTGTGAGTGAATTGTGTGCCTGTGTATATGGGAGCAAGAGAGATTAGAGCGATAATTGGGTCTATCTAACCCTCTCTCTCTCTGTGAGTATGTGGGTGTACACTCATCCCTTGTTGAAGTGCTGCATTTCTTTCAGGTGCTAACCTAAAACAAGGGAGAAAATCCAAATATAAAAAAAGAAAACTCGAACCCAAAAAAAGAAACCGTTCTCTGTGTAGCAGTCATGGCTGAGGAGAAGACAGCCCTGAAAGTCATGGGGCCTTCATCCTCCTCATTCTCCTTGCAGACAGTAGGGAAAGTCTGTTTCCATGACAACAGTAGAATTAAGGGGCGCAGGAGCGCAATCCCAAAATGACACATTGGACTAGAGCCTAAATGATATGATAAATCACCTTCACTGATTTGATACTGGGCGCTCTCTCGCACATAAAGGATACTACCTGAAATCTGGGAGAGAGGGTAGAAAAAGTTATACTCTACATGAAATAGAGTATTTTTGGGGATGTTGTTATCAGGGGGAAGAATACAGTGCACAAGGTTATCGACAAGAACACAGCGGTACAATAAATAAGTGAAAGCTTTTGATAATGTATTTTTATTCTTAAACAATCACTAACTTCATTCTGATTTTTAAATATCAATGCATTTTTTTCATCTCACAATTCATAATGCATATATGCTTGAGTTCCATTTACGGTGAAATCATTTGCAAACAAACATAAATATAATATCTCTTTACACAGTATTGAGCCCCTGCGCTATCGCTCTGGCATTTTAATTTTGTCCCCCAAAAGTGATCTCTTAGTTCACTCGCATATCCCCTATTTTACTCTCACTCCCTATTCTTAACCCCTCATTTCTATCCTCCCTTCTTCTCTGCCAGCAGGTTATGTAAAGTACATCCTTTTGAGTAGTATGAAGTTGATGCTGATCCAAGGTCAGTTTTGCGTCCCTATCCCCTAATGGTTAAGGTTAGAACTGAGGGAGAGTAAGCCGATTACTAGATCTGTGCCTTTGGGCTATTTAAACTGGAGCAACTACTGCAGAACTGAGCCCAGCTCTCTCCTGATCCCAGTGGAAGACTTGTGCTGGTCTTCTGCCATGACCTGCCGCAGTTAATTGAGGAAGTGTCTGACATGACACCCTGACATCCCCTATCTCATGCCCTGGCCAGATCCCAAGACTTCCAGACCCCCCACTCTGCCACCAACACCCCTGACCCAACCCCCCCCCCAAGACCACACCTTTGGCCAGGCTTTGTGCATTAGGTGCTGGGCAAGGGTGGCCCGCCTTGTTGTCAGACTCCGTTCATTAGACTGGAGTGGGACTTCCTGAGTTAGACGAACGATAGGATCAGTGGACACGGTGACTTCTCCATCTTGGTGATGGGGGAGATTCCTCCCTGCCTTCCCTACTGGTTTAACCAGCCTTTTTACTCTTCGTATATACAGCCACTCTCCTACATTTGATTTATGAAATGGCGGAGGCTCATTTCCACAATGCAGCAATCGGCTCATTTCCACAATGCAGCAATCGGCTCATTTCCACAATGCAGCAATCGGCTCATTTCATGGCTCACAAAACCTACTGAGATGGAAGCCATTGGGATGCCAGCCTGTAAGTACAAAAAAGTGAAATATTTACAGACTCTCAGGGCAAACGAACCTTCCGGCATCCAAATTTTGTTTTTGTTGGTTTTGGATGGCTGGGCTCCTTCCCGTTGCATTGTGCTAGGTTATTGTTGATTAGTGTCGTAGGTGAAAGGGTAATGATGGAAGAGGATGAGCTCACAGGGGCTTTGTCGAAAATGATCTTAAAATACTTCCTTTGTTTCTTTTCCCTCATGGCCACAGATATAAAGAGACTAATTACATAAAATGAATGCGCTACACCCCATCAACCAATTGTGACATTTCTAGTCTGCTCAGTGTACTGATAACAAAGATAAAGACACAAGGAGAGGAATAATCTTAAGAGTATTGGGACGAATACTTGGATAGCTTTCATAATCACCTTAGCCCCAAGCAGCCTGAGTCTGCTGAGCCCTTACACAAGCCACAACAACGTGCCTTCCCAAGGACATTTTCATAATTTATTTGTACCGGCTAAAAGCATTCTCTGACGCACTTCGAAGAAAGTATTGTCAAAGCTCATAAAGAGGTGAAGTAGACCTGTTCCAAATAATCATGAAAGAATCCTTGATTGGCGGATGCTAGCCAAGTTTCCTTTTCTGGAGAGAATATTGCATTTCACCCTAGGATTGGCCAACCCAGACCTTATTAGAAAAAATACCCTTATTAGTACTGGGCACACCAAACAAAAACAACCAGAAGCTCTATCAATCTTTTTTCCTCCTGGCTATACCCACTTTGCCAGAGTATTGATAATATTACAAGGCTATCCTTTCCCTCTTGACCATTAAGTTCACAGGACTGGATCATTGAGAGTAATGGTGCGTTCGAATGGTCCTCGGAATCTGATATTTCCCAGTTGGTGAAGTTGTAAATACAACATGAGTGCTTTCAAGTGCTCTTCAACCAATGGCATTTTTGCTAGATGGCTAATCTAGCTAACGTTGCTTATGTTGACAATATGTCAAACTATATACTGTATGGATCCACCGAGCTACATTAATCAGATGGTTAAGGTTGTAAATGGCTTTCTTTTATCGTCTAGTGGTCGAAAAGTGGAAAGGTCAGTGATGAAACGTCACACCTCGTAAACTTCAGTATCTTCATTCTGGACCGTGTTTCCCACTTGGAACTCAGACTTTGAGGGTCGTTCAATCATTATTCCTGGGTCAGGAACTCGTATTTCCACATTTCCATCAGCACTCGAACGCACCATAATATGCTAGAGGACTACTATGAGGCTTGGTGGAGTAGCAGCCATATTGCTTTTAGTTGTCTAGTCCTGTCATATCAAAGAGTATGTGGAGATAGGAAAGGAATCCAAGATCCACACAACCTATTCCACACCGACAGTATATCACCTGAGCAAAAGCCATCCCACTCATCCATTCCTGTTCCAACCGAGCCCACCAGCGACTTCTCATATATATTCATTCTTTACCCTCACACCAGTGTATGCAGTGTGAAAGTGCATTCAATGTCAAGCAATAAAAAATACCAACAATTTTTCATGTCTACAGTCTCAAATGAAAAACAGAATACCCATGATACTAAATTGGGATGAAGAGTTATCAACACATAAGTAATATTGTTATTATTGGACAACAGTAACACAATTAAGCATGTGAGGGTGCCATAGCGTTCATAAAATCAATGCATGGGAAATTGAACATGTCTTTAAAGCTCATTTTTCACAGCTTAAATTGGAAACGATAGATATTTGTATTGTGAAGAGACCACCATTCCTTTGTCACAGCTTTTTTTTTCTTTTTTGCATAAAACGTAGGTCAACTCCTGATTGAAAATGTTTGTCGTTGTTTTTTTGTTTTCCTCTGGGTTTATCTTGATATTCGTCTAAAAGATTTTCACAGGCGAGAGTTCAGTTTTTAGTCATCTTGGGTGTAGCTCCTCCCCCTCGTGGCGGTCCATCCCTTCAGAGGGCATGGTGGTGAGGGGGGTCTGTAGCCTCTCTCCCCTCTATTTAAGAGAGGGGGGACACAGGCCCCCCTAGTGCCCCCCCACCCTTGGGGCCCTGCTGCTAGGAGTTCTGGTTGACAGCTTTCCCTCCGTTCATGGTGGGAGTCCCTGAGCTCTTCCTGGAGCGCTGTTTCTCTTCGATCTCATGCAGCGACGGCTCCCTATACATACACACTGCAGACAGTGTATGTAGTAGAGGACGAAGCAGGAAGCAGTGGGGGATAGAGGAGAACATGGAGGACAAATAATGAGGAGATGGATGGGCAAACAGAGAGACAAAGTCAGATCGAGCTCAGGGACTCCCACAGAGTGTAGGAAGTTGCTCTTGGAACCTGTTTTGGAATAAAATATTAAATATCTGTCCTTAAAAATGTAACTTCCTGTGTTGGGTGGTTACTCTTTCACCATGGATATGTTTTAGGTAATTTTGAGACCTCAGGTACTGCTGGAATGTCTACTAATGGCATGTCCAGCGTTTTGGGAGTAATTACTCAGGTCCTTTATAAACAGGTTGCTTATAAAGTATAGATAGTGCTTTCTTTAGATCAGGTAGCCTACTGCAAACGTCTAATATAAATAAGTATTTATATTAAACACCTTTTACATGGCCTTATAAACCAACAATACATTGTTTAAAAACATGTTTATAAACGCATGAATAACTAGCTTACTGACATAAAAAAGTGTAGGAATAATGAATACTAAAATGGTGGGCAGACTATTTCTAAAAAAAACATATACATTATTTATTACCGGACATAATTATGAGGTGTTACCCACTTGTGTGAGTATTTAATTGGTTCCATTGTGCAAAGTAAATAAATACAGCTAAAGTATTTGACAACATAGGTCAAACATTATCCCCCAGGGGCCATGTTTATAAAACTTTTTATGCTTAATATTAGAATGAGGAAAACTGTAGCGGCAGTGTGAGGAAATGCAATTTGTAAAATTAGTTTACACTAATAATGTTGTGTATATCACATAAAAGCGTTGCGTTTATAAATCATGAAATGTCATGCAAATCCAAGTATATCACTTATTTCCATTCGTCAAGTTTAAGATTTATAAATTACAATGTTGCTGTGGATTTCATCGTACGCACAATGTACGATCAAATCTGTGCATGAAAATGTTTTTTAAAAGAGGGCCCTGATTTCACCATATAGGGCTTGGCTTCAACCAACTTACTCCAGGCGATCAAAACCTGCAAAAGACAATACACAGATGAGATGGCAGATGCATTCAGATGCCTTACCTTCAATGGGCCTGGGGACAAAGTGTGAGGAGGGCTTGGTTTTCTTGACCCTGTTCCCCTTCATGACCTGGCCTTCCTTGGTAAGGCCAAGAAACCAGGCCCGACCGGACTCCTGCTGCCGGTACACAGTGGACGAGTAGATCACGTAGTAATTCTCAAACACCGACTCCTTAAACTTGCACTCCGGCGTGAACATTTCCTGTTTTGGTGCCAAACAACAAAGGGAGTTTGTTGTTAGAGTAATGTTCATGAAGTCGGATCAAAGTTCAGGAAGTCGGATCATGTTCAGTAGGGAACATCACACAAACCGTTTTGCCAACGGCTTTGGAAATCTGTGTTCTTATTAGACAAAGTCAGATTTCACTCTCACGTTTCAAACTGTTTTCTCCCCACTGAACATGACGAGGCAAGTGAGGGTTGTTATTGCGGTAACGAGATGGTTTGAGTTACGAGACGTTGGTGATCCACAAGGCATTCGACAGACAAACGGACACAGGTCAACAGATGATGGAGAGATGGGCGGAATAGACAAGCCTATGAGAAGTCGCTTTGGATTATGTTGTTTTGAGGATGATATTGGGTAGAAGGCACTGCCGTCATTCAAATCCAACAAAACTCCATTGCCAAAAGGAGATGGAACTAGCTACTGTATGTGTGTTGACAAGGTTTGGTTGGGTTCTCTTGAATTGGTTTATCAGACTGTGTATGGTCCAGGTGAATGAGTTTGTTTGGAACTGCTGGGCTAAGTGATTCAGCAGTGTGTGTGGTGATATTTCATTCATCTCTGTCTCCTTCAGGGTTATGTGCCCTTTTAAGGATGTCCCTTTGACTGACAGCCCAATTCTGCTCACTGCTGGAGATGATCCACAGGCAAACTGTGTGTGTGTGTGTGAGTGAGAGAGTGTGTGTGTGTGTGTGTTAGAGTCAGAGAGAGATGCATGTTTGTGCATTCAAGCCTCAATATGAATACGTAATATGTGAATAGGCGCGTGCATGAGGCTGCATGGCACTATCTCACACTGTTTGCGTGAGTGCTCGTTTATAACACCTGGCGGTGTTCGACACGCGGCGGCAGTCTGAAGGACTCTCGGTACGTGTGGGGCGTGTAAGCCGGTCAGCAGGCGTGTGACTGTGGACAAGCCGCAGTGGGGAGTTGGAGTGGTCGGTTTTATCTGGACCTGATGACACTCTGTCAGAAAGCAGACGCCTCTCTATGTGGGAGGTCGCGGGGTCACATCCTTCCTGTCCCACGGTGGGCAACTCAGCCAGGGTTCCTCCACCTCCATCTCCCTTTTTCCCATCTATGCCAAGGTCCCCTCACACCTTGCTCCCACACCCCCGAACCACCCCTCCCTTTGTCAACCACACTGACATATTCTGAAATCCCCTCCAAACTTGGCCACAAGGACATCGCTCTATTAATGTCTATTATTCCTGTAGCATAGCAGGGAAGGTTATACGGTACGTAGGAGGCTTCGATGGGGGAATGATATAGAGGTGTGTATGGTGTTTGTTATCTTGTATGTTGTGAATGGGATGGTGATAGAGGTGTGAGATTGTAAGGATATGAGCGTACATTGTGCACAAGTTTGTGGGGAAAAAACAGGTATAAACAAAAAGATAAGAACCCACATTTGCATTAACACACACGTAAACAGGTCTTGTGCCGTGCTAAAAGTTGGCTCCTCTGCCAGGAATGCATAATGAAGAGAAGCTGTTACTAGCTCACCGAGGAGGGTAAAAAAAAAAAAACACCCCACCATTTTTCTGAGTAACAAGCTGTGCTTGGAGAGTTTAAACTGATTAAAAGGACGCTCATTTATATTCAGCCCCAATTCTGAAGGAGAAGGAAAGAACTTGTTAGTGAAACTGGGCACATGAGGGTGCTCTCACGCGCCTCCATTACGGGGCACTGGGGCAAGCTGGGTGGACCAGCCCGGAGCCCAGTGGAGAAACAGTGGAGAGCAAACAACTGGTAAATGCATGAGGAGCAGATATACACTCTAAGAATTAGTGGTGATTTGATGAACCCTAGAGATCCTCAAGGAACCCTGGAGTTATTCAAGGAACCATTCCAGAAGAAACCCTGGACTGGAGGCATGGCTTAGTAGGTGCGTGGCTTTCAGCTAGATCTTTTTAGGCCACCGGTGGGAGTAAATATCCTTCCTGTTCTGTTGTATTGTTATCACATGTTAAAGTTGAACACTGACAGTTTTGCAGCTTCAAATCCCAAAATGTAAATAGTTACCACTTTATTACCATATGTATATCAGCAATGTTAACATTATGTTCAAACATGTAATATGTGTAAATATTCAAGGAAATTGAAAGCTGCGGTGTACAAACTTAACATGAGGAACAAGAATTACATTTACTGTAACGGGTGGCCAAAAAGAACTAGCTGAAAAGCCACGCCAACAATAAGCCATGCCTCCAATCTTCTGATAGGCTGCCACCTCTACAATATATTATTTAAAAGGTTCAAAATTGAACCCTTCAATCATAAAAAAGGTTCCAGTTTGAACCTTTACATGGGGGTTGAACTGGAAAGGTTCCTCCAGTGTGGCAATGTTTAGAACCACAAATGGTTCTTCCAGGCTCCTTTACTTCGAAGAGTGTAGAGCACATAGACAGGACAGACAGACGAGAGATAGAAATAGAGCAGATGGACACAGAATGGACACAGAGTATACACACAAGACCGAGGGGTCTGTACATGCGGAGCATCAACATATACTGTATGTAAACAATAGTCAGACTGATGCGTAGATATACGCACAGCGTGTGGTGCAAACATGGTAGACCAAGCACACAGTAAGGGTAGAGAATGTAAAGTAGTTTGTGGAAAGACTGAGAGTGAATCCAGTTCAGTTAAACAGACTGAAATTGAATGCAGTTCAGTGTAAATAGATTAAGGCTGGGATACGATCCAAAAGCGTGTTGTTGTCAATGTGCCTTTTAACAGCAATGTTCACAGAGATCGCATTCACAGGAAACGCTGTATATCTCAATCAACGCACAAACAGATTGATTCCCAGCCTAAGAGTGAATCCAGTTCAGTGTAAACTGACAGAGAGTGAATCCAGTTGACTCACCAATATAAAATCCTGTGTTGCCTGACTAGCCCATACCTTTCCTCAGGCTTTAGAATTCCCCTTCTCATGTTGAAACCATACAGCAAATGAAACGACATCAGAATATAAAGGCCCTTCAATTGAATCTGAATCGAGATTTGTTGTTCTGTGGGTCTGAATCCCCTCTACTCGGTATCATTACTATTCCAGCTCGGGGCTGTACCACTCTAGTCTAGACAGCTACCTCAGTGACATTGGGAGTGTGGGAACGACACAGAACCCACAAAGAGGACATATATTACACAGTTAATGACCAAACACACACACCCACAAACAGACACAGACACACATGAAAACAGACACAAGCACACACACACACACACACACACACACACACACACACACACACACACACACACACACACACACACACACACACACACTCAGAATTTACAGCAAGGACAATTTTTATGGGGCTTCCTCTGAGAGAGAATGAAATGAATAGTTCTGTTCCAGTGTTCTCTCTCTAACAGAAGGCCACCAGGCTACATGTCATTAGTAGCCGCAACACAGTCTTATCGCTTTATCAGACTGCAGAGCTTGCACCTCCACAGTAATCCTCTCCATTCCACATACTCACATCCGTCTTTGGTTGGAGAACAGAGGCACTGCACAGCACTCCCTCTCAAAAAAAAAAAGAGATATTTTCTCATTTGCGGTGTGGTGGCCCCATCCCTAAAAAGAAAAACTGGAGTCCTGCCTTCCCCTCCTCTCCTCTCCTCCCTTCGGTCACTTCCTCCCCACAGCCTCCACTCTATGGTTTTACTGCGGCACCATTTTTTTGTCTCCGGCGGCACAGGCATAAATAAGAAGCAATAAAGTCAGTGGGTGATTGAGAGAACCAATGGGAACAATTTAGACACCATTTAGAAGGCCAGGTACAACAGGAGAGAGGGCAGACGCAGGGCGGGATTATCAGCAGTCTGTGTGTGTGTGTGTGAGTTGCCTAATTGTATGTATGAGTGCTCGAGTGATAGGTTGCACATAAACTGTACGCTTTATGTGAGGCTTTGCGTTTATAAGGCTTCACTTTCATGTGCGCATGTATGTTGCTTGAGAGTGTAAGTGAGTACGCGCCCCCTGTCCCTTAGTTAAAGATAGATGCTTTTTGAAATACAGCGAGCGAGTGGTTACTGCTGTGCTGCAAAGTAGGTCACAGTGAGTGTTATAAATAATGGAGATCTCCTCACTGGAGATGAACCCCCCCACACATCCCAGCTCTCAACATCGGCATCACCCTTCAAACCAAACCAACATCAGCATTGTTGATCATCGTTCTGGATTCCAAGTCCATAGACTGTAGGACACCAAGACTAGCTACAGTACTCAACATCTACAGTACTCAACATCTGAACTACGTAATTTCACATCCACACTGGACTGACCGATAGTCAATAATCTCAATACTTCAACATATACAGTACTCAAAATAACACACAAAAAGCGAACGTCCTAAGTTTGTTGATTTCTGTTGAAAAAGTTGAAATATGGTGGCCGTTTTATAGTGCTGAGTGATTAACCGGTTTTTAAACAACTAATTGACCGACTTCAGTTCAATTATTTTAATTCCACTTTGCTCTGTTTTTTTTCTTCTGTGAGCTCAATGTGCCGTTTCTATAGAGATAAATCAGATCAAGCCTGAACTGTGCGATGTAGTAGGGAGTTGTAGTTTCTAAGAGGCCAATATTCAACATAGTTTAACTACAATGACCATAATCCATTGTGCACCTGCCTACTTGTCCGGTCTGTGTGGAGCACTGAGCTCCATTGCCGTGAAAAAGTATTTGCCCCCTTTCTGATTTCCTGATTTTTGCATATTTTTTATACTGAATGTTATCAGATCTTCAACCAAAACCTAATATAGCACCATGCTTGACCGTTGGATTGAGGTTCTTACTGTGGAATGCAGTGTTTGGTTTTCACCAGGCATTATGGGACCCATTTCGTCCAAAAAGTTGACTCAAGTTTATCAAAAAAGCACCTGGATGATCATCAAGACTCTTGGAAGAATGCTCTATGGACAGATGATTCAAAAGTATAACTTTTTAGATGACATGGGTCCCATTATGTCTGGCAAAAACCAAACACTGCATTCCACAGTAAGAACCTCATACAAACGGTCAAGCATGGTGGTGGTAGTGTGGTGGTTTGGGGATGCTTTGCTGCCTCAGGACCTGGATGACTTGCTTAATAGAAGGAATCATGAATTCTGCTCTGTATCAGATAATTCTATGGGAGAATGTCATGTCATCCGTCTGTAAGCTGATGCGCAGCTGGGTCATGCAGCAAGACAATGATCCAAAACACACAATCAAGTCTACATGAAAATGGCTAAAAAGCAACCAATTTGAAGTTTTGGAATGGCCTAGTCAAAGTCCAGACCTAATCTCAATTGAGATGTTGCGGCAGGACTTGAAACATGCAGTTCATGCTTGAAAACCCACAAATGTCGCTGAGTTACAGCAGTTCTGCATGGAAGAGTGGGCCAAAATTCCTCCACAGCGACGTGAGAGACTGATCAACAACTACAGGAAGCGTTTGGTTGGAGTCATTGCAGCTAAAGGTGGCACAACCAGTTATTGAGTGTAAGGGGGCAATTACTTTTTCACACAGGGGTAGTGGGTGTTGCATAACTTTGTTTATGAAATAAATTAAATAAGTATGTAACGGTTGTGTTATTTGTTCACTCGTGTTCCCTTTATCTAATGTTAGGTTTTGGTTGAAGATCTGATAACATTCACTATCAAAAATATGCAAAAGTAGAGACAATTATAAGAACAGTGCGGAGCAGACAGAGCAAACGGAGAAGAGAGAATGCGCGATCGACAGGGATAGAAAGCATTTGCTTCGCGAGGTATCTCTACCTGAAAATACAGGATCTAAGTGATTGATAGTTGAGATTCATCACTCAAGTATGCCTTATTTACTTAGATCTACTAAAATAGTGATTTTGTCAGACAGTATAGGCAGCATCTCTATAGAGATGAGATGTCTTGGAATTAAATCATAAAGTAATGATGAGTAAAGTCACTACCATTAATTGTATTTTTGTCCTTGTATTGTTTTATTCTGTGTTGTTACAGCATTCAACCAACATAATGCATAGTGCATTCAATGAAAAAGTCACAATAAAAAACACAAAAATTGAAAACGGTGATTATTGTTTAATAATCGAAACGAAACTGAAACGTGGTGATATTACCTGGGATGAATGCAAAGAATCAAACCAAAAATTCTGCCACCTGCTATCTTTGTTGAACAGCTGACATGATGTCATTAATGTTCTTAGGTGGAACCGGTTTTCTTGAGCATTGCAGCAAGTACCACTATTTCCCAAACTTTTCCCTAAAACACTCCTGATTTTAAAAAAATCAGGATAACATCCCACTCACCTGGTAGTGAGTTTGGCACATACACAATGGCATACACTGAGTGTACAAAACATTAAGAGTTGCCCTCAGAACAGCCTCAATTCGTCGGGGCATGGACTCTACAAGGTGTTGAAAGGGATGCTGGCTCATGTTGACTCCAATGCTTCTCACTGCTGTGTCAAGTTGGCTGGATGTCCTTTGGGTGGTGAACCATTCTTGACGGAAAAACCCAGCACCTACTACCATGCCCCGTTCAAAAGCACTTAAATATTTTGTCTTGCCCATTCACCCTCTTAATGCTACACACACACAATCCATGTCTCAAATGTTTCAAGACTTAAAAATCATTCTTTAACCTGTCTCCTCCCCTTCATCTACACTGACTGAAGTGGATTTAACAAGTGACAATAAGGGATCATAGCTTTCACCTGGAGTCACCTGATCAGTCTATGTCATGGAAAGAGCATGTGTTCACAATGTTTTGTACACTCAGTGTATTTTACTTGCTCTGAAAAATGCAAGCCTCTGGCCAGGGGGTTAACTTAATTGCCTTCCATGAGGTGTTACCAATTACCAACTTAAGCTTGTATAAAACCACAGATGTCACTTTCTTTTTAGCCAAGCTCTGAAAACATAACATGTAAGCCCACAAAAATGATGTTGTTACACTTAACAATACATTTGGGGACCAGAAATGATCTCCAGGACAATATCCAACCTTAGAATATAATTGCTCAACTGAAAACATTTAACTTTCCAAGATACCCTCTTCAACACTGACCTTAACACCATCAAGCAACATCACACCGATCACTCAACACCCTTTCCCACAGATCAGTGCGATCACCAACTCCCACTTTCATCCACAATTCTTTAACTCACACTCACACCCAGCTCTTCTCCAAGGTCACAGGCCAAAGAACCAAAGAAACACTGAAACTTCTTCCCACTAGTCCCTATGGTCCGGAGCACGGGGGAGGGGGGGGGGGGACGGACATAAAAAAAAAAGAGTGACATGAGTGCATGTGAAGTATCTCATTCGTGGTAGCATGAGCAGCATGCCTAATGCCAATCAGAGGTCAAGTTGACTACATTGTAAACCCCAATGTGGTGTCATTAGACAAACCTTGAGGAAACCACTTTGCACTTATATACCCGAGTACAGTTACTTAAAGTTATAAGGCCTTAGTTTGAGGCCTAGCAACCTCAAAACGAATCCAATGGAGTTTCCCATCTTCTCAAAATAATCTCTGAATAGACTTCACTAAAATTCCCAGATTTTCTCAAAAATCCTGGTTGAAGGATTTCCAGGAATTTTCCAACCGGAATTTTGAAACCCTACTTGCATGTCACATTATGCTGGCTTGCAAAGTATTTGTGTAATTCCTATTGGAATCCTGCTGGAGTTAGGGATATCCAACACTTGGAATTTTTATTCACCTGAACAAGATGGCGCCGATAGACATGGTCGCCTCGTTCCTGGCTCCTAAGCAACTTAGCATTAAATATATATGTTTTGTGTTACTTCTCATATTGTTAGATCAGAAAGTTTTGGCATTATTATTACATACAGCCGGAAATAACTTTTGGATACTACGACAGCCCTCAAAGAACTTCACTGAACTTTATGCAAACTGGAAACCACGTATCCTGAGACCGCATTTATTGTAGCTGGAGAGTTTAACCTCTCTGGTATAAGTGGGACGGTAGCGTCCCACCTCGACAACAGCCAGTGAAATTGCAGGGCGCCAAATTCAAAACAACAGAAATCCCATAATTAAAATTCCTCTAACATACAAGTATTAGACACCATTTTATAGATAAACTTCTTGTTAATTTAACCACAGTGTCCGATTTCAAAAAGGCTTTACAGCGAAAGCACACCATACGATTATGTTAGGTCAGCGTCAAGTCACAGAAAACCATACAGCCATTTTCCAGCCAAGGAGAGGGCTCACAAAAGTCAGAAATAGCGATTAAATTAATCACTAACCTTTGATGATCTTCATCAGATGGCACTTACAGGACTTCATGTTAAATAATAAATGTTTGTTTTGTTCGATAATGTCCCTCTTTATGTCCAAAAACCTCAGTTGAAATTGGCGCATTTAGTTCAGAAATCCAAAGGCACAAAGCGCGCTCTCAACATCCAGACAAAAAGTCAAAAAAGTACAATAAAAGTTCATAGAAACATGTCAAACGATGTTTAAAATCAATCCTATTGATATTTCAACAATATTTCAATTATATGCATATCCTAGCTTCTGGGCCTGAGTAGCAGGCAGTTTAATTTGGGCACGCTTTTCATCCAAAATTCCGAATGCTGCCCCCTACCCCAATGAAGTTAACCTCTATGGGCTAGGTGGGACGCAAGCGTCAGTGTAATCCCGTGGCGCGATATTCAAATACCTTAGAAATGCTATTACTTCAATTTCTCAAACATATGACTATTTTACACCATTTTAAAGACAAGACTCTCGTTAATCTAACCACACTGTCCGATTTCAAAAAGGCTTTACCACGAAAGCAAAACATTAGATTATGTCAGCAGAGTACCCAGCCAGAAATAATCAGACACCCATTTTTCAAGCTAGCATATAATGTCACATAAACCCAAACCACAGCTAAATGCAGCACTAACCTTTGATGATCTTCATCAGATGACACCCCTAGGACATTATGTTATACAATACATGCATGTTTTGTTCAATCAAGTTCATATTTATATCAAAAACCAGCTTTTTACATTAGCATGTGACTAGCATTCCCACCGAACACTTCCGGTGAATTTACTAAATTACTCACGATAAACGTTCACAAAAAACATAACAATTATGTTAAGAATTATAGATACAGAATTCCTCTATGCACTCGCTATGTCCGATTTTAAAATAGCTTTTCGGTGAAAGCACATTTTGCAATATTATCAGTAGATAGCCCGGCATCACAGGGCTAGCTATTTAGACACCCAGCAAGTTTAGCACTCACCAAAGTCAGATTTACTATAAGAAAAATGTTATTACCTTTGGTGTTCTTCGTCAGAATGCACTCCCAGGACTTCTACTTCAATAACAAATGTTGGTTTGGTCCCAAATAATCCATAGTTATATCCAAATAGCGGCGTTTTGTTCATGCGTTCAAGACACTATCCGAATGGTAAACAAGGGTGACGAGCACGACGCATTTCGTGACAAAAAAATTCTAAATATTCCATTACCGTACTTCGAAGCATGTCAACCGCTGTTTAAAATACATTTTTATGCCATTTTTCTCGTAAAAAAGCGATAATATTCTGACCGGGAAAGCGTGTTTACGTTCAAAGAGAGAGAAAATAAAAACATCTCGTGCCCTCGTGCACGAGCCCCAGTCTGATGGTCCTCTGACAGGCCACTATCCAAACGCGCTAATGTGTTTCAGCCAGGGGCTGCCTCGATATCATTCAGCTTTTTCCCGGGTTCTGAGAGCCTATGGGAGCCGTAGGAAGTGTCACGTTACAGCAAAGATCCTCAGTCTTCAATAAACAGAGCCAAGATGAACAAGAACTTGTCAGACAGGCCACTTCCTGTAAGGAATCTTCTCAGGTTTTTGCCTGCCATATCAGTTCTGTAATACTCACAGACACCATTCAAACAGTTTTAGAAACTTTAGGGTGTTTTCTATCCAAAGCCAATAATTATATGCAGATTCTAGTTACTGGGCAGGAGTAGTAACCAGATTAAATCGGGTACGTTTTTTATCCGGCTGTGTAAATACTGCCCCCTATCCCCAACAGGTTAACAAAGGATATTTGAGGAAAACGCTACCACAGTTTTACCAACACATTGCCTGTGCTATTCGCACATGAAAAACATTGCTACTATCCCTTCAGGGACGGCTACAAGGCCCTCCCCCACCCTCCCTTTGGCAAATCAGATCATGCCTCCATTCTGCACCACCCTTCATATAGGGAGAAACTCAAACAGGATGTACCCATGGTAACGACTGTTCAACGCTGGTCTCACCAATCGGAATCCATGCTTCAAGACGGTTTTGATCATTCCGGACTGGGATATGTTCCAGGTTGCCTTTGAGAATAACACTAACGCATACACTGACACGGTAACTGAGTTCATCATGAAGTGTATATGGAATGTTTTTCCCACCAAGACGATTAAAACCTATCCAAACCAAAAAAACATGGATTGATGCCAGCATTCACACAAAACTGAAAGCGCGAACCACTGCATTTAACCACGGAAAGGTGACTGGGAATATGGTTGAGTATGAACAGTCCAGTTATGCCCTCGTAAGGCAATCAAACAGACAAAACTTCAGTACAGCGACACAGTGGAGTCACAATTCAACGGCTCAGACATGAGATTGTGTTAGGGACTCTAGACAATCACGGATTATAAAGGGAAATCGAACCACGTCGTGGACACCGATATCTTTCTACTGGACAAGCTAAACACCTTCTCCACCCGCTTCGAGGAAAACACAGTGCTGCCAATGTGGGCCAGCGCCTCTCCCGAGGACAGTGAGCTCGTTCTCCATGGCCGACATGAGTAAGGCATTTAAGCGTGTTAACCCTCGCAAGTCTGCCGGCCCAGATGACATCCCTAGCCACATCCCCAGAGCATGCGCAGACCAGATGGCTGGATTGTTTACGGACATATTCAATCTCTCCCTGTCCCAGTCTGCTGTCCCCACTTGCTTAAAGATATCCACCATTGTTCCTGTACTAAAAAAAAATTCTAAATCAAATTTATTTATACAGCCCTTACATCAGCTGATATCTCAAAGTGCTGTACAGAAACCCAGCCTAAAACCCCAAACAGCAAGCAATGCAGGTGTAGAAGCACGGTGGCTCAAGAAAGCGAAGGTAACTGAACTAAATGATTATCGCACTGTAGCACTCACTAGAGTTCCAAACTGCCTCTGGAAGATACGTCAGCACAAGAACTGTTCGTCGGGAGTTTCATGAAATGGGTTTCCATGGCCAAGCAGCTACACACAAGCCTAAGATCACCTTGTGTGTCACGTCCTGACCAGTATAGGGGTTATTTGTTATTGTAGTTTGGTCAGGACGTGGCAGGGGGTGTTTGTTTTATGTGGTTCAGGGTGTGTTTTGTGTATGTGTTTAGGTAGAGGGGTATTTGATTTATTAGTCCGGGGTTTGTTAGTCATTGTTCTATGTTAGTATATGTCTATGTTCTATCTAGTCTTTTGTATTTCTATGTTTAGTTAATTGGGGTTGGACCTTCAATTGGAGGCAGCTGGTTATTGTTGCCTCTGATTGAGGGTCCTATAATTAGGAGTTTGTTTTTCATGGGTTTTTGGTGGGAGATTGTTCTTGTTTAGCCGTTTGCCTGACAAGACTGTCCAGTTCGTTTGTGTTTTGTATACGTTATATGTGTTTTCCTTCTTCACCAATAAAAAAAGAAGATGAGTGTACATTTTCCTGCTGCGTCTTGGTCTCTACCCTACGACACCCGTGACAATGTGCAAAGCCAAGCTTTGGCTAGAGCGGTGTAAGGCTCGCCGACATTGGACTCTGGAGTGATGAATCACGCTTCACCATCTGGCAGTCCGATGGACGAATCTGGGTTTGGCAGATGCCAGGAGAACGCTACCTGCCCCAATGCATAGTGTCAACTGTAAAGTTTGATGGAGGAGGAATAATGGTCTGGGGCTGTTTTTCATGGTTTGGGCTAGGGCCCTTAGATTCAGTGAAAGGAAATCTTAACGCTACAGCATACAATGACATTCTAGACGATTCTGTGCTTCCAACTTTGTGGCAACAGTTTGGGGAAGGCCCTTTCCTGTTTCAGCATAACAATGCCCTTTAGCACAAAGCCTGGTCCATACAGAAATGGTTTGTCGAGATTGGTGTGAAATAACTTGACTGGCCTGCACAAAGCCCTGACCTCAACCCCACCAAACACCTTAGTATGAATTGGAACGCTGACTGTGAGCCAGGCCTAATAGCCCAACATCAGTGCCCGACCTCACTAATGCTTTTGTGGCTGAATGGAAGCAAGTCCCTCCGACATCTGGTGGAAAGCCTTCCCAGAAGAGTGGAGGCTGTTATAGCAGCAAACGGGAGACCAACTCCATATTAATGAGTATGATCTTGGAATGAGATGTTCGACGAGCAGGTGTCCACATACTTTTGGTCATGTAGTGTAGCTTAGCATTAGCTCATCATAATCAGTACAACTTGCCAAAAAGTATTTTACACACATTGTATGTGTCCATTAAAATCTATGCAAGAATCGGAATGCATGATTTGTCACCCAATACTTGAAAACGTGAAGAAAACTGTAAATACATTTTGCTCTATACATACATACAGTATGCTCCACTGGAAATGACAACACAACAGAAAATAAGGTACTTAGGAACGCACACATGTCCAAAGTTATTATTTATAAGGAAAACAGCAATGAAGGCAATGTGAGCGGCAGCCATAAAATATGCTAGGGGAAAAGAGTTTGTGCTAGACTGCACAAATGTCTGCATACTTGATCTGCGGAAACACTGTGAAAGTGTTTGGGCTCTCCTCGAAAAGAGGAGTTGGTCCGGCTTAGTAAAGCCTCAAACAAAATTGTCCACAACAGTGAAATGGGCTACTTCTACGTAAATTCATGAGGAGGCAGAACACACCTCAATTCAAACTGTTTTGAATTTGAAATTGACATGTTGAAACACAGCCTATAAATTATTAGCAGTCTTGGTTTGAGGGCAGCACGGGTTAACTGTCCGGTTCGGCTGTTTTGCCGAGGCCTCTGTGATCTGCGTTCTGCCACGTCATGCTAATTTCCCATGATGCATGTCTGGAGAGATGGGCTACTGTATATGGCTGCTCTCTGTTTAATTAAAGTGGGTCTTTCAGCCACAACTGTAAAAGCCTTTATGGCTTCTGACAGATTCCTTATCCTCTTTGTGAAAGGGGAAAGATGTGTGCTCCGGCCTATAAAAGTGATGATGAAGGATTGTGTATCAGAGCCTTAAAAGCTGCTGTTTGACACTGGGGTTAAAGTCTGACCTGGCTCCCAAGATGATGGTAATTGAATGTTATAACCTGACTGACGATAGGGGAGATGCCGGAGAAATGCTGTTCCACTGTCACAAACTCTTTAAATTAGCTTTGCATTGAGTTTATGTTTGTTAAATTACAGTTTAATTCAACTGTAATGTAATGCACATGTGATGTACACAATAATCTGTGATTTGTATCTTTTAAATTTAAATGTGTTTGTACTGGTTGGTGTGTATGTGGTCATTTATTTGTCTCTGTATATATATATATATATATTGTGTATCTGTGATTGTGTGAGTATATTTGTAAAAGTATTGGTGAATTTATGTATCTGTATGTGGGTGTACTAGCGTCATGTGATTATAAATATTTTAGCATTCGTATCTCTATTTATGTATTTATATACATTTGTGTGGATATGTGTGTGTACGTGCAGGCATACATTTGTGTATGTGTATTTCTGTGAACTTGTTGAGACGTCTAAAGCCGAGCTACCCTCTCTGACAGACTCGTCACGGCTGAGCAGCGATCAGATGGCCATTACAGCCGCACCACAAGTCCCTCAGCAGTCAGACACTCCTGGGGGACCACATACCCCTCTTCTCCCCGTACATAGTCTTTAACAGGATTAGAAAGTTGTGCTGCTGTCCGTTACGTAACCCATCTGAGATCCTCCTCTCTCTCTCTGCTGCACCACATTCCCACAAACGTGCTCAAGCCTCTCCCGTCAGTGCAGAGGCATGCATTCGTCACCAATGGGAACAGCTATCACGCACACAAACACACACCCCAACCCCCCACCCACAATTGAGCCCCACAGAAACATTGTCTCATCCTAAATTTAAAGAACGACTGAACTTCCTGATTTGGCCTTGTTTTGAAGTTTGGTCATTAATACATGTTAGCGGCCATGACTGAAGCCAAACGAGAGTTGTCTTGTGGGTGTGGTTTGATGTGGGTGTTTCTTGGGTGTGTCTTTGCAACAAACAAGGCAGTAATGAGTACAGTGAGGTAAACTAAGCTAGCTTTGTTATGGAGAGAACGAAATGTTGAAGTGAAGGACTTCTCCCCTCCTGACTGACTTGTCATCTCAAGGTGGTCAGCTAATTCAGTTCTATGTGTAGGCTAAAGCCTGTGCTGACCTTATGCTTAGCCAAGCTGACAGCAGCTAGCTAGTATAGCTTGGGGATAGCTGTAGCTGTCTAGCCTATCTAGCTGATATTTCTCTGTGAAATCAGTTAAGGCAAGATAGCAAGAGCCAGTGTCTGGTATGCGTTTCATAAGACAATTGTTCTACAACACCTTGCTACCAAAATAGCTTGCAACTTAGTTTCAATGTTTCATCACTTCATGTAAAGACATGTTACTGTGGAAATGGTGTCAACTGAGTTCAATGCACGGTCTTGAGTCAGCTCAGCTCTCCTACAACACTAGTTCTTTAACTGGCACAGTTTTTCTCGTCTTGTCTCTCCTTATGCCCGCTGTTAGATCTACTAATATCCCAACAGGTGTAAGCTACACGTCAACTTCGTACAAATATCGTCAAGCTTGAGTGTAGATACATTTATCAACAACAAAAATGATGTGTGTTCGTGTTACATAGACAAAACATTTTATGCTGTAAATATCATATTGATGTGCTGATAAAGATAGTATGCCTACACTTACCTAGCAAATAAAAATATGTTTATGTATTGTACAACTTCAGCGGTCTAACCAGAACTAGAATGGCATTCTATTTGTCTATTTGGCCAAATCTGACATGTACAGCTCTCTGGGTGAGGTCCTGTCCTCAAGTCTCCAGTGGGTGATGAAGTCCCTTCCATCTATGTCATGTTTTAGAAGTTTTGGACAGGTGCAGTCAGGGGACAGGGGAAGTGGAGTGCATGACACTCCATCCTGGATATGACAAGAGTTTGCTTCAACCCATGGGTCCAGCAGGCCGAGTTCAATAACTACAGGCCGATGTGGAGGATGTCGCACTTCTCATACCACTCTGTAGGCTACTGACCAATTCAAAGCTTCCTCCAGAAGGTTAGTAGCCTAATCACTAATATTAGAAGAGTGCAATTGCTGAACTTATTACATTTACATTTGATATTTTAGTCATTTACCAGACGCTCTTATCCAGAGCCACTTACGTAGATAACTTTCGAGTGTAACAGTTCCATGTAGAATAAACCCTACTTCACATAACACTGTAGAAGCAGTGTTCTGCTAATATAACAACGTGCAAATATTATACGTTTTTGTATGTCCCCCCCCCCCACATTGATAGTACAGTCCGATTCAATAATAACAAAAGACCACAACAAGTAATAGATATTTTGTATAATTTGAATGCTGGGTGCAACATCTATGTCTGTCCCATTCAGACATCAGTATCAACCTGAGGACTCCATTTCAAAAGCATCTCTTCTGTCCTCCATCTGTAGTAAAACAAGGATGAGTTGATGAGTGACATGTATTGAAAGAGTGATATTACTAAATACTTGTGATGTACTATCTTATTACTTATCGACTTTTGTCCCTTCTGAGGTGTTTGCCAATACCTGATGTCCATGGCAGCGTAGATCTGCTCCAGGTCCCTCTTGTCACAGATACTTGTCATAAAGGAGCCTGACTTAGGCTCCTATATCTGACCCAACTCGTATATCACAGAGGGAGGGAGAGAGAAAGTCTGTCACCATTCAGTCATGGAAGCCATACACAATTGAACACAGCCAATTCACAAGGGACACGTGCCAGCTTGGCATTGACTGGTTGACATTATTCACTCAGGCCCAGGAGTAGTCCATTGGCACAGTGGAAGGGGGCACCTCCTTACAACATACTGTACACAAATCAAATAAAATTTTATTTGTCACATGCGGTGAATAAAACATGTGTAGACCTTACCGTGACATGCTTACTTACAAGCCCTTAACCAACAATGCAGTTGATTAAATAGAGTTAAGAAAATATTTACTAAATAAACTAAAGTGAAGAAAAATAATAATAAAAACAATAATGAGGCTATATACAGGGGGTACCGGTACCGAGTCAATGTACAGGGGTACAGGTTCAGCAGTCTTAAGCGTAGAAGCTGTTATGGAGCCTTTTGGTCCTAGACCTGGTACCGCTTGCCGTGTGGTAGCAGAGAGAACAGTCTATGACTTGAGTGGCTGGAGTCTTTGAAAATGTTTTGGGCCTTCCTCTGATTTTTTTGGGGCCTTCCTCCGTCATACAGCACTGGTTACATTATCAATGGTGGTTAGGTGAATTCCAGGACTTTCAACCAAATCAAATGTGACCAACCTTATTCAAGTGTCCTCCATTACTCTGAAGCAGGACTGGTGTCTGGTCACTGCCTCAGCCTTCTGTAACAGCTCCTGATATGGTAGGTTTTGTACGTAGCCTGTGAATGAAATAAAATATCATCAATAAACATTTAGCGAGAAAAATAACTTACTTTAGTTTGGAAGTAATTTATATGCTAATACAGGGGCTGTCACGACAAAATAGATTAAGGCCGGTGATGCTGACAGTTAATATGCAACCAACTATGTACTTTTCTGAATGCTTGCTGACAGAGCCATAGCTATATTTATTTTTGCCCTAGAAAATCCACAATCAACTTTTATGAGAACAGGCATGTTGTTTTGGGTTAGCAGACGAAGACCCCAAATGCTAGCTAGCTAACTCTTGCTAATCAGGGTAAGTTATCAAAATCTTTGCCTGAGTTGAAATGAGTTGGCCAGCCAGCTAACGTTAACTAGCCAGTTTGAGTTAAAACATTATTGAAAGCAAGCTTGCTATATCCTCTGATTAGCTAGTATCCAAGTGCCTGCCCTGTATTGACCCTAAATGCCAATGGGCTACAGTTAGCTGTTGTTAGCAAGGTAGCTAGCTAACGTGAGCTGCACATCTTCCTCTGACAAGCTACATTACACGTTAGCTTTATGTATTTAGCTAGCTACAGTACAGTATAATTCCTCTTTCATCTGTGGTATCATAGCTAGTCTGGCTCGCTAGCGTTATCAAATAATGTTGTATAACCAAACGTCGCTAATTGCTAGTACCAGCTATCTACTTTGCTAAAGTACTCACCGACACCAGTGGTTTCACGGTTGACATGCGGCAGAAGTGACCGTGTCGGAGGTCATCCATTCCTGGCCATTTGGCAATATTGTTGAAATGCATTGGAAGTTTGCATCAACTTTATTGAAGGTAATTGTCCCTCCAATTTGCCGAGTGAAATGTGTGTGTGTGGCACCCATATGCAAACTTGGAAACAATGTCCACATGGCAGCTGGGGAAAGACCACAATGTGTTTTCTCTGGGCAATTGGGCATCATCGGCAAAAGTGGGCACACACAGTCGAAGTCGGAAGTTCACATACACTTAGGTTGGAGTCATTACAACTCGTTTTTCAACCACTCCACAGCTTTCTTGTTAACAAACTATCATTTTGTTAAGTCGGTTAAGACATCTACCTTGTGCATGACACAATTAATTTTTCCAGCAATTGTTTACAGACAGATTATTCACTGTATCACAATTCCAGTGGGTCAGAAGTTTACATACACTAAGTTGACTGTCCCTTTAAACAGCTTGAAAAATTCCAGAAAATTATGCCATGGCTTTAGAAGCTTCTGAGAGGCTAATTGACATCATTTGAGTCAATTGGAGGTGTACCTGTGGATGTATTTCAAGGCCTACTTTCAAACTCAGTGCCTCTTTGCTTGACATCATGGGAAAATCAAAAGAAATCAGCCAAGACCTCAAAAAAACAATTGTAGACCTCCACAAGTCTGGTTCATCCTTGGGAGCAATTTCGAAACGCCTGAAGGTACCACGTTCATCTGTACAAACAATAGTACGCAAGTATAAACACCATGGGACCACGCAGTTGTCATACCGCTCAGGAAGGAGACGCGTTCTGTCTCCTAGAGATGAAGGTACTTTGGTGAGAAAAGTGCAAATCAATCCCAGATCAACAGCAAAGGACCTTGTGCTGGAGGAAACAGGTACAAAAGTATCTATATCCACAGTAAAATGAGTCCTATATTGACATAACCTGAAAGGCCGCTCAGCAAGGAAGATGACACTGCTCCAAAACCGCCATAAAAAAAAGCCAGACTACGGTTTGCAACTGCACATGGGGACAAAGATCGTACTTTTTGGAGAAATGTCCTCTGGTCTGATGAAACAAAAATAGAACTGTTTGGCCATAATGACCATCATTATGTTTGGAGGAAAAAGGGGGAGGCTTGCAAGCCGAAGAACACCATCCCAACCGTGAAGCACGGGGGTGGCAGCATCATGTTGTGGGGGTGATTTGCTGCAGGAGGGACTGGTGCTCTTCCCAAAATAGATGGCATAATGAGGGGGGGTGGGGGGGGGGAATTATGTGGATATATTGAAGCAACATCTCAAGACATCAGTCAGGAAGTTAAAGCTTGGTCGCAAATGGGTCTTCCAAATGGACAATGACCCCAAGCATACTTCTAAAGTTGTGTCAAAATGGCTTAAGGACAACAAAGTCAAGGTGTTGGAGTGGCCATCACAAAGTCCTAACCTCAATCCCATAGAAAATCTGTGGGAAGAACTGAAAAAGCGTGTGCGAGCAAGGATGCCTACAAACCTGACTCAGTTACACCAGCTCTGTCAGGAGGAATGGGCCAAAATTCACCGAACTTATTGTGGGAAGCTTGTGGAAGGCTACCCAAAACGTTTGACCCAAGTTACACAATTTAAAGGCAAAGCTACCAAATACTAATTGAGTGGGAATGTGATGAAAGAAATAAAATCAGAAATAAATAATTCTCTCTACTATTATTCTGACATTTCACATTCTTAAAATAAAGTGGTGATCCTAACTGACCTAAGACGGGAATTTTTACTCAGATTAAATGTTAGGAATTGTGAAAAGCTGAGTTTAAATGTATTTGGCTAAGGTGTATGTAAACTTTCAACTTCAACTGTAAGTAGCCCATACCCAACCCTCCAGTAAGTCGTGACGAACTCACTTACAAACTCTGTTTTGGACGAGACTGACTTCATGACCAAATCTATCCTATTTACACTTTGTAGTCAATTTTGAGACAAGAGGGCTTCCTGAGTAGCGCAGCGGTCTAAGGCACTGCATCGCAGTACTAGATGCGTCACTACAGATCTGGCCGCGACCAGGAGACCCATGAGGCAGCGCACAATTGGCCCAGCATTGTCTGGGTTAGGGGAGGGTTTGACCGGCCAGGATTTCCTTGTCCCATCGCACTCTAGCGACTCCTGTGGCGAGCCAGGCATGCACGCTGCACATCAGCATGCACGCTGACACGGTCGCCAGTTGGACGGTGTTTCCTCCGACACATTGGTGCGGCAGGCTTCCGGGTTAAGAGAGCAGTGTGTCAAGAAGCAGTGCAGCTTGGTTGGGTCGTGTTTCAGAGGACGCATGGCTCTCGACCTTCGCCTCTCCCGAGTCCGTACGGGAGTTGCAGCGATGGGACAAGACTTTACCAATTGGATATCACAAAATTGGTGAGAAAAAATTATAATAATAAAAACATTTTTTAAATAAATACATTTGACACAAGAATAAATGTTTCTGACACATATCGATGCCACATAGGCAGTTGTCAAAAGGAGAAGTTTGATTTTAGGGGCAGTTTGTATTTTTTCTTAAAGTGAAACCCGTTTTTGCATTAAGTGCATGCACGGTACTAGAAAGAAAAATTGAACAAGGTAGCAATTATTGCACAATAAAACAAGTGTTTTACACAGCTCCACACAAAAATACAGAAACTGAAATATGTATGAATGTAGAATGAATGTGGCCAATGTGTACCAATGTGGTACAATGAAGGAAAACATTTTACAAAACAAAACAAGAACAACAAATACAAAAACATACGCATGCACACTGCACAACATTAGCATGTATTCATACACCCACAAAAAGACACGCATGGACTCATAAACAAACATTCACAAACACACATACACACGCCTGTGAGAGGCGGTGGCTCTTACTGAGCTGTAGAGGAATCCTTCTCCGTTCATTCCAATGTAGAGGCCGGCCTTCACCCCTTGGATGGCCACCACCCTCAGACCCACAGGAATTAGATTAAACAGGGCTGAGAGAGAGAGATTGAGAGAGAGAGCGAGAGAGAGAAAAGACAGATATTACTCAGCTGAGACCTTTTGACCTTGCACTTTTAGTATTTAACTTTTTCCTGTGAACGGCCTGCTGTGCGCAGTTATAACTGAATTACCCAGGAGATGTATCCCACTTCTGACACCAGTGTGACCTAACTGATGTTCCTGTATGACACCTCTTAAAGTGGGGTTTTTGAACAGTGGCTGACATTGCAGTTATACAGCATGTATTTTCCTTCTGAGGCAGAATTCCCTCTGAAGTGGGCACTCCTTTTGAAGTGTTCCCTGAGAGCAAATATATGACAAAACGTGGACATCCCTCTCTCAGGTGGACTCATTCCTAAAGTGGACTTCCTCTAGTGGTGGATTTCCATGTCGAGTGGTTAGGGATACAGCACGAGCACTAAGA